>NC_047038.1:11280812-11905812 GCF_011762595.2 Tursiops truncatus
ATAAAATTATTTTACTTATACTTTTCTTATGTTTTTATTTTTTATTTTTGCGGTACGCGGGCCTCTCACTGCCGTGGCCTCCCCCGTTGCGGAGCACAGGCTCCGGACGCACAGGCTCAGCGGCCATGGCGCACGGGCCCAGCCGCTCCGCGGCATGTGGGATCTTCCCGGACCGGGGCACGAACCCGTGTCCCCTGCATCGGCAGGCGGGCTCTCAACCACTGTGCCACCAGGGAAGCCCCCTTATGTTTTTATTTATGCAATAATATTTGACCCTATATGTTATGAGAAATAAATGGGTATTATTCTGTAAGGGCAAACTATTTTCTGGTAGGCTACTTTTATAAGATAGTTGTTGACTCATGGATTTAAAATGCCTGTTGATGATACAATATATAAATTTTGAATATATTTTGTTAAATATAATCTGATATGATTAATAGTTTTGAGTAAACAGATATTAAAATTAGAGCTTTAAAATATAAATGAACATATTTCACATACGGTAAAGACCCAAAATGGTTTTACATAAATTAAACTTAGTGTGAAAAGCTTCCGGATTTGATAGGTGACTTCTCCAATCAGAAGTTAGTTGAGAAAGAGGCTATCTCAGCTCTGGTGGAGCAGTGTTGCTGACCATTCCCTTGTGCAGTGCCAGCTGCACTCTACATACTTCTAGGGAAACAAATGGAGATCATTCTTTCCCATCAGTGTACTAAACAATGCATTTCCATCCCTTTTAAGATATATCCAATGGTCAACATCTTATGGGAAAATACCCTTCTGCTTTGAGTTTGACTTCTCTGTGTTTCTTTATAAATTTTTCCAGTCACATTCAGTGACAGACAGATCTTTCTATAATTGTTCTTGCACTAATTATCTATACTTGTAGATAATTGATTCCTATTTAATTAGGAATCAATTTACTACAATACTGTATTGTTCTTTAATGGGCTTTTATTTTCTTTATTGCTCTTCAACTACTGGCCTATATACTTCTTTAAAAAGAGTTTCACTCAAAGAAATTGTCTCAAAATTATTTTAAAATTTCTTTATTTCCTCTAATTTGCTTTTTTCTCACCATTTGTTTGTTTGAGTTTTTAATTTTTCTTGTTACAAGCTATTTTTGACAAATGTTATATTTCTTGTTATCTATCTATGATTAGGAATGAGGGATTGGGGACTTCCCTGGTGGTCCAGTGGTTAAGACTCTGCGCTTCCACTGCAGGGGGCGCGGGTTTGATCCCTGGTCCGGCAACTAAGATCCCGCATGCCATACAGAGTGGCCAGAAAAAAAAAAAAAAAGAATGAGGGACTGATATATATATATACACACGCACACATATATATGTGTATATATATGCGTATATATCAAAACTCAAAGGGTATGTATTGGACTTGTTGACTTTGAGTTTTCCTGGAGTGATTTCAATGGATTGCTTTGGGGTTACACCAAGATAAGAGGCCAGTATCTAACTGTTTGCTCTTGAATTTTTCAGAAGAGTCTTTTAGCATCCTTCTCAAAGTGTTCTGGAGAGTAAATAGAGGAAGACTGTTCAGGTTTCTACATTCATAACATTAATTCACGTCTTCTCCCAATTTTTAGTAAATTACTCACGCCTTCAACTCTTTGCATTTCACCAGTTCAAACACTGTCCATTTTACCGTCTCTAGAGAATAACTGTCCAGATCTCTTTCTAGGTGGAAGAAAGGTACCTGTCCAACGCTTTAGATTTAGAGAGGGAATCTAGGTATATAACCACTTCTCATGTTTTCATCCAGTCTTCCTTATTTTACCTTTATTCCTTTTACTTTGCATTGAAGCAGAACATGGTACACCGAGTTTGGGGGAATTTTTAAGAATTCTGTCATTAGAACTTGTTTGTTTCTCCATTGATGTATTACATCCAGGTTTCTTGAGTTTGGAAGTCAGATACCAGACTCTCATATAATTTCACGGTAAAAAAAAAAATTCCTACAGTTTTCATGGATTTAGTGGGTATTTTGGAATATAAAATTAGATGCATTATTTAATCTGATAATTTCCCAGGGGATCAGAATGTAATATTTTAATGTGCAAATATGTTATCCTCTATATAGCCAGTCCCATAGTATTTTATTGGACATTTTATTGTTATTATTATTAAAAATTGTACAAACATTTCTGTATGCATGTTTTGTCCTTCCTAGAATTAATTCCCTAAAAAAGATTACTGTGTTAAATATCATGATTATTTTAAAGATTGTTAATACATATCATCAGATGGCTTTTCAAATAATTTAACCAATTAACATTTTTCCCTATAAATGTTAGTACAGAATCCGTTAGCCCTATTCAATTATTTTTTCAATACATGTAAAGGATTGTGCTCTCTGACCTGCTGTTAAGTTAGACATAAACATGTGACTTACTTTGACCCAGTTAAATGTATGTTTAAATGCCTTGCAGTAATTCTAGACTGTATCTTTGAGACCCAGTGTGTAATCCAGCATACTCTCTTCGTATTATCTAGGTGATTGTGAAAGCAGTTGTCAAATTAGAGCTCCCACTGACATTGTGCATGACTAGAATTCAATTAGCAAAGAGCCCTGCTAATGTAGTGTAAATGGCAAATAATCATTAATTAATTTGTTGAGATTGTTTTCTATAGCGACAAAACCTAGCCTATCCTGACTGATTCAGTATGAATATGTGTTTTCCAAATATTTGCCTAGAATTTAGTCTTATTTTGTAGTTTCTTAAAATCATCAAGACATTAAAATTGCCACAGTAACTTTTTAATAAAAAATACTATATAACAGATATAGGCCATGTTTGATTTCAGGTTCCAATATAGCCTTTAAAAAGTATGCATATACTATTTCTCAGTAAAGCGTAACTGCTATTTGGATGTTAAATATTTCCTGCCATTGTATGCTTTATCTACAAAATATAGCACTACACGAGTTTTTGAGAGAATGTGACTTTCAAAAGCATCGTAGTTTGTAAAAATTCTTCTAAAACAATGTTAACATAAGTTTAATGGTAAAAGAACTGATTGTTCTTTTGTCAGTAGTCAATCTTCAAAACAAGATATCTTAGAAAACTTCAGCAATGCTCATATACAAACTGTATTTTTATCTTCAAAACAAGATATCTTAGAAAACTTCAGCAATGCTCATATACAAACTGTATTTTTATCTTCAAAACAAGATATCTTAGAAAACTTCAGCAATGCTCATATATAAACTGTATTTTTATCTTCCATTGGAAAAAGAGTGGCCACTAAGATGTAAGCAGAAAACCAGGTTAGGATAATACAGATGGAAGGTGATCCCTTTAACATCAGACACTTTCTCCTTTCTACCACTTGGACATTAGGTGTGATCACAGGAGCCGCCATAGCCATTTTGTGATCATGAAGAATACACAGGATTACAGAAACATAATAAGAAGTGTGGAGCAAGAGAGAGAAAGATAGCATAGGGCTCTCATGTGCCAGAAGTTCCTATGGTAATCCTGGACATCTCACATTCAGTATACTTCTGAGAAAGCTAAAAGATAACCTCTACATTTTAAGTCACTATTTTATTTTTGTCTTTTTGTTACATGTGGCCAAAATTAATCCAAGTTGATGTACATATTTATTCATAATAAAAAACATGTTTTAAAGTAATCTTTTTTTTTTTTTTTTTTTTTGCGGTACGCGGGCCTCTCACTGTTGTGGCCTCTCCCGTTGCGGAGCACAGGCTCCGGACGCGCAGGTTCAGCAGCCATGGCTCACGGGCCCAGCCGCTCCGCGGCATGTGGGATCCTCCCGGACTGGGGCACGAACCCGCGTCCCCTGCATTGGCAGGCAGACTCCCAACCACTGCGCCACCAGGGAAGCCCCTAAAGTAATCTTTTTAATTAAAATTTCTGTAATATAATTTAACTTATGTTTATGCATTTTTCATTCTCTTGTAAATCATGAGCAAATCACTTGTGTGTGTATATATATATACACATATACACATACACATATATGTCATATTCTGTTAATTTCTAGATATATCAATTATAAATATTTTAATATTTTTTTCCATTAATTCTTTTTTTTAAGATTTTTTTTTTTGATGTGGACCATTTTTAAGGTCTTTATTGAATTTGTTACAATAATCCTTCTGTTTTATGTTTTGGTTTTTTGGCCACGAGACATGTGGAATCTTAGCTCCCCGACCAGGGATCGAACCTGCACCCCCTGAACTGGAAGGTGAAGTCTTAACCACTGGACCACCAGGGAAGTTCCTCCATTAATTCTTTTATCAGGCTTAATTTCTTCCACCTGTTGAGTTTCTGTTATCTTATTTTCTAATACTTAGTGATTCTTGAATATGTGATCAGCTTTGAAGCTGAATTCAATCGTCTGCTCTTCTGTTTCTTATCCTAATTGGGCATGCAAGAGGCATGCGAGTTTAAGAGGGATACTGTTTTAGTTTTCTATTTCTGCTATAACAAATCACTAAAAATTTAACAGTGGCAAATAGCATAAATTTATTATCTCACAAATCTGTAAGTCTGAAATCCAGTGGGCTTGGGAGGTTTCTTTGCTCTGAGTCTCACAAATCAATGTGTAAGCAGTTCTGTGTTTTTTTCTGGAAGTCTAGGGGAGAATCTGTTTTAAGACCCTTCAGATTATTGCCAGAATTCAGTACTGATCTGTTGTAAGATTGAAGTCCCTGATATTTTGCTGACTGTTGGCCAAGGGGCATTCTCAGCTTCTAGATACCACTTGCATTCTATGGCTTATAGAACTCTTTCTCCATCTTCAAAGTAGGCAATGGTGGATCAAGCCCTTCTCGCTCACACAATGAATGTCTTTGACCCCTACTTCTGCTTCATCTCTCCTGTCTCTTCTGCTGCTGCATCTCTGAATAACTCTTCCACCTTTCTCTTCCCTTTTCAAGGTCCATGTGATTACATTGGGCTCACCTGGATATTACAGGATAATTTCCCTATTTTAAGATCAAGTGACTAGTAATCTTACCTCCATCTACGAAGTCCATTCGCACCACAGTACATTAATGTTTGATTGGATAACCAGGCTAGAGGAATCTTGGGGGACATCGTTATCATTCTGCCTACGACACATACTATCCACTTACGGTTTGAAGGTGCCTCAGCAGCTGCCCTTCTGATTATAACGCTTCTCTTTGCTCTGTGATCAGACACATGGAGCACTGCTCTTACTCCCAGACCAAAGCTCTCCCTTTCTTGGCACACTTCCTGGAGGCAGATCCCTGCAAGTTGCTCTCTGACTCAAAGTGGTTGGATGCATAAACCTTTGGGCTGCTGCTGCCTCTGCACATCAATTAATCATCCTAAATTGTCCCTGGATCATCACCTGCTACTCACTCCACCAACTTAAGCATGTTATAAGTCAGTGCTGCTTCTCTTAAGCTGGAATTTTTTTTTTCTTTTTTTTTTTTTTGTGGTACGCGGGCCTCTCACTGCTGTGGCCTCTCCCGTTGTGGAGCACAGGCTCCAGGCGCGCAGGCTCAGTGGCCATGGCTCACGGGCCCAGCCGCTCTGCGGCATGTGGGGTCTTCCCGGACCGGGGCACGAACCCGTGTCCCCTTCATCGGCAGGCGGACTCTCAACCACTGTGCCACCAGGGAAGCCCCTAAGCTGCAATTTTTATTTCAAATATGAGTCAACCGGTTTGCTTGCATAGTGGATTGCTCATGATTTTTTGAGCCTCCATCAATCTCTTTTCTCATTTCTGGTGTGGCTGTAATTATATATGTATGTTTTCTGTAAGTTCCAAAATTTGGTGTAGAGTTGGATATAGCAGTAGGTACTACATATGCCATCTAGAAATTGAAGTTCAATCTATAAAAAGCTAATAAAAATTGTTATATTATGAATTATGGAAATCTCCCTCCTTATATATTTTAAAATATGTGTGTATGCATACAGGCATATATTCATAAGCAACATTTCCTAGTTTTATAGTACCTTAAAATAACAAACAAGCATTTATTTCATGAAATATGTCGCGATTGCCACCTTATGTTTTTTTTTTCAATGAATAATTTTTATTGACCTAGGTAGTTGAATTTCAACTGATTTCCTTTCCATTGTTGCCACCTTATGTTTTAAGTTATCTTTTTATTTATGTTTTATATAGAGTGATTAGCTCTAATTGCCATTTTACAAGACTGATATTCATTTACAAAACCCCAATCATTCATTCAGTGTTTGTGTATGTGTGTGTGTATATATATATATATATATATATATATATATATATATCTTCATTTTTAGATAAAATATAAATAGAAGTTGTAATATTTTGTTCCTGCAGTTCAGCAGATTTTTATAAATGCATGCGTATTTGAGTCTAAACTGATTTAGGAAAATCTGGCCATGAAATAGAGTCATTGCTATTCATTCTCTGTTTTCAGTCCAACCTAGGTCAATGAAGACATCTGGCGTTTTAACGTTTGGCAGATGCTCAGTAGGCTATGACATATGAAATCGTTTGGTGGTCTGACTTCACTTTTCAATGAATCATTGTCAGGTAGTGATTAGCAGCCTATGAGGAACTTGGCAAACAGTAAGGGATGTTCCATATTGGAATTCTTTTCTATCCATACACACTCTGCTTTTCATATCAGCAGTAGCTTATTGGCAGGAATCTCTGTCTATGTCACCGTTTCCTACCATTCAATAAATTAAAAACTTTAACTGCCAGGGCAGATTATATATCTCAAGAGGTTCAAGTATTTGAAGTGTAAAAAAACTAATTATATAGTACTAAGAATATATAAAATTACAGTAGATGTTTTAGAAGTGATTAATAATGGCATTTCTCTATTTTCATAAAAACGAAAAATATTTTCCTAGCTTAAACACTTACAATAATTAAGCATTAAGTAAATATTTATTGTTGGTTGATTGATTGTTAACTACTTTCACTGGATTCAAATAATTTTCTAGTTTAATAAAAATAATTATACCAGTTGTGCATATGGTCAGAACTTTAGTACTGCAGTGGAACACTTAGAATGTGTCCTCTTCCCCCAGCTTTACTGAGATACAATTGACATATAACATTGTTTAAGTCAAAGGTGTACAAAGGGATGATTTGATACACTTACATATTGCAAAACGATTACAAAAATAAGGTTAGTTAATACCTCATTATCTCATAATTACTATTTGTGTGTGTGTGGTGAGAACATTTAAAATCTACTGTCATAGCAACTTTTCCATGAGCTTGGCTTTTTAAAAATTCCACATATAAGTGATCATACAGTATCTGCCTCTGTCTGACTTACTTCACCTAGCATAATGTCCTCAAGGTCCATCCCTGTTGATGAAAATGGCAGGATTTCCTACCTTTTTATGGCTGAATAATATTCCATTGTATGTACGTATATATCATATTTTCTGTATCTATTCGTCTGTTGATGGTCACTTAGATAGCTTCCATGTCTTGACTATTGTGAATAAGGTTGCTGTGTACATGGTGATGCAAAATAAAGATGATTGCAAATATACAGACAGGAAAGTATACGCGATACAACTGGAAATCTTGGTTCAAAGCATATCTTTGAAAAATAGTGCTTGATCTTGAGCAAACTAACTATATTATTTTTGAGTTTGAGTTTTCTTACTTTTTAAAAGAATTTATTAATTAAAAAGCTATATTATCATAAATACTTCAGTGAACTAATATTTTATGGTATCTGGTACATAAATGCTTAAATGCCTTTGTTCAGCAAATAATTATTAACTATTTACTACCATTGCAAGCCAGTTATTTTGTTCTGTTCTTTTGATCCAATAAATGGGGTATTGTGCATTTCTCTCAGAAGCCTACAGTCATGAACATGGTCCCTGTAGTGGAAAAAATTCTTTGCCAACTATTTTGTAAGAATTTTTCTTAGGACACGGGTGCAGAACGTTAAACTTTCTATCTACATTTTGATAAACAGATTAAATCCTATTTGATCTATATGTTATATGATCACCTCTAACATGCAATATACTAGTGATCCTAAGAAAGTTGTGGGTATTTAATGTATAAATTCATAAACAAACTCATTGTGTTTTAGAATATTGTAAGATAATACATCTTTTGTGAACTTGATTAAATGAATTCAAATTTCTATTATTTTTTTCATTATATTTATGGTAACACTCACAAAATGACAAAATATATTTACAAAGAAAAATCCATATAAAGACAATACTAAGTCAAGCAGAAGTGTACATAAGAAAAGGGTAAAGTTGACTTTTTCTAATAAAAGTACATAATTTAAGAAGATAAAAATAGCAAAAGTCTAACAGAATTGAAAAAAAATTTAGAGTTTAGAATTATAATAGACTATTAAAAACAGGTCTTCATACAGTTTTATATTATTAATGTTGGAAGCATGCCCTAAGTCCCAGTGTGGCTTGAGATAATAGATAATGATTAAGCGTCATTATTAGCAAGACACTTAAAAATTGTGTCCAACATATGAAGAGTAAATTCTATAATTACAATACTTTTCAACAAGTCAGTCTATGTTTAACACAATTTTTTCTGTAAAAATACCCTTAATGGTAGAGATGGTTCTTCTGAAATTTCTTATTTAAAAGTGAAATTCTAATACCCCATACCATCAAAGTAACACTTGTTCTTCTTGCAATGGTAAAGTAGCTCAAATAAAACCTACAAAACAATGTGGGATTGAGATAGAGTTAATTCTGTTGTCAGAAATGTTGTCAGAGGATGCTTGGAAAACATTGCTGAAGATCTGAAAACAAACATGCTTTATAACATATTTCAACGTTCGGGAAGATTGCTGTAAAATCGTATGAAAGTACGCAGGTTTCTACTATGTCTTATATTGTGGTTTTCGCAATATTCTGTTTCAAAAATGAAATGTACGAAAAAGTACTACTTTTTGAACCAGTGACGGAAGATATACTAGCCAGATATAATGAAATTAATATGTCTTAAAAAGCATGTCTTATATTAAGAAAAACTACATAATTTTAACCACAAAAGGAATAGCCATTTTGCTAGTCTTTAAAAATTCTGAAAAAGGGTCACAGGGTTTTGGCTGAACTGTTAAAATAAACTGATTGATTCTTTAAACAAGAACTGATGTACTGCTCACCACCTTTCAAGGAACTGGAAGTCTGGGGTACAGCAGTGGACAAAGGAGACAGAAATTCCTGCCTTCATGGGACTTAACACCAGGTAGGGGAGACAGAAAATATGCCATTAAATAAACAACATATGGAGTATGTCAGAGATTAATGAGTGCCATAGAATAAAAGTAAGCAAGAACAAGGGATAGAGAGCACTAGTGGGGGTGAGGACAGATGTATACTCTTTCTTAAGTAGTGAGATATATATATATAAAATTTATTTATTTTTCCTTTCTTTTTTTTTTTTTGAGAATGTAACACTTGAACAAAGACCCAAAAGAAGTGAAAGAACTAATCCCGAGTACATGACTGTTTTCCAGGAAAAGGGAACACCAAATTCAAAGGCTGTGGCCGTGTTCTATGCAGGGCATGTTTGAGTAATGGCACGAAGCCAGTGTAGCCTTAGAAAATCTGCTGGGGAAAGAGAGACCATAGGAGGGACTCTAGGGGTCAGAATGTGTAGTGCCTTTAGACCCTTCTACAAACTTGGATTTTATTTTGAGTGATACAGTCTTTTGAAGGGTTTTTTCTGTTGAGCAGAAGAGAAGCGTCACCCTACTCAGTTTTTCAAGGGCTGTCGATATGGTGATACAGTGTTGAGAATAGACTTTAGGAGGAAAGTTTGGGGAGTAGGGAGACCCAGGAGTAATCTACACAGAACATAAAGCCAGCTTGGCCCACAGCAGTAGTGGCAAAAATGGTAAGATTCTAGATTACAAATATGTTTTGGAAGACTTTTCTTACAGATTGTGGCTTATGAGACAGTAAAAGGAGTCAAGAATGAATCCTTTCGGTTTTGGGGTTTTTTTTTTGAAGAATAAGCTAGATAATCTACAGTAGCAAACAAACACCCAAATTGTTATAACTATGATATGGTTAATTTTAAAAAGGAAAATTTTCAACATATAGTATATTCTCTACTTTTTTATGAAATGTGAAGTTTGTGAATATATCTTTTAACATAAATTTCACTGTTTATGTTATGGAAAACATTTTAAGAGAGGAGGTATAATGTGAAGTTAAATTATACATTTATTGTGTACTGCTTTTGCACAAAGACAATAGATCCAAACTTACTAACTGCTGAAAATATGTCAGTGATTTGTATACTACCCATGGTTACTGTTTTGTTTGTTTTTTTTTTTTTTTTTGGCCTCTCACTGTTGTGGCCTCTCCCATTGTGGAGCACAGGCTCCGGACGCGCAGGCTCAGTAGTTGTGGCTCACGGGCCCAGCCGCTCCACGGCACATGGGATCCTCCCGGACCGGGGCACAAACCCGTGTCCCCTGCATCGGCAGGCTGACTCTCAACCACTGCGCCACCAGGGTAGCCCCTCGTGGTTACTTTGGAAAAAAAAAAAATCTTACATTTAACCTGTTTCTTCAAAGTGAAATGATGTTTTTACAATTAATGAAAAAGGTAACTGCCTTTGTCAGATTCTCTTCATCCTATGGAAGACACCTTTTGAACATTAATATTTGGAATATTTCCATTGTTATGTAATTTTGCTGTTGGAACCAATGTTACTATATCACCTATTAAAACTCTTCCAACATTACAAAAAAAGGAAACAATTTCCTAACATACACATATACATATATGTATATAAATGTGCATATATATATATTTATGTATGGAATACATTCTTTTCGGTGGACAGGCACAAATGATTCATATTTGAGCATATAAAAATGTACTTGCTGAATTAGAAAAAAAAATCACCCAAATTGATTGATAAAATTGGAAAATAAAAATCATGTGTTTTTTTTTAAAAAAACAGAGGCAAGGACATACCTTTTAAATTTGGGGATATATATATATATATATATATATCTTGGTGAAGTACTTTTTTAGCTAAGATAGCCACTAAAATCAAATACCAAAATACGGTGCTCTACTCCTACTTTACATGAAGATAAGAATCGGGTATGCCCCGTAGCTTGTACGCTTCCGGGTGGCCTGCAAGCCACGATCTCTAATCAGTCCTGTGTCCAGCTTTGAATTCAGGGGAATCTGGTTGTCTGAGTGGTGCTTCTAGAATATTATTAAGTTGGCCTTAATGTCAAGTTCAAACAAGATGTGGTCAGAACACCTAAAAGAACAAAATTTGAGATTTTTGTACCCTTTTTGTGCCTGCTTGCTAATAATGTAATGTGTCAGAAAAAAAAAATGCAGCGCTATGTAACCAGACATTCAAAACATGGAATGTCACACATGTTAAAAGAAAAATGATTTACAAAAGCAATAAATTATCTCATAAAATTATTATTATTAATAAATCAGAAAAATTATTATTTAAATAATTCCATATTTTTCTCATTCTTTTACTTTTTTTGGTTTTATTTTTTGCTCATAACAAATTATTACAGTAGCACATGAATATAATTTTTTCATAAATAGACATTGGAAATACAGAAAGGATTTTTAATGATGGAATGTATAATCAAACAGTTTGAAGAGCACTAATCTAGAGGACAATGTACACAGGTAAACACTTTGAAAATAGGGTATTTACTTACAAAGGACACTAGCACGGGTAAGTTGTGTGTGCTTGTGGTGTGTGTGTATGTGTGAATATGTGGGAGATGTTCAGCAGATGCTTTCTAAAATTATTTGTTTAGATGTTCAGAGGAAACAAAACACAAATTATGTGTAGCGAAATTTAATTCTACAACTTCAATTCCTTGTGATTAAAATCCTACTTTATAATTGGCACTGGCTTCATTGTTCTTCTTTTTCCTCATAAAGAAACGTTCTTAATTTAGGTACTAAAAACTTATGTAATCTGCCTTTGTCTGTAGGGTTGCCAGGATTTCCAAGCCAGTGTTACTGATAAATTCTTAGGACTTTTTAGTTTTGCTCACATTTCTTAATGCTCATTTACATAACAGATCGTAGAGAACAGGCACTGACATTAGTATTAGTAATAGTAATGATAATAGCAATGAGATAGCACACATTGTGTGCCGCTATGTGCCAATCCCTTTTTCAGTAGTTTTGTACCTATTGACTCACTTATTTCTATAATTCAGCCCTACAACAAGTGAAGTAATTGTTACCCTATTTTATAGATGAAGAGACTGCAGCACAGGGAAATTAAGTTACTTGACTAAAGTCACACTGCACTAAGGAGGGAGAGCCAATATTTGAATTCGGATACACTTTTGCTAAGGGTAGATTTGTGTGTCTGTGTATTTCACTTTGCAAAAATCCACATGAAACCTCTGCATTTTCATGCTTCCCATAGTCCATTAAATAACCCTGAGACAAATATTTCTTTTCAATGCATCTTTGTTAAGTTTTAATAATTTTCTTTAAGTTTGTTGCTTGAATACTTTAAATTCTCGAGACCTGTTCAATTTCCACTTGAAATTTTGATGGAGTGTAACCATAGCCTTGAGGCATTCCTTTTTTTCCGTATTGTTTCCAAGTTTAGCTACTCCGGAAGTACCAATGTTGGCTTTGAGATGTGCTTCTGTGGTGTTAATGACTGGTGTAATTGTTTGTTTGTTCGCTTTTACATCTTTATTGGACTATAATTGCTTTACAATGGTGTGTTAGTTTTCGCTTTATAACAAAGTGAATCAATTACACATATACATATGTTCCCATATCTCTTCCCTCTTGCGTCTCCCTGGCTCCCACCCTCCCTATCCCACCCCTCTAGGTGGTCACAAAGCACCGAGCTGATCTCCCTGTGCTATGCGGCTGCTTCCCACTAGCTAGTTATTTTACGTTTGGTAGTGTATGTATGTCCAAAGAAACATCACTGCTTGGAATAATTGCAGAGGGTAACTTAGAGATAGAATTTGCAGAATGAGAAGGATGGTGACTGGCAATTATGCACAAACTCATTTCCCAATACCTCAAGCTTTGATCTGGTATTAGTCCCGAAGCTAACAGTCCTGATGGATATTTTTAGTAGAGGTTAAGGATTCCTTCAGTGACTTTTACTGGGAAGTAGGTAATATGCCTCTAGTCTTTTAGCTACATCCAGTTATTCAATTAAAATAATGGCATTCTGTGTTTTATCTATAGTGTAACAAAAATGCATACACTTAAAAATTACTAAATTTTATTCTTAAAAGAATCAGAATCCATCCACATCCAAAGGTAATCTAAACCCTTGACAGTAGAGCTGGAGTTCTTTTCTCCATGATTCTCAAGAAAATCATTACAATAAGATTAACTTACATTGAGGTGCAAGTTTCTATTAAGAAATGAAAATGTCTTCTTGTTTCCAAGAGTATTCCCTTTTTATTTTCTGAGCTATATAAATCTGGCTAGGAGGACGAGATTCATTAATAATATTTTGATTGTGCTGTAACGCTTCATGTTTGTGCAGGTCCAGGTGTCTCTTGCAAAAAGTGATGTCCCAGGAATTGTGTCTAGATGACAACCAGACACTGTATTAATATAACAATATAATCAACTTATAAATATATTTTTTCCCTGAATTCTAACACAAGTATGCTAGCTCCATTATAGCATGTTTAACAGATTCTTTTTTTTTTTTTTTTTTTTTTTTTTTTTTTTTGTGGTACGCGGGCCTCTCACTGTTGTGGCCTCTCCCGTTGCGGAGCACAGGCTCCGGACGCGCAGGCTCAGCGGCCATGGCTCACGGGCCCAGTCGCTCCGCGGCATGTGGGATCTTCCCGGACCGCGGCACGAACCCGTGTCCCCTGCATCGGCAGGCGGACTCTCAACCACTGCGCCACCAGGGAGGTCCCTTAACAGATTCTTAAAGCAGTATACAGTGAGAATGTTTTTTTCATGAGCAAGGCAATGGCAATAATGACTTCTGACATTCACGATGCTGTTATATGGATTAATGGCTTTGAGTACATTTGTTTCTGTTATATTGTTAATGAATTCAAGGTTGCAGGACCCTATTTTATAATCATATTCTGTACTTCTTTTCAGTCCTGTAATTTTTTTAATATTATGAAAAAATATGTATTTAATAAATACCCAAATAGTACAAATGTATCTTCCGTGTCTACTATGGGAAAAAAAAAAATCCGTATAGATATAACTGTTTCTTCAAAATAAATGCACAGCCTTCCAAGTATTATGCTGCACAATATTTGAATAATTTCTTATTCCCTGTGTGTTATTAAATGCTATTCTGGAAAAAATCTTATTTGTATATCTTTATACACCTCTGTAAGTATGTTTATACAATAAAATGTTAGAAAGTTGCTAAAATTAAAATTTTTCACATTTTAATATTTGCCTATATGGCCAAGTCACCTTCCAAATTTTTCATCAATTCATAACCATAGAGGGGAAAATATTACATTTATTGATATTTTAGTTTTTTCTATAAGGAGTATATAGCACATTTTCATATATTTCATGTATATTTTTCTATAATAAGTGCATAAGCTATTTGTATTTCTGACTGCTCATACGCTTTGCCTTTTTTTTTTCTATTTGCTTTCTTGGATTTTCCTTTTAGTTTTTAGAACATGTATTAATTAAGACAATTATCCTTGTTTGTGATAATATAATCTTTCAAAATATATCATCTCTTTTTAACTTTGTGTAAGGTATAGCAATATTTATTGCTATGTATTTGTGAATTTGTGGCTGCCCTCATAATGTTTCCTCACTTCCTATCTTTTAATTAAAATGTCACGCTTTCCAATAATGAACTTCCTTCTATATTTAAATTTAGTAGAAAATCAACTGTCCATCTCCCAACAAAATGGCTAGTGTTTTATATGTACAAAAATATATTGACTGTTTTATTTTACATTAATTTATTGTAAGTGATAGCACCTATTTCTATATGTTCTATTATTCTAAATCCATAATATATTTCAGTGTCTTGTAATATGACTAATTCATCCTTCATCTTCTTTTCAGAAATTCCTGTCTACTCTTGAATGCTCAATTTCTATATGAATATTCATTCTTCATAACTATAAATGCATATTCTGTAAAATAAGCAATACATTTCTACAATCACATCTTTTTTCTGATTAAGATAACCTTCCACTTAACATGTTATATTCAACATTTAGTGAAAAAGGAGAGGAAAAACGATGTAGTCAAGTTTACTATATTTGATTTCTTTTCCTAAGTAAGATACATTTCTTTTTTTCACTTCTTCAAGACTAGTTTTATACTTCTTAGAAGACGTATCACATATTTTTCTAGGTCAGACCACTCCTTTGTATATTTTACTTTTTCTCCATATTTTGTTTTGTAAGTGGCCCAAGGAGCCAGAACCTTCATCGCTGGTCCCAGGTAATTAGGGCACATTTACTAGGCTCCAGCTGAAACTTTGAAATGTGGAGCAACAAAATGAATACTGCTAAGATGCTTGAAAAGGAATGACTTCAGTGTTGATGCCCGGCATGTTGGCTGGCATCGTGTAGCAGCGGCGGTGTCCTGAAGCAGTGTTGTCTGCTTCTTGGCCCTCCAAAGTCACCGTAGTTCCTGTCTATTAACCAGGATTGGCAGTTCAGTCTCCTGTCAATATACTTATCACAATAACCTCTCTTTTTTTACTTGTGAGGGTCAATAACTGTTCCTGCAACAAACAATCTATCTATGTGCTGGAGATACTTCTAGGCCTTGGGAATAGATAAGGGAAAGGGAATAATGAATGGTGTCCTCTTTTAGGTAGATCAGTCAAAAAAAATTACTCTCTGAGAGCCTATAGTTTATCAGAGACCTGAAAGAAGTGATTTAACCCTGACACATATGGAAGAAAGCTATCTGGCCAACGAGAGGTAAGCTTTTTGCAGGATGGGGTGCAGGACTTCAGACTATAATGTGGAATTGGAACCAGAATTAATATATGGAGCTGTTACTCCCATGAAGAGAATACTGTTGCCTATTACCCAAGCGGTAGAAGTAGAATGGCACCTTTCATAATGAATATTTGGATTGTCAAGGAAAACAATGTTTTTATCAGCATAATTCTAGGCTCTACAGGTTTCGGATTCTTTCCATTTAAGAAAAGTAATGGTTCCAGAAAATTATAAGCTGGATCTGCTACCAGGCCACTTAAGGCTCTTTATTATAATTGGTGAACAGACAAAAATGAGATATGTATATTGGTGGATATGAGTGTTCTGGGTAATCAAGGAGATAACGCTGAGTACTACATGGTAGCCCTCCTATTATCAATATGTCCAATGACAAATATTAATGCAACACAAGGGCACCCCAAAGAGGCATCACCACCATGAACACATATCCTCAGAAATGAAGGTGTGGCTCACCCCAATGAATAAAGACCTCTTAACAGCTTATCGACAGAGTTGCAGGCTTAATGAATAGGTAGTGAAAAAGGACAATCATAAACATAAATTATTCCATTTACCATTTGCAGGAAAATAGATTTTACTTAGTGTGCTTCCACCTTTCTTTCCTCCTCATAACAAAATTAGAAGGGGAATAGATGCCCACCAGACTATAATGGAACTGGGCTCATATGCCGTAATGAAGGGATTTAGGGATGTATTCCTACAGGAAAGTACGGACTCCTTGTTTTAATTGTAAGAGACGAGTTGCATTATTTAGCAGAAAAAAGTTTTGGAAGGTCTAACTATGGAAAGATGAATGGAGTGTCAGTGTTAGGAAACCAACAAGATTCTCAGTATGTTTGGGCTCTTTATCCCCCAAACATCCACTTTTTTAATTTTTGGAGATGACCAGTTGTGGGGTTAGGCCTGGTGGGAGTCATTGTTCTACCTTTTGTTATGGAAGATGAAATATCCAAATATTTCTCTCAGTTTCACAGAACATGAGCACCTGTATCTTGTCCAAATATAAACTGCTGCCTTATATTTTAAACTTAGCACTAGCAATGCAATCAGGAAAAAAAAAAAAAAAATAAGCACAGTTGAACATTTGTTTTTATGCAGTTGCTGCAGTAAAGGTATTCAGTGGTAGCTACCACCTTATCCAGGTGAGGCAGCTGCAGTGTCTAGTGTTGGCCCTGACAGCCCTTTCTGACGATTTACAGTAAAGATCCCAGGTGCATTTTATTCTCTGCAGCAGAGCAGTTTTACTCTCTGACTTTTTGTCTAGGCAAAAACGTCCAACCCTAAGTATAATCAGTAAGACCTTGGTAACTGTCCAATAAATTTCCCTTTTGTTTAAGCTAGATAGAATATACTTATCTCCCTTGAAGCCAAGATCCTGAGTACTCTGGTATTTAAGAAAAAAGACCCTGAATTTGAAGTTATAATTGTGTGGTACTGTGTATTATATTTGAATTTATTTCTGGGTTTTTTTGGTGGTGTTTGTTTAACTTTTAGGTTCCTATAGTAAAGGGGGATATTATCTTCTGTTAAATGTTCTAACTTAAGTCCTAATTTTACACATGGAATCTAATTACTTATTCATTTTGTCTATTCTGTCTATGCATTTTGTAACAAGCCACCATAAATAAAAAATTATCTCATTATTTCAAAATTTTAAGTGCATTTTCTGAAGTGTTTTAGGTGTACAGTATCATCTAAAACAATGATAATTATGCTTCTCTCTTTGTCTACAACTAATTGGATAGTACTTTTAGAGTGTTGTTAAATATTAATGTTTATAATGGACAATCTTATATTGTTCTTAAAACTGATGCTTCTTATGAGCCAACATTATGCATGATGCTGGCTTTACCTTATGAAATATATTTTCATTTATATCAAGAAGTAATATTTTCTTTCTATCTTATTGAGTTTTTATGAGAAATACATGTTGTATTTTATCAAATGACTTTTTGACACTTGAGGTGTTCATATTTTTTTCCCATTGACTTTCTAACACCATGAATTATGATAAAGATGTTCTGAAAATGAGTTACTATTGAATTCTTGGAATAAATTTCATTTGATTCCATTAATTATTAATCTTGTAGTATGAAGCTGAAATTTATTTGATATTTTATCTCAAAATATATTGTAATCTCAATATGTGAGACCAAAGAGTGGTTTTTCATTTTATTGGGTATTAATTTTATGAGTTGCTGTCAAATTCACTTTCTATGATCATGAAAAATATAAATGGCATTAAATCCTTGAAAGCATAATTTACTTGTGGATTATTTTGGACATTATGGGGGTGTGTATGTGTATGTGTACGTGCGTATGTTGGTAGAGGGCAGGAAATGGTTGAGGAAAAGCATATGACAGCTTGTTTACCTTTTCTTGTTTCCTCCATATGCTATTATAATTCTCCTCTATGACATCTGGTTTGAATGACCAAAATTATATTTTTCCAGAAAATCATCATTTTAATCTAGATTTTTAAATCCATTTGAATACAACAACTACTCTGTTGTAATATTTTAAATGTCACATACATATACAATTAACATTTTTCAATTTTATATTTTACAAAGTAGTTTTGTACCAGTTTTTCTTAATTAATTTATCTCACTGCACCTGTTTTGTTGATTTCTTTTTAAAAACAGATTTTTTTTCTGTTTTACTAAATTTGCTTTTTCTTTTTTTTCTGCTTTCTTATTTCTTTGATTTTTATAAGTTATTGGAAAAGATTCACTAAAGCATTCATTTTATTCCTCCTTGTTTTGCGCTATATGTGTTTAAATTAGTTTTATACTTATTCATTGTATCAGTCAGGATTCTCCAGAGAAATATATACATTTTATATAATAGACAATTAACAAATTAGCTCATACAGCTATGGAACTGGCAAGTCCAGATTTGCAGGATGGAGACCCACATAGATGGCTGAAAATCTTGCCCTATAATGCTGTAGTCTGGGGGGGGACAAAGAAAGAATTCTATATTAATATTCTATTACATGCATTTTATATGTAAATATTTAATGTATATTAAAGAAGACTGAATACACAAAGAATTTAAAGTTTTTTATAGTTACATTTTTAAATTTATATATTATATTTCACCTTTACATCTTAACTTATCACTTTCTAATATTAATTATTACACCCTCATTATGGGATGGTAAGAAAGTTATCACATTTACAATGCTTTCTACATATTCTTCCTCTAATTCTTCTTCTTGTTAATTATTTTGGTAACTACACATCTAGTAGTGGGTGAATAATTGGTTTGTCAGCATTAAGTATTATGTATTTGAAATCATGCTAACTAAAGATGAGGAAAACTGAAATTTCACTTCCTCACCCCTTCTCTCCCCAATTTTTTAACATTAGTAATTTTTGTTATTTCCACCCTGTTGAGGTCCATTTTATTGAAAATATGTTTCATGAAATCAACTATACTTCTCTTTCTATATACATATATGTGTGTTTGTATATATATGTACACACACAGAGAGGGCGAGATAGGTTAATATCTTTCTATATATATATCTCATGAAATGATTCCCAGATAATAGTGATGTTCAGCACTATTACTTTCCTAAATATCTTAATTTTTATCTTGGTTTCTGGACTTGGTCACCATATTATTTTAAGAAAAACAAAAACGTGAATTTTAAAAATATTTATCTACTGTTAGCATCACATACTTTGTAGAATTTTTTCTCTGTGACTTCAAAGAAAGAATTTCACTGTCATTGGACCTTCTAACACTGACTTCCCATCCTAATTTCCCCTCACCGTAAAACACACACACGTTCACACACACCCCACACACACAAACACACTCATACATATATTCATATGCACACCATTGTAAGAGGCTTGATTCTTTTTTCTGATGCCTCCATATATATTTATTCTCGTGATTCAGAATGCCCCACATAAACATGAGCTTTTTTTTTTTTTTTTTTTGGCTGCTTTGGGTCTTCGTTGCTGTGTGTGGGCTTCCTCTAGTTGCAGCAAGTGGGGGCTACTCTTCATTGTGGTGCGCGGGCTTCTCATTGTGGTGGCTTCTCTTGTTGCGGAGCACGGGCTCTAGGCGCACAGGCTCTAGGCGCGCGGGCTTCAGTAATTGCAGCACGCGGGCTCAGTAGTTGTGGCATGCGGGTCCTAGAGGGCGCGGCTTCAGTAGTTGTAGCACGTAGCCTCAGTAGTTGTGGCTTGCGGGCTCTAGGGCACGTCTTCACTAGTTGTGGCTCACACGCTCTAGAGCGCAGGCTCAGTAGTTGTGGCAAACAGGCTTAGCTGCTTCGCAGCATGTGGGATCTTCCCAAACCAGGGATCAAACCCGTGTCCCCTGCATTGGCAGGTGGATTCTTAACCACCGTGCCACCAGGGAAGTCCCTAACCATGTCTTTATGTCAGTTGTTCTGTTATTTTTTTCTCTGTCTACATAAATACAAATTACATGTGTTCAGGACTTCTCTGTCTTTAACAGAACTTTCTGTCTTTGTCAGAACTTTTTTCTAAGAAAAAGTTTTCTCAAAATTCTGTTTCTTACTGCCCTGACAGTACACCTGTGGGCATGACTCTCAGCATTTAGTATGTGCTCCATCAGGAAACAACAAAGCTCTGCATGTCCCATGTTTTCTGTTTTGTTTCTGGTTTTGCCTTTGAGTGGCAATTTATTTAGCTTGCTTTATTTTCCTTCTTCAGCTGGCTATAAGTGGCAGCTGCTCTTCTCCACACTGTCACCAGCCACACTGAGAACCTACCTGCTTCTTGTAAAGACGTTGTATAACATACTTCCTTATCTGGTTGAACCAAAGGCTTTCCCCAATTTCACCACTGAAAATAAAGGCCAACATTATTAAAGTGGAAAAATTCACGTCTGTCCAAAGACCATTAGAAGCTTGTTCCTTTGCTCAGCATCATCTCTTTTTTTTTTTTTTTTTTTTTGCGGTTCGCGGGCCCCTCACTGTTATGGCCTCTCCCGTTGCGGAGCACAGGCTCCGGACGCGCAGTCTCAGCAGCCATGGCTCATGGGCCCAGCCGCTCCGCGGCATGTGGAATCTTCCCAGACCGGGGCACGAACCCGTGTCCCCTGCATCGGCAGGCGGACTCTCAACCGCTGCGCCACCAGGGAAGCCCAGCATCATCTCTTGACTGGATCCATACACCATTAAACTCATTCTGAATAATGATTCAGAGTTGCTGTAAATCCCAATTTCATGTACAGTTATTTTTCTCTGTTTTTTGTTCTTTGTGTTTTTAAAGAAATGCACCAAACAGTGTGTCAATGAGTGCAATTTTGTAATAAGGTAGAAGTTACAATCAGATCTCATTTGATTAAGGTTATTTTTGTAGTACAACATAGAAATGTTCAGAATCGGAGAAAATTTAAGCTCAAACATTTTGTAATAAAATATGAATCACCTTTTAAGAAGAGAGACATTCTTTATCTGTAAACATAAGTTCTGTAAGGACCGTGGTTTTATCTATGCTACTCACTGCTCTAACCTCCAGCACCAAAACGTAGAAGGACTTTGATAAACTTATGTTAAATGATTTAATGCATTTGTTTTAATTTTTCACATGTAAGTTGGAACCCCTTACTATTTTCAGAAAATAATCATTTAATCATTATGGAGTCTGGAATTCATTGCATAATAATGTCATGATTTCATATGACCTTCAAAGGGAGTTTCTAAAAAAGCTATACATGTAAATAATCAGAGGGTTCCTAATAGAGATAGTACACTGACCCAACATCCACTCTTCACTGGAGTTTTCAGCCCTGTTAGCACCCTCCTTAAGGCTTTCTTGGAAATGACCAGAGGTTTGTTTTGGAGAGGGTGTTGTGCTCTTCATTTTATTGTCAGGTTTTTTTGTTTTTAAATGCTATCTAGTTACTATTTTTACTTTTAATTGGCTTTTAAAATTCATTTTTTATTTTCCCCATTGGAAAAAAATGATTTGGGGTATACAAAGCCATCAGCTTCCAATAGTATCAGAGTCTGAATTAAGTTTTTGTTTTGTTCACCATACATCTTGCACCAGTAACGCACTGCAACAAAATGCACTTGAAAAATCCAGTTCATGTGTCTCTGTTCATCATTGTAATAATTTGGGGGGAGTATGATATATTAAATACTACTTGCAAAGAGGTAGAAATATGTGTATTCAAACAAACAAAGAAATTTCCCTCCCCCCCCCCCGGGGCAGAGTAAAGGCGATTGCCCTCTATTAAAACAAACAAAAAATATTTTTATTTGAGAGAGAAATGCGTCCATTTTCTGACCATGCATACAAATTTACCTGCAGGATTAGTTTCCTTTGAGGCCTCTCTCCTTGCCTTGTTGCTGGCCACTTTCTTGCTACCTCTTACATGTGCCACTAGTGTATCTCTGTTATGTCCTAATCTCCTGTTCTTATAAGTACACCAATCATACTGTATTAGGACCCCCCCCCCCCCACCCCCCCCCCCCCCCCCCCCCCCCCCCCCGCCAGTGGCCTCATTTGAACTTAATTACCTTTTTAAAGGCCTTATCTCCAAATACAATTACCTCTGAGGTACTGGGTGTTAGAGCTTCAGCATATGAATTTGGAGGGGTATGCAATTCAGCCCATAACAATGTATAAGATTATTTTTAGGGAATCTTCTTGAAATCAGCATCTGTGGAAAGGAGGGGAACGAGCAGGATTGGGCAGAGGGAATATGAGTTCTGCATTAAAGGCCTGAATGATAGCCTTGCACCACCCAGTGAGTGTCTTTGAAGCATCTTGCTTCACCCATTGGAGCTGTGTATTGAGTCAAAGTGACCAGGCTTTATAACCTGATTTGATTAGTCTTGAGATATTTTGACCTTAGCAATTGCATGACCATCTGCAGCTTAGACATTATCTGAAGGGTTAAGAGCTGGATTCTGTCTACTGACAGGACTGCCATCAATTGAGGCAAGAAATCCCACCTTGAAGCAAAATATATAAGTGGCGTGTCACCTTGCCCATCACAGTACTTGTTGCACTAGGCTCATTCGCATTTACGTTTAACCAGATTATACTTACAAGTAAAATTTTCCATGGAAAAATCAAACCTATGAAAATTTTTTTTCACAAATACTTAACATTCTTGCTAAATTTATAATATTTTAACTGGTGGGGAGAATGCATAAAACCTCGGGTTATTTCAGGTCGTTAAAAAAATAATGGAGATGTAATTTATTAAGCTTTTTAGTCTAGAAAGTTTATTAAAATTGTTTACAGAGGTATCTTTAGCAAGTCAATAGTTTTGGTACTAGAGAGAATCAAAATCAAGATTTAGTTGAAATACCTGATATTTAATCATGTAATCAGCATAGTTAGAGCTAAAGAATTTTCTGCCAATACACGATACTCACACATTCTGAAATAGAGCCTCAAATAGCATGAAGAATTGTTTTCATATCCCCTTAAATCATTTCTTATTGTCTCTTGGCAGTTCTTGCAAGACCTGTCAGGATTGAGTTCTCAGTTCTGAAAGCAGCAGGAACTTTGCTTGGAATTTCCAGCACATAATTAATGGGTCAGTTATAAACACAAAGCAGACTCCATTTGTATTATCTAAAGACAGTTTGCAATGGCAGGTGTTTTACTACTTCCTAACATCTGTAATCATTCTTGGCTTGATGCTTTAATGCCTGAAACTACAAATAATGGCAATTCCTGTTGTGAAAATACCACAGAGACATTAGAAGGCAAAGGCATATTTGCAAAGACAGCAGAAAATAGTGGGAAAAGTCAGTATATTTCTGAATGATTTGCCTGAACTATGATTTTGTAGCAAGATGAACAAACTGGGAAGTTCTAAAGAGAAATCTATTTTCTTATCCTATAATTAATAGAGAAAAGGATTAAGTTGCCTCTTTCAACGTCAGATTTCTTTTTTTTTTTTCTTTGTTTTTTTTTGCGGTACACGGGCCTCTCACTGTTGTGGCCTCTCCCGTTGCGGAGCACAGGCTCCAGACGCGCATGCTCAGCGGCCATGGCTCACGGGCCCAGCCGCTCCGCGGCACGTGGGATCTTCCCGGACCGGGGCACGAACCCGTGTCCCCCGCATCGGCAGGCGGACCCTCAACCACTGCGCCACCAGGGAAGCCCCAACGTCAGATTTCTAATGATGTACATTTTGAATTATGGAGGATAAGGCAACACGTTCCTTTTCATTGCAATAAATTGAATGCTCAATAGTGGTGAATTTGCTTAGTGTAGTCATGAGTAGATGTGCTGTATACTGTCAGGCCTTCGATTCCTCAGGCTATTAATTCTCTCATATTATTTCTTTAGTTCCTCTCTTTTGAAACTTAATCCGTCAGTTTCTAAATGACATCTCCATTTCACTTTCTAAGGTACTTTTAATGTATTGCTGGAAGGATTGCTCTATTATATCCCCTTAAAATGCTAATTAAGTAAGATGAACAAAAGTTTATAGACACATGTATAAAAAAGAGTTATTCAGTCAGTAAAATTCAACATTTATTGTCATAACGATTTATATAATGCTTATCTGTAAAATATTTGGTTGCTTTTTCTATATGGTGAAAATTATTACAAACTTAGAGTTGAATTCTTTCAAAGTGAAGAACAGAAGACATTTGCTTCAGGTCAACATTCATAAACATAAATGTGGAATTTAACAATACTTGATACATTATTTAATAATGAGTTGTGGACATATTTACTAGGGTTGGCTTAGACCTAATAGTGATAAAGTCACACTGACTTCACAAACATAAAATAAAATAACCAATAATTTACAGAATAGCACTGCAAGGCCCATTAGTTGTGATATAAAAGTAAATATATAAGATATAAAAGTAAATATAGAAATATATAAAAGTAAATATAGAAATTATAATTTCTATATTTAAAAGATATAAAAGTAAGTATAGAAATTATAATTTGAAAGAGTTTATAAAAAGCACTAAAATATCCTTCCACTTTAAACTAGAGATAGTAAAATACACCATTTATGTGAAAGTGAAAAATGTTCTCCATATCAAGAAGAAACATGCATAGAACTTTGATCCTGATTATGGAAATTATCCTCTGCCAACATAACCTCCAAATAAAAACACAAACCCTGTATAAATATGTCCTTACTTGTTCCACTAAAAGTTCTTCTATACCCTATGATGTTTCTCTATGTATGGAACACTAATTTCCTTTAATGATATCTTGTCTAGAACTTTGAAAAAAATCCAAGTCTAATTTGATTCCATTCTATTTGCTTCAAAAGTTTACTAAAGAATCATCTCATTTGCTTAATCTTTGCATGAAATTGCAAATGTTGAAAGCTATACTATTTTGATTAAATGTTCTACACAGTGTCTTGGGAATTTACATTCTACTAACTGAGCAAGGATCAGTGAGAGAGAGAAAAATATAACCTTTACTAACATGTAACCAAATGACCAAATATATAGGTTTGAGCAATAATAAAGACCTATAGATTCAGGTGTATCTTAGGCATTAAACTTGACTGAGGTAATAACTCCCCTTTGGTTTCCCACTTGATTGCTTAAGACACTAATTCTCAGCTCTGAAGATTATCTCACACTCCAGTGGCCATCGTGCCATAGTATAATCATCTGCTGTGAACTTTTCTGCACTTCACAGATACGCTGTAAGGAATAGAGCAGTCATGAAGAATAAAAACCTATAAAAGACTACGGCTGGTTTCATCATAATAGCTTCTATTTAGATTTCAAAAAAACTCTCAGAAATTTTCTTTTAAGTAGAATTCAAAAAGAATGCAGATTTGCAATCTAGGGATTCCTCATCCCTTCCCAACTCTGTTCTTTCAAGATAAGTTCAGTGGTTATTGTGCTGTCAGATGTTGTGAGTAAAGATGTCAAGTGCCTTCTTCTTTCTTCAATGTTGACAAATGTAATTTTAATTAAATTGTGATAGAGGCTTGAAATTTATATTAGAAAATAACATGCAAATATAATTCCCTACAAAATATTCTAAATTAATGCAGATGAAGATATTCAAACAAATATATCACTATTATTCTCAAATAAATTTATTGTTCACCAATAATCAAAATCTTAAACAAAACCGTGTTCTGAAGTATTACTTGATAGGTTTCTAAACTTAATTCATATCTGTGGGTAATAAAAATAGATGTTTAATTTCACTCTTTCTTGAGTACTTTAATGATTTTAAGCTATAGACCAACTATTTACATCAATAAGCGTGCAAATAATGTATACTACCAAATTATACAATTAGAGACATTTCAGGAGAATCAACCGTTGGATTATTAAAAGTGATGAAACAGTGCAGTGATGTGCTATATATAGCAATTTGTGTATACAGTACATAATTTAAACAACGAAAAAGAAAACAACAATAAGAAAAATATATTTTATTTTATCGATAATATGCATTAATATCTAAGGAATGTGTAAACCAATTGAAGTAAACTTTAAAATTGCACCAAAAGGAATAACAGAATACCTGAATGAATGAAGAGATCTACTGCTTCATTGGAAGGAAGTACTTAATATCATAATACATGTCCCCCAAATTATATCTAATACCATCCTAATTAAAACTTCCAAATATGTTTCAATGAAAAATTAAAAATTCTAAAATCCATGTGAAACATAAATTCTCAATAATATATAAGAACATATTTTAAAAGAATACAAGGAAAAATGACAATCTGTAAGACAAAAATATATTATTAAATCATAAGCATTAAAACATAATGAAATTACTTAATGCATATACAAATATACCTCCAATAAGAAATAGAAAATGCAAAAACAAACTTGTTCATCTTGATTTATCAGGTTTACATTAGTGGAGAAAGAATGCATCAATTTGTAATTCATAAGTTAGATCTCATCCTTTTATTATACACACAAAAATAAATTCAGGTGGATTAAAATGCTGATAATTTTTCCACAGAAAAATATAGGTGAAGTTTTCTAATTTTGAGTTAGGGAAAAACTTCTTGAACAAATAACGAAGAGCAAATTTTAAAACTATGAAAACTAGTAGGAGTTTATGGTGACAAATTAAAGGACAAATGATAAACTTTGAGAGGTATCTGAAAAGTTTATGATACACAAGAATAACAATCCAAATTATATAAAGAACTCTTGTCAAACAAATAGAAGACAAAGTAATGAAAATTGGGCAGAGGATATGAATAATATTCTACAGAAAAATAAAAGGCTAATCAATTTATTAAAAACCTAGTGAATAACCCTACTAGCATTCGGGGAGATATCTATTAAAACAGTGAGGTATAATTATGTTTCTCAGAAGGTTGGCAACATTCTTAAAGATATAATATTCAGTGTTGGGAAGATTGCAAAGGCATAGGTATTCAAAGAAACTGTAAAAATAAGAATTATCGTTGCTTTTTGGAAGGATCACTTGGAAGTGTCTATCTAACTTTCTTAAGTAAATGTTTTTTCTTTAGAAGTTTTGGATTTACAGAAAAGTTGTGAAGATAGTAGAGTCCTGCTAGTCCTTATTCAGTTTACCTTATTACGAACTTGTTATATTAGTACATTTCATCAGTCACAACTAATGAACCAATATCGACATTATCATTAACTAGAGTCTCTACCTTATTCGAAGTGTATTAGTTTTTACCTAAAATGTCTTTTTTTAATTTCTGGGAACCCATACATGATACCACATTACATGTAGTCATCATGTCTCCTTAGGTTTCTCTAGACTGTGACAGTTATTTAAATGTTACTATTTGTGAAATTCTTGACAGTTTTGAGAAACACTTGTCAGGTATTTTGTAAAAAGTCTTCAATTGGGGTTTGTCTGCTGTGTTTTATGATTAGACTAGGATTATGGGTCTGGGGAGGACTACGGAGTTAAAGTGCCATTCTCATCACACTTCTCGGGGGTACATGCTAACAGCATGATTATTGCTATTAATGATGACTTTTATCACCTGGGTTAAGTATTTTTGTCAATTTTCTCCGTAAAGCTACTCCATTTTTACCTTTAGTTTTTAGAACAAAGTCATTGTGCGCAGTCCACACATAAGGGATGGAAAGTTTTGTTCCTTTTTCTTGAGAGGGCAGTATCTATATAAACTTTTAGGGTTTGTTTTCTGTGTGAAAGATTTTTCTATTCTACCCTATTTTTTCAATCATTTATTTATGTTAACATTATGTTATTTATATCATTTCTCAAATTCTTCCAATAATAGGAAAGTTTTTCATTTAGGGTCCCGTATCCCTTTGACATTCCCCCTTTACTGTAGATTTTGTTTTTAGTACTTTCTTTCCTCTGGCTCATCTTATATATTCCCTTTCCCAGCGCTAGAATCAATCATTTCTCCAAGAAATTCTTGTTCCTGTTATAGGAAGATACTATTAAAAAATAAGACCTGACCACAAGAGCTAGCTGCTAAGGGGGTGTCTTGTATCTAGACCCTCTTTGCTGACAAAGCAAGAAAACATACATTTATATACTAAATCATGTACGCACACATATCCAGAAATATTTTTGGATGTGTACATCTATATGTATATTAAGTTAAACACAAATCTGTACTTATGTTTTCACCTGCAAGCAAGTACTGCACTGATTATTCTACCTTCCCCCCAACTCGTCAGTAACCTCATGCACCAACAGTGAAAAATCTAGCCCCTTCACATGCCACATATTTCTTAATTATTTAAACCCAGTATATATGTGTAATGTTTGAGAATTGCTAACATTATGGGAAACAATTTTATCAACTACAGGATAATGTTTTTCTATAGCCTTTTTTTTTTTTTTTTGCCTTTAGTCTTACAATATTAACTCATTTTCAGAATTACTTAATTCACCATCATTTTCTCCCACCCATTTAGCTAGGCTATTTCATATATATGTAATGCAGTCAAATTATTTTTTGAACGTTTTTATTCCATCCCAAGATATCCTGATTTCCTAAAGGATTTTTATAAAAATTTGTATACCTTGAGGTTCACTCTTTGCGTTGTAAAGTTCTATGGGTTTGACAAATGTATAGGATCATGTACAGTAATCATACCGAATAGCTTAACCACCATAAAACATCACTTTCCACCTCTCCAAACTCCTAGCAATCACAGATCAACTTACCATCTCTATAGTTTTGCCATTTCAAAATTTTAATGGAATTATGTATATGTCATCTTTTCCCTACTGTCATCTTTAACTTACCAATATGCAATTAAGATTTATCTCTTTGAACAGGTTGGTAGCTCATTTCTTTTTATAAACAAATAATAGTCTATCGAATGGATGTACCAGTTTGTTTATCCATTCAACTATTGAAAGTCAGCTTGGTTCCATCCGTTTTCTGGCAATTATGAATAAAACTGCTATAAGCATTCAAGTGTAAGATTTTGTGTTTGAAAATCAGTTGGATATACCTAGGAGCATAATTGTTAGATCCTATGGTAAGACTATACTTAGTTATGAAGCAAACTGTCTTCTATCTTTCACAATTTACATCCCCACTATCAATGAATGAAAGTTCTCTCAGCTACATGTCTTCACCAGTAATATTGGTGTGGCTTTTTTTTTTTTTTTTTTTTTTTTTTTTTTTTGGTGGGAAGAGGGCTTTTAGGCATTCTAATAGCTATGTAGTGGTATCTCATTATAGTTTTAATTTACATTTCCCTAATGCCAAATGATGAACATCTATTCATACGTTCATTTGCCGTCTGTATATCCTCTTGGTGAAGTTTCTGTTCAGATTAACTGCCCATTTTTTATTGGCTTGTTTGTTTATGTTTGAGTTTGAAGTGTTTGTATATTTTTGGATACAAGTTCTCTATAAGAAAAATTATTTTAAAATATTTTCTACCAGCTTATGACATGTATTTTTTTTTTCTTTTTTTTAATAGAGGTATAGTTGCTTTACAACGTTGTGTTAGTTTCTGCTGTATGGCGAAGTGAATCAGCTATGTGTATACATATATCCCTCTTTTTTCGATTTCCTTTCCATTTAGGTCACCACAGAGCATTAAGTAGAGTTCCCTGTGCTATACATCAGGTTCTCATTAGTTATCTATTTTATACTAATAGATATAAGTATATGTAGTAGTGTATATATATCAATCCCAATATCCAAATTCATCCCAACCCCCCTCCCCACCTTGGTGTCCATACATTTGTTCTGTACATCTGTGTCTCTATTTCTGCTTTGCAAATAGGTTCATCTGTACCAGTTTTCTAGATTCCACATATATGTGCTAATATGTGATATTTGTTTACTCTCTTAACAGTATCTACATCAGAGCAAAGTTTTAATTTTAATAAATTCCAGCTTAGAAATATTTTTCTTTATAGATATTCTTGTGATGTTGTATCTAAAAACTCATCACCAAAGCCAAGGTTATATAGGCGTTATTCTATTTTCTTTCAGTAGTTTTATAATTTTTCACTTTACATTTAGATCCCTACTATAAGTTAATTTTTGTGTAAGATTGTCAGAATCCTTTTTTGAAAAGACTCTACTTTTTCACTGAGTTTCCTTTGTTCCTTTGTCAAAAATTAGTTGACTATACCTATGTGGGTTATTTCTGGACAATTTTGTTCCATTAATATATGAGTCTATTCTTTCATCAATACCATACTTTCTTGAATGTTGTTGACTTACAGTAAACCTTGAAATTGCATGGTAAGTGTTCCAACTTTGTTCTTCCTCAGTATCATGTTGGTACTTTGTCCTTTGCCTTTTCTTATAAATTTTCAAGTCAGTTTGTCAATATGTAGAAAATATCTTGCTGGTATTTTGAATGGGATCATATTGAATTTGTACATCAAATTGGACAGAATTGACATTTAACATTATTGGTTCTTCCAATCTATGAGTACAAAATACTTCACCATTTTTTAATGTCTTCATTTCATCAAAGATTTATAGTTGTTAACATACAGAGTCTGTAAATATTTTGTTACATTTGTATGTAAGCATTTTACTTTTGGTTGTGTTTTTAAATAGTATTGCTTTTCTTTTAATTTAAAATTCTAATTGTTTCTTTCATATGGGAAATTGACTAACTTTTATATATTGAGTTTTTATCCTGTGACCTTGCTATACTCTCTTACTAGATTCAGGATTTTTGGTTTTGGTTTTGGTTTGAGGTTTTTTTATTTTGTAGATTCTTTGGGGATTTTATGCAGAAAATTGTATCATCTGTGAATAGTGTTTTAGTTCTTCATTTACACTGTGTATACTTTTTATATCATTTTAAATTTCTTTTGCACTAACTAGATATTCCAGTAAAATGTTGAGTAAGAGTGATAAGAGAGTACATCATTGCCTTGTTCTTGGTCTTAAGCGGAAGGAGTTTCATTTCTTAACATTAAATTTCATGTTATCTGTAAGCTTTTCATATATTTCTTTCATTAGGCTGAGGACATCCACTTCTACTGCTAACATTTCAAGAGTATTTAACAGGAGAGCATGATGAATATTGAGGTTTTCTGCATTCTTGATATGAACATACTTTTTCTTATTCAGTCTATTGATATGATGAATAGTTTTAATTGTTTTATGAGTGTTGATCCAGCCCTGCATTGATGGAATGAGCACCACTTGACGTTGATGTACTCTCCTTTATACCACTGGATTTATTTTCTAATATTTTGTTAAGAATGTGTTATGTGTGTTTTTAAGAGGGTCTTTTTAATCCATTTTAATATTGTGTTTTAGTTGGTGTTTCTAGACAATTTACATTTTAAGTGATTATTGATATAGTTAGATTAATATTTACCTCTTTGTAACTACGTATTTCATATTCATTGTATTTTCCTTTTTCTTCTCCCCCCCCTTTCTTCTCATCTCTGATTTACATTGAGTATTTTGTACAGTTCCATTTTATCTCCCTCCTTCATTTATAATCCATTCATGTTTAAATAGCACATTTTTATTGTGAAAAGTTATTTTAATATTCATATCATATCATAAAGCCAGTTGTTTACAGTGGTAAAAAGGCCTGTGTTTTGATCTTCTTTACCATGTACAACAAGGATACTTTTAAGAGGTGACTTAAATTCTCTGAGCTTGCTTTATTTATTTATTTATTTATGGAAAGAGGTCATGGTCCTATGGGTTATTTAAAAAAATTATTGAGTGTTACAAATACAAAAAGTGTCTGACACATCTCTGACATATAATATGAACAAAAAATAATATTTATTACCATCACAATCTCCATCAGAATATATATATTTTTTAATATTGCAGGGAGGCAGGTCTTCTAGAAGTCAATGTAGAGAGTATATTGACAGTACATTCCTGCTTTGAGTTAAGGTAAGTTACATATTTTTTTCTCAGTCACAACCTAGTAAAATAAAAAGTTTAAAATATCACTTCAATGGCCACCATCAGCAAACACATAGAAAATCTGCCAGAAAACGGTGTTTAAGTAAAGAGAGATAAGACTTCAGGTTTGTTCACACATAATACCACTCCAGCAGATAAAGCAAACAGACAGAACATGTACTTATTTGAATACAACTGGTAAATTTATCTACATAAATGAAGACATTAAAATTACTGAAAAGGGACCAAAAAACTGGCAGAAGACTCTATGAATAACTTATTTTGATAGCTAAACTATGACATTCATTAATAAAACTACTGGCTATATTTATTTTTAAGACTAACTTTTTGCTTCAGTAACTATTCTAAAAAAAACAAACTTATCCAATACTCTTTAAGTTGAAATAAGAATATTTTTAAAATCATAATGACATTACATTAATGGTTTATAGCATGTAATTTCCTTACATTATTCTATTGGTTTCTCAATCACTCAGTGTTGAGAATTCAATTTTAAGAACATTTATAAATAATATTTATTAATGATATTTATAAAAAGAGGAAACCAATGATTAAGAAGATTCCATAGTTTTGCAGTTAGTTTGAATTAGAGCCACTAATAATATCTAGGTCTTTGTTTATTTTTTAATTCAGGGCTCTTTGTCATAGAAATCCTGCTGACTTCTTACAAAATCAATGAATCAACAATCATTTGTTGAATTTCTCCAATGAATTAGATACAAATAAATTCCATAGCAGCTACAAAGTTGGGGAAGTGAATAATCTCTAATTTAGTTAGGAAAACAAAAAGGTGTACATGAAATGCTAAACAAAAGAGTATCCATGAAGAGCCACGAATGATTACAAAGCAAATATTATAGAAGAAAAGTGCCTTAGCATTTGAAACTAATGAAAAATTTTATTGAATTGATATGTGATTGATAACCAGTGTGACTGAAGGAGACATTCTGTGTACTGTCTCTTAAGTGTTAGCTAAGACTACCTCCAGAAAATGCTTTAATGTGGAACTTAAAAATGTGATTCTCTTTAAAATAATTTTAAAACAGATACTGATTGTGAATTTACATGTCAACTAGAACAGAATAAAGAATGAAAACTGGCATATTGAATACTTATACAATATGCTCACAAATATAAAATGCTACCAGGTATTGGTCTTACTTTCAACACTGTAACATTTTTTCCTGGAGCATAAAATCTAAAATTGAACAGTAGATCTCTATGCAAACTATAATAATAAAGACAGAGTATGCTAAATTTTATGAGAAGCACACAGTGTAAGAATTCAGTGCATGGACAAGTGGCATCTGCACAGAGTTCAGAAAAGGCTTTGTGGTTACTAATTTTTTTTTAATTTAAGTTGATTGGTGAACAGATATTGTATTTTATAAAGAGGAAAAGAACAGGAGTAAACTGAGTAATGCTTATTGTGAGATAACGTATGACTTTAATAATTTTAAAATACAAATGTGAAAAGCAGCAGACTGAACCAATGAGTCATAAACTCTGAGATTTAACTAAGTGAATTAAAATTCACTATTTGATAAAAAATATATTACAAACAAATTATAAAAGTTTCAAAATAGCCCACACTGATATCTTCTGCACTTGGAAAAGATTACAAAAAAGCTATTTTTGTAATTTATATGAACACCCCAAGAGCCCACACTTCATTTTATGTCTGATTGTAATAATATCTGCATGTATAATTCTCCATTGGCAGTAACAGATTGGTTTCAGAAAGCAAGAAATTAACAGCAAACAAAGAAAATACATTCAAATCCCTCGCCACTAAAATCAATAAACTGACCAATTTTAAAGCTGAGCTGTTTTATTATGTAGTAATGAAGTTTATTTAGATTTTTGGCAACCACATAATAGCTCAGGGATTTATCAACCACTCTAAAACAAGGACATTTACATACTTCTTTAACTAACCCAATTATTCTTCAGACAGAAATGTCGACTTTTCTCCTTTGAATATTTAGTTTTTTAAATCTTAAGTCTGCTCACTCTTCTCAGTCTTATTGAATAATTAGGGCTTTTATTTTAGTGTTTGATAGCATTAGAAAAACTGGCATAACTTTTTTTTTCTAGTATGCCTTTTCTTAAGAAAAATTAACATCATTAAATTTCTGGATTCAGTGCTATTAAATTAGCACCATTAAATTTCACTTTATGATCATCAAAAGCATTCATTACTGCCAACTGCTAGAAAACAGATAAAAAAAGAATTTTACAGTTTAAAACAAAACCAAGAGTTCCAATTCCAGCTTATATTGTAAGGATGTCATATACATTTAATACCCTATTCCATCATGATTTTATGGTAGATAATTAGGGGGTTGGGAGGATGCAAAATCTAAAATTATTTTTCAAGTAATATTATCAAAAGACAAATTTAATCATTCAAGCAGGATCACTAAATATGGATGTACTGCATAGTACAAAGTACATAGCTAAGCATGTAGCTACTGCACAGAGGATCTGATTTCCATCAGTGAGTCTTTATGGACACTCCTCATTATCATACATTTGGAAAGAGGAAAGTTTTTTCTACTCTAGTCAACCATGCCAATAGTCCATAATTATTCTCTCATCTCTCCTTTTTCACTGTCAATGCCACATTTTAAACACTTAGCAACTCACAGGTTTGCTGTTGTCATGTATTTTACCTGTGTATTTTATCTACCTTTCCACCTGGTGGCCAGCCAGAGAATTTTGTGTTGCCAACTGAAATGGATTCTGGAGTCCAGCCTCTGCCAATTTTGGCCAAACAAGAATCTGCTGGGGTTTTTTTTAACATCTTTATTGGAGTATAATTGCTTTACAATGTTGTGTTAGTTTCTCCTGTATAACCAAGTGAATCAGCTCTACATATACCTATATCCCTATATGCACTCACACTTGCATCTCCCTCCCACCCTCCGTATCCCACCCCTCTAAGTGTTCACAAAGCTCGGAGCTGATCTCCCTGTGCTATATGGCTGCTTCCCACTAGCTATCTATTTTACAATTGGTAGTGTATATATGTCCATGCCACTCTCTCACTTCGTCCCAGCTTACCCTTCCACCTCCCCATGTCCTCAAGTCCATTCTCTAAGTCTGCATCTTTATTTCTCTCCTGCCTCTAGGTTCTTCAAAAACATTTTTTTTTTACATTCCATATATATCTGTTAGCATACGATATTTGTTTTTTTGATTGTTTTTTGTGCAGGCCTCTCACTGTTGTGCCCTCTCCCGTTGCGGAGCAAAGGCTCCGGAAGCGCAGGCTCAGCGGCCATGGCTCACAGGCCCAGCCACTCCATGGCATGTGGGATCTTTCCAGACCGGGGCATGAACCCGCGTCCCCTGCATCGGCAGGTGGACTCTCAACGACTGCGCCACCAGGGAAGCCCCATGGTATTTGTTTTTCTCTTTCCGACTTCCTTCATTCTGTATGACAGACTCTAGGTCCATCCACCTCACTACAAATAACTCAATTTCGTTTCTTTTTCTGGCTGAGTAATATTCCATTGTATATTTGTGCCACATCTTCTTTATCCATTAATCCTACAATGGACACTTAGGTTGCTTCTATGTCCTGGCTATTGTAAATAGAGCTGCAATGATCATTGTGGTACGTGACTTTTTTAGAATTATGGTTTTCTCAGGGCACATGCCCAGTAGTGGGATTGCTGGGTCATATGGTAGTTCTATTTTTAGTTTTTTAAGGAACCTCCATACTGTTCTCCATAGTGGCTGTATCAACTGACATTCCCACCAAGAATGCAAGAGGGTTCCCTTTTCTCCATAACCTCTCCAGCATTTATTGTTTGTAGATTTTTGATGACGGCCATTCTGATTTGTGTGAGGTGAAACCTCACCGTAGTTTTCATTTGCATTTCTCTAATGATTAGTGATGTTGAACATCCTTTCATGTGTTTGTTGGCAATCTGTATATCTTCTTTGGACAAAAGTCTATTTAGGTCTTCTGCCCATTTTTAGATTGGGTTGTTTGTTTTTTTGATATTGAGCTGCTTGTAAATTTTGGAGATTAATCCTTTGTCAGTTGCTTCGTTTGCAAATATTTTCTCCCATTCTGAGGAGTGTCTTTTCGTTTTGTTTAAATTTTCCTTTGCCGTGCAACAGCTTTTAAGTTGCGTTAGGTCCCATTTGTTTATTTCTGTTTTTATTTCCATTTCTCTAGGGTCTAAAAGGATCTTGCTGTGATTTATGTCATAGAGTGTTCTACCTATGTTTTCCTCTGAGAGTTTTATAGTGTCTGACCTTACATTTAGATCTTGAATCCATTTTGAGTTTATCTTTGTATATGGTGTTAGGGAGTGTTCTAATTTCATTCTTTTCTATGTAGCTGTCCAGTTTTCCCAGCACCACTTATTGAAGAGGCTGTCTTTTTTCCATTGTATATTCTTGCCTCCTTTATCAAATGTAAAGTGACCATATGTGCATGGGTTTGTCTCTGGGCTTTCTATCCTCTTCCACTGATCTATATTTCTGTTTCTGTGCCAGTACCATACTATCTTGATTACTGTAGCTTTGTAGTATAGTATGAATTTTGAGATCCTGATTCCTCCAGCTCCGTTTTTCTTTCCCAGGGCTGCTTGGCTATAGGGATCTTTTATGTCTCCATGCAAATTGTGAAATTTTTTCTTCTAGTTCTGTGAAAAATGCCATTGGGAGTTTGACAGGGATTGCATGGAATCTGTAGATTGCTTTGGGTAGTAGAGTCATTTTCACAATGTTAATTCTTCCAATCCAAGAACATGGTATACCTCTCCATCTGTTTGGATCATCTTTAACTTCTTTCATCAATGTCTTATAGTTTTCTTCATACAAGTCTTTCGTCTCCTTAGGTAGGTTTATTCCTAGGTATTTTATTCTTTCTGTTGCAATGGTAAATGGGAGTGTTTCCTTAATTTCTCTTTCAGATTTTTCATCATTAATGTATAGGAATGCAAGAGACTTCTGTGCATTAATTTCGTTTTCTGCTACTTTACCAAATTCATTGATTAGCTGTAGTAGTTTTCTGGTAGCATCTTTAGGATTCTCTATATATGCTATCATGTCAACTGCAAACAGTGACAGCTTTACTTCTTCTTTTCCGATTTAGATTCCTTTTATTTCTTTGTCTTCTCTGATTGCTGTGACTAAAACTTCCAAAACTATGTTTGAATAATAGTGGTGAGAGTGGGCAACCTTGTCTTGTTCCTGATCTTCGAGGAAATGGTTTCAGTTTTTCACCATTGAGAATGATGTTGGCTGTGGGTTTGTCATATATGGCCTTTATTTTGTAGAGGTAAGTTCCCTCTATGCTTGCTTTCTGGAGGGTTGAATATTGTCAAACGCTTTTCTGCATCTCTTGAGTTGATCATATGGTTTTTCTGCCTCAATTTGTTAATATGGTTTATCACATTGATTGATATGTGTATATTGAAGAATCCTTGCATTCCTGGGAGAAATCCCAATTGAGCATGGTGTATGTCCTTTTAATGTGCTTTTGGATTCTGTTTGCTAGTCTTCTGTTGAGGATTATTGGATCTATGTTCATCAGTGATATTGGCCTGTAGTTTTCTTTCTTTGTGACATCTTTGTCTGGTTTTGGTATCAAGGTGATGCTTGCCTCATAGAATGAGTATTGGAGTGTTCCTCCCTCTGCTAGATTTTGGAAGAGTTAGAGAAGGATATGTATTATTTCTTCTCTAAATGTTGGATAGAATTCACGTGTGAAGCCATGTGGTACTGGGCTTATGTTTGTTGGAAGATTTTTAATCACAATTTCAATTTCAGTGCTTGTGATTTGTCTGTATATATTTTCTGTTTCTTCCTGGTTCAGTCTTGGAAGGTTGTGCTTTTCTAAGAATTTGTCCATTTCTTCTAGGTTGTCCATTTTATTGGCATATAGTTGCTTGTAGTAATCTCTCATGATCCTTTGTATTTCTGCAGTGCCAGTTGTTACTTCTTTTTCATTACTAATTCTATTGATTCGAGTCTTCTCCCTTTTTGTCTTGATGAGTCTGGTTAATCGTTTATCAACTTTGGTTATCTTCTCAAAGAACAAGCTTTTAGTTTTATTGAGCTTTGCTATTGTTTCCTTTATTTCTTTTTCATTTATTTCTGATCTGATCTTTATGATTTCTTTCCTCCTGCTAAATTTGGGGGTTTTTTTTGGTTCTTCTTTCCCTAATTGCTTTAGGTGCAAGTTTATGTTGTTTATTTGAGATGTTTCTTGAGGTATGAATGTATTGTTATAAACTTCCCTCTTAAAACTGCTTTTGCTGCATCCCATAGGTTTTGGGTCGTTGTGTTTTCATTGTCATTTGTCTCTAGGTATATTTGATATCCTCTTAGATTTCTTCATTTAACTCTTGGTCATTTAGTAGTGTATTGTTTAGCCTCCATGTGTTTGTATTTTTTACAGATTTTTTTCCTGTAATTGATATCTAGTCTCATAGCGCTATGTTCGGAAAAGATACTTGATACGATTTCAATTTTCTTAAATTTACCAAGGCTTGATTTGTGACCCAAGAAATGGTCTATCCTGGAAAATGTTCCATGTGCACTTGAGAAGAAAGTGTATTCTGTTGGTTTTGGATGGAATTTCCTCTAAATATCAGTTAAGTCCATCTTCTTTAATGTGTCGTTTCAAGCTGTGTTTCTTTATTTATTTTCATTTTGGATGATCTGTCCATTGGTGAAAGTGAGGTGTTAAAGTCCCCTAGTATGATTGTGTAACTGTCGATTTCCCCCTTTATGGCTGTTAGCATTTGCCTTATGTATTGAGGTGCTCCTATATGCACCTTATGTATTGTGGTGCATAAATATTTACAGTTGTTATATATTCTTCTTGGATTGATCCCTTGATCATTATGTAGTTTCCTTCTTTGTCTCTTGTAATAGTCTTTATTTTAAAGTCTATTTTGTCTGATATGAGAATTGCTACTCCAGCTTTCTTTTGATTTCCATTTGCATGGAATATCTTTTTCCATCCCCTCACTTTCAGTCTGTATGTGTCCCTAGGTATGTAGTGGATCCTTTGTACACAGCATATATATGGGCCTTGGGTTAGTATCCATTCAGCCAGTCTATGTCTCTTGGTTGGAGAATTTAATCCATTTACATTTAAGGTAGTTATCAATATGTATGTTCCTATTACCATTTTCTTAATGGTTATGGGTTTGTTATTGTAGGTCTTTTCCTTCTCTTGTGTTTCCTGCCTAGAGAAGTTCCTTTAGCTTTTCTTGTAAAGCTGGTTTGGTGGTGCTGAATTCTCTTTTTTGCTTGTCTGCAAAGGTTTTAATTTCTCTATCGTATCTGAATGAGATCCTTGCTGGGTAGAGAAATGTTGGTTGTAGGTTTTTCCCTTTCATCACTTTAAATATATCCTGCCACTCCCTTCTGGCTTGCAGAGTTTCTGCTGAAAGATCAGCTGTTAACCTATGGGGATTCCCCTGTATATTTTTTGTTGTTTTTCCCTTGCTACTTTTAATATTTTGTCTTTGTATTTAATTTTTGATAGTTTGATTAATATGTGTCTTGGCATGTTTCTCCTTGGATTTATCCTGTATGGGACTCTCGGTGCTTCCTGGACTTGATTGATTGTTTCCCTTCCCATATTAAGGAAGTTTTCAACTATAATCTCTTCAAATATTTTCTCAGTCCCTTTTTTTTTCTCTTCTTCTTCTCAGACCCCTATAATTCGAATGTTGCTGCATTTAATTTTGTCCCAGTGATCTCTGAGATTGTCCTCAATTCATTTCATTCTTTTTTCTTTATTCTGCTCTGCAGTAGTTATTTCCACTATTTTATCTTCCAGGTCACTTATCCATTCTTCTGCCCCAGTTATTCTGCTATTGATCCCTTCTAGACAATTTTTAATTTCATTTATTGTTTTGTTCACCATTGTTTGTTTGCGCTTTAGTTCTTCTAGGTCTCTGTGAAACGTTTGTTGTATTTTCTCTATTCTATTTGCAAGATTTTGGATCATCTTTACTATCATTACTCTGAATTCTTTTTCAGGTAGACTGCCTATTTCCTCTTCATTTGTTTGGACTGGTTGGCTTTTACCTTGCTCCTTCATCTGCTGTGTGTTTCTCTGTCTTACCTTTTGCTTAACTTACTGTGTTTGGCGTCTCCTTTTCACCTGCTGCTGCTTCGTAGTTCCCATTGTTTTTGGTGTCTGCCCTCAGTGGCTAAGGTTGGTTCAGTGGGTTGTGTAGGCTTCCTTGTGGAGAGGACTGGTGTCTGTGTTCTGGTGGATGAAGCTGTATCTTGTCTTTCTGGTGGGCAGGACCAGGTCCGGTGGTGTGTTTTGGGGTGTCTGTGACCTTATTATGATTTTAGGCAGCCTCTCTGCTAATGGGTGGGGTTGTGCTCCTGTCTTGCTCCTTGTTTGGCATAGGGTGTCCAGCACTGTAGCTTGCTGGTCATTGAGTTGAGCTGGGTCTTAGCTTTGAGGTGGAGATCTCTGGGAGAGCTTTTGCCATTTGATATTAGGTGGAGCCAGGAGGTGTCTGTTAGACCAATGTCCTGAACTCGGCTCTCCCACCTCAGAGACACAGGTCTGACATCTGGCCAGGGCACCAAAATCCTGTAAGCCACATGGCTCAGAAGAAAAGGGAGAAAGTAAATTAATAAATAAATAAAATTAATTTATTAAAATAAAAAATAAATTGTTAAAAATAAAAAAAATTAAGTAGTTAAAAAAGAAAGAAAAAAAAAAGGACAGACAGTAGTACCCTGAGATAAATGGTAAAGCAAAATTATACAGACTAAATCACACAAAGAAGCATACACATACACATTCACAAAAAGAGAAAAAGGAAAAAAATATATAAATCTGTATATATATTAAGAAAAGGAAGAGAGCAACCAAATCAATAAACAAATCTACCAATGATAATAAACCCTAAACACTAAACTAAGATAAACAAAAGCAGAAACAAATTAGATGCAGAAAGCAAATCCCAGGTCTGCAGTTGCTCCCAAAGTCCACAGCCTCAATTTTGGGATGATTCGTTATCTATTCAAGTATTCCATAGATGCAGGGAACATCAAGTTGATTGTAGAGATTTAATCCGCTGCTCCTGAGGCTGCTGGGGGAAATTTCCCTTTCTCTTCTTTGTTCGCACAGCTCCTGGGGTTCAACTTTGGATTTGGTTCCGCCTCTGCATGTAGGTAGCCAAGGGCCTCTGTTCTTTGCTCAGACAGGAAAGGGTTAAAGGAGCAGCTGATTAGGGGGCTCTGGCTCACTCAGGCCGCAGGGGAGCGAGGGGTACAGAATGTGGGGCAAGCCTGTGGAGGCAGAGGCCAGCATGACGTTGCAACAGCCTGAGGCGCTCCGTGTGTTCTCCCGGGAAAGTTGTCCCTGGATCACAGGACCCTGTGAGTGGCGGGCTGCACAGACTCCCAGGAGGGGAGGTGTGGATAATGACCTGTGCTCGCACACAGGCTTCTTGGTGGCAGCAGCAGCAGCCTTAGCGATTCATGCCCATCTTTTGTGTCCGTACTGATAGCCAAGGTTCACGCCCATCTCTGGAGCTCGTTTAGGTGGTGCTCTGAATCCCGTCTCCTCGGGCACCCCAAAACAGTGGTCTCTTGCCTCTTAGGCAGTTCCAGACATTTTCCCAGACTCCCTTCCAGCTAGCTGTCGTGCGCTAGTCCTCTTCAGGTTGTGTTCACACAGCCAACCCTAGTCCTCTCCCTGTGCTCTGACCGAAGTCCGAGCCTCAGCTCCCAGCCCCCGCCCACCCCAGCGGGTGAGCAGACAAGCCTCGGGCTGGTGAATGCCGGTCAGCACCAATCCTCTGTGCGGGAATCTCTCTGCTTTACCCTCTGCACCTCTGTTGCTGTGCTGTCCTCTGTGGTATATATATATATATATATATATATGCCTATGTACACAAATATAGATATACATATGTACATATATATATACACATATATATATATGTAGATATTTCCTCCTGTATATATATATATATATATATATGTTCTTATATGTATATGCCTGTATGTGTGTTTGTGTTCTTAAGGCTTCTCCTTCTACAACATGAGTGCCTAGAGTTGCATTGAATTGAGTAACTTAATAAATGACACATTGGTGCCCAAGAGAAAGACATTTCTTCAGAAGGGTAAGCATTTTTATTGCAAGTTTATAGTTAACATAATCTAGCTCATCACAAGATGAGGTAAATTAATATATTTATCCATTGCCACTTCTGCCAAGAGCACACAATGCCTTATAAACTATAATTAACTAAACATACACTCTTGCTGAACACAGAATTGTAAGTCAAGTGAAACTACATTTAAAGGTAACAAGGAATCACAACGAACCACAATTTCAAAATTGAAATGAAATACAACTTGGATACTAAACAACATACTGATACACACAGTAGAAAGATGTCTATGGTTAATTAATTTTAAAAATTCTTACAAAAGCTATACATCAAAATGCAGTTTATCTATAACATCAATTAATATGAAATTAATTAGAAGCACATGAAGTTCTATTCAAATAACTAGAACTATTCACATGGATTGATTATATTTTATTCATTTAGTTGGCTTTTAAAATGTGAACTTTTCCCCCCCAAAAATGGATTCAATTATTTCATATTTGAAAGTGACAAACATTATGACAAACATTATTATGTAAAAATCATAAGGCTTAATTTTATTGCTTGTTCATTTCCATATAATACCACCATTTTAATATATTCTCACAATTTTAATTTTTATTAATCTTTTTCTTTATCAAATAGCAGATTTTTTCCAATCTCATTTTACAAGTAACATAAAAGACAGAAAAAATAAACTCTAGTGAATTTATTCAAGAGAACACTAATTTAAAAAACAAAAAGAAAAATAAAAACAAAATTATATATATACATGTATATCTTCCTATCTAACCTTCCTGGTTATCTTCAGTTATTCCTGTGGATTCAAGAAGTTGCCATATAGTGTCATTTCCTTAATCTGATTTATTGGACAACTCATTTCTTATCTTCCTGTACAGTGTAGTATATCTCTATATTATAGGCCGAAAAATACAACTTTGTGGATGCAGTTTTTTGCAATATTTTATTGTTTTAAATTGGTTAAGCGAAGAAAATTTTTATTATACTGTCTTTTATAACTATCTACATAAATATACTATCTTTTATAACTATTTTAGATAAATGTCTTATTGCTCTCATTTAGTTTTTTCTGCTCTTTTTTTTTTTTTTTTTTGGCCATTGCTCAATGTGAGATCTTAGTTCCTCAACCAGGGATCAAACCTGTGCCCTGTGAGCTGGAAGCGTGGAGTCTTAATCACTGGACTGCCAGGGAAGTTCCTGATTTAATTTTTAAATAATTGTAAACACAAAACTTCAACTCTCAAATATATTAGGTGACAATTTAAATATTAATTTGATAGGTAAGATTAATTTATGGTTCTCCTGACAATTTAAATATTTATACTTAATTTTTAATAATTCAGAAAATCACCATTTCTTATTACTAATCAGTATAAATAAAACTCACTAATTTAAATTAAATTTGCTTTCTTAATGCTTTAGGTACAAATATAAGTGTTGGATATAAATTCTAAAGATCCTATCCAGCCATATTATTTAATGTATGTAACTGTAAATATAGAATCAAAGGTTTAATTTGCCAACTCTACCTAAAAAACAGACATTTTGCATGTTTTATAGTAACTTTCACTCAACTAATCCCAAGATTGAATTTTAATTTATTTTGATTCTGAGAATTTTGAGCTATATATGGCTGTTTTATTCTTCTGGTTACAAATAAGTACCACTTTAAGTGGCACGTGAGCTTAAAATTTTGCTACAAGGCTCACAGCTTTACAAATATTTGCAAAGTTTGACAGCGACCTGCTTAAGTGCTGGTGAGGTATGAAAAATTCAAGTAGCTGTGAAAGTCTGAGATTGAAAGAATTTCCTATGAACTGCTGTGGGAAAATGGGGCAGTTTCACACACCTCAGATACAAATATGAATTGTAAGCCTTTGGTCACAGGCAGTATTATTCAGATGCAAAATTTCTTTTATTTTTCAGCTGAGAGAGCTGATTTTTCAAGTTGTTTGTTTTTTCATATTGCTATTATGAACTAAGTTCCTTTTTTATGAAATGTGAATACAGTGATTAATAAATATTACAACCAATAATACTTTTATAGTTGTATATAAATCTGTTAATGTATTTTTTAATGGTGTGTAGGAAAATATTGTTTTTCTTTCCATTTCCAATTTTTGGTAAAACACTGAGATTCAGCTCTGAAATAAGCAGCATGTATTATCACTTATCTCTTTACATCTGTTCTGCAGCATGCCTGCACATGCAAAATGTATTTTCCAGGGCACTCTTTGATGCATGAAGCACATAGGAAACTGCTATTTAGCCATTAGAAATGTTCTTTATGTTTTCTCTGAAGAAAGCAATTTATAGCATTTCAATTTTAAATGTTTGAGAGTGGCATAATAGTATCCTTCCTATTAAAATAAAAACTATTACTAAATAAATTCTCCTTTAAAAAGAAAAGCTGACAAAAAAACCCATTTACCAGAGTTTGATGATTGTTTTTTGTACTCCTCATAGGTACAAATATGCTTATTTTATAGTTCTAATGCAAAATCTTACTCCACTTTCTACTCAGAATTTATATTACGAAGATGCTTGCATTTTAAGCAGTCTCTATACCTAGAGGCTAAAATGTGTTCTTTGTAACTCAGTCTAAAATAAAGTTGTCGAGCAATCTTTGAATGGCTTCAAAATTTAATTTGTAAAAGGAAAATAAAAATTAACAAGTTGATGGACTGAACAACCAACCTGTAACGGCAGTGATCTGTAGTCCATGAAAACTTTTAAAAAATTTCTTGCAGCTTTTACATATATATTAACACAGTACACAATCATGTGAACATTGGTGAGATCTACAGGCAATTATTTATAATACATGCATTGGTAGATCCCAAGTTCAGCAAATACTATCAAAAGATACAAAAAGTAATTTACAGCCAAACATAGTCTTGTGGTGGTTGTTGTCATTTGTCTTCAGTCATTAGAATTAGTAAAAGAGGAGCTACCAACTAGGAAAAAGTCTACAAAGATTTTATACTGGGTCATTTCTATCTATTCTATATGAAATAGTACCACAGTACGAGCTCTAAGTATGGAGATCCAGATGGTCTTTAAAGGGTTCAGTTTTTAGGGGATTGATTTGACATTATATACTTTTTTCTGGTGTTCTTTATTCCTACCTGTGGATCTCGGCTTTCTTCTACCATCATTCTTATTCATCCTGAAGAACTTCTTGTAGCTTCTTTGTAATGTAGGTCTTCTTATATCTAGGATGAGAGTACATAAAACCCTGCAATACTTACCAGAACCCTTCTGCCTTAGATAGAAGGCCCTTAGATGGCCCAGAATTCTAATCCCTGTCCCCCTGTACAATCCAGTTGTTGAAATATCTGCTCAAATATTTAAGATCTTTGTTATTTCTGTCTGCTCTTAGCCTTGGAAACTTGCCCTTTTCAACCCATTAGAATTCAGGGGGGAAATTTGTAGTTATTTACTGATTTTAAAATTATTTAAAGTAGTGCTCTCTAAAGGAAGGAGCATTTACCTCAAGGATTCTTCTAATCACCCATCCAACCCAAATGCTGAAGAAAATAACAGAACTTCATTATTTCATTGTCTTAAAATTTTCAACTCGGTGCTTATTTCAATGGATATAATATAATAGGTAAGACGTATATATTTTATTAAAATTTTTTCTATTTAATAAAATAAGCCAAATGATATATATAATAAACTAAGAATTAAAAATTCAACACATATGATATTAACAGATTAGAGGACTAGTATTCAAGAAGAAAACTTAACAGAACATATCCACATAGGATCATGGAAAGTAAATTTGTATGGAAAACATAGAAATGAGTCAAAGAGTTCTGTATGACCCTACAGACTACCTGTTATGTAGTTGGCGATACAGAGGAGAGTATGAAAATAATAAGACATAAGTATCATTCGAAGAAATACTAAGAATTTTCCAAAATATAATAAAATATATCAAAATAGTGTTACAAGCAGTCCTACAAACTTCAAACAGAATTAATATTAAGAAAATAACGTCTACGCACGTCATAGTCGAACTGTTGAAAACGAAATTAAAAAAATAATATTAAAGACAGCAATAGAACATAAATACTACCTTCAAAGTCACAGAATAAGATTGACAACATACTGTACAAAATAAGGGAAACCAGAATGGAAGTGAATGAAATGTTTAAAAGACTAAGAAAAAAGAATCCAATGTAGAATTCTTTACCAATAGGAATGAAAATAAAGCTATCTTATAGAAGTAAAGAAGAGAAAGCCAGGTGAATTAATTGCCAGTATACCTACACTAAAAGAAGCAAATTTGTCAGGCAGACAGAAAACAGTGGCCATCTGTATGTCTTTGAAGAAATATCTATTTAGTTCTTCCGCCCATTTTTTCATTGGGTTGTTTGTTTTTTTGGCATTGACCTGCATGAACTGTTTGTATATTTCGGAGATTACTCCTTTGTTGGTTGCTTTGTTTGCAAATATTTTCTCCCATTCTGAGGGTTGTCTTTTTGTTTTGTTTATGGTTTCTTTTGCTGTGCAAAAGCTTTTAAGTTTAATTACGTCCCATTTGTTTGTTTTTGTTTTTATTTTCATTACTCTAGGAGGTGGGTCAAAAAAGATCTTGCTGCAATTTATGTCAAAGAGTGTTCTGCCTATGCTTTCCTCTAAGAGTTTTATACTGTCTGGCCTTACATTTAGGTCTTTAATCCATTTTGAGTTTATTTTTGTGTGTGGTGTTAGGGAGTGTCCTGCATTCTTTTACATGTAGCTGTTCAGTTTTCCCAGCACCACTTATTGAAGAGACTGTCTTTTCTCCATTGTATATTCTTGCCTCCTTTTTCATAGATTAGGTGACCCCAGGTGCATGGGTTTATCTCTAGGCTTTCAATCTGTTCCATTGATCTATATTTCTGTTTTTGTGCCAGTGTCATACTGTCTTGATGACTGTAGCTTTGTATACAGTATAGTCTGAAATTAAGGAGTCTGATCTCTCCAGCTCCTTTTTTCTTTCTCAATATTGCTTTGGCTACTTGGGGTCTTTTGTGTTTCCATACAAATTGTAATTTTTTTTGTTCTAATTCTGTGAAAAATGCCATTGGTAATTGGATAGGTATTGCATCGAATCTGTAGATTGCTTTGTGTAGTATGGTCATTTTGACAATACTGATTCTTCCAATCCAAGAACATGGTATGTCTCTCCATCTGTTTGTGTGGTCTTTGATTTCCTTCATCAGTATCCTATAGTTTTCTGAGTACAGGTTTTTGGTAGGTTTATTCCTAGGTATTTTATTATTTTTGTTGCAACAGTAAATGGGCTTGTTTCCTTAATTTCTCTTTCTGATCTTTCATTGTTAGTGTATAAGAATGCAAGAGATTTCTGTGTACTAATTTTGTATCATACAAGAAAATACTGTCTTTTTAAATTACCAGTTCTCCTCCACTATCATCTTTAAAACCACTTAAAGGAGTTGGGACTAAATCTGACAGATTATGCTGGTGCTGAAGGGGAAGCACTTACCTTGCCACAGTTCACGTGAAAATGAGGGGACAGTTGTACAAGGCTGGGACCTCAATGGATTGTCAGATACTATACTTTTCATTATAAAATCTCTAGAGAGTCATATTAGTGTTCAGTATCTTACAAGTTTTTCTGTTTCAGCCACAGATACATGCTTTTCTAAAGAAGAGCTGTCTCAGCTTGGGAAACCCATGTTTAGTTAAATATTTTAAAAAATTAATTAGTAGGAAATTTATAACAATAAGAAATTGTCAAACTCCTTAGGTGTGGAGGTTGGCAGAGAAATGGGAAGTGAAGAACTCAAAACTGCCTTTGATTGTGCATGTACTAAGTTTTTATTAGTCATTTTATTCTGATAGCTATCCAGGAGGTTCAAATGCCTAACCACTGGAGACATCATAAATACGCAAAACAGCAAAATTTTCACATAATGAGCATAAATATCCTTTCAAAGAAAAAAATAATAATCTAGCTCATGCTAATCAAGTCTGTATTGTTGCATAAAGAATGCTAAGCAGCTGAGTATCAGGAAATGTTGAAAGAAAACCAGAGATAAATTATTTTGAAATATTTTTCAAAAAACACTTCAATCCCTTGTTATTCAGCTAAAAGTAATTATGTTATAATTTATAATTAGGACAGAGTCTGTATTCTTCCTAATAAAATTCTTAAATGAATTTTAAAATAACTAGAAATGTATCTTCTTTATAGTCAAATTTTTGTAAGATTTTTGTCTTCAAGTGTATTTATAACTGAACTTCCAAAAGTTTTAATAAGAATTGATGGGTATTCTTAAAATTTAGAATTTTAATATTAATTTATCATTAGTACAAAATTAAATATGGATATTTAATCTGAAGTAGACTTTTTTTCTAAAATAAAATAAGCTTTGTAATCATGCTTCCCATTTTAAAATATTTAGTTGCACATGTTTTCAGGAACAGTGGAAACAATCCATATAGCATTTGAAAATGAGAAAGGACATTATCAAACTCCAGGAGACACCTAGTAGAATTTTATTTGTAAACCTGGCCATTAGATGGGGAAAAAAATCCTTCTTATAATAAAATTCTCTTTCTACTTACTTTGTTTTATGTAAATAAAAATGTGAATCCTATGGTATGTATTTAGATATATATCAACATGGGCTTTTTCAAATAAGATTGATGACTTTTTAAAAGAAGAACTAAAATGGAAAGCCTTAGGTTTTGTACCTTGATTACATCCATATTCTTCTTGTCAAGCACTTTTCAAGGACATAGGTATTGCTAACATTTATCCTGTTCGGTTGATAAGTTAAATGAGACACAGGAATATTTTATTTTGTCATACATATTTATTAATCCAATTAAGCATCTTTGACTTTAGGTCTCCAACTGTTTTCAATAAAATAAAAGAGAACAAAATTTAAGAGAAGACAGAATCAAATATTACATGTTTCAAATCAGTTTTTTTTTCTGGGACCTTGGTAATGATCATTCAAATATGCAATAATGTAGCTTCTTTCAGTAAAAAGACTGTAAAAATACTGTCTTGAAGTTGTGCCTTATGTAAGATTTCATTGTCTTTCATAATATATTTAACTAATTAAGTTAACAATATCATGTTTCTTAAGATTATTTGCAGGAAATATTTAAATTAGAGGTGAGATTTTGCTATCACTTTGTAAAACCATATTGTAAAATCAGTCACAAACAATTATTTGTTCCTAGACATTGTAGTGACCTAAATAAAGTTGCATACCAAATGAAATGTACTCATGGGGTAATATATTTTTTTAAACATCTTTATTAGAGTATAATTGCTTTACAATGGTGTGTCAGTTTCTGCTTTAAAACAAAGTGAATCAGTTATACATATACATATGTCCCCATATCTCTTCCCTCTTGCATCTCCCTCCCTCCCACCCTCCCTATCCCCACCCCCCACCAAGGTGGTCACAAAGCACCGAGGTGATCTCCCTGTGCTATGCAACTGCTTCCCATTAGCTACCTATTTTACGTTTCCTAGTGTATATATGTCCATGCCACTCTCTCACTTTGTCCCAGCTTACCCTTGCCCCTACCCATATCCTCAAGTCCATTTTCTAGGAGGTCTGCATCTTTATTCCTCTCTTGCACCTAGGTTCTTCTGAACATTTTATTTTTTTTTATTTATTTATTTTTAGATTCCATATATATTTGTTTGCATATGGTATTTGTTTTTCTCTTTCTGACTTACTTCACTCTGTATGACAGTCCCTAGGTCCATCCACCTCACTACAAATAATTCAGTTTCGTTCCTTTTTATGGCTGAGTAATATTCCATTGTATATATGTGCCACATCTTCTTCATCCATTCATCTGTTGATGGACACTTAGGTTGCTTCCATGTCCTGGCTATTGTAAATAGAGCTGCAATGAACATTTTGGTACATGACTCTTTTTGAATTATGGTTTTCTCTGGGTATATGCCCAGTAGTGGCATTGCTGGGTCATATGGTAGTTCTAATTTTAATTTTTTAAGGAATATCCATACTGTCTCCATAGTGGCTATATCAATTTACATTCCCACCAACAGTGCAAGAAGGTTCCCTTTCCTCCACACCGTCTCCAGCATTTATTGTTTCTAGATTTTTTGAAGATGGCCATTCTGACTGGTGTGAGATGATGTCTCATTGTAATTTTGATTTGCATTTTGCTAATGATTAATGATGTTGAGCATTCTTTCATGTGTTTGTGGGCAATCTGTATGTCTTCTTTGGAGAAATGTCAATTTAGGTCTTCTGCTCATTTTTAGATTGGATTTTTTTTTTTTTGATATTGAGCTGCATGAGTTGCTTGTATGTTTTGGAGATTAATCCTTCATCAGTTGCTTCATTTGCAAATATTTTCTCCCATTCTGAGGGTTGTCTTTTCGTTTTGTTTATGGTTTCCTTTGCTGTGCAAAAGCTTTTAAGTTTCATTAGGTCCCATTTGTTTATTTTTGTTTTTATTTCCATTTCTCTAGGAGGTGGGTCAAAAAGGATCTTGCTGTGATTTATGTCAAAGAGTGTTCTACCTATGTTTTCCTCTAAGAGTTTGACAGTGTCTGGCCTTACATTTAGGTCTTTAATCCATTTTGAGTTTATTTTTGTATATGGTGTTAAGGAGTGTTCTAATTTCATTCTTTTACATGTAGCTGTCCAGTTTTCCTAGCACCACTTATTGAAGAGGCTGTCTTTTCTCCACTGTATATTCTTGCCTCCTTTATCAAAGATAAGGTGACAGTATGTGTGTGGGTTTATCTCTGGCCGTTCTATTCTGTTCCATTGATCTATATTTCTGTGTTTGTGCCAGTACCATGCTGTCTTGATTACTGTAGCTTTGTATTATAGTCTGAAGTCAGGGAGCCTGATTCTTCCAGCTCCATTTATCTTTCTCAAGATTGCTTTGGCTATTCGGGATCTTTTGTGTTTCCATACAAATTGTGAAATTTTTTGTTCTACTTCTGTTAAAAATGCCAGGGGTATTTTGATAAGGATAGCATTGAATCTGCAGATTGCTTTGGGTAGTAGAGCCATTTTCACAATATTGATTCTTCCAATCCAAGAACATGATATATCTCTCCATCTATTTGTATCATCTTTAATTTCTTTCATCAGTGTATTATAATTTTCTGCATACAGGTCTTTTGTCTCCTTAGGTAGGTTTATTCCTAGATATTTTATTCTTTTTGTTGCAATGGTAAATGGGAGTGTTTTCTTAATTTCAGTTTCAGATTTTTCATCATTAATGTATAGGAATGCAAGAGATTTCTGTGCATTGATTTTGTATCCTGATACTTTACCAAATTCATTGATTAGCTCTTGTAGTTTTCTGGTAGCTTCTTTAGGATTCTCTATGTATAGTATCATGTCATCTGCAAACAGTGACAGCTTTACTTCTTCTTTTACAATTTGTATTCCTTTTATTGCTTTTTCTTCTCTGATTGCCGTGGCTAAAACTTCCAAAACTATGTTGAATAATAGTGGTGAGAGTGGGCAACCTTGTCTTGTTCCTGATCTTAGTGGAAATGGTTTGTTTTTCACCATTGAGGATGATGTTGGCTGTGGGTTTGTCATATATGGCCTTTATTATTTTGAGGAAAGTTCCTTCTATGCCTACTTTCTGGAAGGTTTTTATCATAAATGGGTGTTGAATTTTGCCAAAAGCTTTCTCTGCATTTATCGAGATGATCATATGGTTTTTCTGCTTCAATTTTTACTATGGTTTATCACATTGATTGATTTGTGTATATTGAAGAAGCCTTGCATTCCTGGGATACACCCCACTTGATCATAATGTATGATGCTTTTAATGTGCTGTTGGATTCTGTTTGCTAGGATTTTGTTGAGGATTTTTGCATCTATATTCATCAGTGCTATTGGCCTGTAGTTTTCTTTCTTTGTGACATCTTTGTCTGGTTTTGGTATCAGAGTGATGGTGGCCTCGTAGTATGAGTTTGGGAGTGTTCCTCTCTCTGCTATATTTTGGAAGAGTTTGAGAAGGATAGGTGTTAGCTGTTCTCTAACTGTTTGGTAGAATTTGCCTGTGAAGCCGTCTGGTCCTGAGCTTTTGTTTGTTGGAAGATTTTTAATCACAGTTTCAATTTCAATGCTTGTGATTGGTCTGTTCATATTTTGTCTTTCTTCCTGGTTCAGTCTCGGAAGGTTGTGCTTTTCTAAGAATTTGTCCATTTTTTGCATGTTATCCATTTTATTGGCATATAGTTGCTTTTAGTAATCTCTCAAGATCCTTTGTATTTCGGCAGTGTCAGTTGTTACTTCTCCTTTTTCATTTCTAATTCTATTGATTTGAGTCTTCTCCCTTTTTTTCTTGATAATCTGGCTAACGTTTTATCAATTTTGTTTATCTTCTCAATGAACCAGCTTTTAGTTTTATTGAGCTTTGCTATTGTTTCCTTTATTTCTTTTTCATTTATTTCTGATCTGATCTTTATGATTTCTCTTCTTCTGGTAACTTTGAGGTTTTTTGTTCTTCTTTCTCTAATTGCTTTAGGTGTAAGGTTATGTTGTTTATTTGAGATGTTTGTTGTTTCTTAAGGTAGGCTTGTATAGCCATAAACTTCCCTCTTAAAACTGCTTTTGCTGCATCCCATAGGTTTTGGGTCATTGTGCTTTCATTGTCATTTGTTTCTAGGTATTTTTTGATTTCCTCTTTGATTTCTTCAGTGATCTCTTGGTTATTAAGTATTGTGTTGTTTAGCCTCCATGTGTTTGTTTTAGCCTCCATGTGTTTGTATTTCCTTCAGATTTTTTCCTGTAATTGATATCTAGTCTCATAGCCTTGTGGTTGGAAAAGATACTTGATACAATTTCAATTTTCTTAAATTTACCAAGGCTTGATTTGTGACCCAAGATATGATCTATCCTGGAGAATCTTTCTTGAGCACTTGAGAACAATGTGTATTCTGTTGTTTTTCAATGAAATGTCCTATAACTATCAATTAAGTCCATCTTGTTTAATGTATCATTTAAAGCTTGTGTTTCCTTATTTATTTTCATTTTGGATTATCTGTCCATTGGTGAAAGTGGGGTGTTAACATCCCCTACTATGATTGTGTTCCTGTCGATTCCCCTTTTATGGCTGTCAGTATTTGCCTTATGTATTGAGGTGCTCCTATGTTGGGTGCATAAATATTTACAGTTGTTATATATTCTTCTTGGATTGATCCCTTGATCATTATGTAGTTTCCTTCTTTGTCTCTTGTAATAGTCTTTATTTTAAACTCTATTTTGTCTGATATGAGAATTGCTACTCCAGCTTTCTTTTGATTTCCATTTGCATGGAATCTTTTTCCATCCCCTCACTTTCAGTCTATATATCTCCCTAGGTCTGAAATGGGTCTCTTGTAGACAGCATATATACAGGTCTTGTTTTTGTATCCATTCAGCCAGTCTATGTCTTTTGGTTGGAGCATTTAATCCATTTACATTTAAGGTAATTATCGATATGTATGTTCCTATTACCATTTTCTTAATTGTTTTGGGTTTGTTATTATAGGTCTTTTCCTTCTCTTGTGTTTCCTGCCTAGGGAAGTTCCTTTAGCATTTGTTGTAAAGCTGGTTTGGTGGTGCTGAATCATCTTAGCTTTTTCTTGTCTGTAAAGGTTGTAATTTCTCCATCAAATATGAATGAGATCCTTGCTGGGTAGAGTAATCTTGGTTGTAGGTTTTTCTCTTTCATCACTTTAAATATGTTCTACCACTCCCTTCTGGCTTGCAGAGTTTCTGCTGAAAGATCAGCTGTTAACCTTATGGGGATTCCCTTATGTGTTACTTGTTGTTTTTCCCTTGGTGCTTTTAATATTTGTTCTTTGTATTTAATTTTTGATAGTTTGATTAATATGTGTCTTGGCATGTTTCTCCTTGGATTCGTGTATGGGACTCTGTGCTTCCTGGACTTGATTAAGTATTTCCTTTCCCATATTAGGGAAGTTTTCCACTATAATCTCTTCAAATATTTTCTCAGTCCCTTTCTTTTTCTCTTATTCTTCTGGGACCCCTATAATTTGAATGTTGGTGTGTTTAATGTTGTCCCAGAGGTCTCTGATACTGTCCTCAGTTCTTTTCATTCTTTGTTCTTTATTCTGCTCTGCAGTAGTTATTTCCACTATTTTATCTTCCAGGTCACTTATCCGTTCTTCTGCCTCAGTTATTCTGCTATTGATCCCTTCTAGAGAATTTTTAATTTCATTTATTCTGTTGTTCATCTCTGTTTGTTTGCTCTTTAGTTCTTCTAGGTCCTTGTTAAACGTTTGTTGTAGTCTCTCCATTCTATTTCCAAGATTTTGGATCATCTTTACTATCATTATTCTGAATTCTTTTTCATGTAGACTGCGTATTTCCTCTGCATTTGTTAGGACTGGTGGGTTTTTGCCTTGCTCCTTCATCTCCTGTGTGTTTATTTACTGTGTTTGGGGTCTCCTTTTCGCAGGCTGCAGGTTCATAGTTTCAGTTGTTTTTGGTTTCTCTCCCCAGTGGCTAAGGTTGGTTCAGTGGGTTGTGTAGGCTTCCTGATGGAGGGGACTGGTGCCTGTGTTCTGGTGGATGAGGCTGGATCTTGTCTTTCTGGTGGGCAGGTCCACATCTGGTGGTGTGTTTTGGCGTGTCCATGGCCTTATTATGATTTTAGGCAGCCTCTCTGCTAATGGATGGGGTTGTGTTCCTGTCTTGCTAGTTGTTTGGCATAGGGTGTCTAGCACTGTAACTTGCTGGTCATAGAGTGGAGCTGGGTCTTGGCGTTGAGATGGAGATCTCTTGGAGATTTTCGCCATTTGATATTACATAGAGCTGGGAGGTCTCTTGTAGACCAGTGTCCTGAACTTCGCTCTCCCACCTCAGTGGCACAGCATTGACGCCTGGCTGGAGCACCAAGAGCCTGTCCTCCACCTGGCTCAGAATAAAAGGGAGGAAAAAAAAGAAAGAAACAAATAAGAAGATAAAATAAAATAAGATAAAGATAAAATAAAGTTATTAAAAAATTACAAGAAAAAAAAATTTTAAGTAATAATAAAAATAAAAAGGACATTCAGAACCCTTGGACAATTGGTAAAAGCAAAGCTATACAGACAAAATCACACACAGAAGCATACACATACACAGTCACAAAAAGAGAAAAAGGGGGGGAAAATATATATCGTTGCTTCCAAATTCCACCTCCTCTGTTTGGGATGATTCATGGTCTATTCAGGTATTCCACAGATGCACGTACATCAAGTTTATGGTGGAGATTTAATCCGCTGCTTCTGAGGCTGCTGGGAGAGATTTCCCTTTCTCTTCTTTGTTCGCACAGTTCCCGGGGTTCAGCTTTGGATTTGGACCCGCCTCTGCGTGTAGGTCGCCTGAGGGCGTCTGGTCTTCGCTCAGACAGGACAGTGTTAAAGGAGCCGCTGATTCGAGGACTCTGGCTCACTCAGGCCGGGGGGAGAGAGGGGCCCAGAGTGCAGGGCGAGCCTGTGGCGGCAGAGGCCAGCGTGACGTTGCACCAGCCTGAGGCGCGCCGTGCGTTTTCCCGGGGAAGTTGTCCCTGGATCACGGGACCCTGGCAGTGGCGGGCTGCACAGGCTCCCCGGAAGGGAGGTGTGGATAGTGACCTGTGCTCGCACACAGGCTTCTTGGTGGCGGCAGCAGCAGCCTTAGCGTCTCATGACCGTCTCTGGGGTCTGCGCTGTTAGCCGCAGCTCGCGCCCATCTCTGGAGCTCCTTTAAGCAGCGCTCTTAATCCCCTCTCCTCGAGCACCAGGAAACAAAGAGCGAAGAAAAAGTCTCTTGTCTCTTCGGCAGCTCCAGACTTTTTCCCGGACTCCCTCCTGGCTAGCTCTGGCGCACTAACCCCTTCAGGCTGTGTTCACGCCGCCAGCCCTCTCCCTATGATCCAACCGAAGCCCGAAGCCCGAGCCTCAGCTCCCAGCCCTGCCCGTCCCGGCGGGTGAGCAGACAAGCCTCTCTGGCTGGTGAGTTCCGGTCGGCACCGAACCTCTGTGCAGGAATCTCTCCCCTTTGCCCTCCGCAGCCCTGTTGCTGCGCTCTCCACCACGGCTCCAAAGCTTTCCGCCTCCGCCACCCACAGTCTCTGCCCACGAAAGGGCTTCTAGTGTGTGGAAACCTTTCCTCCTTCACAGCTCCCTCCCACTGGTGCAGGTCCCGTCCCTATTCTTTGTCTATGCTTTTTCTTTTTTCTTTTGCCCTACCCAGGTACATGGGGAGTTTCTTGCCTTTTGGGAGGTCTGAGGTCTTCTGCCAGCGTTCAGTAGGTGTTCTGTAGGAGTTGTTCCACATGTAGATGTATTTCTGATGTATCTGTGGGGAGGAAGGTGATCTCGCCTCTTACTCTTCCACCATCTTGAAGCTCCTCCCCATGGGGTAATATTAAAGTTGAAAAATATCCTGGTTTTTTTCTCCAGACGTAAATAATCAAAACAGTCATTTTTTTTCCATTTTCTATAAAACCAAACCCTGAAGTAAAAGAATATTATAATCAATTACAGGTTTATACATTTTATTTATATACAAAACAATATATATTATAAAATAAAGCTTAAAGAAATAGCAATGTTTTTATTTTATATTGGAGTATAGTTGATCAACAATGTTGTGTTAGTTTCAGGTGTACAGCAGAGTGATTCAGTTGTACATATACATGTATCTATTCTTTTTCAAATTATTTTCTCATTTAGGTTATTACAGAGTATTGAGCAGAGTTCCCTGTGCTGTACAGTACATCCATGTTGGTTATCCATTTTAAATATAGCAGTGTGTACACGTCAATCCCAAACTCCCAATCTATCCTTCCCCACCATCCTTTCTTCCTTGTAACCATAAGTTTGTTCTCTAAGTTTGTGAGTCTGTTTCTGTTTTGTAAATAAGCTCGTTTGTATCATTTTTTTTTAGATTCCGCATATAAGCAATATCATATGATATTTGTCTTTCTCTGTCTGACTTCACTTAGTATTGTTAGAATTTCTAGGACGGAGGGAGAAGGTGAGCATCAGAGAGGCTCTACAACTTTCTTCATCCATCCTGATTATCACTTATGTTGCTTTTTCCCACAATGTTTCCTTGAGTTATTAGCACAAACTTTAAGAGCTATTTCATAATAAGGATATTAAGTGATTTCTTTTCTGTTCATCTACCTCTGAATGCTTCTCCTCTAAAATGTCTGCTTTCCCTTTTTTGTTTCCAGCTATATAAAGTTGTTTCTTCACACAGCATTCATGGCACCAAAGAACACATATACAATGTATTACTGAGAATCTTTGTCATTTATATTATGTATAAAATTTGATTGTGTCTTTCAAGACCAAGAAACTCATTGTGTAAATATTCAATAGCCTGAGTAAAGCTGTAAGTGCTACTGAATAAATGAAAATATATTTAACTGCCTTAAGCAGTTAAATAAATAAGTTAAATAAATAAATATATTTAAGTTATTTGTTAAAGAAGTGTTTATTTAACAAATATGTATATACATAGCATACAATATATATCAGAGACAGTACTGGGCACAAGGCAAATAAGAACTATTTAATACTCCTGGAGGTTTCTGTAAGGGACTTTACTCTTCTGGATAAAGATAGACATATAAGCAATAAGTGTAATATAAAGGTGCATTGGTAAATATCAGAAAAACACACAAAAGAATCTTCAAAATGGGTTGGTATGTTTCTCCTTAATGAGTCAGAAAATTTTTCACCCTGGGTAACCTACTGTTTGTTTTGAAAGATGATAGTCAGCAGATAATCAGGGAGGTGGTAGATCAAGGACCAGGTCCTGGACTAAGAAAGAATATATGAGAGCTAGAGCAGTGTTTCAGCCTGAGGGATCAAATTCAGAAAAGGTCAAGTGATGTGAAGAAGTCAGAGAAGTTCAAGATAATGAGAGCAGTTTAGAGCTAGCATCTCAGTATATATTGGGGAAAGAAATAAGGTTGTAGTTATAGGCAGGGAGCAGATATAGAGCCTTGCATGCTGTGCTGGGGACTGTGTATTTAATATGTAAACTCAAACAAAAACAAAGTTTTCTCAGTAGTGTAGGTCAACAACTCATTAAATTTTAGGAAAAAAATACATAGTTTTACTAAAATTACACATATATTCTGGCAGTTGTATAGAAGACAGGGAGACCTCTTTGGAGAATAACACAGCTGACTGTGTGAGAAATTACAGCAGACAGTCATAGTAGAAATATAGAGGAAAGGATAGAATCAATTCATATTTAGTAGCTAAAATTGAGAAGATACAGTAATTTATTAGAAATAAGGACATATGATAGTTTATGGCATTCAGCCTTGGGACTTGGGCAATTGGGTTTTCCATGGTGTCATTAGCAAGAGAAAAAAGAAATAAAACATGGAAAACATGGTTTTATTATTAATTCAAAGGCTAAGTGAAGAGAGCCAGTGTTCTGTGTCTACCTGGATGACTTGATGAATTTTAGTGCTGTGGGAGCATCAGGTAACAAGATTATGCCCAAATGTGAGGTTGCCTTTGGCACTAGTTCTCATCCATAGGGGCTGGGAATTGAAGGATTAGGAGTCTTAGGGTAAATTATGAAAATGTTGACTTTGAGATGCTAGTGAAGGAATTTAGTGAAAGGAATTAGGGGAACACTGGTGTCATTTGCCAATGGATTGCTTTGAATGGAGAGCAGTTTGCTCTATGTTCAGGAGAGAATGGATAAAAAAATAATGGGTAATGAGTGGAGTTCCTTTTATGAAAGAACTTGGATGTAAAAGGAAGAAAAGAAATAAGGTGATGACTAGAGAAGGCACAGAACTTAGACATGTTCTTTGTGTGTGTTCACAAGGATGACATGAGGGACAGGTGGAAAATACAAGAATGTGGGATGATGGTCCTAAGCAAAAAAGAGTAAATTAGAGGAAGGTTATGGAGGTGGTAAACATGAAACTAACAGAAAGAAGAACTGCTAGATTCACCTATGATATGTTTATAATCATGAGTAGATCAGTGGTATTAACCTCGATGTTTTCCATTTGAGGTAAATCATCTGCTAAGACGTGGGTTAGGAGGACAAGAGGCTTAAAAGAATTGGATAAACTCATTGTAGCTCTGCCAGTCTCAACTTAAGTAAACTTATTTTCATATATTTAAACTAACTTATTTTACTATTAAATGTATACAGAGTAACTACGGTATCTGTACATTACTTATTTTGAAGATTAGTTCCTATTTGGAACTTTGTCCCTAAGAAAAAGGGATCAGTGATATAAATCAATTTACTGTAATTTAAAACCATTTAGGGATTTTTTTCCAGCTTTATACACTAGTAGACTCTATTATTTAACATTCATTGTTACTAAATTATGAAATAAACTGTATATATTCTGGAGTTCTAAACTTAACTTTAATAAAACAATAATACTTATTTTATGAAAATGTATCAGTTGATTGATGATGAATGTCAATGTTTTCCTTGGTACATATTTTATAATTGTGAATATATTTTTGTGTTTATTTACCTAGAATATTTAATAATATATTCTAGTCATATCATGTTGACTGAATTAACACCTCATATTGAAAATAAAAATAGAAGGGAGATATCTTATGCTGGACATCATATATTTATCAATACTTCCAAAGTTATATCAGCTTAAAGTGACCATTGTAATATTGAAACACACCAGATCAGAGACTTTTCCCATTGCAACCTAAGTAAGTAAAATCATAAAATGTGTTTATCTGCTTAAGCAAAAATTAATCATATTATCCAGAAAAAACTTAGGGAAGGCATAAAATAAGTTAGAATGGTCACCAATGGGAAAAGTAGGCTTTTGAACTTCTGGTTATAGCCTTTGATTTCTGTGAAATCCTAATTCTACCAGCAAATCCATTTATTGAAATATACTTCACCTATGCCAGGACATGCCTAGAAACCTAGCATGGTTCTAATCCTCTTTCTAGCAATGGCAATAGATGTTTTTGGAAGGAGTTTAAATGTCAACCTAAACTCCTTTGTAAACCAACCAGTTCAAAATTAAACTTGAGTTAGAATAGTTATTGCATTGGTCAGTTTTTAGCTTTAAGGAAAAACAACAACAACAACAAAAACCTCCATTCTTATATCTACCTGTATGTAATTCTCTAAATATTTTCTGTATATCATTTTATGTGTGTCACACTCAGGGAATTATTTTTGTCTGCTATATTTATATATGTTTTAGAAATACATTTTACCGTTCATTGACAATAATAAATACGAGAATTGCAAAGAAACTAAAAAGTATTCTTTCTTTGAGGAGTTTAGAATTTATCAAGATTTATATATATATATATATGTTTATATTTTATGTATATATAAAACATACATACCTGTAGAGCCAATGACGTATATATATACAAACACATAGAATATATTATAATAGAGCTTTTAAACAAATAAATATAGCTATATTAGGCCAAATAATTAGTAAAGTATAAATTTAAAAAGACAAAAGTTATCAGTATTAAAAATAATCTGCTTGCACAATGAGGTGATTGGTGATAAAGTTGGAGAGACTTAATTCCATCTTGATAAAGTAATGAGATATGATTTTAAAATTCACAAATTATCAGGTCAGTGGCATCTGTGATGTCCCTGGTTGTCCTCATTTTTAGCAATGACTAAGAAAGACGTGTGGAATGGATCATATTTAGAACATGGTAAATACATCTGGTTTCTAGTGACAAAAGTCATGATGATTTTTCTTGTGCCCTGGTATTGCAATTCACTCTGTACAGTTGGACATTAAATGGAGATGGAAATTCGTATCGCCTTCAGATTTGCATTATTGCTCATTCATGTCACAATAATGAAAAAATATTTTACAACAATTCATGTTGTTTGTTTTGATAGATGCTCTATCTTAATAAAGTATTAAAAAAGAGAAATTGTTAGGTGAGGAGAACGAAATTTGGTAGTTGTACCTTATTTACTTTGGGCTGGAATATTTTAAACACAAATGAGAACGTTCCCTGGTCTGAAAATCCAAGCTCCACGTAATCAGTATGTAAGAACTTGATCTGACTCATCCCACCCCATCCCCAGTTCCATTAACTAACCTCTTAAATGACTGAATTAGTTTTTAAAAATCTAAACTCTATTCATGCTTAAAAACTCTCTTTCCAAACTATCATTTCTCATCTAGAGCTTGGATTTCCCTAATACATTATGTGACTTCATTAAATCAATTTTTAGTCTTATAATATTTTCATATGCCAAATAGGAATAATATGTTTTCTTTTATTCCTGTTTTATAAATGTTTTGAATTATATTGTGGCCTATGAGACTTTAACATTGTGCTAAATTCACTTCAGCTGCCACTGTGTGGCTTTTCTGCAGCTCAGCTCTCCTCTGCTAAGCTTCTTCTGAAGTCCACTGGCAAAAAAGATCTCCAAATTCTGGGCCCATATCTGAGTTTCCTTCCATCTGGAATTTTGACTTCTCAGTTCATTACTGCATTGGAAATCCTCCATGTCTTAAAAATATATATTTCTAAAATATTTTCCAAGTTTCCTAGTTGTGCTCTCATTGAGATGTTTTTTGATGTGACACTGATGTACAGCCGGCATACAACTAGCATTCACTATTCCAGACACAAATACAATTAACTGCAAATTGTGGCCATATTTTATAAAATGTTGGTGATGTTTTGTATGTGAAAATGAAGCTGTGCAAATCAATAGAAAGTAATTCTGTTGTCTGGAGATATGAAATAAGTTTTAAATGTTTAAGATTGTAGCAGAGCCATCGTTAGACATTTCAGAAGAGATAATAATCACCATTTAGAATCATTCCATTTTTGAGATGAAGGAACTGATATCTGTAAGAGTTAACTTTTCACAAGAACTCACGAAGACCTACTGCCAATTTCTAAGCTAAAATTTTAGTTTTTATATCATTTATTATTTTATTTATATAACAGCATGGCCAAACAGAAATCTACAATATCATAGAGCTTAACAACCTTCCAAAATAACTGTTTAGTTTTACAGACAAGGAAACCAAGACTCTATGAGGTATATTTCAGCAAACAAAGCTAGAACTTGCATTGCCAATTTCCCACATCAGAGCTTGTTCTTTTGAATCCATGGTATAGAAGAGCACATTTAAATTAGGTTCTCTTTTTTTTCGTTTCAAGAATAACTTCATAAAAAGTGTGTTAATGCTAATAAAAGTGTCACTTAAAATAATTAAAGAAATTTTGTGTGGGCCAATTGCAATAAATAAATAACTTGAAAGAGGGAAAAAAAAGAACACAAAGACAACTTGATAATGAGATAATAATACACGCTGCATGAAAGCCAGTTAATTGAAGGTTTGTCATGACCAGTGAATGCTACTTGTGAATCCTCTTGAGAAAATAATAGCCTGCTAAAAGAAGAAAAATAATCAAGAGGAAAAGATGGCAGAAGAGTATAAATTAGCATCTTTTTTAATCTATGCATTGTCAAAATATAATGGTCACTCTTAGCTCAAAACAGAAGAGAACATATCTAAATGGATTTGTTAATCAAATTTACTGCTCCAAAAACATTTTAGCAACCCCAATTAATTTTTCCTATGTTTATCAGCTCATACCTTATGAGAAACACCTCGTAAGGAGTTTCTTTTCAAAATTATACCCCTTTAAAGAATGCCCCCTCTTCACTTTTCTTCAGAATCCCCCTGAATGGACTTACTTCAGCAACACTGCTGTGTGTTAGGAGATGTATTGGAATTCTGAAATATCTACCTAGGTATGTTTCTTTCATTTTTAGTTCATGCTGATCGCACTTCTGAATATACCATTTTCACTGGATAATAGATTTCTGCTAGGCATGTCCAACATTGTGGAGGGATGAATCAGATTCACTTGCTTTGTATTGAACAAAGTAAAACAAGCATTCATTTTCAACCTTAATCTTCTCTCTGTTATTCAGAGGAGAACAGGTGATTGCTGTCAGTGACCAGGGACGACTCTGCTTGCTACAAATGTCTGAGATTTTCCTACTAGGATTTGTCATAGAAATCTTGTGCCCTACTGGACCTGGCAGGTCAGAGTGTACCACATTGTAGAGCATTTTGAAGCATAACCTGGATTCAAGGACTAGCTCCTAGCTCTGGACCATACTTATAATGAGGATTCTTCTGGTATTGAAGTTATCTATTCCAACTGCAAACATAGGAATTAGAGCAATAAGTAGCTCCTGTGAGATGTACTCTGGTCAAACTCCATTTATCACCTGTCTCACTGGTGCAGCACAATGGCATCTAGCATCTTCAAGAATTAGGTTAGTTCAGAACAATAGCCAAACATCTAAAAAGTCATTATCCGTAACCTTCAGTTTGGACTTTTCATCTTCCTCAGTACAAAAAATACCCTTTTGAATGTCCTCAGGTCACCTAAAATTGAAATAGAAGGCAGGGTACTGTACACGTTTGTGGTTTTAGATCAGTGTACCAGGGTGCCTCTTCAGGCTAATCAAACTGCTGTTTTTTTAAGGGTCCTGAATCTAAGAATTGACGCAGATCTGAGAAATGGGTCACAGACTCAGACTTGGTAATTCATTCTTATCCCTCAAAGGGTTTACATTTCTTCATCTGTTTATGCTAAATGATAACTGACTTTTCAGTGTCCTTATTGCATCTTAAAATTTACATTTTCCCACACATATACACACATGCACACACACTATTAGAAACACACATGATTCCTTAAGCTAACGTCTTGAAGGCTATGTACCCTCACATCAACACTGAATTAATAGGTTAAATGTATTGTATTAGAACATACACACACAATCCCATCCCTAATCATATTCTTCAATATTTTTAAGTGATATAAATTAGCAATTTTCCAAAATTTTATCTGCTTAAAAGCCTTTATTACTCTAGTTGTTGATAAGCTGTAGGAACAAGATAGGGCAGCTACCTGGAGTCCAGGTAGCCTAAAATGCTCCATTTTATTGTATATACTACTGGTGATAAATGAGATCCAACTCTTTTCTGTTTTCATTATCAAGACTCCAAATCTGAGGAATGTCTAATTAGTTTAGCTGCAGTCAGAACTCAGATGGGAAAATATAAATACCTTGATTCACAGCCTGCATACATTCATGCACGAAATGGGAAGGAATAATTCCACATAGGTTTCTCTTGTCTAAGAACGGGATGCACGATGCTAAAGTGAAGAAAGTTAACGAAGGCTCAGATAATTATGTTAGCAAAAATGCCCATTCCCAACTGAAAAAAGTTACTTGAATTCATACCAGTATTTCCTCTAGTGTTCTGATTACTATAGTAGAGCTTTGTCTCCTGTTGAAGGCTAGTATTTCCCTCTTCCTGTGCTCATGATCATGGTCACATCACTTCTTATCTCTCAAAATTTACATCACCCACTCTCCTTTTCTTTCCTGTATATTCAAGTCCTTGATCAAATTGAATCTTCCCCATGCTTTTAAAAAGTACTCAAGTTTCATCACCTTTAAAAATTCTGTTTTGGATCAAGTTCTATGAGAGCTATCTATAAAATTCACACCTCTTACACAGGGGAGCTTTTGAAAGTGTCTTTTTATACTTGCCGCTCCATTTGTTCACCTCCAACTTATCCTTTATCTACTCTTATATGACTTTCACCCGTATCACTATACGTAAAAATCTTGGTAAAATTGTATCTAGTAATCTTGATTACTCACTCCTTTTTTTGGGGGGGGGGGGGGTGTTTTTTTGTTTGTTTGTTTTTTGTTTTCTTTTTGTGGTACACAGGCCTCTCACTGTTGTGATCTCTCCCGTTGCGGAGCACAGGCTCCGGTCGCGCAAGTTCAGCAGCCATGGCTCACGGGCCTAGCCGCTCCGCGGCATGTGGGATCCTCCCGGACCCGGGCACGAACCCGTGTCCCCTGCATCCGCAGGCGGACTCTCAACCACTGCGCCACCAGGGAAGCCCTACTAACTCCTTCCTAAAACACTCACTCCTCTTGCCATCCATGAAGTCACACACTTAAGTTTTTCTTCCTATAGCTTTGGATCATCCCATTAAAAGCCCCTAGCTAATTCTTTCTCTCTTTTTTTTTTTTGCGGTACGCGGGCCTCTCACTGTTGTGGCTTCTCCCATCACGGAGCACAGGCTCTGGACGCGCAGGTTCAGTGGCCATGGCTCACGGGCCCAGGCGCTCCGCGGCATGTGGGATCTTCCCGGACCGGGGCACGAACCCGTGTCCCCTGCATCGGCAGGCGGACTCTCAACCACTGCGCCACCAGGGAAGCCCTCTTTCTCTTTAATTTTGTCTTCAAAGTAAGATTTTCTCAATGTTGAGTCTGAAGGCCACTTTCCTTTTAATTCTATTTCTTTGCCACACTGAATCTCACCCAGGACTGTCATTTAAAGTACAGTATAAAAGCCAAAGGCTGCCATGTATATATCTCCAGCTTAGAACCCATCTTTAAGCTATAGTCTTATATATCCAACTTCCTGTTGGATATTATTTTACTGATTCACATAGTTAAGAAAACACAACATGTTCAAAATCAAATTCATGATGACCTTTCTTCACCCTGATAAATATTCCTCTTCCATTATCTCATCTATTAATGTCATCAGTTTTTACCTAATTATGCAAGACTCTGATAATATAAGAAAATGAAAGCTCCTGAATCTTCTGAAGAGCTTTGGTTTTCAAACTTTTATAAAAAAAAAATATGAAGCTGCAAAATTGGAGAAAAGTATTTTAAAATGTTAATTTAAAGACTTCCAGTGAATATTTTATGGAAAGAATCGTGTTTAACCAAATACCTTTATCAACTCTTGTATTTTGTTTTGGTTTTTTTTTTTTTTTTTTTTTTTTTTTTTTTGAGGTACACGGGCCTCTCACTGTTGTGGCCTCTCCCGTTGCGGAGCACAGGCTCCAAACGCGCAGGCTCAGCGGCCATGGCTCATGGGCCCAGCCGCTCCGCGGCATGTGGGATCCTCCCGGACCGGGGCACGAACCCTTGTCCCCTGCATCGGTAGGCGGACTCTCAACCACTGTGCCACCAGAGGAGCCCCTTGTTTTGGTTTTTAATTTTAGAAAGTGATTTGTAGAGCTGAATATTGAAAGTGAGAAAAGAGGTGAGGAGAAATAAATTACTCTAAATAATAAACTAATATGAAATTTATTTTTCTAAGGATAGATAGCCCTAAAAAGCTGAGGGTAAGGTGGTTACAGGGGTTGCAAAAACACTCCATAGAGTGAAACCCTGAGACTCGGAGGAACACAGATGAGCAAATGTTCCTGAAGTGTATTGCTCTGACATGTTTGAAAACAGCTGTATTTGTATCATCTGTTATTTTGCATTTACAGTATAAACCACCAATACTCACTCCAACATACAAACATAAACAAGTTCCAAACCTTCACTCAAATTCTGCCGAACACAATATCTTCTATCAGGATTATGGGAGGAATGAAGAAAATACATCTCTTGCCCAGCTTATTATTATACCATGAAGAAAAGATACAGTAGGGCCATGAGGCAAGAAATACAGAATGGAGATTATATAGATTTTCAGAAAATATAACCAGTGGTAGGAAAATGGAGGTGGCCTTAAAAAATTTGAGAAAATTTTGCCTTTGAACAACATGAATGAATTGGACATTTCAATAATTTTCACTTTTACATCGTAAGATAGGTTAGCCCCAGAAAGCTAGTGAAATTTAGGAAAGCTGTGTCACAGATATCTGATAATACATAAGGTTTTCCAGACTGTGGATATAAACCATTTGTTACATATCTGACATTATTAATGATTTTTCATGTTTGATATGGTATAATTGTAAAGGTAGATTTGAATATGCTTAATACGCAGATCTCTGTTTTCTTTTTCTCTTCTGTTGTTTTTTCGGGGGGTTGGGCATTGTAGTAAAGCTTGTAAGAGATAAAAATAGTAGTTTAATTAAAAATCTAGTTAAAAAACAGAAATAATCAAATGGAACAATAAAAACAGAAGTTTCTTATTCTAGTCAGTGCCTAAGTGGAGGTTTATTGAGTCTTCTGAATTGTTGATTTAACTAATTAGGGTTTACTTAAGTAACAAGACTCTGGCGCTCTAGAGTCACTTCATGGGCACTGGTATATAGAAACAGGGTATTTAGGAACAGTTTAAGTGTACTCAACAGTTCTCCCAACTGGTCCCATCATGACTCAAAAAAACAGAAACTACGTTGGAATGAACACCTGCTATAAGAAAAAAGCCTGACTGTTTCTAAGATAAGCCTTCATGGGCTTATTGTGTTACTATGCAACCCCACCCCCACCCCCCCCACCCCACCCCGCCCCACCTTTAACTGAGAAGGTAAGTAATTTACCCAATGTTGTACTGTTGGTAATTGACAAAGTTAAAATTATAAGTTAACAATCTGGTTCCAGAGCCTTACATCTTTACCCATGACACTAAGTTTGCTAGTATGGGGTTTAAATGAATTTTACTGGGAAATTTTTAAAGAAAGGTAGGTAAAATGCCAATGGAGATAATTGAGCCAATATTTTAGCAGAGTAGCTTGGCAATATCTATCGAAATTTTAAAAGTTTATTCCCTTCAACCCAGAAATCCAATTAATGAATTTATCCTGTTGATGGATGGCAAAGGTACATATGTACAGAGATGCACACAGCAGCACTGTTTATAATAGCGATAAAAAATGTTAAAAGAGATTTACATGACCATCACTAATAATGAGGCAGGCAAATCCATATGTGGAATATTATGCAGACATTTAAAAAGTAAAGGACGTTAAAAGACCCAAAAGGTGCTGGATATCTTTAAATATAATAGTCAATATTCTTTATTTTATATTTATTAATTTATATGAACTATGAATATATAAGTATGTAGGATACACTAATGCTATTAACTATATTTGAGAGCAGTAATATTAGGAATTGAAGGTTGCAGGTTGAAAGGTAATGTTTCTTTTTATTTTATAGACACAGTTTTTTCAAATGCTTACCATGACCATGTGTTATTTTAATAATTATCAGTTTATATAAAATAACATTTTCTAATCTGAATTTAAATTCATATTGGAAAATGTTTACACCAAGTTTGAACTATATCCATAATGAACTGTGAAACTCTTATTTAAAAGAAGTCATCTTGAATTACCATAGAACTTACTCTCTCCAGAAGAAACTGAGCCTGGCATAAAATCCTTATAAATGTTAGTGTATGTTTTGCCCCCAACTACCTGATAAGATAATTTCTTCAAAGAAGCGTTGTCATTTCTGCTCTGACATATAAAGAGCTTGGAAATCATCACTCCACACCACTCCTCACAAGAAGAAAAAGCTGAACAAAGTACAAGTAGATATTTCTTCTTAGATTCATCAGAGAATTGAGGTCAAAAGGCAAATTACTATCTAGAAAACTGGAGAGGCAGGTGAGTACAGCAGCTTACTAGGAGCAGAAGCCACTGGAGCCAGTAACTGGTAGGAATACTTAAATGGTAATTGAGGACTTGCTGGAGACAGAGGGTGGTCTAACTTGAGAGTTAAAAACTACAGGGGGCCAGTTTTAGTGAAAGTCTCTACACTCCAGAAGCATTCTTCTTTTTTCTTGGTGAAAGTTGGTGAAAAATATCCCTTATCCTTTGGGCAGGTAGATGAGATAAGTAACTTTTTAATTATGCCTGAGAGAAAAGTTACTCTATTGAAATATGCCAGCCCGTGAAGGGTCTGTGCTCTGTAACAAAGGCCTGCCTCAGAAAATCTACTTTACTTTTACTGGAGCTTTTTTTTTTTTTTTTTAATACTTATTTATTTGGCTGCACTGGGTCTTCATTGTGGCATGTAGGCTTCTTAGTTGCAGCATGCAGACTCTTAGTTGTGGCATGCGGGCTTCTTAGTTGTGGCATGAGTGCGGGATCTATTTCCCCGACCAGGGATCAAACCTGGGCCCCCCTGCCTTGGGAGCTCAGAGTCTTACCCACGGGACCACCAGGGAAGTCCCTACTTTTACTGGAGCTTTATCTGATCCAGAGGAACGGTAATTTTGAAAATAGGAGCTCCTTCTAGCCTTGTTTTCACACATAAGGGTTCAAAAAAGGCTTAAAAACTCTTCTGAAGGTCACAGACAAGGGGCTTAGGCCCAATTGTGCCTGGTTTTATCACCTGTTCAGATGAGAAGATTTTTGTCTTTTTGTAGCACTGATAGCCAGGAGAAGTCATTAAAAGCCACTGGTTATTTTATTTTACATGCGGCAATTTTTTTTTTATGCTGTGGTACATATAAGCAACTTTATTTATTTTTTTTAACATCTTTATTGGAGTATAATTGCTTTACAATGTGTGTTAGTTTCTGCTTTACAACAAAATGAATCAGTTATATATATACATATGTTCCCATATTTCTTCCCGCTTGTGTCTCCCTCCCTCCCACCCTTCCAGGCGGTCACAAAGCACCGAGCTGATCTCCCTGTGCTATGCGGCTGCTTCCCACTAACTATCTACCTTACGTTTGGTAGTGTATATATGTCCATGCCTCTCTCTCGCTTTGTCACAGCTTACCCTTCCCCCTCCCGATATCCTCAAGTCCATTCTCTAGTAGGTCTGTGTCTTTATTCCTGTCTTACCCCTAGGTTCTTCATGACATTTTTTTTTCTTAAATTCCATATATATGTGTTAGCATACGGTATTTGTCTATCTCTTTCTGACTTACTTCACTCTGTATGACAGACTCTAGGTCTATCCACCTCATTACAAATAGCTCAATTTCGTTTCTTTTTATGGCTGAGTAATATTCCATTGTATATATGTGTCACATCTTCTTTATCCATTCATCCGATGATGGACACTTAGGTTGTTTCCATCTCTGGGCTATTGTAAATAGAGCTGCAATGAACATTTTGGTACATGACTCTTTTTGAATTCTGGTTTTCTCAGGGTATATGCCCACTAGTGGGATTGCTGAGTCATATGGTAGTTCTATTTGTAGTTTTTTAAGGAACCTCCATACTGTTCTCCACAGTGGCTGTATCAATTGACATTCCCACCAACAGTGCAAGAGGGTTCCCTTTTCTCCACACCCTCTCCAGCATTAATTGTTTCTAGATTTTTCGATGATGGCCATTCTGACTGGTGTGAGATGATATCTCATTGTAGTTTTGATTTGCATTTCTCTAATGATTAGTGATGTTGAGCATTCTTTCATGTGTTTGTTGGCAGTCTGTATATCTTCTTTGGAGAAATGTCTATTTAGGTCTTCTGCCCATTTTTGGATTGGTTTGTTTGTTTTTTTGTTATTAAGCTGCATGAACTGCTTATAAATTTTGGAGATTAATCCTTTGTCAGTTGCTTCATTTGCAAATATTTTCTCCCATTCTGAGGGTTGTCTTTTCGTCTTGTTTATGGTTTCCTTTGCTGTGCAAAAGCTTTTAAGTTTCATTACGTCCCATTTGTTTATTTTTATTTCCATTTCTCTAGGAGGTGGGTCAAAAAGGACCTTGCTGTGATTTATGTCATAGAATGTCCTGCCTATGTTTTCCTCTAAGAGTTTGATAGTTTCTGGCCTTACATTTAGGTCTCTAATCCATTTTGAGCTTATTTTTGTGTATGGTGTTAGGGAGTGATCTAATCTCATACTTTTACATGTAGCTGTCCAGTTTTCCCAGCACCACTTTTTGAAGAGGCTGTCCTTTCTCCACTGTACATTCCTGCCTCCTTTATCAATGATAAGGTGTCCATATGTGTGTGGGTTTATCTCTGGGCTTTCTATCCTGTTCCATTGATCTATATTTCTGTGTTTGTGCCAGTACCATACTGTCTTGATTACTGTAGCTTTGTATTATAGTCTGAAGTCAGGGAGACTGATTCCTCCAGCTCCGTTTTTCATTCTCAAGAGTGCTTTGGCTTCGGGGTCTTTTGTGCTTCCATACAAATTGTGAAATTTTTTGTTCTAGTTCTGTGAAAAATGCCAGTGGTAGTTTGATAGGAATTGCATTGAATCTGTAGATTGCTTTGTGTAGTAGAGTCATTTTCACAGTGTTGATTCTTCCAATCCAAGGACATGGTATATCTCTCCATCTATTTCTATCACCTTTAATTTCTTTCATCAGTGTCTTATAATTTTCTTATAAGCAACTTTAATAGGTGATAAATGTACAGTAGTTAGACTTCACCTACATAGACATTTTTCCATTTTATGCTCTATGAGCTGAAAAGAAACGCTTTTTGAATTGTATAAGATTTATGTTTCTGTAAACATTGCTTAATTTTTTTGCTCTTGATTAAAAAAAAGTTGTGTTGAAATCACTATTGAATATTGCAATCTATATAGTGTAATGGATGTCTTCTTTTGTCAACCTGATCTCCTATGTTACCAATGTGTATCGTCTCCTTCCCCCTAAAGTGGCCTTAATCTTTGCTTTCTTTGCACAATGTCTTTGGTTGCAAGCCATAAGCCTGAGGCAAATAAAATTACAGTAATTTCCAAATAAATAAATTAATTAATTAAAAATTAAAAGTGAGATATAATCATAGGATAATTGAAAACATTCCCTCCGCATCAATGATGCTACATTATAATAACAGTGGGTTACAACTGAGACAGCTGCAAGACACAAAATTTATTTAAGAAGGAGTTTCAAGGGAAACCCGAAGACTAGAGTAGACAAAAACAAGCACACTAGAGGATGTTGAAGTCTCTGGTGCCTACAGCTACAGCAAACGTTAAGCATAGCCTAACCCTTAGAGAGATAAACATAAAACCTCACGCTAAAGGCCTGTTTACCTCCATTCCTATTACCTAATATGTAATATCTGTATTTCGAATGAAGTTACCAGGTATGCTAAAAGGCAAGAAAGTCTGAAGAGCAAAAAGCAAGGACCAAAACCAGACTCAGATATGGCAAAGATTTTGGAATCATCAAACCTGGAATTTAAAACAACTACAATTAACATTCTAAGGAATCTAAGGGAAAAAAAAATAGACAACATGGAAGAACATATCCTTAATGTAAGGAGAGAGATAAAAACTCTAAGAATCAAAAGAAAATGCTAGAAATAAATTTTAAAGTGTAATTGAAATAAAGAATGCCTTTGATGGGCTCATGAGCAGACTGGAAATAGCTAAGGAAAGAGTCAGTGAACTTGAAAATACGTCAAATAGAAATTTTCCAATATGTAGTCTAAAGAGAGGAAAAAAAGATGAAAAAAAACAAACAAAAAATAGAATATGCAGCTCTTCTTTATGACATTGAACAAGTGGATACATGGCATTATGCATTTGTCAAAACTCTTTAACGACTGAACAAGACAAAGAATGAAACCTAGTGTAAACTATGAGCTTTAGTTAATAATTATATATCAATATTGATTCATCAATTGTAACAAATACACCACACTAATGCAAGATGTTAATAATAGGGGAAACTGTGGTGGGGTGTGGGGAAAGATGTATGAGAATTGGTATACTTTCTGTTCAATGTTTCTGTAAACCTAAAACTTCTAAAAAGTAAAGTCCATTCATTTAAATTTGAAAAAGCTTTGCCAATTTACACAATTAAAAATAATTGATTGGGCTTCCCTGGTGGCGCAGTGGTTGAGAGTCCGCCTGCCGACGCAGGGGACACAGGTTCATGCCCCGGTCTGGGAAGATCCCACATGCCGCGGAGCGGCTGGGCCCGTAAGCCATGGCCGCTGAGCCTGCGCGTCCGGAGCCTGTGCTCCGCAACGGGAGAGGCCACAGCAGTGAGAGGCCCGTGTACTGCAAAGAAAAAAAATAAAAATAATTGATTACATTATTGCCTCTCCCTTTCTCTTGCTTTTTTGCTCATTTTTCTTTCTTTCTTTTTCTTCTTATCCTTCATCGTAATATGGACATTATATCTAATTATAATGCAGTTTGAAAAATCAATATTTATTCTTATATGAGGTATGTTAATTATATGTTCTCCTAAGTTTAATTATAATTGTACCCAAAATTGTTTTATAAGTATCTTAACATTTCAAATATTTATACAAACTAGCTATATTATATGAGTGTTTATTATTTAAAAAATTAAAGTGTCTTTCAAAATCTTACATTATATTAATGAAAGTTTAAATCAGTTTCTGTGGAAATATTTAGGTTTATGTAAATTATAGGACACTTAATATAAGGCACTCAATGCTATTTTCAATGACCTGTCACAGTCAGAGGCCTAGGAAGATTTCATTCATGGCTAAACATGCAAATTTAAAGTTAATGCTTCCAAAGTGATTCCAAAGGCCATATATATATATATATGGTCTTTAGAATATATATATATATAGATATGGAATCTATATATATATAGACTTGGATTATATATATGGAAACTACACATATATATATATATATATATATATAGTCTTTTTCAGATTCTTTTCCCTTATAGGTTATTGCAAAATATTTAGTATAGATCCCTGTGCTATACAGTAGGCCCTTATTGGTTACCTATTTTATATATAGGAGTGTGTATATGTTAATCCCAAACTCCTAATTTATCCTCCCACCCTTTCCCCTTTGGTAACCATAAGTTTGTTTTCTATGTCTGTGGGTCTATTTCTGTTTTTTATATAAGTTCATTTGTATCTTTTTTTTTCTTTTAGATTTCACATATAAGCGATATCTTATGATATTTGTCTTTCACTGTCTGGCTTACTTCAGTTAGTATAATACCTGAAACTAACACAACATTGTAAATCAACTGTACTTCAATTAAAAAAATAAATAAGTGAATAAAATAAAGTTAATGCCACCATAGAATAGCTTTAAGAAAGCTGTGCACTTCTATCATTTCTCCCTCATTATTTGTTATCATAGCTATAACAAGACTCAGACATCCTAAAATCAAATTACATAATTCAAAATACCTTGAATTCCCAAATTAATTGTAAGTAGATAGTTAACTATACACTTGAACCAACTTCATGGCAATTTTGAAATTATAGTTTATTTGCAATTATTTGTTTACTCCTTTATCTCCCTCTGTAGCCTATAAGTGTTATGACTATTCATACTATATTTTGTTCACCGAATAAATATTTATTCATTAATGATTAAATGAATTTTTTGTATATTTTTACTAATTGCTGCTTTGTAAGATGGCATTATCATTACATTGACATAGTTACAGACCTACAGATAAACAAAGCATATTCAACTAAACAAATAATCAAACAGACTTAAAAATGAAACATGCCAATTATGGACATCAGACATAATTCCACTTATCTTTCTACACTCCAGAACTCCAAATGTCTGTTGCTTTAAGCCACCCAGTTTTTGGTAATTTGTTATAGTTGCCCTAGGAAACCAATACAGTATTTTATCAACTACTTGGAAAATTGTTATTAATAACTGAAAAATTATAACTTTCATTCAGTTACAAATTCTTATTTGTATATTTCAATCTTTGACATAGGCCAAGGCATTTACTTTGCATATGGGTCAGCTTCTTGGAGTTTGGCACCAGCTTGGTCGCATAAAATAGCAAAACTATATATTCTAAACACAGTTTCAGTTTCTTTAAAGTATAGTAAGAACAAAGTTTAAACAAATGAATGCATACTGAAAAATGTTTCTTGTTTCTTTTTCTTTTCCAAATCTTTATATATTTCTTTCATTTAAAGAGATTTTATTGTTGGCATGATGATTTCTAATAAGACAAATATTTTTTTAACTAACTTATTCTAGTCTCTTGAAAAATTTAGTTTTTAACTTAGTATTCAAACAACCAGCAATTATTTTTACACTTACATTTTTTCAGCAATCAAATTATACAATTATAGCATTAGGTGTGAGTGACATAAATAGGATTTGGAAGACGTGCAACTGATGCTTAGTAAACATACGAATAAGCTGGTGGGAGTGTACTTGAGAGCAGCACATTCAGTGTGGCCCTGACATCAGTCAGTCTGACGTACAAAGGAAGCACAGAGTCTTGATGTTTTGGGGAGAAGGTTATGTGGAGGTCAGAAGAGTGACTCCAGTATCTTGTGCATATGTCTCCACGGCAATAACAACATCTCTTCATGTGTCTTTATTTCCTACTGGGTAGGAAAAAAAGGGGACTTCTACCCTATCCATGAAAATGTCCTGTCTAGCATAGTGCCTGAAATATAGTAAACGTTCATCTAATCTGTTAAATGAATAAATCAATAATCAATGAATGAATAAACAAAGCGGTTTACTTAGAGAAACCTTCTAAAGATAGTGGTAGTTATTTGAAAACAGTTGTTAAGGAGAGATTTTTGACAGCTAACCCTGTGGCTATAATAAAGGACACCAGTGTCCATAATCAAACTATCTTTTCTTTCTCTGTATAGGTTATTTAGAACTAAAACCCTTTCTACAGATGAGAATATATGTCATAGAAAGATCTCTGGCATAGACTTAGTAAAACAGAATAGATCTCATAGAAATTGAGGTTTTTCTGTATGTGGAAATTAATGAAAATGTAAGAAAATAATTCAAGAATCTCTTTTCAAAATTGATAAAGATTACTACAGTAATATTAACAAAGCAATGATACATTTTAAGCAATGATACAATTTTGATTGCGCGGGATTATTGAAACTAATTACAGAGCTATAACCTTTCGTTTGCACTGTGATTGATACCCTTTTATATCTTATAGTGATAGATATTCAGCGCAGAATGCTTGTCTATTCAACAAATCACTGTGTCTCCTGTTTTCCTTCTCCTTTGTGTTAACACATTGTATCTTTATGGCCGGCATTTATTTCCGTAAGAGTAGTGTAACCTTAACAACCTCAACTTTGGAGGCACCCTGAGCCTCCTGAATACAATTCAAATAGTTCATAAAGAACTTTATTTTTCTTCAGAAGTTACCAGGTCCATGTATAATTTTACGGAACAGATTTGAAAAGTTCAGCTTGCTTCCCTCCCCTTAAAGCAGATCCACTGACGTGTTTAAAGAAGAGATTCTACTCTCATAAATTAAATCCTTATCTTTCTAGGGAAGATAGATTGATGATCAAATATTTTTCCGTAATTATTTGAAAAATTTGTTTAAAAGTGCCCTTCATATTGAGAGATTATTGATAATTTATTAAAAGTTCACATGCTTGATGTCAAACTAAAATTTCAAGGTCTAATAGTGCAGTGAAAGATTCATACATTAATGTGTCAGCAGGGATATCTTTTCCTTCACCCCACAGTCCTAACCTCAAATTTATACACACTTTAAAAAAAAAAAAAGGAAAACTGGACCATAAAGTGTTTATGGTTTACATATTTTTCATTTTCCTTTTTGGAAATATGTAACATCAGTTCAATGAAGTATTAAAAGAAAATGCAATGAGAAAGCTTCGCTGACATTACCATTTTTAGTGTGGTAATAGTTGTGATCTCAAACTGTAAAGCAGTTTCCCAGGAACTCCTGAAGAGTTATGCTGCCATCTATTGACAATGCAGATGTCTTTTAATGGTCATATGGTGCAAGAAAATATGTTTTCCGAATATTCGGTGTTTCTGAAAATACCTACTTTGTATGATAAATATATGACATCCAAAATTATTTATAATACATCATTAACTTTTTTCTTTTACTATAGAAAAGGCTTATTAATGAATGATCTTGTGCTACCAAATTTACTGAATGTTGTAGATCTTTAGAATACAAGTCAGTAATCTGCAAGTGCTAATGTAGTAACTGAACCTGTGTTTATGCATCACAATGTTATTATCCTATATTTACTACCTTCAATAGAATGGGATTAACACGTGTTATTAGGAATGTAAAACATTTAAAACAGTCAGATAAGACTTCAGCAAATTGGCTGTTTAGAGCAAGAAAATGGATAACTAATATAGATAAAAAAGCATGTTTACCCTTTTCTTTTCATTATTTCATGACATACTACCTTAAGATGAAAAGCACCTGTATTTCATGCCTTCTGACGCAGAGGCTTCCCAAAGAGAGCAAGACAGAACTGTGATGGGACAATTAGAATTTAAATTACTAACTATTTTGAATCTAGGCCATTTATTGTTGGAAAAACCCCTTCTGAGAACTTTTCTCTTCACTTTTCGTATTCAGATATTTAATGTGTCAAATATTTAGGATGCCAGATGAAGTAAAAATAAACAGATATGCCAGCTGCTTTACTTCCATAGCTGGAGAGAGCAGGTATTTGCTCATCCTAGAGGATAAATACCTTCCCATTGACTGGGAAAAGTGCTTAATATAATGTTGTGGTTTGAAGGTTTTCTTGGTTTTAGATTCCTTTTTAAAAAGATGTATAGTGTGAGAGTGCACTGATGTGGATACGGATTCCTGAATATTTTTGGAGGGAATGACCAGTATTGTCCACCTTCTATTTGGGATAAGTTTACTCTAACCAAGGTTTTGAATATGGAATTCAAAAAAAAGAGGGGAACTGGTGAATTAGTGACAACACAAAGACTTAAGTGCTGATGATGGAGAGCTAGTAGCTAGACTTGAAGCCTTCTGATCTGCTACCCTGACTTAGGGTCATGTGAATTGAATGAGCTATGACCTTGCACTCTAACAGGGACAACTCTATAGCAGCAAACAAGCATCCAATAGACTGGGCAGAACAGTGTCCACAGCTCCACCTAGTGACAGTGGTAGAGAGCTAGCACTCAAGTGCTCTAAGGCTTGAGTACATTTCTGTTGTCTTTTCATCCTAGCATTTTCAAGTGAGACTGCCTCATCACCTCTCACAACATGAAATGAGCAAATTCTCAAGATTATTTTTAAAATGTTGGTTAATGTAAACCTAAGATGGGGGATATTGGACTTTCTGAAGATAAAGGTATGTTGGGGGGACTTCCTTGGTGGTCCAGTGGTTAAGACTTCACGCTCCCAATGCAGGGGGCCCAGATTCGATCCATGGTCGGGGAACTAGATCCCGCATGCCGCCACTAAGAGCCCACATGCTGCAACTAAAGATCCCGCATGCCACAACTAAGACCCAGCGCAGCCAAATAAACAAATAAATAAATATTTTTTTAAAAAGCTATGTTGGGGCTTAAATGGAAGTTTGAGGGGGGCGAGGGAAGATGTGCCTGTATTTATATTTCACACTAGTAAAGCAACTCATTTTGGTTATGTTCTGTAATGATGGAAAAATACAAAGAATTAAACATGAATAATGCATGGTGTGTAAAATATAAATCAAGGACAAATGGAATCCATGATTTCTGTGTAGCACTGGTGATTATAAAAGGTCACTGGAAATTTTTTCTGCACTATTAACTATTTTTACCATGTAAAGGGTGTTTGGGGCAACTTCACCTGCTCTAAGCACTCTGCCCCTTAAAATAAAAAATAATATGTATTTTACTCTGTTCTCCGCATTCTTCCCCCCACCCCTGCCCCGAGTCTTTAGTTTCCTACTTGTGTTTTTCATCTTGACTTCTTCATAAACTCACTATATTATATATTTACTGTCTATTTTCTGTTGAGTTGACACCACTTAAACATCCTTTCTGACAAAATATAATAATAAAATCATTATTTTATCAATATTTACATCTACATCAAAGATGGCCTCTGATACAACTTGCAAGGGAATTTAAAAAAAAATTTTGAGTACAGTCGATTTACAGTGTTGTGTTAGTTTCAGGTATACAGCAAAGTGAATCAGTTATACATATATCCACTCTTTTTTAGGTTCTTTTCCCATATAGGCCATTACAGAGTATTGAGTAGAGTTCTCTGTGCTATACAGTAGGTTTTTATTCGTTATCTATTTTATATATAGTAGTGTGTATATGTCAATCCCAATCTCCCAATTTATCCCTCCCCCCACCTTACCCCCTGGTAACCATAAGCTTGTTTTCTACATCTGTGACTCTATTTCTGTTTTGTAGATAAATTCATTTGTACCCTTTTTTTTAGATTCCACATATAAGTGATATCATATATTTGTCTTTCTGTGTCTGACTTACTTCACTCAGTATGACAATCTCTAGGTCCATCCATGTTGCTGCAAATGGCATTATTTCATTCTTTTTATGGCTGAGTAATATTCCATTGTATACATGTACCACATCTTCTTTATCCATTCCTCTGTTGATCAACATTTATGTTGCTTCCATGTCCTGGCTACTGTAAATAGTGCTGCAATGAACATTGGGGTGCATGTATCTTTTCAAATTATGGTTTTCTCTAGGTATATGCCCAGGAGTAGGATTGCTGGGTCATCTGGTAGCTCTATTTTTAGTTTTTTATGGAACCTCCAGTTCTCCATAGTGGCTGCACCAATTTACATTCCCACCAACAGTGTAGGAGGGTTCCCTTTTCTCCACACCCTTTCCAGCATTTGTTATTTGTAGACTTTTCAGTGATGGCCCTTCTGACCAGTGTGAGGTGATACCTCATTGTAGTTTTGATTGCAAGGGAATATTTATTTTCCATTCTGTATAAGCATTAAAATAATCATGAGAATAATTTTATCTCATCTAACTGAATTTATTTTTTTTTACAGCTTCCATATATTTCATTCCAGGGTATTGGAAATATTTCACTCCAGCGTATTGGAAATAGCTGTATTTGCCTATTGCTAAACATCTGTGGTTTAAGTAGTGGTGAACGTACATATGTACTGAAATGCAGATCTAGATGACACCTACTTATATCAAATGTTTCAGTTCATGTTCTCTTCTGTTTATACCATAAATGTGGGGAAATTGATTAGGGAATAAGACAAGGATATAAGTGAATCAATTTCACAGCTTGGAGCCCTTCACTTTTTGAGCCCTTCATTCAGTTGCCTTTACAATCCACTAAATGCATAGATGGAATAAAACTCCAGTAGTTAACTATTAGTTGAAACTATTTTATTCCTAATAAAAAGAAGTGTCTCAGAATATCTGAACTTTCAAATAAGCTAAATGATATTCTCATGACTTCTTTGTAGTCAATCTGTTTCAAAAAATATAACTCAATAATCAGCCCAGCGGGAGAGGAAGTAATTGTAATTGTAGCTCCTTGAGAAGACTTCGTAGGATGCTATCAGAATAAAAATAAAGATGATAGATAGATAGATAGATGATAGATAGATAGATGATAGATAGATAGGTAGATATTCTTTCTTCCCATCGCCTGTTCAATCTTAACTCTAGGTGACAAAAACTTTTGCCAAGTTGAAATTTCTGATAGGCCCTTTAGTTCAGCTACAAACTCTATAATAGAAGTAAATTTCTCCAACTTACAAAAATATCCTTTTTTTTTTTTTTTTGCAAACTAATTTGTCTGGTTCGGAATTACGCAAAACTGTAAAGTTCTTTCAAAGTTAAAAACTTTTCCCTCCCAGCTTACCCCTGTCACAAGCTATTCAAGCACTGAAGGAAAGGAAGCATTGGTGACTTTTTATCATTCTTACGTTTCTATCCTTTCTTCCCCATTTAGTAGACTGCCCATGTCTATTTTCAGGGTAAAGTTGGAGTAGGAGGAATGGTAAGCAGCAAGAAGTATCTCATTCGGCACTTTAATAATTCAGTGTTGTTTTCCTCTGGAAAATCCTAATGATTAAAGCTCATTTTCTCTCTTGGGTTGTCTTGGGGATTTCTCAGAATTCCTTACAGGGTCCCAGCAAGTGGCTCTTTTGCCTTGAGCAGTACTTCTTGAGTTGGCTTCTCAACCTCGTTCCTCAACTTCCACAGCCATTGCTGTACTCCGGCCCCTTTGGGTGTGGGTTGCTTCACCCTCTGAACACCATCCAGAGCACGGTTGTTCCTTTTAAAGCAACCATTAGCCAACCACTTCCTGCTAATTATGCAACTTTGACCTTCTATCATAAGAAACGCAGTAATTTACAAATGCAACCATCTACCTTGCTACTACCAACTCATTCAGCCAGCAGCTCCCCTTTCACTTTTTTTTCAGTCAACTCTGACACTAGCTCATAGTTTCCTATATATTCTAGAAAACACATAACAGTTTCCTCCGAGTAGTGTCTTCACAAGACTTGAAATGAGGAGTGATTATCCACCAACCCTCTCAAACTTCTTCACCACACGGCACCTACTCTACTCAAATAAGTCCTCCAGTTTCCACAATCTAAATTCTTTTTAATATCACCAGATTGGTGACAGATTAAGTATTGCAAACTGATTTTAAATACCTCCTTTATAATTCTCTATAGGTCATCTAATGCCTTGCTTTGGAATGTAGGACTACTAATCCACTTATTTGTGTTTTATTTCTTAGCACCTGAGCAAAACACAGAAATGCCACCAACAGCCAAACACACACACACACACAAATTCAAACTGGAGTCCAATTTCAAGAAGCGGCACCAGGGTGTAAGGATGTCAAACTAAATATACTATGAGGTTCCACACTAAAAATACAAACAAAGAAGCCTGAAGCATATCAGGTATCAAATCATAATGTTCAGATTATCACAGGGACACTCACTAAATTCTTGCATTTTATAGTCTGCTTTGAGGAAAACACTTCAGTCTTTAAAAATCAAAATTTAGACTGAATTTTAGAGCCACAGGGTGCCCCGGCAGAGCTCAGGAAGAGCTGTCACTTGCTGTGTACTTATTCCAATCAAACTTCCATTAGGTAATGATTGTTATTCCCACTTAGTATGGGAAAAAAAAAAAGAGCATGAAGCTTAAATAAACTAAGTATTCTTACTATGCCCATTCATAGACAGTTGTTAGGTGGTGAAGATGGGATTTAACAACAAAGCCTAGACTTCTGCTGTTTTCTTAATGCTCTGACTTCAAGAGTTGTTAGAGGAGATACTCATAAATTCCAATGGTATTGGATACAAAATCGGATTACATATGTATTTGATAAAGTGTAATAAATTTATGTTAGATCATTGAAAGGAACTAGAATGATTTCATTTCTTATTTACCCTTTGAAATTGTTATCTAAAAGATTAATCAAGCTTTCCCATGACACAATCTGTAATTAGACTCTGGGTCCTGGGTTCCAATAGACATGAAATCTGGGAAAACAAGGCTATGCTTATGCGCTAATCACTACCCTACTCTTGTTAGGGATACATTTGACACCACATGGCTTCATATGGAAAACAAGTAGCCAGAATATAGGAATATCTCAGCTTCTGAATAGCCAGACGATGGGAACTTTATACTTATCATATTTACAAATCAGATATTTTGAACTGAAAAGCAATATTTACCCACATGGTATTCTGAGACTCATTTAAGTTCAAGTCAGCTGTGATTATATTTTTCTTGGTTATACATAAGTTAAGCTTAATGATTGTGCTGTTTATGTATTATTAAAAGTATATTTTAGTTAAGCTGATGCTTAAATAATAACTTGGGAAGATCAGTTGTAAAGACTACAGGTGATTTTGATTAATATTGTACAGTTTCTATTGTTTTTATTTTATCATCATCAATTTCTTGTGGAAAGAAACTGACTGCTACCAGTGAAGTTGGCAGCACTCTTAAAAATACCAAAGCCTTCAAGGTGTCTGTTCTATTTTTCCAGTTGCACTTACACATCAGAGGAATAAGTATATTCAATTTTTTATATTGAATTTATTCTGGAAAGAGATATCTGAGGAAGACATGCCTGGACATTTCTTTATTTGTTTCAAAGGCATGATGCGGTTATAAACTTCGAATTGATTGAGAGGTTTCAACCAAAAACTACATTAATCTATTTTCTCTCCCCACCAATAGTTATTATTATCAGTATGATTTAATACTACTACCAAGCCAAATTTTCTAGCTATAACTTAGGTGAAATTAACATACTTTGAGAAGTTTTGCCAGTTTAATAGGTCTCTCTTTAAGATACTGTCAAAAACAAATTTGATCTTGTAGAAAAATCACGAACTTTGGAATCAACCCAAGATTGATCCAAATCCCAGCTTATCCATTTACTAGTTGAATGAGCTTTGTCAAGTTCAAAATCCCTGAACCTCAACTTTCTCACCTCTATAAGTCTTCTGAGAGTAAAAGATATTTGTGACCTGATGGGTGGTAGAGGGTCAAAAATTGGAAGCTGTGATAATTTTGAGTGCCGAGTGACTCATTTTTAATCTTTATTCCAAATCATCATTTTGGAGCTTCAGACCTTAGTGATGACAGTTATTTTTCTGGCAAAGGGAGGTGATAAGCAAGACTGGTTCAAAGGCTTCTCTTTGCACAGGATGAGAAAGAGAGTTCTGGTGGGATTAGAGACCCTTCAGTGCAGTTCTAAGAATCACAAGTGACCTGCCTTTCCTCTCGGCTGGAGCAACATTTCCATTATCTTAACATAAAAAGAAAAATTTAAATGCTAATAAAGGCCTTGCTTCTCTAAAGTAATACTTTTTTGAGAATCAGCATAGCCTAAAAGTTAAGTGCTCAAGGTCTGACTTTTATATTAGAGTACTCCAGAGAAACAGGATCAATATATATATAAAGAGATTTATGATAAGTTATTAACTCGCACGATTATAGTCTGGGAAGTCCCCAAATCTGCCTTCTGCAAGCTGGACACTTACGAAGGCATGTGGTGTAGTTCGAAGGCTTGAGAGCTGGAGAGCCAATAACATAGATTCCAGTCCAAGTTATGAAGCCCTGAGTACAGGCACATCAAGTGCAAGAGGATATTGATGAGTCAGCTCAGGCAAGCAGAGAGAGGGTGAACCTCTCCTTCCTCCAACTTTTTGTTCTGCTCAGGTCCTCACTGGGTTGGATGCTGGCCCCCTCATTGAGGAGGGCCATCCACTTTGCTCGGTCTGCCCATTCCAATCCTAATCTCCTCCAGAAACACTCTCACGACACGCTCAGATAGGACGTTTAACCAGACGTCTGGCTATCCATGGTCCAGTCAAGTTGACCTATAAAATTAACTATCACACCTTCTAAGTCTGACACTTCCTAGCTTTGTGTTCTGTAACTTTAAGCCATTCACATAAGGGTTCCGTGCCTCAGTTTTCCTGTCTGTGAAACAGACACGATAAAAGAGTGTGAAGAATAAATCAGTTACTATTATAAATTGTTACACTAATATTTTATTCTATACTTGTTAATAGTAAATACTCAATAAATGTCAGCCATCATCAGATTTTATACTTTATTTTTCTCCCATGTTTCAGTCAGTTTCCTCACCGTATCCTCTGTCTTCCAGCCAGTAGTCAAGAAAATGCAGAAAAACTAGAATGTTGGCAACCATAAAAACACAGCTTCTGGTGTGTTAATTAGTCATGTTCCTATAATTTAGACACAAATGACCATTTATGAATTTATTCACTATGTATATGGAGTACTGCTAATTTTTTCTTTTGTTAACAAAAAGGTTATTTAGAATTATTTAAAAACCAGATTAACGCGTTATTTAATCCTATTGTAAGCCTGCAGAGTAGTTATATATTTACTTCTTAAATTTACCAAATTTGAGAGTGAGGGGAAGACACTGAAGAAAGCAGCCATAAAGAGAGAAGAAGGGTAGTGGGTGCTGAGAGAGAGACATCACCTCCTCCCTCGGATGGCACCTGTGGCTGTCTTCACTAGTGTCCATGTGTTATCAAATCACTGGGACAACTTTCCCTAAGTCCCATTGCTTACTGATTAATGCTCCATTCTCATTAAAATGTAATCTTGTGTATATAATGAATTTAACATCAGGATCCTTCTGACATTAAAGATTATGAGTACAGTATGCTTAATCACTATTAAGATATGTCCTGCCCAAAGATATGTCCGGGTCCTAATCTCTGGACCCTGGGAATGCCACCTTATGGTAAAATATGTGATTAAGTAAGGATCTCGTGAGGAGATGCTTATCCTGGTCAGCCCTAAATTCCTAATAAGTGTCCTTATAAGAGTGAGGCCAAGGGAGGTAATTCCCTGATGGAGCAGTGGTTAAGAATCCGCCTGCCAATACAGGGGACACCGGTTTGAGCCCTGGTCTGGGAAGATCCCACATGCCACGGAGCAACTAAGCCCGTGCGCCACAACTACTGAGCCTGTGCTCTAGAGCCCACGAGCCACAACTACTGAGCCCGCGTGCCTAGAGCCCATGCTCTGCAACAAGAGAAGCCACTGCAATGAGAAGCCCACCCCACACACCACAACAAAGGGTAGGCCCCGCTCGAGGGAAATAGAGAAAGCCCACGTGTAGCAATGAAGACCCAAGTCAGCCAAAATAAATAAATAAATAACTTTTTTAAAAGCACCTACTGTATGCCAGGTTCTAAAAAAACAGAAAATAAAGAGTGAGGCCAAGGGAGATTTGACAGAGAGAAGAGGAAGTAAAGTGACCATGGAGGCAGAGATTGAAGTTACATGGCCACAGGTCAGTGAATGCCAACAGCTCCTAGAAGCTGAAGACAAAGAACAGATTCCTCACTAGAGTCTGTACACTAGAGAGTACAGCCCTGTTGACACCTTGATTTCAGACTGCAGGCCTGTCCAGAACTTTGAGAAAGTGAATCTCTGTTGTTTTAGGCAAACATTGTAGTGATTTGTTATACAGCCTCAGGAAACTAACACAAGTGATTGAATGATGGAAGAAATTTGCTAAGACAACAATGAGAAAAGACAAGTTGATTAATCTACCCACTTCTTTCACAATAAGCCATTATTAAAATAACTTTTATTGGGACAATAATCTTGAATTCATTGCCTCTGTGGTGTATTTACAAAGCTGATATAAAAAGACATATAGAAAAGGCATATGTATCATGGAATATTGAATGCATGAAGTATGTCTGTATATGTGTGCATGTGTCTGTTTTAGGGAGGAAGAGAGATGACATGGATGTAGGAATGTCTGTAATCCTGAATTCACACTAGTCAGAGGACTACTGCTTCACTTACGTAGCTAGTGTCTCAAGTGCAGTTGTGGCAACAGTATTTCCGGGTTATTTTTGAAAGGACATCATGGTTTAACTGCTGTAAGTGTTCATGAAATGTTGAGACTATAAATATAACTGAAGTTGAAATTAAGGGAGCATTTCAATGACCACAGGATTATTGATGTTTTTTATCACTTTCCAAACATTGTGGAACTGTCATGAATAAACAAACACTTAGTATATAAACACCCACTTGCATTAGTGGCAAATATCTCCAGAACTCTCAGGGATATGTACAAAGCTAGGTAAACAGAGTGCAATGCTTTTACTTGCTTAGAATCTAAACAGAACATGTTTAGAGGAAAAAGTGTAAAGACACATTTTAAGAAATACCAGTTACAATAGAGTATGTATCAGTGGAACACAAGCTTAATTGAAATATTCTATGGCTTACAGAGAAGCAATATGTTCAGGAAAAATCAAACAGGGTTAAACCAGTATCCATCTACTATTATTTTTTAAAGTTTAATGAAGAATTTAGAAAGATTTAGCAATTGAGAAAAAGTAAGCAGGTTGATCTCAGAACAGTATTTTAGGCAAATAATTAAGACAAAATATATACATATGTGCATATATATGGATATATGTATAAACATATTTCAAAAATAACTCAAATGTTAATTTGAATAAATTCTGTGAAAATTTCTATTTACCATATGAAGAGCCACCATAGAGAAAATTGTGCTGAATATATTTTTTAATCTTACAGATCTTTCCTCATTTCTAGAATGAATATAATCTTGGCAGCAATGGAAATGAAATCTTTAATAAGGGAAAACGTTCATATGAATATCAAGAATTTAAACCTTGCTTAATTCAACAGCATATCCCAAATGGCACATTAAGACTCCTAGGCAGTACTATGACTCTTCCCCTGCATATGAGTCCCTTACTTCCCAAAGAAATATTTGTCATGCTTTCTTTTTATTTTTTCTTCTCATACTTCTTGTTTGTTTTTTCCTCCATTTTTATTTTTCATTATGAACTTGCACATGCTTCATTGAGAAAATAGCAAAAAGAAACCTAAAATTCCTTCATTTTCCCATTACCATGTCTATACTATTTCTTTAAACATTTCTGTTCCCATGCCCTTAGTCTTGTGTTTAATGGATGAAGTAGCCTTTGTCCTATCAAAGTTCAACACTCCCGTTTGTGCTCCAGATCCTGTATTTTTGACGTCTCTTCTGCAATTTCTTTGCCTTTCATTTGCATCATTTATTTATCCCTTTCTATTAGATAATTTCCATAAGATTTCCATATACTTTAGTGTCTTCTATTTTAAAGAAAAAAATCTTTGCTCTTACCTCTAGTCAATAAACAGCCAGCCATTTCTTCGCTTTCTGTCATGACGACAATTCCTAGAAAGACTTTTCAATTAAGTACAGCCATCAAAACATCTCAGACCACTAAATAAGACTTTTCTCCCCATAACTACACAGTGAGTTAAATCTCTCTCTTTAAAATCGCCAATGGACTACATGTGACCAAATCCAATAGTATTTCTTTGAATTTATCTTACTTATATGTTTGGAAATATTCAACACAGGTGTTTATCCCACTTCTTAAAACATTCTTCTTTCTTGGCCTTGTCACAATGTGCACCTAGTTTTCCATGTCACTTAAATGACCCCATCTTCTCAGTCTTTGCTAGTTCCGCCTCTTTTGGTTGATGTCTAATTCACCCTGTAACTCTTCTCATATCATTTCTTTCATGAACTTTTAAACATGAATAATCTTATGTAAAACATTTATATTTTAGCCCCAATCTATTCTCTGAACTCTAAACTATTTACATAGTAACTCAATTTAGTATGTTCTAATTATGAGTATGTCAAAATTAACATATACAAAATACATTCTTGCTATAAGACTGTACCTTAGCAGTGCCTCACTTCTCAGTATACAGCACTTGATTTCACAGGTTATTCCTAGGAATAACTAAAGAACTAGAAGTTACCCTTGATCCCTCTCTTTTGCTCAATCCTCAAATCCCATGCAAAGATTCGAGAGGCTTGGAGATTTTTGAACGGACTCACAAGAATTCGCGGAGATACTCATGTAAGACTTCTAATGATGACAAACATTGGAGGGCCACCCAGGCACAAATTCCCCAGCGTTCTTATGTGCACAAGGATACATTTTTTTTTCCTCTGAATTTAAGTGTCAAGATTTGTCTGACAAATTATGGTTTCAGGACAGTTCAGGGCAGGAGTTCACAGCAGGGTCATTTATGCCTCTTTGGTCATAGAGCTAAACTAGGCTGTCTAACCAATCCATCAAGGGAAAGCCACTAATAAAAAAAACAGCCATGGGTGCTCCCAGGGAATTTCAGACTATAAAAAAGACATCATAAATCATTTGTTAGTTATTTAGTTGCTGCCCTTATTTTTGCACAAGTATCAAACCAGACATTCAGGTGTCCCTGGAGATAAGAATAGACCTGTCCCATTTTATCCATAAAACAACTCTCTCGTATCTACCTATCCTACAGGAAATTCTGTTGACTTCTATATGTAAGATATATCCCCATTTTCCCTGCTAATAACTTGGTCCAAAATACCAACTTTTAAAATTTATGTAGTGTCAGTTGCCACTTAACTTATCCCAGTGTACACCCTTTTCTCCCACCCCATAATGCATTCTTCACAAAGCAGCAATTGGAAATACTGAAAAGTAAAAATCAAATCATGTCTCTCCCCCATTAAAATATTCTAATGTTCCTCCACTTTACCAAGTGAACATTTCTCTAAGTTTCTTATAAAGTTTAAAATACGTTATGATTATAACAACCCTATAAAGAAGGTGCCCTTATTCTTCCTGTACTAATATTGAGGAAACTGAGCCACAGAGAAGTTTAAAAACTTACTCAAAGTCACACAGGTTGTAAGCATTGGAGCTAGGAGTTGAATTCAGGAAGTCTGTGTCTGAAGGCCATGCTATTAAGCAGTAGGCTATGTTTTCTCTTGATTATTTGATTATATTCATAGAAAATAAAACCTCTGTGGACGCTTCATATACAGTAGTGTAATACAGAACTAGTTTAAATCCTTAAAAGAAAAGTAAGGATACTCCGCCTTCTTTTCTTACTGCTTAAAGCTGTCTAGTAAAATTTTATGTCTTAATCAAGTTAGGTCTCACGGACACAATAATATATGAATTTCACAATAATATATGAATTTTATTAGGGAAACTGGAGCTTCATCTCAGGTTGAATTCCCTTCAGAAGCAAATGATAGGCTATGGTTTTGTATTTTTAAAAGCTTAGGCTATTTGAGTGCCACTACTGTTCATCACTATGAACAGGGCGTGGTTAAGCAGACACCCTGTCACAGTTAAAATACATAGTTGTCCTTTTTTTTTTTTTTTTTACATACTTCTACATCTTTAGTTTCATCGCATCCAATTAACAGAGTATAGCTTGCCGTAGAATCATTCACCATTCTTGTCTTTGGTTCTCTAGGGGAGGTGACAACCAAGACACTAATATTGTCAAAGTCAGTCATGGAAGAAAGTGTAGAAAAGTTCAATAAGATTTTGAAATAAAATGAGATATTCTTGAAACTTAGTGAGGCAAAGGTTTTTTAAAGCCATTTTTTGCCCTTTAAAGTGTTCACATTGTGATTTAACCACATTATTACTAGGCGAGATAGGGGAATCTCATTTGATACACTTCATTGTATTTTATATTAAAATTCAGGGATTCTGAGGCTTTTAATGCATAGAAATGTAACAGAATTTACATCTTCTACTTTAGTAATCAGCCATGTTATTGTCTGTTACCCTTTGCTGATTCCAGTGTCAGAAACAATACTTCTATCTATGTCTCAAACTGAATTCATATATGACTTTAGGGTACAAACGAAATGTTGCACAATCTTGCTTTAGCAAGTATAAAATAAATAGAACTCAAACAACAAAGCAATTAATTGAATATAATTTAATAACACAGGTAACTGTTCTCCACAAAATTTTGACACATACTTCATTATGGCAAAATATTTATATATATATAAAAAGATATTTGAAGTATATGTCAACATATATCTCTCTATATATACATCTATATATAGATAGATTTCTATATCTATTTCATTCCTGAAAAACTATTAGGATACCTTTTATTTAAAAAAAATTCACTGTAGTTTATAGTTAAAATGTTCATTCCTGGGAACAAGGTAAACACTTTTAGTAATAGTTTTTATTGAATTTGAATAATGAAAACCATAAAATGACAGTGTAGGTCCAGAAAGCTGTTCTTGCAAGTAAACTAAGTTCTGATTTGTCACTATTAAAGCATCTCTCCGAGTAGGATGAGGCTCTTCAAATAGGTTCTTTGTGGGGAAAGGAAATACAAACATCATTAATCTTTATATTTTTGTTTACTTTTAAGGAGTAAATATTTTAAGCACGATGCTATGATTTTTACATGATTTGAAAATTCTGCTGTAAAAATACCATTGGCAAACTGCTTTGAAAATAGCAACAATGTTAAGTGCCCTATGTGATATTGATACTCTATAAATCAGTCACAATTAAAACACTCTGGTATTGGTCAGGACACACAAATACATCGATAAACAAAATAGATAATCCAGGGATAGACTCAAAGAGTGAAGTTGGCTTATGAATATTTGGTAGTTCAAATACAGAGAAAGATGGACACTTTAGTAAATACTCATAAGCTATTTTGGTATCCATTTTGGGAAAAATCAAAGTGCTTACCTAACATTATACCCAAACTGAACTAATGGCACTTCCAATGTAAATGTTTAAAAACACTTTTTACTTATTTTTTAATTTATTTTTTATTTTTTTTGCAGTACGCGGGCCTCTCACTGTTGTGGCCTCTCCCGTTGCGGAGCACAGGCTCCGGACGCGCAGGCTCAGCGGCCATGGCTCACGGGCCCAGGCGCTCCGCGGCATGTGGGATTCTCCCGGACCGGGGCACTAACCCGTGTCCCCTGCATCGGCAGGCGGACTCTCAAACACTGCGCCAGCAGGGAAGCCCTAAAAACACTTCTAAATAACTATAGAAAAATCAGGAGACTATTTTTAAAATCATTTTGGGTATTGCAGACCTTGGGAAACTTTCCCAAGATCAGGGAAAACGTCAGGATTCATAAAGAAGACATATTTAAGTACATATAACATGAAACTCAAGTAAAACAAAAGATGCTGTAAATCAAGTAAAAAAAATAAGTGACAGACTGGCTACATAGTATTTTCAACACATGTAATCAAAGAGTTCTTAAAATTAAGATTAATAAAATTAGTAACAGAAAAGTAAGTAAAAAGTTATGAACAAAATCTGACACACATACACAAGAAATACAAATTGTTAGTTAACGTATAAAATGATTAGCTTTACTAGTAATTAGGGATATAAAACTTGGAAAAATAAAACTCCATTCCTCCCATTTGGCAAGCATTTAAAAGACTGTTAAAAATCTAGAACTGGAGAAAGTGTCGGGTAAAGACACTGTCTTCCAGTAGTAGTGGAATTGTGAATTGATGGCTAAATTTTTTTTCTCGGACGCAGGTTTGTCTTTACCAATAATTTTAAAAATCTATAAACTCAACTAAGCAGTTCTCTTCTGGAAAACTAACATATGTGCATAAATGAGAATATGAAAGAGTGATTATTGTAAGAACAAAATTTTCAAACAACCTTAATGTCTGTCAAAAGTGAGAAATGTATTTAAACATTGGTACATCCATGATATGGAAGTTCATGCATCCATTTAATGTATGTATATTTAGAAGCAGCAATATGGGGAGATCTTAACTACCCACTGATGAATGGGAGTAGATTTAGTACATGTACAATGTTATTTCATTAAAAATATCTCAGCATGTGTGTCTCTGAATAAATCTGTATGTGTAATAAATGCATAGAAAATTATGTCAAGAGCAAAATGCAAGTGAAGAAATTTTTGCATTGCTATTGCTTAAGTTGTGATTAATTTCCATCATCACTCCCTACATGTGCAGCTATACATTTTTGGTCTATCGAAGAAAACCTATAAATTATAATTTATGCACTTGTGTAAGAACTAAGTTTCTGGACATTTTGTAATAATTTCTAAACATTGAGCCTTTACTCTGTGACAGGCATTATACTGAGAATTGAATTTTAATCCTCATCATTTCCTATGAAATATATTTCACTATTAGGATTATACAAATCAGAAACTGAAGTTGATGAAATAACAGGTCTAAGACCATACTACTAACAAGTGATATTCAGCATGAAGCCTTCTCTGGTTTTGAAGGGCACCTGACAAATGCACTTGATGTTACCTCTTATAACACCTGTGCCCAACTTTCTTTACTCTGTTCCACCTCTGTCCTCTAATATTTTTTGAAAACAGCAAACCTAAAAATATATAATTCAATTAATAAATTGTAAAAAAAACTAAAAAAGTGAGTGAATAGTTTCAGAATAATGTCTTAGAGGCTGTTCACTTTTATTTTGAATAAACAACTTATTAGGGAATCTGTAAGGCATAATATCCATTATAGAGGTTCACATAGACACACACACAAGCATCACCATCACCACTTCCACCAAACTGGATGCATTTCAACTGTCAGTATTTATAGTGTTTTTCATCATTTTTCTTGCATTGCATGTGAAATATAAATTAGTAAATACATAAATATAACTACTTAATTGTTACATTTAATCTCCCTTGAATCAGCGTTAGTACTTCATAGAATTTTTAAGTGTAGTTGACTTTATGTCTAAATATAAATTTCACTTTTTTTGTAAAATTACATATATCTTTAGTGTAAACAGTACTTTTTGTTAAGGAAAATGCCCTAAAGGTTAAGAATTTTAAAGGCACTGGCTAATGTATTTATATTGCAGTGCATTTGAATTTGTTATTATCTGCATTATCTCTTAGGAATAGAACTTGAAGTATGCAAAGATTAGAACAGAAGGGAGAAATACCGTTCTAAAAATATTTTAATTCTCTTCTCTCTGGCCCTTCTGTATTTTCCTTCCTGGCCTGTTCTCACTCTTTTCACTCACTCAAACACACTTAAAAACACATCTAGAGACTCACACACAGGCACAGCAAAGCAATATGTTTTAATGAGAATACATATACATATATGTATACATATATAAATATATTTATGTGTGTCTTGTTAACTCTCTAAAGATCTAGACGTTTAAATTGTAGCTAATTATGCTAGAATAACAAAATATATCAAATTACAGGAAGCCAATTGAGTTATTGAGAAAGCTGGTTTTCATTTAACATGATTTTGTAAATGATTTTGTAATTGCACTGTAAGAACAACCGTTAGGCTTTGCATTCCATCAGTTTTTTTTTTTTTTTTTTTTGTCTGTGTCTCCCATTCACACACACTTCAGCTCTTCTCACCTTAGAATGGTGTAATGAATGGACCTTCGACTATGAAGTTAACATAGATCAAGTTTGTGGTTCAGCTCTGACCCTGCTAGCTGTGTGATACTATGTAAGTTATTTAAGTTGGCAGATCCTCAGTTACTCCTTTTTCTAACAACAAAAACATTGTATTACATAACAAAATACAAGATTTTAGCATATGGTAGAATAAACGCTTATTTTCTTTCTCTAATTATGTATTCATTTAGCTTTCTACAGAGAGTAATATATGACGTTTCTTCCATATATGTGGATTGGTTGAAGAAAAGCATGAAGGAGAGCTGAGAATTTTAGAGGATTATACAACATTTATATAAACTCGTATACTTATGTACTTATTCGTCCATTCATCCATTCAAAAACGTATTGAGTATGGATTACACACTGTTCTAATAACCATAAATACAAGATAGGCACAGTTCTTGTCCTCTTTCATCTGCCATGAAAGTAGACACTGAGTTCAAGTCTTTGAAGATAACTAAGTTACTTCAAAGTTTGTGATGAACAATATGTTATAGTTTAAATTATCATTTTATACCGTATAAGGTATTAGAAATGGAGTAAATCTGTATTATCCTTTGACATTATTAAAATTATATGGTTAGATTAAAATATAACTATATCACATTAAATTTTCATTTGCAACAGTTTTAGAAAACAAAGTGATTCAATTTTAAAACAACACCAAAAATCAGTATCTATTATTTTTGATAGAGAAATTGATCAGTAAACATTTACCAAACTGATTGATACAGATAAGGTTTTCATGTAACTTTATGAATCTGTAATTTCTAGACCTGTATTAGGTCTTTTTACAAATGCCTAATCAAGAGTAAATGTTACATTCATGTAGCATCTGATGTCTGAGAAGCCCTTCAAATGGCGTGTGTGTGCAATAATAGAATATCAGTTGCATGCTTTCAACATTTCCTTGATCACAATGACATAATACTACACACACACACACACACACACACACACACACTCACTCACTCACACACACACATACCCTAATTCTGTTTTTAAAAATTAAAAGCAATAAATTCTATCAAGCTTATTTCCCATAAGTTTTTAAGGTGAAATTGAAAACAAATTTTATTGTCGGAGTAAGGGGTTAAAGGGTTAAAGACTAACTTATCATTTGTAGCATTTAAAATTTTTATAATATCTTTAACATGATAACTGAATACCTGAATCCAGGAGACACACACACACACACACATTGCATCTGCAAATTTCTAGCTACGTGTCTTCAATCAAGACTGGAAATATTCCTACTCCAAGCATAACTTATGTTGATATTGACCAATTTTTTAATTGATTATCCAAACAGTCTTTGGTTTGTTTTTTAGTAGCCATGCACAAAGATAGCCTTGATTACTGAAAAATGGAGTCATTATTCATCCTTGAAACAGACTTCTTCTGAGGACATACATACATTCCCTACCTCAAAAACCTATTATTTGCATTAGCAGAATTAATGTGTGGACTAATGTCTCTGGATCAATAATAATCTTTTGTATTATTATAATATTGAATTACATTGTGAAACATGTATCAGAGACTAAGTGCACTCATTCGCCATCAGGTATGAGAAAGTTAGAAGGTTGAAGAGTGGAGATTGAGAGGTGGATGAAGAGAGAGAGGGAGGTTAAGGTCTTACAGATGTTTCAAAGTCATGATTTCAGAACAACTGAAACCAAGGTATTGTAATTTAATAGAATCTAGGCCTTCCTTCCCATTATTGATTTAAAACACACAGATATATACACATACAATACTGAGGCAACTTTCACTTCTTTGATCTAATTGAATCAATTAGATTGATTGACAATTGACAATTTCTTCTTCTATGATACCATAACTTTTGTTTTAATTGCAACAAACAAACCAGTATAAAGCTGCCATTCAGTACTCATAATACAGCTTTAGAAGAATCAATTTTTCTATTACTCCAAGTTAGCAAGTAAAGATAGTAAAAATTAATCAATTACTGTTGTTAACTGTGCCTACCCAATTCTGCTGCCATATTACCTACGGTAGGAATCTTATCCGCACTTCAATATGTGGAAAGATTTTCAACAGGATTTGCTTAACTTATGCTTAATAATTGGATAAGTTTGACACCAAAAACAAATTGTATATCTAGATGGTGAATTTGGTGGCAGTAAGGTACAAAAGACAAAATGCCTAGAACAATAAAGGAGATGACTTTATTCAGACTATTGCAATATGGAAAATGTTCATTATTAAAAGTATCTACAAGAAAAGAAGAGTAACCTGGGGTTTTATAGATGCAGGTAAACAAGAGAGTCATCGTTGAGTCTTAAGGAAGGACTGAAACTGGTCTTAACTGAGTCACTGAGGGAAGGTGAAGAAAGGTGTTCTCCTGGGATATGAGAGAGCAACAGGATGGCCTTTTTGAAATTAGCTGTTTCTGGGATCGCACTGGGATGAGATTTTCCAACCATCACTGCTTTCAGGGAGTATAAGACTCAGATGAGATGCAACATTGTCAGTTTTCTTTATTATCAAGAGAATAAATATGATTTGTCACTGAACAGGTCAGAGGCAAAATTAAATCTCTGAAGTAGAGTGGGGCAGGATTTAAGACAGTTTCTGGAGAATTCTCGTTGGAGTTTGTTCCATAACGCTAGTTGAACCATCTGTTGAATGGTGGTTGTAAAGACCAGAGTTTTATTTATTTATTTATTTGTTCGTTTGTTTGTTGTTTGTTTTAGGGTCTTGGAGATTAAGCATCTAAAAGAAAGATGACCAAAATGAAAAAAGAGAAATGTTAACATAAGAGGTGTATTAGAGTCCCAGGGTTAACCGTGAAGATACCAGTACTGTGGATTTCAAGAGGTCTATAAAGAAAAATCTTTCAGTTAGTTATGTAGCACCAGTGCTTGAGTTTCTTGAAAGTTTCAAGCTAGAATGTCAAGCTCTTGGTCATGTTGTCCAAAGTCTTATTTACCTCTTATATAAGGACCTACATGATCCGAACATCTCATCCAACTTCCATAATGGCCCGGTCACGGCTTGTCCATAACAAAGTTGGCCCATCCATGGTTTGCTTTGGGGGCGGTCATGTGGTGGAAGTCATTGAGTTTCATGCAGTTCACAGAGCTTGTTCAGATTCACGGGATAAGAGGGCCAGCTGCAAGGAAACCTGGAGTCCAAATGTGGATCTGAGAAGCCAGTTTTTTGTTCTCAGTGATGCTGAGTCAGGCAGGAGGAAGGAAAATTGGAAAAGTTAGATTGGAGAGATGTAGCCAAAGAACTGAAAATTTGCTAAGGACGAACAATTTGGGCAAGTAACAGGATCCAGTACTGTTGTCTTGCAGTAAGGTAACAAATTGTTTGTTTTTTCCAGGGAAGGAGGGAATGAGTCAATTAAATTTTATCCAGATGAGACAGAATTTGTGTATCCATCAGTTACTTGTCATTTACAAAAAGGTACAACATTGTTGAAAGACTATGCATAGGGTTTCAAACTGCTGACTGGGAAGGGCGTGCTATAGAAGATGCACAGTTTTCCACTTAAACACAGAATTTCACTCTACAATTACTCCTCTTTTGACCAAAAATAATCTCAAAGAGAGATTGTTCTTTATTATAAAATATGACTGGTGTCATTAGATTAGGCCTAAACATTTATGTAGGACAGCCAAGAATGGTAATTTACTATATAGACATTCATAAGTTTGTTTTGCTGGAAGATTTCAGAAGGAATCTCAGATTGGACTTTTAAAAGCATCTTGAGGCCAAGAAACCATGCCATAAACTCTCCATCAGAGTTTACCTGTGGCTCCTGTAAGTGTGGGCAAATTTCTCTCTCCTTGGTGACTCTACAGTATGCTAGGGTTCTTGAGCTTGCCAACAAATAAAAATGAAAAATCGTCTTTACTCACTTGAAAGACTGAAAACTCTGTAAGCCAGATACCAGGCCAGTTTTCCCAAAAGGACTTTGTAAGCCTTGGCTCCATAAATTTAAGCTTACTTTCCTTAGTGTTTGCTCATATCTGATTATATTAGCATTATTCTCAGATATGGCATTCCAGCGAAGGACTTGGTTACTGAAGCAATATTTCCAATTATATCCTGGTACAAAGGAGGACAGATTCTTATTGAATTTAATGTAAGTAATTATATTGCCATGAAAATAATAATACTGAATAAGGGTTTCCAAATTCTGGAGAGCCATAGAGGGAAAAAGATATATATAACTTACAAATACTTCATTTCTGTTTTACAAAGTATATTCTACTTAAATATTATGTTATAGATTGTTTAAGAGAAAGGGAGGGATTTTTTATATGTCCAGAAAATAAAACATGAAAACATCAACAGCATACCAAACAAAAACCACAATCGTATGTCATTAGTTTACTCAAAATTACTGCAGATGTGAATAAAATAGTCAGTTTGCATTTTGGGGTCTGTTTTTTGCTTCCTTTTGGTTTAACATATTGTGATTTCAGATACTGAATACTACAAAAGGTATTTTACTAATGCCTGGGTAATCCATTAGCTCAAATTATATTACTTTAATGTTCAGGCGTAAAATAAATGGAAATCATTAGCATGATCAGCATGTTGGTATTGTTTAGAGACTAGAGTACAAATTTGCGTAGGAAAATAAGAACTACAGGAAAAAATGCTATCCATTCTGGTTTTAATTGACAGCTCCTGGTTATTTGAATGCCAGAACCTGTTTTTAAGTGCTTCAATTTACATATCTTCATGTGAACTCAGTGCTCATAAAAGGCAAGAAATTGACAGCCTCAGAGAACCCATCTCCAGCTTGACCCCCTGAGCCATTACAATAGAAGCCAAGCAGTCTCCTCAAGCTTGCATAAAGTGTGGTCCATGCGTGGCCACCATCAGGAAGAGAACCCTCACCCAATCAGGTTGGCCCCCAAATCTCAGGCTTCCAGGCTCAGAAGCTTGAGAAATAAATTTCTGTTGTTTATAAGCTACCTAGTTTGTGGTGTTTTGTTATAGAAGTTCAAAGGGACTAAGACAGATAGATACATTATTACTTGAATATAAGGCATATATATATATATATTTTTTTTTTGCGGTACGCGGGTCTCTCACTGTCGTGGTCTCTCCCGTTGCGGAGCACAAGCTCCGGATGCGCAGGCTCAGCGGCCATGGCTCACGGGCCCAGCCGCTCCGCGGCATGTGGGATCTTCCCAGACTGGGGCATGAACCCGTGTCCCCTGAATCAGCAGGCGGACTCTCAACCACTGCGCCACCAGGGAAGCCCCTAAGGCATATCTTTAAACATGTTACAGTTTTCCTATCACGGAACAAGATAGTTAAGAAGAGAATGACTTTCTTGCCAATGAAACTCTTGAAGCAACTCTTTCAGCACAAGATATTCAGTGATATCTTAAAAACATTTTCTGCATGTCATGGGAAATTAAACTAGATAGGTAAACTCTAGGTCCATTTTCAAAATGAATTAATAATTTGGTAAATTAATTAATTTAACAAAGATAATTTGGTAAGTTAAACCATTAATTCAAAATATTACTCAAGCCTTTATTAAGTAAATACCTGAAGATATGAAATAATGATGATATATTTCCTTTCAAACCAGTAAGGTTTTCTATCTGGTGTTTGCATGTGAATCTAATTTAGAATTTCTTAACAAATTTCATTCTATCAAAGGAAAAAAAAAAAACCTTTTTACTCCATTCTTTACTTCTTCATGAACTTTTTTTCTTTTGACAATTTTAAAATGTATCTGAGCCCTGTGATGGTTGACAAATCCCCCATCTTTTTGCAATCCAAGAAAGGGCAACACTGCTCTTGAAATAAGTAGTTTTATTTGATATGTTTCATGGAAGATTTTTCACTGTGGAAATCTATAACCCTCTTTCCATACTGTGGGATTGTTTCCAGTTAGCTGGCTCCTTTTTCTCTTGCATTATGATTTGTCCATAACCTTGAATCCTCCAATAGAATGTCAAAAGAATTGCTGTGTGTGGCTTCCAGACCAGGAATTTAAAGATGTAATCATGCCTTCTCTTCCCTTCCCCACCACCCCCGCCCCCGCCTTTTTTTTCTGCCTGGATGCGGATGATGATAGACATGGGCAGAACCAATGAGAGAAGAGTCCCTGAATCACTTCTTGGAGGAGAGCCAGCCACTCGACAACTAACTAACTGACAAACTAAGACCCATTTGGATCATTACATGAATACAAAATAAACTTGTCTTGTTGGTCCGCCGAAAATTGTTACATCTTAACCGAAACATTTCTTACATATACTAATGATGAGAATGTTCATTCTAGGATACTGTGAATCCCCCCTTCTCTCTGAACCTGACTTACATCCCTGGATCAGACATGTAAATCTGACAATGTAAGATGTATTCTTTTCTCTCAAATTGCATTCAATTGCAGTAGATTTCTTTACCATTCTTTACCACACATGCAAACTGATTCATCTGTTGGTCTAAATCTGAGGGCTATCATAGATTAGGTAGAATATTATATTTGACTTTTCCAGGTTGTAGAGAACAAAGCTATGGCATATACCTTCAAGTGATAGGAATTTTGATTTATAAGAATAAATGGAGGACTTCCCTTGTGGTGCAGTGGTTAAGAATCCACCTGCCAATGCAGTGGACATGGCTTCGTGCCCTTGTCCAGGAAGATCCCACATGCCGCAGAGCAACTAAGCCTGTTAGCCGCAACTACTGAGCCTGTGTGCTGCAACTACTGAAGCCTGCAAGCCTTCTTGTTGTTGTCCGTGCTCTGCAACAAGAGAAGCTACCACAATGAGAAGCCCACGCACTGCAACAAAGAGTAGCCCCCGCTGGCCACAACTAAAGAAAGCCTGTGCCCAGAAACGAAGACCCAACGCACAAAAAATTAATTAATTAATTATTAATTTAAAAAAAGAATAAATGGAGACATAAGGAAGCATGAAAAACTAATTAGCAGTTGTATAATTAAACTTCCTGGTAATTGGACTGTCATTAGAATTTCACTAGCACATCATGATTTTATTCTCTGAGAACGGCTCATAATTGCTCTACTCTAGTGCACTGGTACGCACCTGGTCACATTCCATACCTTCTAAAAGATTTCCTCCGTTGGAAGACCTAAAGGTATTAAATCCTGTCAAAGAGATGCTGATAACCAGAGATATAGGACATCACCATATATGGTTTTTTTGTTTGTTTGTTTGGTTTTTTTTGTAGCTTGTGCTCTTCTATCCTACAAATCTTTGAGGTATCATTATTTCTATCTCAGTATACTGCTATACTGTCAATTCTCACCCCTTTGTAATTCCTTTGTGCCTATGACTCATTAAAAGTCTGATTTGATTCATTAGTCACTAAGCAATATCAAATGCTTATTATATATTATTAGTGGTTTTAAATTTTTAGAGATAATCTCTAAGTTAGGCAAGTTAATAATATTTTCCTTATTTTAGAGATGATAAAAGTGAAATGCAGAGACGTTAAATAACTTGCCCAAGATCACATAGCTAGTAAGTAATGAAGACCGCCTAGAACTTAAACGCTACTCGATATTATTTTTCACAATCTACCCCATTGACCCCTGGGCAAATGAGAAATGGCGGTCTGGCTTAGGTGTTAATTTCCGACTCCATTAGTGCATCATCCTATGCATAGCATGGAAACTTCTTATAAAGTAAAGACAGGATATTTGTCTCAGAAGATTTACTATACTAGAGTGATCCAATTACTATATGTTGTCCAGGTTCAACATCAGACGTATCAACTGTTTCTCTGTCTCTGTATCTTTGTCTCTCCCCCTCTCTTCTTCCTTCCCTTCCTCCCTTCCGGATCCGTAACTTTGTCTCTTACTTTAACGCTCTTTGCAGCTACATCCCCACTATAAATACACATATATTATTTAAGTAAATGCATATTTTATAGTATAATAAAGACAGATAATGACAATTACCTGCCCTTTTAAGTTTGAAGAATATTGACACCAAAGGAAATAATTTAAATTTGTGAACTTGCCATTATAATATAATGATGGTACCAATATAGAGTCCAGTACTACACTATAATTGAGAATCATAAAACTCTATAGGAATATTATATTGCAAACAGCTCTAAATTTTAAAAAAAAGTAAATTAGAAGAATTTTTGGATTTTTAGAAGACAGACAAAAAATAACTTGTTCACACTTTACGTGAACATATATTACTTAGGTTATTTTCCATTTGCCACTTTTTAAAAATCCAAACCATTGCTGTACAAATGTGTGAATTGATAGCTAGTATTTAATATTAAAAAGATCTGTAATTTGTCACATTGGGCTATTATTTATACATATATTTGTGTTGCACCATGTCATAAACCAACAAGATTTTCTCCAGTTTGACACATCAGAAATGCAATTTAATTCTGTCAGAAGAAGTACAGGGAAGGAATAGCTATTTTTTGTTTCACAGCATGAACAATACAGAAGTTGCTTTTTTAGTTAAGTCAAATAATTTTATTAACTGACAGCATGAAATGCTGGGAAAAAAATAACAGTGACAAATTACTTTACTCTTCCAATATCCTATGCTATATGCTTGGAATCTTCAATGAGATTTTTTTTCAGAGTAAAACAGTTTATGCTTTTACAGAGAAAACAAAATTAGCAGAGTTACAAGTGTCAATACTGTCTCAAATGTTCTATCACACTGAATTAAGACATTAATAATTACATAGTAAGTAGCATTATTATGATTATTATTTTTAAAAAATACTAAAATATGTATCATAAATTCCAGTTTCTGGGTTTTGAGGTCAAAACAGTTTTTACTGAAGTCTTGCCATTACTTCTGTACTAGTCAAGCTGATCTTGGTAAGCCATTTGCTGGAGCTTTTAGAGGTAGAGGTGAAACATCAAAGGAAACCCCTTCTGTGCATAATCACAGTTTACGCTTTGATTCCAACACTGGGACAGATATTTTGAGAGGTCTTTATTTCTTCCAAGTCACTCACCTTTGATATCAATTTAGGTGGACTAAATATGTGCTATCATGATACAGCAGTTTCCCTGTTTCACTTCTGTATCTGCACAGAATGCCTTCTTTTTTAACAGTTTAAAATTTAACATAGTTCCTGGCATATAGTTGGCATTCAATATATACTTGTAAATAAGTACTTTAAATATTTTGTTGATCTAACTAAATTACAACTCTGCAATGGGTGGTCATCTGCTCATATTGATTTATTATTAATATGATTTATTATTAAAAGTTTAAGGGGAAACTTTTACAAGATGAGACTTGAATTAACCCATTGATTCTATAACGGAAATCTTTCTCAAATTTTTTTTGTTTGTTTTGCTTTATTCTAGGAGGATGGAAAGATGAAAAGGGATGCAAATTTACTAACTGGTTTATGGGGTTCCAGAGAGTAGTCAGTACTTTATATATGCTATTTCATTTATCTCATATGGTTCTAAAAGAACCTGAAAGATTAAATTATTTGTCCTTTTCTGAAAAATTAAATTAACCAACATAGCTTAAACAGAGAGGCAGTCTATTGCATGCTAAACGCACAGAGACTTTGGAATCAGCAATTATTATTTAAGATGCCAGCCCCCAAATCTACAAACCGACCTTGGGTAAGTTATCTGTCTGAACTTGATTTTCATTTCTATGAAATGACAATAATAGCAATCAAGGTTTAAGGTTGTTGTGAGAATTAAATGAGATTAGTCATAGGAAAAGTTTATCACAGTGCTTGTTACATATCTGTTCAACATTTGGTAGAGAAAGAGAGATTAAATAATTTGTGAAGACCAGAAAGTCTGCAGTGAGAGAAGGAAATTTCATAACTGGATGAATCTTTCAATTAATTCTATGAAATCTACACTGGCTTTACATTCCATAGAAAGTAAGAACTTTTAAGTAATCCCAGGTTTGCTAATTATCTATTGCTTTTTATTATTTTCCAAATAAATCTCTAGTTGTTTTCATTAATCATAAAAAAAAGTAACCAAGTTTGTGAGAGTGTTATCGCAGTATATAAATGGAAATTTAAAAGACTTACAACTCGGGCTTCCCTGGTGGCGCAGTGGTTGAGAGTCTGCCTGCCGATGCAGGGGACACGGGTTCGTGACCTGGTCTGGGAGGATCCCACATGCCGCGGAGCGGCTGGGCCCATGAGCCATGGCCGCTGAGCCTGTGCGTCCGGAGCCTGTGGTCTGCAACGGGAGAGGCCACAACAGTGAGAGGCCCGGTACCGCAAAAAAAAAAAAAAAAAAAAAGACTTACAACTCTTTGTGCACCTTTTGAGACATGGTAATTCACAAAGAAGATCTTTAAGAGTATACTAAAAGGTTATTTGGACAAGTAACTATGTAACCGTTAGTAGAGTAGTTGTAAACAGATACAAGTAGGTGTAGTTCAGCTGAGGAGATGGTGGTTTTAAGGGTGTATTGAGACAGGCCAACAGTTTTCACTAGCTGAGTTGATGTCTCTAAGTATGCTTTATGTCTTAACTGTTATGTCTGCCTGCCATTCCTATTGAAGTTCTCAAAACTGATTTCTCTTTCAACAATATTTGTACAAAAAACAGCCAAATACACTGATGATTGTTTGTGACCCACTACAGTGCAAATGCAAAATGAACTCACTAAAGGACCCAAAATTAGATATCTAAGGACTAGGGAAAAAAAGTCTACAGTGTGTTTCAATAGAACACAAAGTTTACATTGTGAATACAGTGTCCCAGATACCAACAATACTTCAAGCAAACATAAAAGCAAAAGTTTCTTGGATTCTAGACATAGGAGTTGGGGCTGTCATTTTTCATGTAACATGCCATTCCAGTTATTTATACATCGAGCTCCCAGCCTGACACCCACCTTTCTAAATCCTGCTGTGTATCGCTAGGTCGGGGGTGTGCAAACTCTATTTTTCCGGTTCATTTGCCGAGTGACTTCCTGTTGGGTGCCTCCAATGGGTAGGCACTGTTTGAAGATAAGATTATGGAGAAACGAGAGAAATCCCTACCTCTGAACGCAACAGCTAGCATTTTCTGGGAGTGATTGTGCGAGTGACTGAAATAGCAGTGGGGCAAGATGATTCCTGAATTGAGCAGTCCAGGGAGAAGTAGTATTTGCTGTTCTTGTTGTGAATCCAGAAGGGAGTGCAAGAGCATTTCCAATCATGTTTTAGGAAGTGTGAGTGCATGAGCTCCAGCCTGGGGTATTAATATCGTGTGTACTCTGGTATCACCTTTTTTTTTTCTTCATGTTTCTAACGTGGATTCTTTTTGTGTTTGCACCTCTAGCATTTCTAGCCCATCTACGTTCTTTGAAGGCAATTTCCTATAGTAAATGTCCAGTGTTTGAAATATTTGGAATGCTTTCAATTTTCTTTATCTGACTGGTATACATGATTCTGATTCTCAAAATTCACATGGAAGAGAGAGTTTCATTTCTAATTTATTTTGGATTTTAATAATTCTGATCCTAACATACATATTTTCTTCAAAGTGATTTCAGTGACATGCACTTTTTTGCTGCTTCTAATGACTGTTATCCATACATACCTACTATTATAATATATGTAAACCAATTATTAGATCATGGTGCTAATGAGACTTATTTAAACTCTAGCCCTTCATTTCACAAGATGAAATACTGGGTCTTCATGCCAAACATAATTTCCCAAGATTGATATGTAATCTAACAGTCACCGAAGTAGAGAAATAGAACATTTGGCATTTTCATTTTGAATCATGAATATACATTTGCTCAGGGATCGCTAACAAGTGTGCCTTTTTTCCCCATGGAATTTATGATTGCGTGCATCTCCAAGCTGGATGATAAATAGTATGTCTTACCTAATCGGTTAAGAACAAAAGTTCTGGCACCTAAATGGTTATTTTGCAACCTGGATCCACCAGTCATTGCCACTGCGACTGAATCTAATGAACTCCCCCGTATGTCAGGTCCCAATCTGTGAGACAGGGAAACTAGCCTCAATGGATGGCTGTAACGATTAAATGAGAAAATATGTGGCACCTGGAACAGGGCTTGACCCCTATTAAGCCCTTTATCATTATTAGTTGATATTATTATTATTTTCTCTAAAAATGGCAGAGAACTGTTTCAAATAAACACCATGGGAGGAAATTTTTCATGGATTTTCCTTCTCAAATAGCATATAATTTACTGAAAATAATTTGAAGGTTCAAAGTATAGATTAATATTTCTGCAATTTAAAATGTCACTAAAAGTGCATTTACAGTAATTGTTTAAAACATAATTGACAAATGCTACCATATATAATTCATTTTTGATTGCATAAGTATTAAGTGCTTTTCTGATTATTTGATGCACAATATATCAGGTTGAAAGTTTACTAAAATAATTCAAAGCTTTCTGTAATATTAATTTACTGAGCTTCATCAATGCAACATCATAGGCTAGGACCTATGATTATAAAAATGAATAGGAATTGGGGATACGGTCCATTTCTTCTCTGAAATCACTATATGCATGGGCTGGACAGAAATACAGAGAAATAATTAAAACACTGTATGATAAACACTATACCAGAAATGTGCTAAAAACCCCATGTAAATGTAAAACAAGAAAAAAACAAACTTGACGATAACAATTATATCTGATATGAAAAAGGGAGGCTTCAATAAAGTGGTAAATCTGAGTCCATAAGTGTGAAAGAGAAATAGAATTTTAGGTAAGGATTGATGTAGGAAATGTACAAAAGTATTCAAAAAATGGCACTTTTTAAATAGTTCTTAAGCAATGCATTAGGATGCAGAGGTGAAAATGATGAGACCTTAGGTATGACTTTTAAAAAAGTGAAAGAGAGAAGAAAGAAGTGAGGGAGAAAGAGGTAATTGTGTTCCATTTTGTCAAATTTTAACAATTTTTTACCTCATCTTACGCTCTAAAACTTTTCTTTGTTGAATATTCTTTATTAATCTGTCAGAAAAAAATGAATACTTAAAGGCTTGGTAAATAAAATCATATTATTTTTTCATTCATATCTCTAGATTTTAGTCATCATCTAAGTTTATTTAACATTCATGTATTAAATAAATGTGCATTGTATTATTATATATTCTGTGAGTTAGCCTGTAAATTCACATCTAACGTAATTATGAGAGCTGCAGTTACATGAATTCAATTACCCTCAAGTGAGAAGCCATTTGGTAACATTTTTTTTTTTTTTTTTTTTCCGGTACGCGGGCCTCTCACTGCTGTGGCCTCTCCCGTCGCGGAGCACAAGCTCCGGACGCGCAGGCCCAGCGGCCATGGCTCACAGGCCCAGCCGCTCCGTGGCATGTGGGATCCCCCAGGACCGGGGCACGAACCCGCGTCCCCTGCATCGGCAGGCGGACTCTCAACCACTGTGCCACCAGGGAAGCCCTTGGTAACATTTTATATGGTCTTTACCTTTAATTTTGTATGTGGAACTTAGAAAGCAGAACTCTTGGACTTTGAACTTAGTTGAGTTAAAAGCAACGGCTTCCTGCTTCAGAATTTGTTATTAGTTTTGCACAGGCATGCTATTAGTGAACAACTCCAAACTACTCTTAAACAGAGATCCCTCCCCAGAGCTTACTCTGAAGTATATGATCACTACTCACTCTCCTGACAAAGTTAACTTATAGTTAACTTATAGCTGTGTAACTCCCTGCCTTGTCTTTTTGAGATGAGAGTTCCATGGTGTGATGAAAAACACTCTTGTCTCTCCTAACCAATGAGAAGCAAATCTATTGCCTGGACAAGAATAGTGCAGAGAATGTGCCTCAGAGGGATCACTGAAACTATCCAGAAAATGATATTCAGGATCATTACAGATCTCAGTAAGCATTTTTCATATCTTTACTTGAAAGGAGCATAAAATAGAATTTGAAAGCACATGGTGGGGACTGAAATCATTTACTCTAATGCAGATCATTATTTACCTAAAAAGAAATACTTCACATAGTTATTTAATTTCAAATCTCATAAAACATCTGTGTTACTTGCATCATTTGCTTATCCAAGCACCAACTCCAGATTGGATCCCCAATCAGCTAGCTCTCTGCAGAAAGGAACCTACTAACAATTCATCAGGCCAGAATTCCAAGTTGGAAAGCAATGGTAAAAAAAATGCATACTTTTCTAATACAGAGGCCTGGAGTATAGGTAGAATTTGCCCTTTGACTGATTCACTAACTGCTGAAAACATTAAATGGTGTTTCTTCATCTTCTTGTTCCCCTCCAGTTCACTCCCTATATTTTATTCAAAAAGATTTTTCTAGGAGTCAATTCTAAGAACTTTCATGAAAATTGCTAGAATAGTCATTGTCAGAAATCTGACCTCCCTGAAAACCACCTCCTCCCTTATAACCAACTATAATGAACCAAAGCAAAACTAAAATACCTCAAACTATAATACAAATGACCTATACAGTATGATTTTGAACAGTTGGGAAGAGAAGAACCGGAGTTAGCATATAAACCCTGTTTGAGAGCACAGCATGTGAGCTGGCAAGTAGGTGGAACAATTTCTGAAAGCATCACTATAATATAGTCCAATATTTACAGGTCCACATTCTGAAAACTTTTGATACATCTGTCTTTTAAAATTCAGAATATCTCCAATTTAAATAAGCAAAAACTTAATATACAGTCTGTTCTATAACATTCCCAGCAGGATTTAGGGTAACAACTGTAGGAAAAATGCAAACAATATAAATAGCCTCATGTAAATTCAAGTTTATATCAGATATGTAAATGAATTACCCCCAAGAAATCATTCTTAAGATATTGGTGGATTTCAGAAATGCAAATAAGGGACTGTGGACCCATAATAAAAAGAAGTGAAGTTCTGGAAAGAGTATTGGAACAATTGAGAATATCCATTTCCAAGCCTTTCTACCTCAGTAGATGAGCAATAACATCAAAACTGAAGAAAACACCTTGCCCTTGCATCCACATATTGAATATTTTTGCATAAACATCTCATTCTACCAGGAAGTCTAAAGGGCCAGAGATAAGAGTAGTAATTGAAAGCCACTAGACAGGGAAAACAGAACCTTTGTAGGGAAAATTAACCATATTAATCTGTAACTTAACCAACTGTAACTTGACCATCAGAGGTAATACAAACTGAGGGTTTCATTCTAATGCAGTGTTTCCTCTTTGAGACTCGGCTCGCTCAGAACTGTGGGAGCAAACGAATCTGAAATCTGAGCAGTACACATGCATCAGGAAGGGTATATTCCTCAGGACTCATGAACACTTGTTCTTCATGACATTTAGATTCTCCATTCTTTCACAAAAATAAATTCAAGTGGTTACATTCAACTATTTAAATTTAAAAGCAGATTTGACAAATGTGTTGGAAAAATGATAGGTTGATGGTTTTCTTTTCTTTCCTGGCATAGTAAGGGTAAATTTTTGTTCACAAAGTCAGATATGCAACTATTGAATTATTTATGAATCAGTTTTGCTATCATGTCGAGCTCCTGATCTGCAGTTTTGCTGGACATATAACCCCAGTCAAATTGAGGCGTCCCTCCCATGAGGTAGGTTTGCATCTAAGTTTGGAGTGGGGGATGGTGTTTGAGTGGTGTCATGGTTTCAAAGGAGCTCAGGTCTTTTCCTTGCTGTCATATGATGACAGAGGCTCCTACTGGGCACCCGTCACTCACCTGGTCCTAAGTTAGTGGTCCTCAAAGTTGACTGCATACTTGCTCTTCATTCTTGTTTCATGGATCCTACAGGTCTGAGAACTATTATATTTTTGTGTTACGTTCTGGTACACTACAGTAGTCTGACTGTAGCCCCTGTGAATTTTGAGAATAAAACTTCCCAGAGGCTTTTTGAGGCCTTTGCTGCTTATATATACCAAGCATCATTTCATTTTTGAATAAAATGAAAAATCCCAACTTTGATAAATCCCAACTTTCTACTTGGAAAATCTATCATATTCTTCCTGCCTTCAGATATGGTTCACCAAAGATAATTCTGGGATGTTTGCCAAATCCCAGGCCTTTCATAGGCTGTAGAGTATAGAGTTCCTTCCCTCAACTTTCATCATTTCCCTTCCATCAGTTCCTCAACTCTCCAAAGCAGAGATTATCCTGTTTTGTTGTGGGGGGAGAAGATGGGAAAAACTCTACTTTTTCTTCAAGATTTTGAACTTTACATCAACCTAATGGCCTAGGTTTTCCCGTTGCGGAGCACAGGCTCCGGACGCGCAGGCTCAGCGGCCATGGCTCACGGGCCTAGCCGCTCCGCGGCATGTGGGATCTTCCCGGACCGGGGCACGAACCCGCGTCCCCTGCATCGGCAGGCGGACGCTCAACCACTGCGCCACCAGGGAAGCCCTGTTCTATCCTTTATGATACAATATCCCTTAAATCTTGGCATAGAAAAACCTATTTGCTGGAATAAGTTTAAGAGAAAAATGTTTTGCTGAAGAGGAAAAATAACAACCATTTGTAGAGCAAAAATCATCTGTTTATAATGGCAATGCTTTGCATAAGAGTAATATACAAAACTGGGGAAGTATAAAGGAAAAGATAAATAAGCTGACCCATGATAACCTGAAAAATTATATGTAAAAATACAAATTCATAGTAAATTGAGAAACTGGAAAAAATGTTTCTTTTCACATTTGAAAAGAAAGTTATTCATATTTCATTGAATATGGCATACAAAGTTAATATCAATGTGAACATTTTGCTTACAAATATATCAAGAAAAGAAACAAAAAGCAATTGGAAAATGGAGTGAAAGATATAAACATTCAATTCAAAAAAAATAAAAGAAAATCTCAACATATTGAGTGTGTTTGAGTAATCATCAAGCTTAACCTAAAAATGGATAACCTTGGGCTTCCCTGGTGGCGCAGTGGTTGAGAGTCCGCCTGCCGATGCAGGGGACACGGGTTCGTGCCCCGGTCCGGGAGGATCCCACATGCCGCGGAGCGGCTGGGCCCGTGAGCCATGGCTGCTGGGCCTGTGCTCCGCAGCGGGAGAGGCCACAGCAGTGAGAGGCCCGCGTACCGCAAAAGAAAAAAAAAAAAAAAAAAAGATAACCTTTATTTACTTATCAGTTTGGCAAAGACTGAAATAACTATATACCTGAGAAAGTCAAGGGTGTGGGAAAACAGACCCACTCATACAGTTCTGAATATATATGAAAAGCATAATACTATTTTTGAGAATAATTTAATAATATATTAAAACATTATATATGCATGCATTGTTCCATAAATTTGACTTTAGTCATATGATATTATCTAATCTATTAACGTATAGTTGTTCAATCTATGTATATAGATCACATGGTTAAAATTATCTAAATTATCTGCAATACAGAGTTTACTAAATGAATTCTGATAATTTTATAAAATGAAAGACGTCTACCATTAAAATTTGTGATATAGATCTACGTATGTGTGTATACGCTCATACATATGTATGTAATGATCTCAAGATAAAATATTAAGCAATTAAACAAAGCTATTTGTAGCGTATGATCATGCTAATGAAAATGTGTTCGTTCAACAAATATTTTTTCAGTACTACAGTGTAGTAGAGCCTGTGTTAGGAACTGGGGAGAAAATAGTGGACACAGTAATTGTAATCTTTTCCTTATGCCATTCACAGTTTAGTGGAGGAGAAAGGAAATCATTAATAGTCACAGAACCTCTATCATAAGGCTTCTCCTTATTTCACTTCCATCTAATTTAATTCAGCCAGCCTCTGTATTTTATACATTCATTCAATAAATATTCTTCTAGGCACTGAAATTAGAGCTGTGGATGAAATTTACATGGCATTCCTCTTGGGTATAAGTAAAAATATAATAAAGGTCCCTTTGAGAGTGACATCATAAAATTACGGATGCCACATATCCATTCATTTCCTTTCCTTCTAGCGCATCTTATTCCTTATTGCATACGTGTACGAAATAGCTCCTCACAAGAAAGACCGAAATTCATGGACTTTAAAAACTTTCAATTCATGGACTTTTAAAACTTTTGCATCATCACAGATTAGGTTCAGATCACTTTCCTAGAATAAACATTCTCGATGATCTTTTGCTGGTTAAATAATCAGGGTTATTTAACATTTTTCATTACCACAAACTCTTGACTTTTCCAGTTTGAATTTTTGCAAATTTCAATGTATTTCCCATTTTCTCCATGTCTTTAGTCTATGCGATCAATGTTCTTACTGCCTGGAATGACTACCCCCCAATATAGATCCTCAAATGCCATCCAGTCTTAAATGTCTAGGTCTTATGTTACTTTATCTCCTAAGTCTCAAGTTTCCCACAAATGGAGTCACAAACCGCCACTGAATCCTCACTGAATTTGGCCAGCTCTGCTCTTGTTCTCCTATGATTTTTTCCTTATTTTATTATGGAGCTTGTACACACACACACACACACACACACACACCTACGTGTATTTGTACATACATACACATATAATATCCTTTTTAAAACTATAATCTGCTTGAGGAGATTTATGTTTTAATTAATTTTTCAGTTGTTCAAAGCAGTTACTGCAGAAATGTAGCATAATATCAAATACAACAAAAATGTATCGAGTGTCTAATACATGCCAGGCATTATTCTAAGCACTGTATGTATATTGATTCACACAGTAATTCCAAATGATGTGTTGTTATTGTATCATTTGAGACTATTAATCTTAATCAGTCAAGATACATATTTTGAATAGGTTTATTGAAAACAGCAATACACATAGGGAAGAACACTTGCTTTTACTTCCGTTCTCTAAAGCAGAAGTCGTGTAATATCATTTTCCTCACAATGACCATCATTCGTGATGATTAGCCATTAGAGGATTGTACACAAATAAAATCGGCCTCAGGTAAGCCTACTCCCCAGGGCCCTGGCTCTATCCTTTTCAAACTCTTTTTGGTTCCTGAACAGGCTAACATGTCATACTATTTATTTGAACATCCACATCTGAAACAACTGAAATAATCTAAGGATTAAACTATCAAAATCTGTTTTTGTTTTGCCTCAGAAATATTTCCCATGATTCCCATGATTCTAAATTCCCATGATTCTAAATCTATAGTTTTAGTACTGCTATACTGTCTGTTCCTCAGAAAACATTATTTTTCTTATTTTTCTCCTTTTTTATTAAATTCAGACTTTAACTGCATTTTCTTGATTGTTTTCCCACAATGCCCACCTTTTGCGGTTCCTTCAGGGCTCATAACGAAAACCTCAGGTCAAGTAGGTGACGGCTCTCTGTGTTCTAAGCATTAGACGATTGAGCTTGTGATTGCTCGTTACCGTAAATGGTAATGGGAGACGGGTCTTCAGGGATCAGAAGATCTATTAGTCACATAATGAAGCAGGGCTAGAGAATGGCTTTTCTTCTGCGGGCTCTGGCAGTGTGTGAAGCACTGTTGCCAAGCTCGTTTGCAGGCTCTCTTGGGCATAACTGCTCCCTTTCTTTCACTGATCCACTGTATTTACTGTATTATTCTTACCTAACATAATCCTCTCCTTATTTACTGTGGGAAAATGATTTGCCACATAATTCCCTGGCCTTTTTTTGTTGTTGTGAAACAGCAACTGCAACTGCTCCTTGAGAGCTTTAAAACCATCAAGCAGTGTCACAGCTAAAGGTAGCATGATAAAGACTCGGCCTTTACTGTTTTAGCTTTCTCTCATTTTAACTTGGTTTTGCTTTGCGAACCACTCTTTTTTTTTTTTTTATAAAGTGAAACATGCTGGGGGAAATACAGGGTGAAATGTTAAGAGCAGCGGGATCTTTGCCCCACCTGTGATTGGAGAAGGGAAGGAAAGGGAGCAATTCCCTACTCTAACCCCTGGTCACTGTAATCCTCGCTGCCTGTGCTTTTCAACCACTTCTTTGGGCCATTGGATGAATATTATTTAAAATCTCAGTGACTTTCCACTGTCGAAGGAAACACATTTTTCGAGTGGTACTAATGTTGCTTATTTCAACCAGTTTTTCCTTTTCCTGAACTTCGTGATTATAATATAAAAATTGCTCTCTCTCTTTTTCTTTCAGAAAACAGTATATCTTTCTCACCTTTACACATTCTTAATATAAAATGCAAAGTAAGCCTGAAAATGGAGGCTAGTGTCATACTGTGGAGTTTCCTGAAAACCCATAGTGAGGAGTTCTCGCCTAATCCTACGGGTGATGACAGCACAGTTAAAGGTTTATTTGTTTACTAAATCTCCACTCAAATGCAATATGCCAATAATTTTAATCCCGTGATACAGGAAGCATTCTTTATTGTCTATTCGAATACATCTCTTTATTTTCAATTATTTTCAGTGGCAGAACTTTAAGACCTATCATTTACATTTGACAGGTGGTGAGTGCTCAGTTGAAGGAGGATGTGGTAAATTGAATTGTATTTTTACTTGTAGAGTAATTAAGGACATACTTTGAATGGAGCTCACTTTTATAAAACCAAGTCCACCACAGTGCATAGCATGGCTTGGGCTTGGGAGTTAGTAACAATACATAACTGAAGAATCACTTAGAAGCTTATTTTTATAGCCTTTGGGTAATGACTGCACAGATGAGATTTCATAAGGTCAGGAACTACTGGGCAATAGTAACAAAAAGGAGGAGTGGAGTACACGGGCTTTATGCTGGTAGAATCTATAGAATTTAGTAAATCACTCCTTTGGAAGAAAAGAAGTAGGAGTAAAATATTTTAGTCTTGGTTGAGCAGGATAAGTGCAAAAAACTGAATTTCAAGAGATACGGGTGGGTGCCGAAGGAATAGCTTAATGGAAGAAAGGAAACTGAATTTTATATTTTGAAAATCTAGGTATTATTCTCAGTTATGATCATAACTAGGAATGTGATATTGAGCAAATCTCTTAACTTTTAGGTGCTTTATTTCTCATCTACAAGAGAAAAAAAATAATGAAGACTCTATCTTCAAGGGTCTCTCCAGTTCAAGTATCAAAATGCCTCTGTGATTTTGACAGGAACACCTGAGCTATTAAAAGCAGGGACAGAGAGTGAGTGTGAAGGAGTGAAAGAGATTTTCATATTCAAAAGGAGGTTTTATACTAGTTTGCTTTTCTTTGAAGTGAAGGGAAAAAAATAACGTATACACTAGAGAAGAGAGGATAATTTTTAGAACTTGACCCTAAAGGACACGAGTAAGGAAAGTATTAACAGAACAGACAGATATATAGTTTTGAATTGGCCAGAAAAAAGGAAGAGAGTAACACAGTTATGTTTTATGTATACATAAACAGAATTTATTAAAATATAATATACAAATTATATGTTGTATATGATAAGCTAATAATATTTATATATAAAGTAACACATATGTATGAAAATATTATAAGGAAGTTATAAGAGAAACAAATTGAGGACTGTTTTCTCAGTTTCTCAGAAAGGTTGAAAATTAGCCTGCTATTGAGTGAGAAGGCCAGAAATAGAGTAAAGGTCATAGTGAATATAACCATGTTTAGATAGAGTTTGCATGAGAAAAGAGGGGATTGAGCAAGCCAAAATTAAATGCTTAGAAAGAAATAGAGATCCCATTTGAAGACAGGTAACATGAAATTTAGTGATATGAGTCAGCACATTTTCTCTAAAAATTTCTCAGCTTCCACTCTCCTGCATTTGAAGATAATAGAGAATATGTGCTTCGACTGGTTGAGAATATTACCTTGGAGAGAAAATTGCATGAAGTCACTTTGGTGGGTGATATTTTAGGTCAGAGCACTGAGATGAGACCAAGAACTTGAAGGGAATTTCCAGTGAGACTAAAGAGTAGGTTTAAAGGAACTGCAGGAAGTTGGTACATGTTTCAGGTTTCAAGATTAAGAAAATAGTACAAACTGGAGTGATGACAAGGTGTAAGATATAGTCACATCAGGGTAGATGGTGGGAATATGAGGTAGAGGCCCTGAACCAGAGCAGGTAAAGGACTTCTGAGTCAGGGCTTTTTTAAGGACACAAATATAGCTGTTAACATATCTGGTTTTCTTAGAGCAATACACAGAATGTTATATACTATAGGCTGATAGTATAGTTTTCAAAATATAAAGAAAACATCCAGGAGATTAAAATTTTAAAAATCCAAAGACTTATTATTATCATCCATATACCCTTGAAATATGTGCCGATGTCCAGTGGAGAAAATGGAAGATACGCACACATCGAATAAATATATAGTTATACGCAACAATGAAGATTTTGAAAGATGCGAAACATGAAAATCTGAGAGAAAAACACAATTAGCTGATGTAGAAATGGGTTTATGACACATATTAAGAAAAAGAATCCCTCTGAAGAACTGGCAATTTTGATCTAAAACCAGACAAATATTTAGGAATTAATGAGATGAAAGCTCAGAGAAAGAGTTCCTGGAAGCGAATGCAAGAAAACCAAGAACTATAGGATAGCTTGCATCATTCCCTTTGGGCTGGAGTGGCACTCTAAATAAAACTGAATGATAACTGGCCCTTTAGATCCCAATAAATATGAAAGTAAATTCTAACTCTATATAGTGAATAATGTACCTATCAGAATAGGCAAAGTCATTTCTTCTTCTCTGTATTTTCAATAACTATAGACCAGGAGGGTTATTAACATGTTTTCAATTTACATGATGTAAGATTGAAAAACATTGATATAGATGTTTGGTAGTAGAGAAATAGGAGGAAAATATATCAGTAACGAAAGTACATGCAATTACCTTTTTTCCTAAAAGCTTTAAATAGTCTTCATTTAAAGGGGAAAACTAGAACCAGGATGTTTAACAGAAGCTGGGTGTTAAACTGCCTTCCTAAGTACCAGATTACAAATCGTGTCTAGTTTCATTTTCCTTCACTGGTGGGATTTGCCTTTTTTCCAACTTTGTACCCTCCATTACTATCAGCTCTGACACTCCATTCTGACATATAAATGACCTGAGATATCAGAAGTGGAAGCACTCATTCAAGTTCGATGACACTGGAACTGAACTGGGACTGGGCAGAGTTTGGGGTCCCAGTCCAGCAGTACTCAGAATGGATGGTCAATGCATGACACATGTTCGTACATGTTTGTACTTCTCATGAGCTGGTGCTGATAATGGATGGTCTTTGTTCAGATGGGGCTTGTGAGTTTCCTCAGTACTTCTCTTGGAAGCTTGATCGCTCTCATATCTAACTCCCCTCCATAGTAAATATTACCAAAAGCAATGTATAAATAAACATTTTTACCAAAGTTGGAAGTTGGGGGCCATGATCCTGGATACAAATGCTATTTGTTAAGTACCTTTTTAGCACTAGTGTTGATTAAAGCATTGATTACAGTACTCTGGTGGATAAAAGATGAGTAAATTTCAAGGCATTTTTAAAAAAAACTATTTTGAGGAAAATGGAGATAAACAGTTGAACGCAAGCTGGATAGGGACGTTTCAAGAAATGGTTGCAGGGAATTCCCTCGTGGTTCAGTGGTTAGGGCTCGGCACTCTCACTGCAGAAGGCCTGGCTGGGTTCAATCCCTGGTCAGAGAACTAAGATCCCATAAGCCATGCAGCACGGCAAAAAAAAGAAAAAAAAAAAGAAATGGTTACAAACTGAGCATAATGAAAGATCACAGAGGGAAATTTCACAGAGAAGTCTTACCAGAAAGATATTTGAGATGGACCTTGGAAAGTTGGAATACTTTCATGTGATGGAGTTGGGGATTAGGGACGTTATAGGTAAATGTAATAACCTGAAATAAAGATTAAAGAATAAAGCTCAAGGCCTTTTGTACTATTGATTTATTCCTCTGGAGAGCATAGGGCTATGAATTTAAATTTGGTAATCATTTATATGAGAATGCTAGTTGAAATTAAAGAAATGAATAAAATTCCATTTAAAAAATATAGAGATGAAAGTAAAAACTTCAGAATATAAGTAAACCTCATCAGCAACCAACAAACCCCTTTGATTTCTCCTCCCAGTCACTTTCCACACATTCTTTCCTATACTTCAAACACCATAGTTCTGTAGTTTTTGAACCTCATACTTTCTTTGTACCATGGAATGTATGTATTCTTTTGTGCTCAGTTTCTTTTGTGCAATACTGGGTTTAAATGAATAATCCATATTTTTGCATGGTGACATGTAGTATTCTTTTTTAGTATTTAAAAAAATACCACTGAATAAAAGGCAGTAATAAATGTTCTTTTCTTGTACCCAAATTACGGGAAAAGTGTTTACTATTTAGTATAATGTAAGCTTCAGGGTTATTAGAGATATCCATCAAGTAAAGAACGTTTCCTTCTGTTTGTACTTTGCTGAAAGGTTTTCTAAAAATGGACTTGAATTTCATACTTTCTCCGTATCTTTTGATGTAAGCATATGTTTTTCCTTTCTCTCTGCTAAATTGGAGTATTAATTAATCCTTAAATGTTAAACCAACCTTGAAACCTCTTTTATATATTGTTGAATTCAAAATGCTAATTTAATATTCAGAACTCTTGTCATTATTTATGAGCCATATTGGTCTTTCGTTTTCTTTTTTTCTCTCTCTCTTTTTACATTTCATCTATTATAGGTATTTATATATGTATTTATGCATTTTTTCTTCCAGTGTTATTGAGTATAATTGACACTGTATAAGTTTAAGGTGCACAGCGTAATGACTTGACTTACACTCATCATGAAATGATGATCACAGAAAGTTTAATGAACATTCCATTGTCTCACATAGTTACAAAATGAAAGAAAAAGACAAATATGTATTTTCCTTGTGATGGGAACGCTTAGGATTTACTCTCTTAACAATTTTCATCTGTAACATGCTGCAGTGTTAATTGTATTAATCATGTTATACATGGCACCCCTACTACTGGAAGTTTGTACATTTTGACCGGCTTCATCCAATTCTCCCTCCCGCTTCCCTCTGCCTCTGGTAGGCACAAACCTGATTTCACTTTCTTTACTGGTTATATCCTTGCCACAGTTTTAGGGTCATAGTTTTGTTGGCCTCATGTAACGCATGGGGATGTGTTTTCTATTTTCTGAAAGAAGTTTTAAAAGATTGGTTTGTTTTCTATTTTTAATCCGTTTTTATTATAGGGTCTTAGGTCAGAACTGAGAAGGGCAGGAGGAGATTTGTTTCTCATCCTCTACGGAAGAAACAGGAGGAAGAGGAACCCATGAAGACCAGATTGCTGCCAAGCCATCCATGGTTTGAAGTTGAACAAATGTTACTGTCATGGACAGTTAGAAAAGCTATCCATGGGACGTAGAGGTGGTAGGCCTGAAACGTGGAATCATGGCTAAATCAATAAAAAGAGTAATTTCGACAGAAGGGAAATCAACTGAGAATTTGGAGACCTTTTGGTGAGGTGTATATTAAGCACTGATGACCAGAGAGTGTTCTCTCTAGCTTAAGACATCGTGATCTAAGTGGAGGTTTGATCTTATTCAACATCCCAGTTAATCACAGACTGGTAGAAATATAAATGGAGGGACAAATTCCAAGCTCATGAGCTGGTTCAAGGTGAGAGTTAAGTAAAGATTACCTTGAGAAGAATTGCCCAAGCCATCCTTATATATTAAAGAGAACATTCTTGAGTCTTCTAAATTTTAAGAAGGTAAGCTACTTTGGATTGGTTATACGGTGATGTCAGGTTGTCTCCTAATTTTATCCCTTTAACTGATGTCGTGATTGATGCCATAATAAGTGGAGCTCTGCCTCTTTGAACATCTTATTTTACATTGTGGCTAAAAAAACAGACCAAATGAGTAAAGCTATCACAATTCTACTAGCTAAGCTTCACATAATGGGCTGCATGACAGAAAGAAGATATAAATTATTCGGGAAAAAACGACATAATTTTAAAAGGGACGATAAAGACGCAGGATGGTCAAACAAAATGTAAGGAGGTGGTTAGTTTAAAGTGGTACAGGGACTTCCCTGGTGGTGCTGTGGTTAAGAATCCGTCTGCCAATGCAGGGAACACAGGTTCGATCCCTGGTCTGGGAAGATCCCACACGCCGCGGAGCAGCTAAGCCCGTGCGCCGCAACTACTGAGCCTGCATGCTAGAGCCCGCGAGCCACAACTACCAAAGCCCATGTGCCACAGCTACTGAAGCCCGGGCCCCTAGAGCCCGTGCCCCGCAACAAGAGAAGCCGCCGCAATGAGAGGCCCGCGCACCGCAACGAAGAGTAGCCCCCGCTCGCCGCAACTAGAGAAAGCCCGCGTGCAGCAACGAAGACCCAACACAGCCAAAAAAAAAGTGGTACCAAACGGGAGGAGATAATTGAAGTGGCAACCAAGGTGATTATGGATCATTATATGAGATCAGGTGGTCAGGCTGCTCTAACAATTCCTCTGGTGAGAAGAAAGCGACAAATTTGCTTATTCACCTCCTGATGAATTGAAAACCTGATGATGACAAAAAAGTGAAATCTAGGGCTTCCCTGGTGGCGCAGTGGTTGAGAGTCCGCCTGCCGATGCAGGGGACACGGGTTCGTGCCCGGGTCCGGGAAGATCCCACATGCCGCGGAGCGGCTGTGCCCGTGAGCCATGGCCGCTGGGCCTGCGCGTCCGGAGCCTGTTGCTCTGCAACGGGAGATGCCACAACAGTGAGAGGCCCGCGTACCCCCCAAAAAAAAAAAAAAAAAAAAAAAAAAAGTGAAATCTACAGTCTCTTCAGATTGGTAATCAAAATAGTGTGAGATTAAGAAGAGCTTTGTGACACTGAGTCCTCGGGTAGCTGAGGTCTCTCGGCACAGCTTCCAGAGGAAGGTCTTCTGCATTGGTGTGGGTAAAATAGCCTGGAGAGGCATTACTGGAACTGTCAGATAGGGATGCTTTACGCACGCGGATACCTCAACCTGCAGATGAAAATCTGAAGGGCACTGTGTTAAATGTACAGAATATGGTGATGCTGCTGTAGAACATTCCAAAGTAAAAATGTGGCAAAGGTATGAATTTAGAAATGAATATCATGTATGATAATCATGTCACCCATAAACGTATGCATTATTAGAATGAATGTAATGTCTGAATGGGAAACTCTTGCCTTACTAAAATAATTGAGGGGCTTCCCTGGTGGCGCAGTGGTTGAGAGTCTGCCTGCCGATGCAGGGGATGCGGGTTTGTGCCCCGATCCGGGAAGATCCCACATGCCGCAGAGCGGCTGGGCCCGTGAGCCATGGCCGCTGAGCCTGCGCGTCCGGAGCCTGTGCTCCACAACGGGAGAGGCCACAACACTGAGAGGCCTGCGTACCGCAAAAAAAAAAAAAAAAAAAAAAAAAATTGAGGAATGAGAATCTCATGCAAATTTGTTCTTTATCTTTTTTTTTTTTTGGTCAGATGGTTGTTTACTTTTACTCTATTTTTAAAAGATTTATGTAGGCATAATTGACATACAATAAGCTTACAATAAACTGCATATACTTAAATCATACAAGTTAAGTCTTTACACATGTAAAAACATATTATACCTACTTAGTGAACAAATCCATCACCCTCAAATGTTTCTTCAGAGCCCTCTTTTTTTTTTTTTTTTTTTTTGCGGTACGCAGGCCTCTCACTGTTGTGACCTCTCCCGTTGCGGAGCCCAGGTTCCGGATGCGCAGGCTCAGCGGCCATGGCTCATGGGCCCAGCCGCTCCGCGGCATGTGGGATCTTCCCGGACCGGGGCACGAACCCGCGTCCCCTGCATCGGCAGGTGAGCTCTCAACCACTGCGCCACCAGGGAAGCCCAGGCCCCTCTTTAATCCCATCCTCCTGATGTTCCGGCTCTTCCATCCTCAGGAAAGTATTGGTCTAGTCTTTTTTTCAGCTATAGATTTATTTGCATTTTATAGAATTTTATATAAATGGAATCATTTAGTATATGGACTTTTTTTGCGAGGGGGCTGTTTGGCTACGCTTTCTCAGAAGAATTCTTTCAGATTAACCAATGTGCTTGCATGCATGTATCAGGAGTTTTTCCTTTATTGCTAAGTACTATTCCATCGTATAGATATATGTCAATATTTGTTTCATCATTTACCTGTTGATAGACATTTGGGTTGTTTCCAGTTTTGAGCTATTCGCAAATGTCAGTTATGAAGATTAGTGTGAGAGTCTTTGAACGACCATATATTCTTTTTTTCTCTTGGGTTAATACCTAAGAGTGGAATAGTTAGTGGTGTATCTTCAATGTTTGAAGAGATTGACAGCTATTTTCCAAAATGGTTATAAGATTTTATATTCCTACCTCCAGTGTATGAGGGTTCCATTTATTCCAGACTTTCACCAGCACACGGTAGAATCAGTCTTTTAGTTTGCGAAGCATGTAATTTTCTCATTGTGGCTTTGTGTTTCCCTAAACTCATGATTTTGAGCAGCTTTTCATGTGTATTTGTCATTTATATATTTTGTGGTGACATTTCTGTTCAATTTATTTTGCATTGGGTTTTTTAAATTTCTTATTGACTTATAAGAGTCCTTTATCAGAATTATGGCTTAAAATTTTGTCTCTATGGTTTGTCTTTTCATTTTCTTAATAATTCTTTTAAAGAACACAAGTTTTTCCTTATTTAAAAAAATGTTGACTAAGTCCAACTCAAAAGTCCTTCCATTGGCTTAATTTAGTACATTGCATATACTCTATTTCAAGCGATCCTCTCCTCCCATGAGGTTCAATTTAATTGAACATATTTAGTAACAGGCATTTAAATGAAAAAGTAACCTACATACCTAATAGAAAGACAAAATGGAAAACATAAATATTGCTCCCTTTACGAGGCCTACCATTGTCCATCCACCCTGGTCATGTGTTCCCCCTTGTATGCCTTGTGCCAATTATGGTCACAGTGGCTCAACCACTCACAGCCCCATATATATATTTTTTTCTCTCAGAAATACCTATAGGAGTAAGGCTGGGTTTTGGAGCAGCATCTTAACAGAATGAATAAAGCACTGTCTTTAGCAACATAGTTTCTTTTAACAGTTATCTAGATAAAATCAGCTCTCAGTTGTGTGTGCCTCTTCAAATTGTGTTATATAAAAGGAAGTGTCTTCTCGCTTTTTGTCCTATGTTCTTATGTCCTAGTGAGAGCTATGAGGGCATGATTATCATTGGCTTATCCCGTTTATATTAGCTAGAAAGACAAATATAATAATTATTCAACACTGACTTAACTGCATCAACACAAAACACAACTCAGGAATAGCACTAATGAAAAGAAGAGCAGTTATATAGTCAATGCTTAATAAATGCCAGGCATTGCATTAATCATATTATGTGCTATACATATAGGTTGTCTTTAGAATGTAAGCCTAATTTATGGAAATGGTTGTTTGGAGAACAAAAGTAACTGTCTTCCATCTCACAGACCTAGAGCCAACCTACCCTGTATTGATTTCATCTCAGGAAGTACATTCCTGGTCTTAATACCTTGCTTTAGTTAAGGATGCTCAATACACCAAGATTTTAAGAAATGTGTGTCTGGGGACATATGTTTGATATTTGTCTCCTCCCTGATAACCCTCAGAGTTTTCATATCAGTGAAATTTCTCACCCACAGAGTATGGTTTTTCACTAACCAAAATACATATGTAGACCATCTCTTATTTGTTTATTTTTATTCTTTTGCCTTATATCCACTATAGCCAACTTTACCCACTGTGATTTTTTTTTCCTTTATCCACTGTGTACCATTTAGTCTTCAAGCTAAAATAAACTCGATCCATCATATAATAACTAGTGAGGAAGTGAGTTCTGAATGTATGGATTTGACTCTGGACATTTTCCTTAAACTTTCTATGCTTTATCCCTAAAAGGAAAAACATAAGAATAACAAATTTCTCATAGGCTGTAAAATAGAGAGTTTTGCCAGAAGCTCAGATAAATCTTTTTCACCTTTAAACTTGTGCAGATGATGCATTTTAAAGTCATGGATTCGAGTGTGTGAGAAGTCTTAGTATCTACATTATTTATATTATTCCAAAGGCAAACACAAAGTTTCTGGATCAAATGCAGATTACCATTATGTACAGCGATAACTATATCAGACCCCCATACTGCATCCTCCCCCATCCCTAATGTGTTATAATCCTTTGGAATGTAAACAGCCCGCTCCTAGCTCCAGGTTTCATTCCACTTTGAAATGTAAACAAATTTTAAGATAAGCATCTAAATCTCTCTGGAGGTTTCTCACTATCTAAGACTTGTACTTTAATATAGGTTTCTGTTTCTTGGCTCAGAAAGCCCTAACTCTGCAAAAACATGAAAATACTCACTTCCTGGTATGTTAAATTTAAATGACAACCTTATATAAGTATGAAGACTAGAAGTCTACACTACAAAAATTAACCATGAACTTACTAAATATATATTTTCTCAAACTTGACAAAAGGTAGCCTACTTTTTCATTAGTGCCAATGATACAACTAGCCTGTATTATTCAGAGTCTTTCATATATACTCTAAAAGTAAAACCAGTTTTTAATGAAAATTAAATACAACATGCTGTTTTCATCTATCTCATTGTCACTAACATGGGATAAGACGAAAATATTTCATTTCAAATAATTGTACATTACGCTACATACGTTTCCTCAGAGATTGAACCTACATGACATGTTTTTGGAAACAGCCAAAGCTTTAATAAGAGAAAGTCAATGAACCTCATGTACCTTTTATAAAACATGACATAAGGCAATATAATTAAAACTAAACTTATTTCCTGTGGTGAAATTAACTTACAGAAATGAAGGTGTTTATTTATTAAATGCGATCTCTGAAGCTCTTACCTTATTCTTTCCCCTCCTGGGAAGGTTTTGATTGTTTGCTTCCTTTCTCTTGCCCGCTTGCTGTGTAATTTAAAACTGATGCCTTCCTTTGGGAAACAAAATTTGATCGGAGAACTGCCTGCACCGCCAGCTAAACAAATTACCAATGTTTTACTCACTTTTCTTCCTGTATTCTTTTTTTCTTTTTCCTTTAAGAATCCAAAGAATTGCGTGCAGGGGCTTACAAGTGCTGTTGTACAATTCAGATTTAATTTGTAATCATAAGGAGGACATACCAGTACCTTTAGAGACATATAGCTGCTTGATGACAGTAAGCATAGAAGCAAACAGGTTATTAGTCTCTTTTTTTCCCACTGTCTGAAGTCTGTCCTTCTCTGACAAGCTTTTGGTTTCTAAGGAACTATTTTTTGATAATAATGGATTAAATTACAAATGCAAAATAATTAACATAAAAACAGCTTTTAAATAGTTTCTTATAAAAACAGAGACCAAAAGATTTTTTATAGCACAGTAAGATCAAATAGTATCAGATATATCCTATAACCTCCTATTCATTTATTAAATAAAACATTTATTGAGTATGAACTCTGTCCCAGGTACCAATGCAAATATAAATACGAGTAATATACCATTCTGCTGCAGGGAGTTTATGTAACTGTATATTTACTCATACTGAGGAAGAGGCATATATAAATATTTTTAGCCACTGTGACTCCAGATAGCAGTGTTAAGTTTCATGATTCACATTTGATTCCTGGATGACAGTCAGAAGTAGTTTTTGCAGTGTAAGTAAATTTGGTCCATTAATCACATGTGTTGAGAAATTATTTTGCACTTAAGCCTGTATTTGTTTCTGGAAATGATGTTCTGGGCCACAGGATTTACCAAGACAAATGTAACTTTATTACACAGGTAATTTAATTTAATTTTAATTAATTTTCCTTAATTAAAAATAAGGAATTTTTAATTCCTTATTTTCTTTGTAATTGACAAATATCTCCTGAAGTCTAAATTATTCTAAATTTAAATCATAACACGTTTAAAAGCTGTTTATTGATTTTACTTTTAAAATTGGAGACGATTTATAAAGGCATAGAAGATGCTGCAACTTGAAGAGGTCTTAGAATCTGAAAATACCTTGTTTACTTAAATATTTCCATGTGGCCTCACGGAGAGTACTGTGGACCAAATACGTGTGTCCCACTCAGGTTTATATGTTGAAGCCTAATGCCCGATGTGATGGCATTAGGAGGTGGCATATTTTGGAAGTGCTTAGGTCATGATGGCGAAGCCCTTGTGAATGAGATTGGTGTCTTTATAAAAGAGATCTAAGGAAGCTTGCTTGCCCCTTTTCTGCCATGTGAGGCTACAGTGAGAAGATAACGGCCAGTGAGGAAGCTGGTTCTCACTGGCTTATCTGCTGGCACCTTGATCTTGGACTTCCCAACCTCCAGAACTGTGAGAAGTGAATTTCTGTTGTTCCTAAGTGTTGAGAGTTTAGCTAAGCTACTTCATGATATTGCTGCCTTTGGCATCCGTTTTGTTTGGCTGGCAGTGACCTTAAATGGACACTAGCCTCCCGTGCAAGTACATGCCCTAGATAGGAGCCCTCAGAGTCCCAAGTAAATCTAAGTTCCTTGAAATGACTTCCCCAACAGTCCTTGTGATCCACAGTCTCCCCTGCCTTCCAGTGCCTTCCCCTTAGGTACCTCTTAGATAAGACCGCAGTGGGGCTTCTCAAAACTTCATTCTTGTGGTTTGAATTGACCTATCCAGACATAGCCCAGGAACTCCAAAGCACTCCACCCACAGACCCTAATAAAGTCCTGTGTCCTGGCTCCTGTGTCTTTCTATCTGCCTGCCTGCACCCTGCCTGGACCTCCCCGTGTGGCCCCCTCAGGGTGTGCCGGACGCTTCCTCCAGAATCTGTGAGTAATAAACTTCTCTGTTCCAGTTTCTCTTGTGGTGTGTTTCCGAATTGTGGCTCATCATTCAGCACCCTGTGCTCTACTTAACAAGTGTTACTTTAGTAGACTCATGGTAAAAGCTACCCAGGTTATAGAATTTTGTTATGGTAGGTCACAGGAACTGAGACTTAGTGACAGAGTCCAGACTGTAACTCGGGCTTCCTTAGACTGAGTCCAGTGTTAATTGAGTCCAAATAATTTGTCTAGGTTCCTCCCAAAGAGAAACCTACACAAATTATTTAGTCACTTGTTCAGTGAACAGGTGTGCATTGTGTATCTACTCTACTCGATACTTTGCTTGGTGCCGAGGATAGAATAGTTAAAAGACGGCGGTAAGGCTTAAAATCTATTGGGGAGACAGTCACCACCCATTATAAAATAAATAAGGAAAATAACATCAGATTGTAAGAAATGGTGTAAAGGAAACAGAGTGCTAAGATAGAGAATATTGGGATTCTTGGAGTGTGTGTATTTGCCGAGGGGTATTTACATATAATAAACAGGGTACACTTTGCCACTTCACACAGATGTGACAGTTATACCAGGAGGATAAGATGGAATTAAACACGTGAAGAGGAGCTAGAAAAGTGTTCCAATGTGGGAAAGACTACAAACAATATCTTTGTACTATATAGTCTGAATGAAGACTAATAATTACATTGTATGAGGATGTGTATGATCATATATATATCCTTGTATGTGTACATGTTAAGGGATTTGACTTTTCCCAAGTATAGAAAAAACAATGAAAGTATTCTAACAACAAAGTGATATAATGCATTCCGTCACCCTGTGTAGAATATATTGGAGGCATAAAAGAGTAGACACTACTTAAGAAATTGTTGTAATCGTCTAAGTGAGAGAAGTCAGTAAGTAGATGGGGACCTTGGTACTGGAGGTAGAGAAGAGTAGGTAGATTGGAGAACTATGCCCTGATATTAACAGGACATGCTGGTGAAACAGATATCATTTGTAGGAGTGTCAAGGAAAGAGAGGTATCCAAAATGACTATTAGGGTCATGGCTTAAGCAGCCGAATGAATGAATGAGTGTGAGTTCCTGAGCTTGGTGAATTTGCAGATAGGTATCATTCACCATCAGTCAGTTTAAAAAATCTGCTAGACAAACAAATGTGGGTATAATCATTGTGAATTTGTATTCCTTTGCTAATCGGACATTGCCTTATTTTGAGTTACTGTGTATAATTCAACTGAATCCAAATATATTTCTTTAAAAATATGAGCTTTCCCATGCGGAGGAGAGGAATTAAGATTTCAGTTTTGGACATGATAAGTCTGAGATTTGTCTGTGAGACCCTGAAAGGAAATACCAAGTACATACTAGGAAGGGCATGTAGGAGATTGCAAGACCTGGAACAGAAACATAAATTTGAAACATGGTATTGAGCTGGTCTTTAAAACCTTGGAAATCAGTAATACAATTAATAGGGTGATTCTAAGACAGAAAAGGGACTAAAATGATCCCTGTGAAGTACATAATTTTAGAGGCCAAACAGGGAAAGAAAGCAGTGAATCTGGTGGTCTCCATATTATACTACAGGGCAAGAGTTTCATTAATTAGAGCATATCTGTACACTGATGAAAATTATTCAGTTGAAATGGAGAAAATGATGATGGAAGAGAGGAGTTAAGTCAAAGTGCAGATATAAGGGAGTCTAGAGTGGAAGGGATTCACAGCACAAGTGGAGAAATTATTTCTTTCTAAGAAGAGAATGGTTTATAGGAGGAAATCATTTTAACAGGATCATTGTTACAAAGCCATGGTATGTAGATTTCAGAGTGTGATGGTGAGAAGTTGTGTAGCTGTTTATTTATTTTGTCAGTGAAATGTGGACAGGACCACAGCTGGAAGTGAGAGGAGATGAAGACATATGGAATATCTGAGGAGAAGTCAAAGGGTGCAAAGTAAACATTTTAGGAAGTAAGGGAAAGGATCTCCATTATAAATAAAAAGGATTGAAGAATGGTTGTATTTATTAATGTTAAACTATAAGTGGTAAGAAAGAATAATAGCAGTTACTTAATAAGATTAAATTTTATATTTTTTTATATATATGTATAGACAGACAAGAGTTAGTGTGAGGATGTTATGATCATCAGGAAACCAAGGCTCCCATATTTCGCTCTACCAATCTGAACTTTGTTTTCTCTTCACGGTGCAGGTTACCTGTTTAGGTTCCTGATACCAGCATTTATATGCCTTCTAGGCAGCAGGAAGTAGAAAAGCAATAAAAGGAAGAAGGGAAAATTCCTTCTCTTCAAGCACAATTCCAATGTTTCCTGCACCATTTTATGTTATATACAATTTGGCCAGAACTTAGACCCATAGTCATGCTTAGCTGCAAAAAAGACTGAAATGCAGTCTATTCCAGGTAGACAAGTATCCAAAGAGAATTTGGGATCTACAGCTACAGTAGGGAGGAGAACAGATATTAGGCAATGTGATCATTAATTTTGTGTCAACTTGACTGAACTAAGTGATGCCTAGATAGCCAGAAAAATATTATTTCTGGCTGTGTCTGTGAGGGTGTTTCCAGAAGAGATTAGCTTTTGATTAAGTAGACTGGATAAAGATCTGCCCTTACCAGCGTGGGTGGGGAGTCATCCAATCTGTTAAGGATCTGGATAGAACAGAAAGGCAGAGGAACGATGAATTCTCTCTCCCCTCTCTCTCTGTCTCTCTCTCTCTCCTTGAGCTGAGATGTCCATCTTCTTCTGCCCTTGGTCATAGGGGCTCTTGGTCCTTGGACCTGTGGACTCAGACTGAATTATACCACTGCTTTCCTGGTCCTCCAGCTTGTGGATGGTAGATTGTGAGACTTCTTGGCTTCCACAACTGTGTGAGCCAATTCCTGTAATAAATCTCCTTTTATCTATATCTATGTCTATATATCTATATCTATCTGTTTCTATGCTGTTTGTTCCCTTTTGCTGAATAACCCTGATTAACACAGGCAACAACAAGCAATTTGTCTACAACGTAAAAAGGACTTTTTTTTAACATTTATTATTATGAATTTCAAGTGCAATCAGGAGCTTCACTTACTCTGGCAGCTTTATCTAGCAGCCGTTGAATGTACATCAGGATACACAGAGAGGTAAAGTGTTCCCCAAAGTTTTAGATTTTTCCAGATCATCATGAGTAGGAATTGAGAGGGAATATGTTTATATAAAAAACAGAGGAACATAGTTCTGTGTTAGTATTTCAGGATAATCAAATAATGGGGAAATTCATATTTTTAAAGAAATATAGTTGGATTCGATTGAATTATATACAGTAACTCAAATAAGATAATATCTGATCAGATTAAGGAATACAAATTTGCAATGATTATATCCACACTTGTTTGTTTAGCAGTTAGACTCCCTTCCATTATAGGTCACTACAAGATATTGAATATAGTTCCCTGTGCAGTTTTGGGTTTTTTTTAAAAATATTTATTTATTTATTATACAGCAGGTTCTTATTAGTCATCTACTTTATACATATTAGTGTATATATGTCAATCCCAATCTCCCAGTTCATCCCACCACCACCACCCGCCACCCGCTTTCCCCCCTTGGTGTCCATACGTTTGTTCTCTACATCTGTGTCTCTCTTAAACTGATTAAAGGTGAATCGAACCTTGCTCTGGAACATGTAATTATTTCTCCAGATAATTTGCCTTTCTTTAAGGATCGATTTGTGTACCTCTTTCATATTCATTGAAATGAATTAAAAAATAAAATTATATATGTATTTTTATATATATACTTCCTGTATAGACTTGCTGATACTATGCAATAATTCTGATTAGTATTCTTTATCATTATACTTCCAACTTATGTCCCTGCCATACACCTCTTATTCTCACCCCTCCCCAACTTTTTTTTCCTATTATTAAAATTCTAGTACATTTATCATTCAAAAGCAATTATGACTTTGGCGGCTAAGATACACCTTGAGAACTATGGAGGTAAATGTGAAGATATTCCAGCTGACAAAAACCCAAGACTTTTTTATGGGCTTCATGACACCATTCATACTGTAGAATCTGGGAAATTCTTACCCTATAACAAATGGAGAAATTCTCATAAGCAATTCTTGAGTTGAAAATGGCAATCTTCTTTTATCCTCTCAGTTGTCATATAATAAACATTTCTGATTTTTGATAGCCCTATCTGTAAAATTAAAAAGTTGTATGATTTAGATTGATGTTTACCAAAGATTGCCTATCATTTGGATGGGATGTCTTCAGAAATGATGGAACAGTTACTTAATTGGTGTCCTAAAAAGAAAGCATTGTGCAATGACTAGGACACTCAAATCACCCCTTGTAGAGTCAGAAAAGGCTACAGTATCAAATAACCCTAATTTTGCTGTGGTGTAAAAACAAAACGAAACAAAAAGCAAACAACATATATTTACTCCCTGTTCATGCTGCATGATCAGTTAACATGGGTCATTAAAGAGCTTTGCTCGACACAGGCTTTCAAAACCCCAGGCTAACAAAAATTCTATCATTTTCTTGCTGCACCAGCTGAAATATGTGGCTTTTTCAGCTAGTCCATGAATTAGAAGAAAAATATTAGAAAATCCTGATGGGCTTTTCATTACCAAGGCTCTGAGTGATATGTCTGTCTTTAGAGCCCTTGGCCAGAGCCACACATAGCCTCACATTATTTGGATAATACAGAAAATCTATGACAAATGGAACATTTAGTAGGTATTAATATCTGCCTCAATCCATTATTTTGATTAACAAATTCGCCCTTTTTTTTTTTTATTCCTAACTCACAGTGATATTGTGGTTTATAATAAGAAATATATATTTCATCTTTCACCCATTTCAGAGCTCCTAAAACCCTTGGAATTTCCATGATGGTGTCTCTTATAAGGTTAACGAGGTGACATTTGCACCCCATCTAAGGATGGGGGCTGGTTGTTGCCAAGAGAATCAGCCATGTGGTCGGACAATTGGAACTTCCAACCCCACTCCCCTGACCACCAGGGAGGGGAGAAGGGCTGGAGGTTGAATCAATCACCAATGGTCAGTGATTTAATCAAGCATGCCTATGTAATGAAGCCTCCATATAAACCCAAGAGGAGGGGGTTCAGAGAGCTTCCAGGCCGGTGAACATGTCACCATGCCATGCCCGAGCTTCACAAGAACAGAAGCTCCTTCATCTTGGACTTCACTTTATGCGTTTCTTCATCTGCCTATTGATTCCTTGCCTGTAATATCCTTGTAATAAACCAGTTATCTAGTGAGTAAACTGGTTTCCTGAGTCCTGTGAGCTGCTCTAGCAAATGAATTGAGCCCAAGGAAGGGGTTGTGGGAACTTCTGATTTATAGCCAGTTGGTCAGAAGTGTAGGTAACAGTCTGGACTTGCTTGTAATTGGGATCTCAAGTGGAGGGCAGTCTTGTGGGACTGAACACTTAACCTGTGGAATCTGATGCTGTCTCCAGGTAGAAAGTGTCAGAATTTAGTTGAATTGTAGCACACCCAGCTGGTGTCTGAGAATTTCTTGAACACGTTGGAATTACGTGCAGAACACTTACTCAAAAAAAACATTTTTTTTTGAGGATTTCACAGGCTATTTAACTCTCTGAGAGATTCTTCCGTGTCCCTTATTCTGATGGGCCGCATGAGAAATAGGCCTAGGAAAGTATGTTCTCCTTGTACACCGTGCTTCTTTCTTAGTTTATTTGCTGCATGCAGATATTTTGGGAGCCAAAGCACACTTTTCACCTTAAAAGCTAACAGTATCTCTTAGAAGTGACTTGTCATTTCTGACAGGATATATTTCTCTAAAATTTAATAAACATGCTCACATATTTTTCAAGATATGTTGAAGCTGAATTTTTTATTTGTTCTGTTTTGTTTCTACACTCTACCTCCTAGTCTCTGTCCATCTTTCTTCTCAACTTAATATTGGACAACTTAAGCATATTGACTTTGATGGGAAATCCACATCCTTAATCTGCCCTTTGTTCTAAGTCATTGAATTGAAATAACTCACTGGGAATCACACGTTTATGTTCCTTTTCTATTGCTGGTGCGATTTAATCATTTGAAAGATACTTAGGATTTGCCATTCACATTCTCTCCCAATCTTATTTTTTGTTCTTCTTTGTTGAACAGTAGTTGAGTTTTTTTTAACACTGAAAGGCAAAAATTTTCTAGAAACTCTATATTTACTTTCTATTTGCTTTCAGACTGTCAACATTTTTTTTTTCTTCTGAGCTGTTTTTTCTTTAATACCCTGGCAAACATAACCAATCAATACCAACGCATTTTAGAAGATTCTGTATTCTCACTTTTTCTCATGGGGCTCTAAGTTCATTAAGCAGGTTACCTTGCATCCATTTAATCTCAGTTGACAATTTTTCTAAGTATTTTGCCGCCACAGATCGTGCTTGTTATCTTTCCAGCCTTTGATATCAATTTTCTAACTCTGCCACATAGTTTAGTTTTTCCCTTATAGAATCATTTCACTTTTGATGTCAATTTTTTTACTAGTCAGTATTGCTTAGGTTATGCTGTAGTAATACAAACAGTCAAAATCTCAGTGACTTAAATCCAAAGTTAAACTTAGACTCAGATTCATGTCCACCGCAGTTCTGTGGCAGTAGTAGGAGGATTCTCTGCTTCACGTAGTCACTCAAGAATGCAGATGAAGTACAGCACAATATCTAGGAATTAAAATATTTATCTGGAACACACGAGCATATTTTGTGTGTGTGTGTGTGTGTGTGTGTGTGTGTGGCACGCGGGCCTCTCACTGTTGTGGCCTCTCCCGTTGCGGAGCACAGGCTCCGGATGCGCAGGCTCAGCGAGCATGGCTCACGGGCCCAGCCGCTCCGCGGCATGTGGGATCTTCCCGGACCGGGGCACGAACCCGTGTCCCCTGCATCGGCAGGCGGACTCTCAACCGCTGCGCCACCAGGGAAGCCCACGAATGAGCATATTTTGCCAAGGCAAAGTAAGAGAGATCAGACGAGCACCAGCCTGGCTTGGAAGTGGTGCACATCACCTCCCTCCCAGCTTGTCGTCCAGGATTAGCAATGTTGTCTTGCCTAACTGCAAGGAAGGAAGAGAAACAAGATTTTTAGTAATCTTTACTCTCTCTGGGACTCCAATCTTGAGATAATTTATTCTTAAGCTCTTTATTAGACATACTTATCATCAACATCTAGTTTGTACATTTTAATTACTGAATAAAATAAGGCCTTGCAATTCCTTTGCAGAGAATATTCTGTTGCTTCGCCTGAGTTAAAATATGTAGCACAAATACATTAGCTGAAATTCGAAGTCTCACAGTGTGATTCTAATCTCCCTTTCAAACTATATGCTGTTAGTATCAATACCTTGTCCATATAGTCTCATATATTTGCTTTCCAAATATAGCAATTTTACCCCCATGTAATTATTTTAGTCAGTCATTCATTTTTATTCCCTTAAATCTATATAAATCCTAGCATTTCTAGTGGCAGTATTTAGGCCTTAGAATAAAATCTGAAAAAAAATGAATATCAATTTACTTTGACAAACTATATTCTTTGAGTTTACTATATGAATTTGGAGTGCTATTCTGTTGTTTCATAACAGCATTTTCAAAAGGCATTCATGGCCTTAATAAACGTTAATTTTTATTTTTTCAAATTTTTTTTTTTTTACCTCTCCCATCCAGTGTTCTTTATCCAATGGACAATAAAGTCCAGTCACTGAAGAACTAATTCCAAACCTGTTTACAGGTTCTATAATCTAAATATATTATCTCTTCCAATTCTTAAATTCTCATCTATTAAGGAAGTATAACAGCATTTTCTATATTGTTTTCACAGAGTTACTATGGGGACCAAATCAAATGCTGTCTGCAACATGGTTTTAAACATTGCAATTTACAGTACAAATCTCACACATTCTTTTCATTGATATTATCGCCATTATTGAAAGTGCATTTCTAGTCTAGCATTCTCTTTGAAAGTCAATACTGTATTCTCAGGCCATGTTTAATTACGTTTTTCTTAATCATTTATTAGTTGTAATGATTTTGCAATTAAAAACACGGAGCAGTCTTACAGCTCTTTAGGTTTTTTGTTTCTATTCCTAAATACTCAGTAACCTTCCTACAAACAGGGGTTGGTAGTAAACATGATTTTTGTCAAGCTCAGTACTTGGTAAGTGTCCAAAATTATCTGTCAAACAAAATTAACACATTTCTCCTTCTGGCTGGTTCACATTAATATCATTATCTAAAAATATGTGTTAAAAGAAAAATTTGCTAAGTGAGGAAATTTAAGTCTAGCTCAAATGATTGTTTTGTAAATCACGAATAATTTAGAATTACTGTGGTTTAGAACAAAGAGCCCTACTCTATGTATGCACACACAAGCTGAAGTCTATTCAGTAAAAAACCGAAGTGTAATCACTGGTAATTTATCCACATGATTTTTAAAAGCCCTATTTCCATTTTAAAATCTAAGTCCCATCTCTTAGGGTGAATCTCTTTTCTAGGAGAAAAGTCAGTCTCCTCTTATCTCAGTTCCTTCTGCAATGTTTTCAGTAACTATTAATAATATTTAAGGCTTTTAATGTTTTGCTTATAGTGAAAATTAGAACTAAAATATGTTAAATCAAAACCCATCACTGTTTCTATTTCAGAATTATAAATGGAAATATAAAAGTTATAGAATCATAATTCATTAAAACTGAAGTAACCTTAAATATCGTCTCGATAATCTCAGCACATTCTCAGTAATGAGAAACCTGACACCTGAGGGCTTAAGTGAACTTCCTGTGTCCACACTGCTTGGGAGTATTAGAAATGGATCCAGAACTCCTGCCTCCTGGCTTGACAATTCTGAAGAGAGACCACTCTGACTGTCTTTTAAGTCTGTGGATATAGGTGTGACTAGAAGTAGGGAGAGTAAACAAAAGACTATTAAAATAGTTCAATAAAGAAAGGATGAAGATAAACTAGGGCAGAGTTGACAAGAGAGATGGAAGAGACACTGAAACTTGGAAGCAGAAGAGATGGGCTGTGATGATGAATTGGAGGGATAAATAGATGAAGAGTAATATGTTCGCAGGGATTCATGCTTAGTGCACCGGGCTCTCCATGTCACTACCATTGGGAATAGAGGAACAGATGAAATGTCACATGGGGACAGAAAGATGAAGACTCATGTTTTGACAAGTTGACTTTGAGGTACAAAAGGTAATCCAAGTGGAATTTCTAAAAAAGAACACTGGCGTTTGATTTTTTTTTTAATCTGTATTTTGGAAATGAATTTATGCCAATTAATATATAGGTCATAGGTGAAGCCAAAGGTACAGGCAAGATGTTTAGGAAAGTGTATAGAGAGAAGAAAAGAAAGCGGAGGACAAATGCTAGGGAACCTCAGTGGAACATAAAAAGTTGCACAGATTGAACATAGGTCAGCCACGAGATAGACCAACATAGGAAGAGAGAGACAGCGAGGCCAGAGGTTCAAGTGCATAATGTAACAGAGAAGTCAAAGATAAAGAGATTAACCTGATAGGAGATCTTTGGTCATCTAAGTGCAATTCAGTTTACAGGGAGTGATGAGATTACATGGCAGTGGGCTGAGGAATAGAAAAGAGGTAAAGATGACAGACTGGAGGAGTAGACCTCCCCCAACCCCCTGGAAAACTAGATAATAAAAGTGAAAACAGAGACTGGGTAATATAAAAATAGAGGGAAATAGTTTTGTGGGTTTTTTTATGCATAATAAAAATGATGGTGATCATGTTTCTAATATGTATAACATCTCAACTTACTCCTCTCTTCATCGTCCTTTTCATTTCAAGTATTTTCAAGCAAAAAAAAAAAAAAAAGAAGAAGCCATTATGCTGAACTAAAAGGTATCTGTGCTGCCCTATCCTTTCCTTAAACCTGTTGAAATGGAAGCCATTTCTCACTGTCTATGGTGGGTATATTTCCACCATAGACATATAATGCCATGTTCGGCGTGCTATGTCTTCCTGCCACCTCACCGGCATTAATCATTGTTATCTCCTGGCTGGACTAAATCCAACAATATTTATACATATTCTGGTAGCTTCCTTTTTTAAAAAATACTCTTCTTTGATACAAATTTCCCTGAATTGTTGCTCTCTCAGTCCATATTTATATCTCATTTCTTTAAAAAGACCACTGAAGGCACTGATTTCATTTTTTATTTTTTATTCACTTTCTAATTTATACCAGTCTGGCTTATATCCCTACTGAAACTGCTCTTTCAAATTCAACTGGATCTCTCTATTGCTTAATCAAAGGGATTCTTATGGGTTGCCATCTTACTTTAATAGTGTAGCATTTAAAAATAGATGTATACTCTTCTTGTTTCGACTCACAGATATAGAGGACAGACTTGTGGTTGCCAAGGGGAGGGGATGTAGGGGTGGGAAAGGATTAGCAGAGGCAAACTATTATACATAAGATGGATAAACAACAAAGTCCTACTGTATAGCATAAAGAACTAGATTCAATATCCTGTGACAAATCATAATGGAAAAGAATATGAAAAAGAATATATATATTTGTATAACTGAGTCACCTCACTGTACAGAAGAAATTAACACAACATTGTAACTCAACTATACTTCAATAAAATTTTAAAAAAATAACTGGATACTCTTTCCTTCTTAAATTATTCTCAAAGTTTCTGAACATATATTTCAATACTTTTGTTGTCGTTGCTGTTCTATTTCTATGGTTGGTCTTCCGTTGCTTTTACACACTTCACTTTCTCTGCCGTACTTAAGAATTGTTGCCATTCCACAGGGATTGATCCTATGACCATTTACCTTCTTACTTGATATTGTTTCTTCCCCTGTATGTGCATCCATCTCCAAGGGTTTATATATAACCTGCGTATAAGCTAATACCTAAGTATTTATGCTTCCTTACACCTCCCTCCATTAGCCCCAGTCCTATAACCATCAACTACTGGTACCTCACATCCCTCATCCTTTGTCTTAGTCAGTGGCACCCTTTACCAAAAACTTTGGAGCAGTTTTCCTCTTCCCTGTTCCTCAAAACTCACGGACAGTTCAGAATCCATGCTATGATTCCCCATAAAAAGTATTGCTAATGTTGGCCCCTTTCTGTTGATTTTCACCACCATCTTTTGGTATAAGGCTATATCTTTCACCTGGGATAGTATGTTTACTGCTACATAAAACTTCCTAAATTCACTCTTCTCTCTCTCCCTTGTTAAAGTGTATAATTCAATTGGTTTTTAGCATGTTAACACAGTTCTGCAACCATCACAATCAATTTTAGGACATTTTTATTACCCCCAAAAGAAACCACATATTCCAATTAGCAGTCACTCCCCATTCCTTGAAAACAGTCCAGTTACAGGCAGCCACTCATCTACTTTCTTCCTCTATAAATTGAATCATACGATATGTGGATTTTTGTGGTGTCTTTCATTGGCCATCATTTTTTTAATATTCATGCATGTTGCAGCATGTATCTGCACTGCATTCCTTGTTAACACAGAATAATATTCTATTTTATGCATATACTCTCTATAATGCCATCAGTTTGGGTGGAAATTTGGGTAGTTTCTACTTTTTGGATATTATGAATAATGCTGCAATGAAAACTAGTTTATGTGTTTTTGTGTGAATATACGGTTTAATTTCTCATGAGTATATACTTCATAGAGGAATTACTGGGTCATATAATAATTCTCTGCTTAACTATGAGGAACTGTCAAACTCTTTTTCAAAGATGCTGCCACATTTTACATTTCTATCTGCAGTTTATAAGGGTTCCAATTTTTCCATATTCTTGCCAACACTTGTTTGTTTTTTTGATTATAGGTATATTAGTGGATGTGAAAAGATACCTTATTGGGGATTTAAGGTACATCTTACTAACGGATAATAATATGGAACATCTTCTTATGTGTTTATTGGCCATGTAGATATGTCTTTGGAAAAATACCTATCCAAATCCTATGTCCATTTTTAAATTTTTTTGCCTGTTTATTGTTGAGTTGTAAGCGCTTTTTATATAATATAGATAGGGCTCCTTTTTTTAAAAAATTTATTTAATTTATTTATTTATGGCTGCGTTGGGTCTTTGTTGCTGGGTGTGGGCTTTCTCTAGTTGCGGTGAGCGGAGGCTACTCTTCGTTGTGGTGCATAGGCTTCTCATTGCGGTGGCTTCTCTTGCTGTGGAGCACTGGCTCTAGGTGCTTGGGCTTCAGTAGTTGCAGCATGTGGGCTCAGTAGTTGTGGCGCACTGGCTTAGTTGCTCCGCGGCATGTGGGATCTTCCCAGACCCGGGCTCGAGCCCATGTCCCCTGCATTGGCAGGTGGATTCTTAACCACTGCACCACCAAGGAAGCTCTAGATAGAGGTCCTTATCAGATAAATAATTTGTAAATATTCTATGTGTTGTCTTTATGATATTGTTTGCAACACAAAAGTTTTAAATTTTGATGAATTACAATTTATTTATTGGTATTTTAGTGACTTGTGCTTTTGATGTAGTATCTACAGAACCTTCACCTAATCCCAGGTCACACAGATTTATTCCTATATTTACTTGTAAGAATTTTAGGGTTTTTCTTCTTAAATTTAGATCTATGAATCACACTGATTTAATTTTTATGTTTGGTTTTGCATGCAAGTATCCAGTTTTTCCAACACCACTTGTTGAAAATACTATTATTTCCCCCATTGGATTATCTTGACATCCTTTTAAAGAATTGGCAGGCGGACTCTTAACCACGGCGCCACCAGGGAAGCCTGGTGGCGCCGTGGTTAAGAGTCCGCCTGCCAATGCAGGGGACATGGGTTCAAGCCCTGGTCCGGGAAGTTCCCACATGCCGCAGAGCAACGAAGCCCATGCTCCACAACTACTGAGCCTGCGCTCTAGAGCCTGCGAGCCACAACTACTGAAGCCTGCGAGCCTAGAGCCCGTGCTCCGCAACAAGAGAAGCCATCGCGATGAGAAGCCCATGCACCACAACGAAGAGTAGCCCCCATTCGTTGCAACTAGAGAAAGCCCGCGTGCAGCAACAAAGACCCAACACAACTAAATATAAAAATAAATAAATTTTTTAAAAAAAGAATTAGCCATCAATGCAAGCGTTTATTTCTAGTCTCTAAATTGTTTGCCATTCATCTATATGTTTAGTCTTATGCCACTACCACACTGTCTTGATTACTGTACCTTTTTAGTAAGCTTTGAAATCAGGAAACGTGAGTTCTCCAACTTTTTATTTTCAAAACTTGTTTGGCTATTATGGGTTCCTTGCAGCTCCATATTAATTTTTAGATCAATTTGTCAAATTCTTTAAAAAAAAAAAGGCTACCTGAGATTTTTGATAAAGATTCTGCTGAATCTGTACATAAATTTGGGCAGTATTACCACCTGATCAATATTAAGCGCTCTCTTCCATGAACATGAAATATCTTTCCATTTATTTGTGTCTTCCCTCATTTCTTTCAACAACCTTTCATAGTTTTCAGTGTACAAGTCTTGCACTTTTTTTGTTAGATTTTATTATAATTGGTGTTACTGTAAAGAGAATTGTTTCTTAATTCCACTTTAAGATTTTTCCTTGCTATTTTATGGAAATGTAATTAATATTTATATTTATCTCCTACCCTGAAACCTTGCTGAACTAATTTATTAGCTCTTATAGATTTTTTTTTTTTTTTGTGGTATGGGCCTCTCACTGTTGTGGCCTCTCCCGTTGCGGAGCACAGGCTCCGGACGCGCAGGCTCAGTGGCCATGGCTCACGGGCCTAGCCGCTCTGCGGCATGTGGGATCTTCCCGGAACAGGACACAAACCCGTGTCCCCCGCATCGGCAGGCAGACTCTCAACCACTGCACCACCAGGAAAGACCGTTCTTATAGATATTTAGGTAAAGTTTTAGAAGTTTTTTAATACAAGATCTTGTCATCTGCAAATAGACATAGTTTTATTTATTTCTTTCCAATCTAGACATTTTAGAGGTTGCTCTAGGGCTTACAATATACATCTGAACCTATCAGAATCTACTTCAGAGTTGTACTCACTTAATTCCAGTGAGATATAGAGGTGTTCTTTCACTATAGCTCTATTTATTGTTCACTTTCCTTTGTGCTATTACTGTTATGCATATTATGTGTATAGGTATTACAAACCCAATAATGTGGTTTTATGATATTACTCTATATAATTTTATGTATTTTAAAGAAGTTGAGAGAAGGACAGCAAGTATATATTTATAGTTCATTATATCAACCTTCTTATTTTTTATTCCTGGTTCTCTTCATTGCTTCCTGTGGTTTTTTTTGTTGTCATCTGTTACCATTTATTTACACCAATATAGCTTTTTCCCTACCTGTCTCCTTTGTGTTACTACAACTCTGCATGTCATATTTCTACTGTTTCTACTTGTTTTACTTGTTGTTATTGTAGAGCCACCAGCCTCCTCTTAATTTCTCACCACCAAATCTCCATTGTTTTTGACAGCACTTTTTGGCTTGAATTTCTCTACACTACACTCCAAATAAAGTTGGTTCCTTGAAGGGAGAGCTTCTAGAGCCATCTGTTCTTACAGCCTGTCTGTGCCCTGGGCAGAGCACCACGGCTCTAGGGCTGGGGTGTAGACAGAGACCAGCTTTTTCTTGCAGGAACACCCTTGGTGTATGCGTAGGTGCTGAGCAGGTGCAGTAGACTCTGGTCATCTTAGTTTACCTCACCTGGTATGGATTCTTCATCTCACGAGCAAACTGTAGTGAAGGTGATCATTTGGCATGCCATGCATGCCTTTGGTAAACACTTCTCCATGGAAATTGAGGCTGGGTAGGAGAAAGGAGCCCCAGACATCTTAAGTCACACTTGCCTCAAATAGAGCTCCTGAAACACGGAAAGGATTGGAACGATGAGAAATCCTGTTAGCCTGCCCCTCCCTGTGAGAAGTCATAGCCCTATACTGGGAACTTGGGGAGAGAGGGAACCATATGCTCTTGGCTACACTCACCCAGAGGATCCATACCTCTCACTGAGTTAGGGGAAGGGTCATGGGTCATTGCTTAAATCCCACAGATTCACTGTTCTAACCAAGATGCACTTGCTTCCTTTGCCAGGAATGTTCTTGAACATTTTCATCTGGCTAATTTCTGCTCAGTGCTCCAGATTTTATGTATTCACATCCATATCTCTAGAACTTAGCACAGTGTCCTGATTATATTAGGTTCTCGAAAGATATACATTACACAAATGAATAAGTGCATAAAAAGTGAAAGAAATTTATGGAAAGGACCAAAAATTATTGATAAAGCAAAGTCCTTGATATAAGGAAGTGGTAGATTTCCAACATGCTTGTGATTTGAATAACATCTTCTCTTCTTCTGAGACAGTGAGATACATTTTTTATAGGAGAAGATTTCATGGAAACTCATACTTCATAGCGAGCAATGAATAATGTCTGGTATTCCAATCATTACTTCCTGCTCATAATTTTTAGGGTATGACACCTCTGTTTTCTGCCTCTTGTGATAAAAAGTAATCTGGTCTCAATTGTAGGAGGTATACATATTGTGTTGAACATTATATTTCTATCCCACATATTCTAAAATATAGAAGGACATTTGAAATTAAAAATATAAAATCGGGTGCAAAACAAGAGAAGCTATTTTTTTCAGAGTCTCAGAAACACAGAGGTTCCTATATCTCAAGAACACATTTTAGCCTTTAAAAAATTGCATTTCACTTGGTATTTCTTCAGATTTCCACATGAAGAAATTGGGGCTTAGCAAGATTAAATTCTTACTTCAAAAGGATTAAATAGCAGAGCTAAAAGTTAATTCTGCAATAATATAGCATTTCTTTAACAATGCATTTCATTCCATTCTTAATTCATTTATTCATAAATATGCACGCATTAAACTCATTCTTTCATTTAAAAATAATCTATTTGCTCCTTGGAGTTGTGCAACTGAATTAGATTATATTCTAAACCTAGAAGGTTGTGTACAGGACATTCAGTCAGACTAAACCTGAAACTCTGTGGTATAGACTGTGAATCTATGTACTGGCAAGTTTTTCTGCTGATTTTTATTTAGTCTACAATCTTGTATGAGGCAAAGAGTTATGTTTGTGGATCACTACACTGGAGACATAAGTAGGATTAATTTTTCTTTATAATCTTCTAGTAGGAATAAGATTATTTTTCATAAAAATATAAGCCAAGAGTATGATCTATATCAAGAAAATGTTACAGCTGACCAAAGGGGAAAGAAATTTGCATTTGGGGTGAAAATTTGGCCATTTTCTTTAGGCCTTTATAGCCTTGCCTTGGATGGATTTCTAGAATTTTAAAAGTTATAATTCAGGTTTCTCCAGTAACAGAACACATCATGAACACATGTGTGGCATTCAAATGCATGTGCATGTGTAGAGTGTGTTGTAATGTGAATGGATCATGGGGTTTCAGGATAGAATAGTGAAAAATCATGCTGGAAGTTTAGATTTGTGCCACATTGTGAGGAACTTGAATGCTGGCCATGAGGTTGGAATACACAACACGTATGCAGACATTAGTGATTTTGACCAAAGGAAAGACATTTTCATAATTTTACATAAGGAAAATGTAATCTTTTAGCCTCATATATAGCAGATTATAGGAAGAGATTCTGGAGGACAGAAGACCTGTTAGCAGGCCATTGCCAGGGTCAGTCATGAAGCTGTGTACTTTTGAACTAAGACTTTTAATGAGGAATGAAAGGCACAGAGACCAGAAAAGACATCATCAAATGCCATTTCCACATCACAAAGCAGAAACAGGAAAAAAAGTATCTAGTTACACTTTCAGAAGAAAAGTAAATTCTCACTATGATATCGGAAACTAATGGAAAAGAAATACAGGCTATAGGATTTTTTGGTAGTGCAGCATTCTTCAAGGGAATAAAACAATTATTACATATTATTTTCTCCCTTCTTTCAAATTCCACATCGATTTCTACATTATTTCTTTCAAGGTTCATAATGGAATTGAATGCCTACTGAACACTGGAAAATGAGGTTTGCTTATTTGAGAGCTCCAGGACTTTGAACATTTCAGATTTATTTCAATCACTATCATTTCAACTCTTATATATAATGCCAAACTTCAACTGAAAACCACAAAAAGCATAACTTTTTCACAAAACAGCTAAAGTCACTTTTTTTTTAAACTGCAATAGTGTCTGACTATTTGGCTTTTACTTTATACTGTAATACAGTATTAGGGATTCATTTAATCATAAAAAGACAAAGCATTCCCTATAAAAGACTCCCAAATCCTTGCAAACTTCAATCCATTTCTTCCTTTGGTCAGTGTAGAACATTTTTCTTTTCAGTTACTGTGCTGGATCCTAATTCTGTTTTCCTCTCACAGTTTTCATGCTTTACGATACAATTTATGATAGTAGCAGCATTCCTCATTAGTTAATAGGAGAAGAAAAGATCAGTGTGGTAGGAGGGAATGGGGTAGAGACAAGTACAAGAGGTATCTGTGTATAGTCAGTGAGGCAAAGCATACCCTTAGAGGAAGCTGCTATTTTTAATATGATGTATTTTCACAAAACAATAGAGCAGGAGAAAAATTAGCTAATGGAGAGGGTTTGAAATTTGCTGACTAGTTCTGCTTGGAGTAATTCTAAGATAAGCATAGCATAATTCAATTTTCTGAATATCTTTTAATTACATTGTCATCTGAATCCCCTAATATTTCAAAATGGCAATTGTAGGTATAATTGCTCCTCTTTTGCAAAGAGGAGAAACCAAGGCTCACAAAAGCTACTACTGCCCGGGGACAGACCACAGAAACTCATCAACTGAGGGCTCAAATAAAGATGTTCCATTTCAGAATCCATTTTCCTCTCCCTTCCTCATACCCTCTTGTTTTTTATCTGCCCTTCTTATCCTGCTCCCTCCTTGCTATATCCTTTCTATCATTTTCTTTCATTCATTCATTCATCAAACATTTATTATCTTCTGCTATATTTCAATCATTTTAATTTTTACTGGGGATTCATAAGTTGATAAACACAATCTGTGACCTCAAACTACTGTGTATAACATGTTAGCCAGATGTTGGAAGTTTCATTGGAGAACCTCTGATTTCAACCCATCCTAAAATTCAAGCGCAAAAAAAATAGGACAGATTACATTTTCAGAGAATAAATTTCTCAGTAACATGGATTTTTCTGAATCTTTTGTAGTGGAGACTGAGGAGAGTATTTAATTTGCAGTCATCATTTCAATACAAAAATCAGTATCAATACAAATATTTTTTAAAATTTTATAGTTATTTATTTATTTTTATTTAATTTTGGCTGCGTCAGGTCTTTGTGGCATGCAGGATCTTTTGTTGCAGCATGTGGGCTTCTCTCTAGTTGCAGTGTGAGGGCTCTCTAGTTATGGTACATGGGCTCTGTAGTTTGCGGCACGCGGCCTCTCTAGCTGAGCACGTGGACTCAGTAGTTGTGTTGCACGGGCTTAGTTGCCCTTGGGTATGTGGGATCTTAGCTCCCCGACCAGAGATCGAATCCATGTCCCCTGCATTGGCAGGCAGATTCTAAACCAGTGGACCACCAGGGAAGTCCCAGGATTTCTGTATTTCTAACACAGAAATATTGCAACACATGTATAAATATGTTAAACATTAGAATTACAATCCATATATAAAATTGTTTGCAAAGGTTTAGTTTCTGTAGAGAAAAAATCAAAATGAAATCATTCATTTTATATCATTTTTCAAGGTGGAATTAAATGTGAAATTTGTTGTAATTTTTGTAAGCTTTGTTTCTGAAAGCAAAGAGCTAAAACAGCTAATGACAATGAATTGTATTTTCAATTTGATGCTATTGTAAACAACGGTAAAGTCTCTGGTTTTGTTGGCCAAATCCTAGATAATCTGGATTGGCCACTTCTTTGTTGTAGGAATGGGCAAATCACAGTCTTAAATCTTAGTGTCCTGTCTATAAAGTGAAATAATATTACAGCAGTTTTATGGTGTGTTTTATGAGACAATGTGTGTCAAAATATCTTGCCAAAACATCAAATTTTATTGTTGTTAAACTAATTAAACAAGGAGGCCATCAGATTGATGTGGTTCTAATACCTTAGCAGCCTACGTAAGCAAATCAAAACCTGAACCTATAAATGACTCAAGGTTAAGAAGTCGAAACCTAAGGACAACCAATCATAAACAGCCAACTGGGCTTCTCCAAATAGGGCAGACATTTAAGCTATAGCCAATCAGGTAATTTCCTTGCTTTGCTTCTTCCTTTTCTCTAAAATAAGTCTTTCCCTCATGTGGCTGGAGAGCTCCTAACCACTTCCGGTTTGGCTCTGCCCCATTCAAATCAATTTTTGCTCAAATAAATGCTTAAAATTTTTAATATGTCACAGAAAAATAAAACTGTTGTATTTAAAAGGCCCTTTCGACTCAAAGAAATTGTTATCATGTTAGTAACTGCTTAAGAGAATATCAGTATATTATAGACAGGCCCTCCAGAAGCATGGACAAAAAAGCCACTATCAGTTTATGGATGTTAATTTACACTAACTGACACCTACATACTGAAAGAAATCAGGATATTAGAAATGGAGAATTTTAGAAGTCTGATTCATTTATGCTGTTGTACACATAAGCTGGCTAACTTTAAAAGCAGTCCGAATGACTCATTCTAAAATTTCTTTTAAAAGGGACATTTGATTTGATATTCTGCTCTACCGGGTAAGAAGGGAACTGTTGGTGTAGTTGATGTGGTTGACAGTGTAAGGAGGTATAACTCAATCTCAGCTGATCTAGAACTGCTGGACCAGCATCAGTGGACAAGAAACTTATTTGTAAGAGTCAACCATGTGCATTTATTCTGTGTAAATCAAACCATTAAATTATGTTAGAAAAATGATAGCTAGTAAATAGAAACTCTTTCTTGGTTTAGTAATAATTTTCCAGAGATTTGTCCCTTACAAGGAATATTCAAAATATAACGAAACTGGGCTAGAATGTGCCATGCTCTGATTTCCGGAAGCAACTGTTTTCTAAATTTTGTATTTTCTACATTGTGTATTGTGTACAATTACTGGGTTCAAAGAGCCCTGAATCCTCTGCTTTCTCCAGTCTGATCTTCCATCATTACTGAGGGTTGTCACAAAATATGTATGAAATGATCAACATAGATTATTATATGACATGCTAATATGTTAAATATGTGAAACAAACCAAAAGTATGGTAAGAAAGGGCTAGATAAGGGCTGGAAGCGATAGACCAGCATAGTTTCTTGGAAGTGCTAGAAACATACATGAAAGAATGGTTAAAACATTTCAGGAAGGAGCAACAACAGGATTAAATCTAGACAGCTGAGTAGAAACATGGTAAGTGTGGTGGGGAGTAAGAATATCTACTGACTCAAACTGAGCAATAAAGCTGATGAATGTTCATATGAAAGCGAGATTAATCAATCCCAGAGCCTTGCATATGACAGCTATTAGAAGAATGGTTCTCTTCTTTCAGTAATGAAAATTGTCACGTATTTGCATGTTTATTTAGATTTGTCATATTCTTCCAAATAGCTAATTACATTTAGTCTTCACAACACACCTGTGAAGTAAATATTATCATTATGTTTATTTTGCATCTAGGACTAATTTGCTCTACTTCACAATGTTAGTAAGTGGTGAAAGCAGATGTACATACCACGTACAAAAACGCCTGGCCAAGGAGGTACGAAGTACCAGCTGAGAAGCAGACAGGCATGGCTTGCCAGATCCGCTAACTTGGCTCAGCACTGTGGCAGCCTGGAGGAAGAGAACCTATTCTGGACGTCTCTTATCTCCTCCACATTCACTTTCTACCCTTCACTACTTTGTTTCCGCCTTAGGCTTTCTTGTCTCCTGGCACCTACGAATGTTGGCCAATAGGTAGCAACAAAGGAGATGAAAGTGAGGAAGGAGAGTGAGGTTGGGGTACTTATTTCTCAATCTCCTTCTTTCCAGCACTGCTTCAGGCTGGCTATTTTCCAGTTCTCAATATGGACTATAGGACTCTTATTGTTTAGCCTTCATAATTGCTTCCTCCCCTTACCCTTTTAATGGAAGAGAAAGTAAAAAACAAGGTGTACTACAGATCCTTGCATTTTCTCAAAGTATAATTTGTACCTGTACAATAAGATCTTCTTTATTTAAACCCAATTTGATTAGGGTTTTTTTTTTTTCCCCTGCTGGGACGCCGACTGACACAGAGAATACTTCTACTTTGCATAGAAGGGGCAGTCTCTTAATTGATTTGCCTTGAAGGGACCTCTTCCTAACTTTTACAAATGTACTAGATGTGCCAGCATCTACTGAGGGTAAAACTAAAATTTAAACCTGTGTCTTCCCATCAGTAAAACAAATGAACTTGGTAATTTAATTTCTAGTACCACCTCTCCCACTGACCAGCTAAGTGGGGTTAGACATTCCATCTGACCTATTGTAAAGATCCTTTCCCATTAGGTTAAATTAGAATAATATATTATATGTTTAAGGTTACTTCTTGGTATAATTTTTTGTTTTGGGGTTTTTTTTACCTTGCTTTGCTTTGATTTTAAGATTCTACAAAATTTATACTTGGAAACACTTGTCTTTAACATTAATAATCACAAGATCATGAACAAGCTTAAGTTTACTGAAATTAAACTTATATGGAATCAGAAACATAAAATCTTTTACTTCAAATGTTTCTAGAATCTGTTTAATATATACTTATAATTATTTTTATATGTGGGCTATTCTCCAAACACTTAAATGTTTTAAAATATAAGTAATATGAGGGCTTCTTTTGGTTCTTAAAGCCACTTCCTGCATTTATACAAATATGAATATGACATTGAACGTCCTGTGAGTATCCCCAAAGTATGTCTGTCTTCTAAATAATCAAACTTTGTGAAAATTGTCATATTAATATCTCAAGATAATTATGAAAGTTGATTTTAAATCATATATTTAAAACAAAATGCAAGAGAAATCCAGTGCTTCCATTTTCTCAAAGTATAATTTGTGCCTGTACAAAAAATCGATCTGAACCACGAAAGCAATACTTTTCTTGTACATAACATTTTCTTATCTACTGTATTTATATTTTGTAGAAAATGTGTAATAAGTCTATTAAAATGCACAGAAATGAAGCCAAAACATCATGCATGTAATTAATCTACAATCTCTAAGCCAAAAAAATTGAGGATTATTTCCTTAATAAAGGAAAATGAAGAAGCATATCATTGATTTTTTGAGTGGAAAATTCATTTTAATCTAATGCCAAAAGTGTCAGGTTTATCACAGTATAACATAGCTTGTAGTTTTCATGGTCATCTAAATAAAATGCTTTATAAATTATCAAAATGCTTTCCTCTGCCCAAAAGCCATCACTTCCATCTTCTACTGTTTGAATTTCAAATGGTTCACACTTAACTCAGCCAGACACTGGGCAAGTCAAGTAACTCTGCCATCTGGACCAGGCAAAAAAGTGACAGAAAGAGGTGATATACTGAAATTCAAACCAGAACACCATGCCTATTAAGGCTGCCAATTTGAATATTTCTTCTCTAAAATATCCTCCAGTGAAGAGTTTTCAAATTAAAAAAAGTGTGCTACTAAGGTAAAGTATAGTATAAAGCATAATTTAGTATAACTAAGAAAAACATAAAAAATAAAATACACGTTTTATGATTACTGGCAAGAGATAAAAAAAGCATCCTTTCTTTCCATTAGACTATTAATTTTTAAAATGGCTATAAAATAGGATCAAAAGTAGGAAGAGAAAATTACTATATGATAATATGACATTCTAGGTAGTCTGACCAAATATTCCAACTACAACAACTGAAACTTTAAATATATATGTATAGATAGATATAGAGATAGATACACATATACATATACACATATAGACAATTAAACAAATACATGTATGTTCTGAGTCTTTGATCAAATCAAATATTAACTGAAATGAAAGCCTAGAGAGGAGAAAGGAGCAATGGAGCCAGCTTTCACTGTTGAACATTTGCTGATTATATTAAGCTTTTTCTTTTTTACCGTAAAACTTATCTTCAAGAATTACCACAAAAAACATTTCCAAGAAAATTGAGTCCACAGCCAAAAATATCACAATTAACACTCAATACCATGAATGTGGGCCATGATAAACAACTGGAAGAAAATATTAAAACAGCAAAAATATGCATTTACAAAATTAAGTACATTTAGTAATAACAAGAAATGAGAGGCAAATGAGATAAAAGCAAGACTGACTCCAGTAAAGGTACCTAATCTGATTGAAAAATAATTAAACATAAAGAGACATATATAACAAAAATTAAAGACTCAATGGATATGTTAGTAGACACAATACAGAACTGAAGAACCACTCCTGAATATATATTTGAAGTCATTTTTCACAATGGACCTTAAAAGGTAAAGAGACTAAGAACAAAACTTATGGTTAAGATACTTGGAGTTTAGAAGGATAAAATCTAAAATGCTTGAATAAGAATTTCAGGAAAGAAGAGGTGGAATGGACATAAAGCTATATGAAAAGCAAATGACCAAAAAATTTCAAAACTGGTAAGAGGAAAAAATTCACAGACACTTATAAAACCTCAAGTGAGATAAATGACAGACATTTACTCCTAGGCACACACCAAAGTGAACCTGTAGTGCACCAAGACCAAAAGGAATCTCTTAAAAATGGACAAAAAGAAGGCAAAGATTGTCCTCAAAACATTTGCAATTAGACTTACAGGGGACTTTGTTTAATCCACTTGAAAATAACTTTTGTGAAAGTGAAAAGTAGCTGCTTAGGAGAACAAAATATGAGATTTTGCCACAAATAGATCCTCTTCATATGAAATTCTATTGGGTGTACTTCTGTCCCAATGAAAATGATGCTAGAAGGATATCTATGGTACCATCAGGAACAAAAAGCAAAAAACCTGATATACGTGTCAGAAATTAAAACAAACATTGCCTGTATATGCCAATATTAAATATTTATTGTGGAAATGAATAATAATGGTGATGATTTGGGAAAATCTGGGAAATGTTTGATCAAGTTTAAAGTATTCTAAATACTATTTGTAAGAAGACTAATGATACTAATTGACTTAAATGAATATTAAAATTGCTGAGGAAAAGCTAGAGATAAATGAAATGTCTAATTTTAATTGAATGGAGGGGAAAATTAAATTAGAACATTCACAAAAACAGAAAAAGGGTAAAAAATGTAGAAAACTTGGGAAATTTTTGACAACCTATAATATTAAAATAAATGAATAAAATAAATCATTGCAATAAATATAAATGGACAAAGTGATTAAGAAACACAAAGTTTATCAGAATAGGCCCCTCACAACGTATCTACCTGTGCTGCTCAAGAGACTTTTCTAAAATGTAGCAAAGAGAAAGGTGGAAAGTAAAATGATGAACAAAGAGAGAATTCACTAATACTCATCAAAACAAAGTGTAATAGTAATAGTTAATGTTTAATTTGTAAAATATGTCAATTACTTTGAAAATATCAAGCAAATAAATTAATTTCTAAATAAATCAACTTGAAAAGCTCACTGAAAATACCTTAAAAATCAGATTCACTTTATAACAAAATATATTGGCTAAGTAAAGTCTTCAATAAAAGGAAACACCAAGCTTAGGTTATTTTTTTTAACCAACATGTTCTAAGGAACAACTAGTCCCATTTTCCATATTCAGAAAATATGGACTGTATTCCTACTGTAGAATATATAAAATAGGAAACATTCTCCAACTATTTTATTGGATTAAGACATCCTATATACTAAAGCCTACAAGGATGAAATGATTACAGGTGACCTCACAGGAAACAAACATTGCTGTATGGAAACTTGATTTATGACAGAAATGGTGCTGTCAGTCATGGAAGAAAGAAAGAACTACAGTATACATGCTGAGATAATTAGCCATCCATATGTCAAAAAGTGGAACTGGACTCCTACCTCACAACAAAAACAAAGATCTTATGAATTATAAATTTGAATATGAAAAAGTATAAAACTTGTAGAACTTGTAAAACTTATATTGAAACAAGAATATTTATTTATGACACTAAACCATAACAAGTGGAAACACAAGGCATGTATTTGAAGAGAACATTTGAAACGGATGTAATTTATACATTCAGAATACATAAATACTACCTACAAATCATTAAGAAAATGAGATAATCCAATAATATGGGCAAAAGCAGAATTTCCAGAGAACAAAACCATATAAGCCATTAAATATCTGAAGAAGTTAACCTGATAAATAGTAGGTAGAATTCAAATTGAACTTACAATAAGATATCATTTCTTATCAACCAGGTTAGCAAAAAAAAATTAAGTCTGAAATATCCAGTGTTAGTAATGATATGAGGAACTGGAATAATTTTATACTTCTGGTGGGAGCTCACATTGATACAACTGCTTTAGAAAGAAACATGACATCTTCTAAGAGGAACAAAGATATACATACCCATGATGCAGCAATTCTATTCTTAGCTGTACACCCTGGAGAATCCCTTGCACACACACACCAGGAAACATATAGAAGAATGGTGATGACAGAATTTTCGTATTAAAAAAAAGCTGTAAATAATCCTATGTTTGATACACATGCTAGTGTTATACAGTGGCATATTATCCAATCATTAAGAATATATGATCATTATTTACAGTAAACATAGATGAATTTCAGGAATACAGTGGTAAATCAAATAAGCAAGTTGCAGAAGAATCCACAGATTGTAATTTCATTAACACAGAGTTTAAAAACATCAAGGCTCAGAAACATCTTCGTTCAGGGACACTGACACATATTAGGAAAACTAAAGGAATCTAGGGAAAGGCAAACATAACGTTCAGGGTAGTGGTTTCCTCTGATGGGAAAGACAGGGTTGGCACCACGTAGGGGGCCACAGCGGTCTCCAAAAGCAATATTGATTTTTATTGTAAATTATATGCTAGATATATCAGTGTTTCTTCTAAAACTCACATATATTTATACATGTTTTTATCGTATTTGATGTTTAACAAGCTGACAAGTATAACGGTTAACCAACTCAATACAGAAAGTAAGCATTATGAATTACGGTGAATCAGTCATGTTAGAGTCAGACATGAGAATTAAGTAAAGGTAGAGGAAACAGTGTTGTTCAATCCAAGCAACACTGAATTTCACTAAGTGAAAATCATCTGAGGATAGTAAAACTAATAATTAAGAGTTATTAACCTCTAGGATTTACAATTTAAAGAGGAAGAGAACTATTCTGATACTAATTAAAGTGTTGATTTTATTTATTTTATTAAAAATATTTTTTTCATGGAAAGACATTTTATTTTAAATATAGCAGCATGTACATGTCAATCCCAAACTCCCAGTCTATCCCTCCCCCCTACCCTTTTTCCCGGTTACCATAAGTTAGTTCTCTAAGTCTGTGAATCTGTTTGTTTTGTAAATAATTTCATTTGCATCATTTTTTTTAGATCCCGCATATAAGTGATATCATATGATATTTGTCTTTCTCTGTCTGACTTACTTCACTTAGTATGATGATCTCCAGGTCCATCCATGTTTGCTGCAAATGGCATTATTTCATTCTTTTTAATGGCTGAGTAATATTCCATTGTATATATGTACCATATCTTCTTTATCCATTCATCTGTCAATGGACTTTTAGGTTGCTTCCAAAAAAAAATAAAGAGTGTTGATATCAGGTTTGGAAGATTAATTCTGGTCAGGATATCTAACTACTTCAAGGCAAGGAGAAAAATGGAACTTGTATTTATAAGAATCTAGAGGACCTGAACAAACTTAAAAGTTGCTTCTGTGAAGGTTTATAGAAGGGAAGTTAAGGCAATGGTTCATTGATACACAGTTTGTCTTTTACAGCCTGTGTTCATTGAAATGTAGAAAGAAGCATAAAAACAAGTAAACTTTGTATGTGTGTATGCTGAGGTCAAATAAAGGTTTATAAGAGTTTTCTTGTAATGACATTGCCTCTCCGTGTGAAGTACACTAGAAAAGAACAATTGTAAACGATGATATGAAGCAGAAACAGGGAAAGAGTAGAGTCTGGTCTAGAGGGGGATGAATCTCATTTATTATAGTCTAGGGCCTAATGAAACCTCACAGTTGAAATCACACATTTAAATGATATATTAACCTAACGTCTCATGCATTGTTCCAGTAAGTGTAGCTTACATAAGTACCAATTCAATCTAGCACCTAGAATAAAATGGCCAGAACCTTGAATATCTACATGTAAGTAGTGTATTAGTTTCCTAGGACTGCCATAAAGTATCACAAAAAGAGTGGCTTAAGACAATAGAAATTTACTTTCTCACAGCTTTGGAAGGCAGAAGTCTGAAATCAGTGTCAGCAGTGTTGTTTCCTTCTAATGACTCTGAGGGAAAATCTGTTCCATGCCTCTCTCTTAGTGTCTTGTGATGGCAGAAAATCCTTGGCATTCTTTGGCTTATAGAATCTCAACCTCTGTCTTTATATGGAATTCACCCCATATTTCTGTGTCTTCACATAGCTGTCTTCTTATAAGGATGTCAGTTATATTGGATTAGGACTCACCCTAATGACCTCATCTTAACTTGACTAGATCTGCAAAGAATCTGTTTACAAATAAGGTCACATTCTCAGGTAGTGGGGCTCATGACTTCAACATATCTTTGGCTGAAGAAACTTTTTATTCATATAAAATTTTGTTTTCCTAGAAATAAGTTCCACTTCTCCATTATTTATACTTAAGAAGTGCACCTTTTCTTATTCCTGGAATAGAAAAATATAAAACACAATATTACTTTATATGCAACCAGAAAAAATGATAATAATTTATGGGAGAAATTATTTTATTTTAGGGTACTTTTACACACTTTAAAATAGGATATATACTGCAATTAGTTGAATTACATTAATAATATTGTCCTATAGGTAAGTTAAACCTGGAAAGCAGTTAACAAAATGAAAAATTGTTTTTGTTTAATTTGTCTTCACAAATAGTATTTATTAAGTAGTTTATTATGTTATTTCTGTGAAAATGCACAGTAGAAGATCTTCTTTTTAAGATTTCATTAGTGTACAATCCCAAATTGAAAATTTGGGATATAAATTATTAGTTGTGTAAACATTAAAAATACTTTCATCATCATTTCATATTTTACTTACACAAAATAACTGCAAACAGTATACTTCTGTTTTTCTATTAGATTTCTTCATGCTAACTTTAACAAAGAAACTAAACTTCAACTAAGAGAATACCTAGATAACTGATGGGCAGCTCAAAATAACTGTATCCAATGAGTACTCCTTACAGACTTAAGTAGTCCTTATAGTACAAATTGATTTGTTATTCAGTAAGAGCATTACAATAAAATAGGTAAAAAGGAAGAATACCCATTATTTATTTTAAGCACTTAGTTACTTTCTAAAGGTCGTATCAATAGAGAGTGCTACATTATTGTAATATTTTTCAGATTTGGCATTTATGCTCAAAGATTGACCCAATCTTAGGAGTACTCTTTCATTTTCTTAGCCCTGTAGTAAATTGTTAAAATGGAACTTTAAACACTCAACTATGATCAGATATACATAGTTCCAAAATATAGATCAGACATAAAAATTAGGAAAGACTTAACCAGACTCTGGCATAAACAAAATCAGATTATAATCCAGTCAAATATAAATGTAATTAAAGTAAATTCATAAATTATAAGAATAACTCAATATATACAACACACAATTCAAGAAACATGCATCTTTTTTGAGTAAAGTTTATTTTTGTTAATTATGCTCTATACTTATAGAGCTGGTCATTTCTTTTTCTTTAAAACTGTGTCAAAATCAGGGTTAATTTGTGACCACACATTTTTTATAGGAAAGACACAATGAAGATGAAGACAGAATTTTTTTTTCTTTTATTAAAGTTTAAATGTGAAATCCCAAAAGTGCAAAATTTATTCTCATTAGTTAATTATATAAATATTAACTGTTGAAAATGACTTAAACGAGTAGTCTATTATAATAATTTAGGGGTGTATTACCTCTTAATAGTCAAGATATTTATTTTTAAATTTATTTGTTTTTTAGGGGAAAGCTTAGAATATCTTATAGATAGGTACAGTCTATTCATGATAATTGTTCAAATTGCGAAATATCTGGATTGCGCAGCTGGAAGGCAATGTAGGCTCAGGAGTCCATGTAAAATGTTTAGCAATACTTTTCTTGACTGATTTATCATTAACACACAATAAAAACTACTAAAAATCAGACTCTTGTAGAAGGACTGAATAACTGAATTTTGCATCAGTTTGTAAAGAACCCATGTGTGTGCTGGGCTAAGTGGAATCCAGTCTTGGCATCATAGTCTGTAAGCTTTAACAACAATTAATTTCTGGTGAACCTCGAATGCACGCTCCCTCCAAATCACTCTTGCTGCCAGTTGAGTGCATTTATCTTCTCCTTTGGATTTCCACAGTAGCATTGGCTCCTGCTTTATGTTCTTATTGTATCTCTTAATGGCAACATAATTTGCTAGATAGAATGCAGACTCCTGCAGAAATGACTCCTTTATGTTAAGTAGAAAAAGGAGTGGTGGCCAGAGTGGCAAGTATTTAAGTAGCAAGAACAAGGTTAATGATGGAGAGAGAGAGAAAGAGAGAGGCTTTTCAAAGAAAAACTTGGAAGAGGGTGCAAGGAATTGTCTCACTGAAAAATGAAAAATATAGCTACCAATTATTTGTGCTATACCATTTCATGCTAATATAGGAGTGGGTGTGTGTACATATGGACAATATGTTCACTTGCATTTTCTTATCCATGTTCTTTTAAAATGATTGTTTAATAGAATGCAGTCATATATCCTGCAAAGCTTCTAAAATCGATTTGCAATGCAAGGTTTAGATAACAATATTAACATGACTAAATGTTTTATTTTTTAAATCTTTACATGAATAAATATTATTCAAATGCCAAAGCAAATATACAGAGGGGAGCAACAACTGATCAAACCCCTTTAACCAAGAGAAGATTTGTTTATTGCTTTTTGGTTTTAATATAGTGACTTACAGAATCTGGTCAGTTATCAATAAGCTATGTTCGAAATTCATGGAACTCTTTGCTAACATCTTAGATTTTAAACTAAACTCTATATTGTCAAAACAAGTTCTTAATTTTCATGGGGAAGAGTATCCACATATTTACTATGTACACAGAACATGTAATTGAATCAGTGAATATTTTACTACTCAAGGACTGTATTAGCATTTCATAGGCATAAACTTATTGAATTTTTATTTAAATTACGTACGATGAATTTTACCAAGGTCTGCATTTGAACATATAATATTCTAATTTATCAGTAACCTTTTATATAAAAATTAATTTTGAGAGTATTCCTATATACTTTTAAGAAAAGCTTGATGAAAGGAATCAAAGAAACTCCAAAGGGAGAGAGCATAGTGCAATAGTATATATTCTTTTTGTTTGTTCACACAGCAATATACAATCACTGCTTAAGTTATACTATTACTTTGAAACAAAACGACAAAATGCTGCCCCAATTGAATTTGCATTTGGTGTTGATTATGTCATTATTAACTTAAATGACATTGAATAAAAGGCTTAGCAAGTGATGTTCATGGTAGTTTGTTAATATCCTAAGTATTCACAAAATTATATATAATGTCGTAGTAATTTAAAGAAGAGAATTGACAAATTATTTACCCTGTATTTTCTAGGTCTCAAACTGATAGTCTAAAATCTATGATTTTAGAATGGAAGTAACAATGAAATCGAATATATATCCTTCATTGCAAATGGATCGAGAATCACTTAACCTTAATATTTCTAAGAATTAGCAAGAGGAACAAAAACTGGCACTCAGAGCTGCCCCAGGGATGTGAAATAGCTTACGAACACTGGACTGGATTCATAGCACATACTTCTTAGAGCTGCTTTTTAAAGTCTTTACGTATTGATGCTGGAAGGCAGGACTCCACACTAAAAGCTGTCTCCATTAAACGAAATGATCTTTTGATCTTTTCTTCAGAAATGATAATCTACCTCAGAAACAGAAAACCCACTCCTTGCTCTGCCTGAAAGGACTTTTTATGCTTATTTTTCACTAAAAGTCCTTCCAGACAGTAAGTGCTTATCTTTGTATTTTTTCCTTTCTCAACTTGTTTAAAATGTTTTAACATGGGGAATTATTTGCATATTTTTCAATTATGTTTAGAATGATAATTAGCTAATGAGAAAGCAATGATTTTAATATTGCATTGGGTGTATTTCTTTGAGTCTTTTTTTTCTTTTTTAAACTTTTAAATTATTTCCTGGGAAATGCCTTCTTTGTTATAGTGTCTTTTCACATAAGCTTCCCCAGTGTTGCCCAGTATAAAACACCCTGTAGCTCTCTCTCCTTCTCTTAATCCAGGCTAGAAAGCCAGCAATTCTTTCACAGAAAAATGTGAGTATTTGATCACAGAGTTATGCTATTATGAATTATATTAACATATTTAGTAAGTTAAAGGGATTGACATGTTCCCTTTACCCCTTTTCCTGTTATGTTAATTTGAGCTTCCCTCAGCTAAATCTTATAATTAATATCAGCATTGGAGTGCTTGTTGTCTGAAAATAAGTTGAAATGTGTTTTACAGAATCCTTTACTCCCAGATACCGTTGGAACAAGCATACCCAAGAAAAGTCTATTTTAGGGTGAGATTAAGGCACTTCCTCTGTTATACCAATCCTTGTAAATGCTTCCAGACCCAGATATTTTTGTTCACCTTTATTAAGATGCAATTGACATATAACATTTTATAATTTAAGGTGTACAACATAACGATTTGATATATGTATTATTGCAAAATGATTACCACAATGTTTAGTTAATATCCATCACCTCACATAGTTAACGATTTTTTTCTTGTGATGAGAACGCTTAAGATCTGCTCTCATAGCACCTTTCAAGTATATAATACAGTATCATGAACTAGAGTCACATGCTGTATATTACATCCCCTGAACTTATTTATCTTATGACTGGAATTTTGTATCCTTTAACCACTTTCATCCATTTCTCCCAGCTTCCCAGTGCTCTGGCTCTGGCAACCACCAATCTGTTCTCTGTTTCTGACTTTATGTGTTTAGATTCCACGTATAAGTGGGCTCATACAGTGTTTGCCTTTCTCTGTCTGACTTACTTCACTTGGCACTTCAAGATTCATCCATACTGCTGCAAACAGCAAGACTTCCTTCTTTTATACGGCTGAGTATTATCAGACCAAACGATTACAATATAATATAAGACACTTCTCTTTATTTATTATGATGCTACACTTCAAAAATTACATGAATTTGCTAGATAGTAATATGGTTTAATAACTTTACGAGTTATAACGAATCATAATAAAATGCATTTCAAGGCAATACGTTGCAGACAACAGTAAGGTTGTCTGCAATGTGGACTCTTTTGTTACGCGGGCTTCTCACTGTTGTGGCCTCTCCCGTTGCGGAGCACAGGCTCTGGACGCACAGGCTCAGCAGCCATGGCTCACGGGCGCAGCCGCTCTGCGGCATGTGGGATCCTCGCGGACTGGGGCACGAACCCGTATCTCCTGCGTCGGCAGGCGGACTCTCAACCACTGCGCCACCAGGGAAGCCCATCGTGGACTCTTTTGATTTACAACTTAAGAGTTTTTAATAATCCAGAGCAAGAAAATAAGACTGTGACTAATTTTAGAGTGTTTATTGAAAGCTGAAGATGAAAATAAGTCTTTACAATCAAGCAAGAATATATCGATTAAGAAAAACATCAGAAAATTGTCAGATTTCTCAAGTGTCCCTCTCCAATGTGTGTTAGGTGAATACTTATCCGTGCATGCATTTTAACATGGGTTGTTTTGGAAGGACAAAATTGATTATATTTTCTGATTCTATTTTGTAGGTATAATTTTTAAGTATACCTAGATTTAGATACGACTTGAGTAACTGAAGTAAAGTAACATAGTGGAATAGATTGAGAAATTTAACATACGTTCAGATCCCATTTTAGAAGCAGACTATAGTTTGAATATTGACAATGGCTGTGATCAAATCAGTTTGAAAGAATCTAGGTTTATTGAAACTATTTATTGAAAATAGCTATAAAAGCAATTTGCAGAAACATGATTATAATCTTTGATACACTTGTTATTTGTCAATAGCTATTTCAGTACCTCAGTGAAAAAGTAATTTTGTTGGCATCATCAGTGTCTTAATTAAATCTTCATGCCTACACAATGCAACGTAAGGAACAATTTTACCTTTCTTATGGAAAAATTGAATTTAGGATCAGGTTCCTAAATTCATGTTTACTTAAATATAAAGACACATTTTTTCCATCAATATTTTTGACAGGTTTGGATTGAATTCAGACCCACAAAATTTTCTGCAGATGTAAGGTTTCCAAAGCTATTGCTTTAGTGAATTTGCACAGTATATTATAAATGTGTTTTTCCCTCCGATTTCTCTTTGTTTTGCCCTATCTACAGACATTCTTTGCACATAAATGTATTTCTTCTGAGTCCAGCTATTATCAGACCAATCCTCTATGAACTTGCTTTTGCTGTTATCAACGACTATGACTGAGTATTTTGTGCTTAAAGCTAAAGATTTATAAGAAGCTTTTATTCAGCTATGTATTTACTCAAAATATCCTCTCTACCACACTTTTTATACTTTCCATGATGCAACCATCTTGGCTTTCTCTGAATACTTAGAACAAGATGTATAAATGAACACTGTAATTGAATTTATTCCCAATAAAATTATTTACCTGTAGGATTCTGGAAAAATACAAAAAGAAAAACTACATTATGATCACAATTTTATTTAAGTTTAGTAATTATTTCAATATAAGCCCACCCAATAATGAGATTAATGAATTAGCAAATTGCAGGTATCAATACTTTTTAATTATCATCAGGTAGAAAGTATGCAGTTGTCTTCAAAAACATAAACTGCAGGGTTTAATAGATGTATTTTTAAATATCTGCACTGCCATTCATTGTTTATGATTTCTGGCAAATTATGTACTGTATCCAAATTTAACCTTATCTAGCTTTAATATTATAATAATTGCCTAAAATATTGTTCTGAGGATTAAACTTATTCTCAGAGTGCTTGAAATGTAGTAAACTTTTTTATTAAATGCAAGATTACCATTGAAGATAATCCATACAAAATATGAAGAAGAGTTTAAGACATTTAAACATTTTGCCCTATATTTGTTTTTGCTATACCATTTATACTTTTGTATTATGTTTATCATACATAAATATAATCATATTTTCTTGATGTCCATATTTGTGGGCATCTTGTATCATGTCAAATGATAAATCAAAATTTGAGAAAATAGAGATAATGAGGTAAATGTTCTGAGAAAATTATAAAATCAAAAAAGTAAATAAAAATAAAAAAGATTCTGATCAAATCTTCTGACTCTCCATAAAATTGAGACAATATCTTCAATAATCCTCACATGGTTTGGGAAAATGGTCAATGAGATAACTGTGCAGGTATATTTTAATTCATTAAACTAAAGTTGTTAGAATAACCACAAGATTTCTTTTACTAATTTTTATGGAAGCTTAAAAATTTAGTATAAATTAAAACTTTGCCAGTGTATATTCTAAATGGAAATTTCATAGAAACATTGTAATGTTTTGGACCATCAATGATATTTCTCATAGTTAGAAACAGAAAACATTTCTCTAACTCTATCAAAGTTATAAATGTAATTTATACTTATTTTGCTTGGGTTTTTTTTTTAAGTAAATGAATAGCAAATAGTTCAGATTAATTGGTAACCCTCAATTTAAATCTGTTGATTATATGATTTAGGAATGATATATGATTATATGATTTATATGATTTATATGATTGATTATATGATTTAGGAATGATATAATAAACAATTATATGATTGATTATATGATTTAGGAATGATATAATAAACATTTATATGATTTAGGAATGATTTAGGAATTATATGATTTAGGATTTATAGGATTATAGGATTATAGGATTTAGGAATTATATGATTTAGGAATGATATAATAAACATAAACATTCCTAATATATAATTTAGGAATGATATAATAAACAATTATTTTCTGACTTACCATGATGAAACAAGTGGATAATCTTTACACAGGTCTATATCACTCTCTTAACCAAATGCAATAAATATACTATGTTTAAAGAAACAGAGGAGAAAAGAAACTATTTTAATTCATTTAGAGGGAGAACACAATATGATAATTTCTTCATTCTTTCAAAAAATGTTTAATTAGTTCCTAGTAATTCCTGGCAATACAGTAATGAATCAAAAAGAAATTAGGCCTTGCCTTCAATGAGTTTTATTCTAATAATAGAAACAGACATCAACAAAATAATATTACAAGTAAGTGTAAGGATTTAATAAATTTTGTTGATGTATTTTAAGCAATGGAGTGGGAACTCCATTTTTACTTAGTAGTGGAATCTATGATTTTGTTTAGATGAAAGGTCATCCCAGATGTAGTGAAAATATATTTTAATTGAGCAATATTAGATGTGAGTTGACCAAATTTGAATCTACTACGGGAGACAGGTGTAGGATAAAATCAATAGGACCAAACTGTGAGTTAAATATATGCATTTAAGGAAAGAAAGGTGTCAATGATGACTTCTGAGGTACTGGTTTATTTAACTGGATGGATGATGATAGCATTTACCAAATCATAAAGTTTGAATTCTTTGAGTTTTAGGTTTCTTTGAGTCTAGAAATCATAGAGATGTCCTAATTGAATATATAAACTGTGAGTCTTGTGAGCAATTGAATCCATGAGCCTGGGTAGAATGACCTAGAGAGACCACAGCGTGATAGAGATGCCCACGGCCAGACCAAATGCTGAGTCACAGTGACTACTAGTGGCCAGATGATGAAAATATGCTCACCAAATAAGTATCAGCAATATGGCACAGAGAGGTAGGAGGAAAGCCAGGAAAACGTGTTCAGAAACCAGAGGAAGAAAACATTTTAAGAAGCAGGGAGTGATTTCAAGTGTGGCTAAGTAGTCAAATGATGTGAGCACTGAAAACATATCTGCTGGGTATTCTGGAGACTATTGTAACCATAATGAGAACTGGGTTAACGGGCACATCTGAACGACAGATCGGAATGATATGGGGAGAAAATAGAAATCGAGAAAATGAAGACGTATCTTCCCCAAATTTTACTTATGAAGGGAGAGAAAGAAATAAGTAACTAATGCACCAGCATTGAGTTTTAACTTTTAAAGTTTTTTGGTTAAAACTTGGATATGTTAAAACCTATAGAATGGATTCAATTTATAGGGAGAGGTTGACCAGAAAAGAGAAAAAGAGAAAGGGAGGGATTGGGAGGAAGGGAAGGAGACAGGGAAAGAGGAAAAGCAACAGACACAGAGCTAGAGAGTGAAACAGTATAAAATTCATAAGAAGGCAGGAGGTATTGAATCCAACAGGTAGATAGAAAATTCATTCTTAGGAGCTGGTGTTAGTAACATCTGTCGAAGTCCAGATATTACAGTATCATTGAATCACTGCAAATATTAGCAAAGGCTTTTCTCAAATAATTATGCGGCAACACAATTACAATAAAATTGGTTTAGAAGTTTTGGAGAATTTATCTGTGAACTGACATCATTGTTGATCTTTAATGCATCATTAATACTTGTAAGATATGACAGCAGGTTTTATCTATAGATATAATTCTCCTCTAAATTTACAATACAGGGCCCTGTATCCTTCAGTCTATCATTCTAATAATATTTCTTACTGCTGGAGTAGAAAGTGGACTCTGTCAAACTATATATTCTGTAGCAAACTCTTGAGTAAAATCATCCAAAACTTGCCAAGAGAGCTTAGGTAGAAATCCAGCCCCGTTATGGCATGTAGCTTCATTCCATTTTGTTTTGTCATTGAAAAATATATGTATTGAGCTACGATTGTATGTAAATCATTGCTTTAGCATTATAAATGCACATCTGGACAAAATCAACACAGACTGAAGATTACATTCTAACAGGTAAAATAGACATAAAAGGAACGATGACAAGATTCCTTATTTAATTGATTATCCCTAGAAAGGAGAAGTACAAATGCTATGAGTAGACTACCAGGTTGCCCTGCTGTAGGATGGAGCTGCAGGAAGGCTTCCTGGTCGATGTTGTTAAACTACAATTGAGGTGGCATTTCAGTAACAGGAAATACATTCTGTCTATGTTCTGGGGCCAGGAAGGAATAAAGCACATTAACAGGGAATGGGTGGATTTTATTTATATATGAGGAGATAGTGTTTCTGCATTCAGAAACAGCATTTCTTATTTGTTATACTATGCTGATGTCGCACAGCTAGATGGTAGAATGTAGTATATATTCAACATCTGTTGAGTTCCCACTACATAATCAACATTATACAATCCATGATTCTTCCCACCGTAGGAAATTTTATGAGAACCAGAAAATATTGTCCCATTCTGGAAGGTGGTAATTCTAAAGAGTCACTTGGCCAGGCTTGTTGATACAGACTGTTCAACATGCACAACCACTCTCAACTTTGAACCAAGACCTAATCCGGCAAAACTGCAGGAATTATGGGAAGTCCTCCCTCAAGAAGGTTCATTGGCAGCAAATGGAGGGACATTAGAAGAGCACTGACAGCAGAGATAAACATGCCATCTAAGAGCCAGTGCCTGGAAGTAAGATTTGGGATTCGGTGCTCAGAAAAGTAAGAGCCAGCTTCTCAATGGATGAGTTGTATGGGCATGATTTTGCTGATCATGTTTATTCTTTTATTATTATTTCTTTCTTTCTTTGGCCGCACAGCGTGTGGGATCTTAGTTCCCCGACCAGGGATCGAACCCGTACCCACTGCATAGGAAGCACAGAGTCTTAACCACTGGACCACCAGGGAAGTCCCTTGGTGGTAGTATTGAATGTGGCAGTATTTGTGTAGCTCTGACTGGTTAAATTCTTCCCTTTTGAAGATTTCCTGAGTTTGATTCTCCAGGCTTTTTCGCTAATTTAGTTATCTAATTAGTTATCCAAACTTTTATCTAATCCCTTTTCTGCTTCAGTAGGCTATGATAGGTTTCTATTATTCGGGACTAAAAGATTAATCTGGGAATCACTACCAGGAAAGGAAAATAGAGGGGCTATGAGAAAGTGGTGGGGAAGTTTGGGAGTGGTTATCTGGCTTAGTTGGGGCTGCGTGGAAAATCCACTTACTGCTAAGGAATCTGTCAGCCCTGACGTGAAGTGGAAAATGATTAATTCCTTTTTCACCTATTGTCACCTGGAAGGAAGCTCTCGTTGAGAATTAAGCTTTAAATATTAGAATGGCTGATACCCTGAAGAACAAGCAAAACACAGTAACTTGAGTTGGATTAGCTATTGTTAATAGTACTGTACATCATTAAAGAATAGAAGAGGAAATGAATATCCTTAAAGGCATTTTGTCCTAATAGTCAAGATATAGCCTGGAAACTGGCAGACTTTCCTCTTCATTGTTACAAAAAGAGTGGGGCCCTGAAAACTAACAGAGAGGGTACAAGGACTCGAAATTAAACAAAACAAAACAAAACAAACCACCAACGCCCACTGAACCTCCTTTGTCCCTTTTATTAAGAGGAAGTTCTCTTCTTGCTTGAAGAGTATGTAACTTGGGCCAAAAGCTAACTTGGAAAGGAAGCAGTGCTAATGGATGGGTTGTCTTGTAAGGTGAACCTAGCTCTCCTCCTTCACTAATAACTGTTTCTCTCTATATCTATACCTACTAATGTGAGCTGTACCCCAGCCTGTGTATGTGGGGAGGATGGTGATGAGAAATGATTCGAAAATGAAACCAGGAAGGAGAAGACTGCTCAAAAAATATTAACAGTTAACTAACGTACAGTCATAAAAAAAATCTTGCCTGGGCTTCCCTGGTGGCGCAGTGGTTGAGAGTCCGCCTGCCGATGCAGGGCACACGGGTTCGTGCCCCGGTCCGGAAAGATCCCACATGCCGCGGAGTGGCTGGGCCCGTGAGCCATGGCCACTGAGCCTGCGCGTCCCGGAGCCTGTGCTCGGCAACGCGAGAGGCCACAGCAGTGAGAGTCCTGCGTACCGCAAAAAAAAAAAAAAATCTTGGTACTAAGGATATGAATGAATTCTGAGAATTCTGAGAGGTGGGAGGAAAGCATATACTTTTAGAAATGGCTAAGTCTTCAGTCCTTGGTGGACTAAGTTATATGATGCTCTGAGGTCATAAGTTGCTTATTGAATGTGAGAAGGAATAACCCAGAAAGTTCAGAAAAGAAGTTGGGGTTATTTTTGGTTTTTTGGATTCTACATGTTTATTATTGCTCATCATATTATCTTACTTTCTTTTTTTAACATCTTTATTGGAGTATAATTGCTTTACATTGTCGTGTTAGTTTCTGCTGTATGACAAGGTGAATCAGCTATACATACACATATATCCCCATATCCCCTCCCTTTTGCGTCTCCCTCCCACCCTCCCTATCCCACCCCCCTTTTTTTTTCCCCCTTTGAGGAATATTTATCATGTACAACTTGTCCAACTAGCTCTTAAGTGCTGAGAAATATATCCAAAGATCTCTTGAAGTTAATTTGCTAAATATTAAATTTGCTGAAGCCAGTGAGACACCTAACCAATTCTGAATATATTAGTTTCCTTCAGCTATCCATTTTCATTTATTAGTTGAATAGCACTGGGTTGTCAACATGTGTACATGGCCACTAGCAGTACAAAAATGAAGCAACCAAGAAACAAGAAGTAAGACATTCTGAAGGTTGGGGACCTGGTAATGGGGCCTAGGAAATACCTCTTCCTGTGCCACTGAGCTTTGACATGGAATGCCAAGGAAGTAAAGAATTTTATATTCAAACTTAGCTTTCCAGGTTGTTATGAGAGCATATTTGTCAAGAAGATAGGTCATATGTCATCTAACTTGACTTGTCACTTCTAACTATTTAGACCTATAGCATATGGACCTTTATTTGTATTCTTGCCATGGGCAAGACAAGTATGTGTCTACCATTCTTCTGTCAGGGCCACCATCTGTGGGCATTCACCACATTATGATAGCATACACAGCATTACTTCTAAGCAATACATTTATTTTTAAAGTAAAAAGTAAGGTAATGGGCTGATACCCACTGATTTAGCAGTCATACTGTATTCCCCTTTACCTAGAAGTAGAATGAAGAACAATCAGAGTGGTTATATTTCACAAAGTTACAGCGAAAATGTGGAAATAACATATAGTAATGTCATGAAGAATGAGAAATACCATAAACTAGCAGCAAATTATGGGCGCTATTTTTCCCACAGACAAAATATAGGGTACCTTAAAACAAGCTGAAATTCCTAACCCATTAGGAGAGAAAGACTGACAGAAAGACAGACAAAGGCTAGCTAGCTAGTTAGCTCCTAGATAACCTTGAAAGAAATTTAATTGGCTATTAGTCATTTTAATGTACAAATATTACTTGAGTCCCAATTAAAAATTAAACTCAGATAAACAAACAAAAACCACAAATAACAATGACACACACACAAAATTGGAAAATTTAATGCCATTTGGTTATTTGAAGATATAGAGCTATGATAAAACTTTAACCATGGAAAGAATCCTTATATCTTATAGAAATTATATATTTATGGATGCCTTTCTCTGGAAACACAACCATCATTCCATTTAACATTACACGAGGCTGCCTACTAGAAAGTTCAGGCTCCTCATTCCAGTAGGTTAACAGGTAGATAATGAGGTTACTATTTTGGTAAGTGATGGTTTCACACACATAAAATTAGAATTTCTTTCTATTTTGTTTATCTTCTGCTTTAGATAGGTCACTTAGTGAAAGTATTTCCTTGCTAAGAATGAGGATGTCTTATCTGTTAAAGTCTATGGCGTGAGGATGGGAAGTTCAAAATGTTCAAGTCAGTCATTCACAGTGATGGAGAGGGGAAAAAAACATCCCACTTCTATCCTCTGACTTAAAATTCATGTATTCCAAGAGGACAGTGTGTTGCAATCATTCAAGTCAGTATCCCCGTCTGTCATCGTAACTAAACCTTCCAAATGTTATTCCACACTTTTTAAAAAAATCTGATGATGGGTTATATGGTAAGACTCAAGAATTGCATAGTCAGGAGCTCATTAACTGCAATTCTTTGGGCTCTAAAAATAATTCTTCAATATGTGGTAATATTGTGTGGGGTAACATCTCAATAGAAGAGGCATTCTGTAAGCCCTTGGATGTGGAGCTAGCTGAGGCAAACCCATAGTCATTGTATATATCTATTACAATAAAGACAATTTGCTGCCCCCTTTGTGGTGAAAGGGGTCCAATATAACTTACTGCTATTAGGATATGATGCAGTCTTCTCTAGAAATAGTAGTTCTGAGTCAAAATTCTCAGTCAGTCTCTGCTGCTGGCTGCTAGTAACTAGGATTCAGTGAATATCTGTAACTTAGTCTTTCTCTAAGTGGATGTCCAAGGGTCATGTTCCCGGATCTTCCCACTTGGATGAATTCCTTCATTTCTGTCCTTTATGCCTATAAGTGGAGTTATTATGCAGTAGCAGTCTTTTTTTTTTTCTTGGCCTTTATTTTATTTTATTAAATGTTTGAATCACTACATTTTTTAAAAAAATATTGCTGAATGCTTACAATGACAATTTTGCATTTCTCCATATACTTTATCATATCTTTTCTAAATTTCTTAAATCTATATTTAAGATACAATTGTAAAATAAGAGTCCCAAGGAAAACAAAAGTTAAACCTCAAAATTATTTTTCATCCATTACTGTTTAAGCTGCTAATTTTTGCCCATGAAAACTTTTTTTTCACTTATTTAAAAAGCCACATACTAGTATCATTTTCATTTAAAAAGTCACTCTTTAATACATAACTTTCAGCATACGGTTATTTGTGAATATAATTTTGCAAAAAGCAGCAGTCTTTTTGAAGCTAGAACCAACATACACTCTTAATGGTCTGAAAACTTGACCTGAATCTTTTTCTTCTCCATCAACAAAGAAATCCCCCTGTTAAGTCCTGGGTACAAGAAGAGGCATCGGCACAATGGAGGTATGTTATGTGGGGTCTGGGCCACCTGCTCACGTAATTTATTCATGACTTCCGGCCTTACTCAAGACCTATCCTGGAGAGATCACTTCCGTTGTAAAATGGATTTTGGCTGCTTCCTCCTGATTTTATGCCTCACAGGTTCTTAAGGACTCCAGCTCATTACTGGAAGCTAGGTTTATACAGTCGCATGTTGTTTCATGATCTGATGCGCATTCTCTGAAAGGACCCAGTAGAATATCATACACTGACTTCCAAATAGAAAGTAGTTCCCTCCTGTGACAGGATGGTATATATTCAAAAAGAACAAGTCTTTTTCATGTTCCTTTTGATTTCTTGCCTTTTATTCCTGGTCAGAGTTATTCTCATGTTGTTAATCCACACTTCCTTGTTGTTTCACTAGCCTGTACAGACTGCCACTGGGAAAGTCACAAACTCTGTGGGTTAATTTGGGACAGCTTTGTGCACTAGAGTTCCTAAGGATCCCGCCTGTGAATGGGTAGGGGTGACACCTAGGAAAACCTGTTGCAGTAGTAGTAAAAAATCATTGCAGCACTATTTACAATAGCTAGGTCATGGAAGCAACCTAAATGCCCATCGACAGAAGAATGGATAAAGAAGATGTGGTACATATATACTATGGAATATTACTCAGTCATAAAAAGGAACGATATTGGGTCATTTGTAGAGGCATGGATGGACCTAGAGTGAAGTAAGTCAGAAAGGGAAAAGCAAATATCATATATTAACGCATATATGCGGAATCTAGAAAAATGGTACAGATGAACCGGTTGCAAGGCAGAAATAGAGACACAGATGTAGAGAACAAACATATGGACACCAAGGGGGGAACGTGGTGGAGAGTGGTGGTGGGATGAATTGGGAGGTTGGGATTGACATATATACACTAATATGTATAAAATAGATAACTAATAAGAACCTGCTGTATTAAAAAAAAAAACTAGGAAACAAAGTAGGTCACTAGACTTTCCACTTAGTGAGCAGCCAGGGCCCAAAAAACAAATGAACCCAAGGGATTTCTGAGAGGCCCAGAAATTAGGTCCTGTATAGCAGAAATCTGATAAACAAAAACAGACCCAGCCAGAATTGTTAGTGTTCAGCAATGTTTGGAATAGAGAATGCAATTAAAAACTAGGTTTACTTGAGCCTGTGATTATTAATTTTACGTGTCAAGTTGATCATGCCACAGGGTACCCAGATATTTGCCCAAACATTATTCTGGACGTTTCTGTGAGGGTGTTTTTTGGATGAGATTAACATTTAAATCAGTAGACTGAATAGAGCAAATTTTCCTCCCTAAAGTATGGGGCTCCTTCGATCAGTTCAAGGCCTGGATAGGACAAAAGTCTGACTGTCTCCTGAGTATGAGAGAATTCTTCTGCATGATGGCCTCCAAACAGAAATTCAGCTCTTCCTGCTTCCACAATAGCTTATGGTTTTTGGACTCAAACTGAGACACTGGCTTTATAGATTTTAGACTTGTTAGCCTCCACTCCATAATCATGCACAATGATTATGAGACAATTCCTTATTAAAAATTTCTTCCTTCCTTCCTTCCTTCCTTTCTTCCTTCCTTCCTCCCTTCCTTCCTTCCTCCCTTCCTCTCTCTCTTTCTCTCTCTCTCTCTCTCTCTCTCTCTCTCTCTCTCTCTTTCGTCTGTCTATCGCCTATGGGTTCTGTTTCTCTAGAAAACCCTAATACACACTGACACCGCTGGTAGAAAAAAAAATTAATTATCTTTTTGATTACATCCAAAAACTGACTAAATTCAACTGTACCTCGTATTGATTTAAACAAACAGATGTATATGCATACTAGTAATTTTTTAAAACCATTTGCTTTCAAAATCAAATTATTAATGTAAAAGTACTTGCACATAAGAAGTGAACTGGAATCTTTAAAGTCTTGCAAACCTGTTGATTCTGAGTGCCTAAAAACCAAAAGTTTGTATTTTGCATATTGTTGAATCTGTAAGAGAAAGCACCATATCTGGAGCATAGATTTGTTTTAAACAAATGGTTTAATTAAATTCCAAAAGTCAGGAAATCTGTTAAAGTGAGTTGACGTTACTAAAAAGTTATCCAAATATCGTGATTTAGGTGGTTTCAAATTAAAGAAAAATGTAAGACATTTATATAGTTTCAGGAAAAAAAAAAGTAACAGTGTCAAGGTACTTCATTCATTCATTTAATTTATTTATACATTCAATTATTCATATACAGCCTTTCTGGCATTGTTCTAGGCGTAGTGTTACAGCATATTTAGAACATAGTTTCTGTCCTCTTCAGCTTGTATTCTATCAATCTTCTAGTAGTAATCTCTGCGTGAACATGTGAATATATAAGTGGATGTGAAAGGTAAGTTGCAATTGGGAATAAATGGAAACTAAATATAGGCATCTGTGTAAATCACGTATCAAGCAGAAGGTTTTGGAAGAGAAGAGCTATTTAAGGATCTTATGAATACATACAGAACTGGGGGATATAAAACCAGAACTTCATTCCCAAAACAAATAAGTGAAACATAGCAGAAACTGTCTCGGCAGTCAATAATTCTAAAGTAAAAATGGAAGAGATTTAAATTTTTTCCTACCTTGTTTTAAAAATGTATACTAAAATATGTATTTTAGGGAGTTAACACTGAAAAATTTATCCTCATTCTGTTGCAAAACACTTCGGTTTGTAGCAGTAGTTTCTAAAATTTATTTGAGGTACTTTTAAAAGGATGAACAAATGCCACTTTCAGAATTTTGAAGTACATTTCAGAGATATGTGTTCATCTGTTTTAAAAGTTGTTTCAGTTCTACTAGTTATCTTATTACCTAATAATTTAATATAATATGTATCAATTGGATGTCTTATTCCAACTGTTTTCTTATAGACCTGTTTTATGAGTACGTTTTATCTGTTAATGAATAATTCTGTATACTGAAGGACAAAATTCACTTCTTTCTTTGCACAGTTTTCTATTGTAACTTTTTTTTTAACTTTCCATTTAAATTGGTGCCATTGTCTAACTTTTTTCAAGTCTAAAAAAATAATGTTATTGTATAAGGAAATATTCCTTCATCAAATAAATATTTTTCATAATGTCAGTCTCAATTGCATTTGAAGTTCTCAAACTTTTGTTGTCTTTATTTATTTATTATTACATATTTTTAGTAAAACAGATAGACACCTGACTTAGTGGGGCAAAATCTATTGTTCAATTTCTTAAAAAAAGAATTAATATAAAAGTGACCATTTAAGAAGAAAATCTTTCAACCTCTTTTTTAAATTGTAAATACTACTTTCCATAAAACCTCAAGAAATTTTCTTTTTTTTTAAAAGGATCTTTTTTTTTTTTAGATGTTGGGGGTAGGAGTTTATTAATTTATTTATTATTTTTGGCTGTGTTGGGTCTTCGTTTCTGTGTGAGGGCTTTCTCTAGTTGTGGCAAGCGGGGGCCACTCTTCATCGCGGTGCGCGGGCCTCTCACTATCACGGCCTCTCTTGTCGCGGAGCACAGGCTCCAGACGCGCAGGCTCAGTAGTTGAAGCTCACGGGCCTAGTTGCTCTGCGGCATGTGGGATCTTCCCAGACCAGGGCTTGAACCCGTGTCCCCTGCATTAGCAGGCAGATTCTCAACCACTGTGCCACCAGGGAAGCCCCTCAAGAAATTTTAAAATGGTGAAAGAAACACAATGAAGGAGAATGAAGAAAACTAGAAATGGGATATATTTTCAGCAATGCAGAGAACCGATGTGTAGGACAGGAATAGATATATAGGATTACACATACAGAAACATAGATGGAGGATAATAAAGAGAACATGGGAAAATAGAGGGACAATCAAGGGAGGAAAGAGGAGGACCCAGCGAGTCCTAGCCTGAGAAAGAGTATAGCACAGACCTCGCAGCCAAATCAACTGGGTTTAATCCTAACTCTGCCTCTTTAACTTCATGATGTTTAAATGAGTTAGTATCTGTAAAGACCTTAGAAGAGGGAATGGCAAGCTCTGGCCTGTGCACCAAATCTAGTCTGCTACTTTTGTAAATAAAGTTTTATTTAAACACAGCCACACATTTTTACTTATTGCCTATGGATGCTTTCAAACTACAACTTTTAAACTAGATATTTCTGTCTTCAGACCTATACTTACTTTTGCCTTAAAATCACAGATAGATTCTAATGATTCTAATAGCAGACAAATTTTCTATATTCATTACATCCTCCCTCCTGTCTAATGTACAGGAACCACTTCAGAAGAAAGGAACACTGGTTTGGTAGCACAGGTTCAACTATTTACCATCATCAGGGTTCTCTTGATGAATCCAAGACAGAAAATCATGCATGCAGGTCTCAGTAGTAATATTAAATTCAGCAACACATTAATCTTCTGTGTGCTTTCAAAGTCAAAATCGTAATGCATTTTTTTTAACCTTGCCCTGTAGTCTAGAAATACTGTCAATACTAACAAATGTTTGAAATGTTACCATATATAATCTAACGATAGCAGAGCAGGAAAAGATTTTCCTTGAAATTTACTTATAAGTGAAATTATGTTATTATTGAACTTAATGGAAAAAAGTGCCTAACAAAGGACATGCTTTAATAGTATTTTAGATATGATGTCAATGAATACTAGTAGTGTTGGACAGAACTGTAGTAATTATAATAGTTAATATTTTATTGAACATTTACTCTGTGTTAACCGATTATAAATGAATTACTTATTTTATACTCCTATATTATTATTATTATTTTATATATATATATATATATATATATTTTTTTTTTTTTTGCGATACGCGGACCTCTCACTGTTGTGGCCTCTCCCGTTGCGGAGCACAGGCTCCAGACGCGCAGGCTCAGTGGCCATGGCTTACGAGCCTAGCCGCTTCGCGGCCTGTGGGATCTTCCTGGACCGGGGCACGAACCCACATCCCCTGAATCGGCAGGCGGACTCTCAACCACTGCGCCACCAGGGAAGCCCACTCCTGTATTATTTTGAAATAGGTCTGGGACTTCCCTGGTGGCACAGTGGTTAAGAATCCACCTGCCAATGCAGGGAACATGGGTTCGATCCCTGGTCCGGGAAGATCCCACATGCCGCGGAGCAACTAAGCCCGTGAGCCACAACTACTGAGCCTGCATGCCACAACAACTGAAGCCCATGCGCCTAGATCCCGTGCTCTGCGACAAGAGAAGCCACCACAGTGAGAACCCACGCACCGCAACGAAGAGTAGCCCCCGCTCACCGCAACTAGACAAAGCCCGCGCACAGCAACGAAAACCCAACGCAGCCAAAAATAAATAAATAAATAAAAATTAAAAAAAAAGAAATAGCTTATTATTGTTATACAAATTATACAGATTATACAATGGGGACCTAAGACTTAGAGAGATTATGCAAGTTTTCCAGAAACATAGCTGGAAAGTTAAAGAACCAGAACTGGATATACGTTTATTAGACCCCAGGGTGCGAACATCATTGTGCTGTATTGTTTTTCCAGAACAGCCAAGGCACTTTCTTCCATCTTTCTTCTAAAACACCTATTATTTAATACTTGTTCACTATGTGAAAAAATCCTTATCTCATTTAGACAGCTAAGTTAAAAATATCTCAGAGTTAAACTCTTCATAAGTGTAGTGAGCTTTGCTACAAATAATACAATATCTAGTAATTTTATACTTCTAAAATTTTTTATTGAATATGAATTCATGAAAATGTATGTAAGGCATAAAGGATTATGATATTGTAAAACCTATCCACTCCAAATCCAGGCACTATATGTGCCTTTGAAGAATCCTGCCCTGAATAGATGTATCCAATCTCTCCTATTATCTCTATGTACAAAGGTAACCATTGGCCCAACTTTATTTAGATAGATATAAATAGAATAGAAGAATAAGAAATATACATATCTTTTCCAGGAAGAGTATATATAGATATAATTCTCTTTCTCTCTCTCTCTCTCTCTCTCTCTCTCTCTCTCTCTCTATATATATATATATATATATATATATACACACACACACACACATATATATATACATATATATATCTTTAGATAAATAGATAGATACATGTGTAGATTTAGTTTTTAACCTAAATATTGTAGAGTTAAAATTCCACTTCTTTTCATGATGAAAACTAGAGTTATTCTCTCACCATAAACAGACATTGGCAAAACATGGGAACCAATAGTTTTCAAATATTTGTCAACACATGCAGGGCTGTGACCCCCTGAGGAAAGACAAACAAATGAGGCACCACTGTGGTCTCAGGCTAGAAGAAATTTCTGGACATTAGTGTAGGGAATGGAGACCTAACTAGATTGTGGCCATTTTACTGAGTGGAAGAGTCAGAAATTCAAGTTCTGGGATGCTGAGGCAGATGGACTTGTGAGACTTAGAACACCCTTTGACTGCCACCCCTTGATGTATGAATATGTCCCATAAACTTTTCTAGGTTTGAAATTTTTGATAAGCTCTTCATATATAAGTGGGAATTTCAGTTTTAATTGCACTACCAACAAAGTATGTGGCAAGCAGTAGTCATCAGGACTTCAAGTGAAAGTTGAATAAACCTCTCAGTGTATGTCCAGTATAAACAGCTAAACTGATGAAGACTTGAATAGTAAAGGATGTATTGATATTATGTACTTTGTAAGCAAGGCCAAAGTCACATATGTGCAATAAAAACAATTAGCCTACTTTTCTGCCAAATGCCTCTGATTTGCTTAAAAGAGGCATCTTCGTCTTCGAATCAGCTACATATTTTTAAAAAACAAATATCAAATAAATAAAAAAGTTTCAATTTCTTACAATAATACAATTAATGTCCAGCCAGTGTTGATATATGTCTAAGATTAAAAATTTTATACCCAAAGGTACAGAAAACTCCACTTTATTCAGATCTTTGATTGTTGAATGAAGTTCTAGATTACGTATGTGTTCACATAAAGAATGTAAGCTCCACAACATTGTATCTTATTCACCAAAATTATATACCTAGTATTGTGTTTGTAACATTTCATAAACTGATACAGTTTTGCTTCTCTCTCTCTCTCTGTGTCTCTCTCTCTCACACTCACTCACTAGATACAGAAATATATTAGTAGAGAAACATGATGGACTATTTTAAAGTGAACATTTGCACAGGAACATGATGAATGAGGTAACACAGTTGTGGTTGCACTGACCAATGAGCAAAAACCCTTGCAAATTCATTGTATTGATCCATCTTAATTGTCCTAAATGTACCAATAATTCTGAAGCATTTACTCATGTACTACATTGCTGTTTAACTTGAGATTTTCAATACTGAGTAATTAAAACAATAAATATTTTAATTTTATATACATTAACAATATTGCTCATTTAAATTTTTATAGTTGAAAAAATATGTTGATGAAATTGTGGAAACAATAGTTTGGCCTAAATTTTTACATCATAAAATTCAGATATTTAATCAATAATATTATCTACTGTTCAATTGTATAAGTTTGTTTGATAGTATTTATACTATAGGGAAATTGGCAGCCAGCATTTTAATAGAGATTCCAAATTTTTAGGCAAATAAGTCAACAGTTGTATCATTATCTATCAATGAGATATTAAACATGGAACGAAAACTAAAAATAATGACCTTTTAGTGATGTTTCATATAGCCCATATGGATTCAGTCATCAACATTCATGTTGCAACAGAGCTATAGAAGTCAAGTGATTAAAATAAGAGATGAAAATCACTTCCCAGGTACTTACATTGTTCTTATTCTTCTTTAATATGCACTTAGCTAGAGATAAACTTTCCCCCCCTTTCTCCATCATCACTTTATAGAATTCATCATTTTAAAAAATTTATTATTTCTACTAATTAATGAAGTGTTTTGTGTTTTGGTAATTATTGTTTAAGTCTTTTTTTCTAAGTCTTTTTATACCCCAAGAGCTTATATAAAGCTTTAATTTTAGATGTGTTCATTCTAGTACTGCGGGAGTAATATTCATGCAATTCACAGAATATTGAACTATGGCCACCCTGTTTTTATGTACCAAAGATGAACCTGGCAACTTCATTAAATAGCAGTGTTTTTACTGTAATTATGTGAATAACTTAATAGAAGTTAAGATAAACACATAAAACAAATAGAGAACCACCATAAGAATACAAATCCTGAGTTTTAAAAAATATACGATCTGGAATATTGTGTTCAATAGTTGCTGTTCCATATAGCCAGACATATTAAAGTAAAAATGAAGCTGGAATAGGTTGTGTAGAAGAAAATTTCTCATGCCTTAAATAAGATTATCCCAAATAAAATATTTTGCAACACTTGACTCAACTGTTTTCTTTCAATAGAAATGGGTTTTAGTACATAAAAATGACAGAAATTCATAATATTCAGCCTGTGAAAACTGAGTAAAAGACCAAAAGCATAAATAAGAGAAAAAAAAACATCATTTCACATGAAGAGGATTTAAGTATATGAACAGGGATCGAGAAAGCACTTTCTCATGTAACAGAATATGTCTTTTATTTAGTTAGCTATGACCCAAATTATTTTTATTTCCTCCTAATTACAACTTTGTCTAAACAACACACTTTAATTTTCAGTTGGCTTATTCTCATGCTTTTGTTTCTGATCTTTCAAACGGATCTTCTCATACACATGTGATAGTTTGATTAAGAGAAACATCATAAACAGCTGTATTCAGCAGGTCCTGAAAAAATTATGCTATTTTAAACAGATAACTTGAAAAGACTAAACGGAACCACTAACAATGAGGTACTGGAAGTCAGCCAGTCTGCAGGCATTAAAAGGATGGTTTTAGTTCACTAGCCTGCTAGGCTGAAGATTCATGGAGAGTAAGTACAAATAAAACCCCAGAGCATTTCTGTAAGACATTGTATTCAAAAGGTGAAATGAGGGTAACTATAAAGGAAGAACGTGTAAGCACTTAAAATGTATGTTGAGTTATGACCTCTAGCAATATGACACTGCCCCAAACTGCTTGGCAAAAATAGTGGCATGCAAAATTACCAAGATGTAAAAATAGAAAAAGGATTGCTCATGTTGGACAAAGACATTAAAAGCTATCAAGTACTTTAATAAACAAAATTCACAAACAATGCTAAAGAAAGAGTGGCTTTGCCTACCAAACACAATATACTTTATATATGGAGAGATTGAGCTTGTCTTGGTCTTTTCTTTCTTAATCACTTAACAAATGTTCTTTTCAAAAAAAATAATGTATTCACTACCAGGCCTTGAGCAAGAAAAAAAATATAATTTGTTTACATATTTCAATTGATTCTTATCATGCTTCTTGATAATATTTATAAAATATATAGTATGTTTATACATAGAGGTATATATGTATATATATACACACATCTGTTTATAGTCAAAATATAACATGGATTAAATGTACTTTAACGTGTACAACTTTACTCAAATATGATTAGGAGAGATAAAAAACATCTTGATACATTTAATAAAATACACTTAGTGTCAAGCATGGTATTTGTTTAAAATTAAAGTAGGTTGAGTACATGTTTATATTAGGAATCCAACAATAGGGCAATTGTTGAGTTATGAAGAAGTAGACGACAGGATAAAAGCAGTGTGGCTTTTGTGGAATAAGGGAAAAGGAATCAGTCACATAAGGCAAGGAAGCACCCCTCACCCAGAAAAGGAAAGTTTAGTTAAATAGACTAGAACCAATACCCTCTAAGATAAGCAAGCCCAGTTTTATTTCTGGTAAACGTTAGTCCTGAGATTTTCTGGAGTGAAAAGTATGGTCTCAAGCAGTGCACGGAGAATATATGTGAAAAGTACTTAAATCAGAAAAATGCATAGCTATCACTATGTGATATGTGTCCACAGGTAGAAGGGCCTGATTCTGGGACTTCTTGTCTGGATTAGATTCCATCTCTTGTGCAGGAGGAAGCTCAAGTTAGAGGATGTTGCAAAGGTAAGACAGAAGTCTCAACCAAATACCAAGTACAGCAACTTTTACTTTTTTATGCTCAATCTCCAATATGCTCTTTTCAAAGGTTGTATATCCTGTAAATTACCATCCCTGTGTTTTGTTAGTTTCACTTAAGTGGCCTTGCATGGCCTGCATGGTATTTCATAAAGACTTTTTTTGTGTATTTCTATATCTCCATTGCCAGCATTGTCATTGTCTGGGAGAACATGGGAAAGGATCTTAGAAAATGTAGCACGATGGGACAAACAGTCTGGAAAGAATAAAGACATTCTCAAGCCTCTCCCAGCTCTGGTATAAACAGCATATCATTATTTCCAGTAGGCCTTGATTATATTCATAGGAGTTTTGAGGGTGTGTAAGCCTTTTAAAAGCTACTGAAGAGTTAGGAAAAGGTTTGCTTGTATCAAATAAAAGTGGGCATGATGCAACCAACTAGGAATCAGAGGAACGGGGCAAAAACTCCTGGAATTCTCACATACATAGAGTTGCACAGAATCAGGTCCCTTACAGCGGTTTTATCATGTCCCACCCATGTATGTAAGCCTCTTGACTTCAAGCTACATTGATCATAGAATTCTTTAGAGAAAAAAATATATGTAGATTAGCTGTGGAAACTATTTCAACCAAGACGTGGACAGACATATTGGCAGCTGTCTTATCCAATTCCACCCCATTTTTCATCTGACAGGCCAGCAAAACAGGGAAGATGGAGGCAAAGGAGATTTGCAAGCAGACTGCTGTGGGCCAGGAAGCTCTGTCTAAGCCAGGAGAGGCGTTTCAACTGATTAAAGATGAAGGATAACTGTAACATGGTAATTGACTGAGGTTTTAGTAATCATATTAGATTCTATTTATTGGAAAGATGGGAAATAGCATTGATTATTAATCAGCACATTACCTTTTGTCATTCTATTTTCCAATATCAACCCAGTTCAAGACTTTGGGAGATTTGAAACAGAAATTTGATTTGGGTTAACTATAAAATATGAAGACTTTTTATTTGCACAAAGCTGGAACGTTTTCCCACTACACTGGAAATGCACATCAACCAGGTCATTGATTTAACACATATGACATACTTCATGATAATCAGATTAAATAGCTTAAATATTGTCTTGTTCATAGCTCCCCAAAAGCACTTCCTAGAAATTGAGCTTCAAGGAACGAGTTGTGCTGAAGTCTGGTTCTTACTATGTTGAACACGGTCAAGCACGCTGTTTTATTGCGGCAATGCTTCTCATAATGGCGGTGTGAATGATTCATCTCCAGGATGGTCCTAGACTAGATCCCAAAACAAAACATAATTTTTGAAAGACTATTATGCATGCCAGTGTTTGCCATGAATAGACTTCTAGAAATTCTTATTTATCCCTATCCTTAATTTTGCAGCTGAAGAAACAGGTAAGATGAAAATTAAATGATTAGCTAAAATTGAACAGATAAATCCTAAACAGAGGCAATCCAGCTCTCCTTATGCCACACTATTGACCATACTAGATTTCTTACATTTGCTCCCTTAATTTACCATGCTGTGCCAGGTATAAACTGGGATTCTATTTTAACCAAGTTTTTCATGGAATCATCTTCTTACCTTTTTAAAATCTTTAATTAGACTTACACAGTATCAGATTCCTTGATGTCATGAGTATCAATGAGACAGAAACAAACATATTGACAAATTCCCTAATCGTTGACACTGCCACTTAAAGGTAAGTTACCAAACTTTTCTACTGTCCCACTTCTATCACACTTGCCTCTAGATAAATGAGGTTAATGTGCATGTATACTGTTTGATACAGAAACTGATTTCAAAAAAGGATAAGTGAATAGTAATACAGCACAGTCAATGCTACTTCACAGAATATAGATTGACCTAAAGTGATCAGCATACTGATGATTCTCTAAAATGTCAGAATTAATAGAATTTGAATTACAGGTGTAATAAATAAAGTTTGTAATAAATGACTATAAAGAAGACATAATGATTACTTTTTGAACAATTAATCCATCATTTATTTAAATTTGTTTTTACTAAGAACCTATTATGTGCCAGTCTAGGTGCTGAAGATACTATGCTTAAGAAAATAGTGCCTCTCCTTAAGTTATTTTTAGATAAGTTGAACCTATGTCCTGTTTTCCCAAGAACCTACATATTTATTGCTTTTTTTTAGAATTTTAAAATTAATTAATTAGTTGATTGATTAATTTTTGGCTGTGTTAGTTCTTCGTTGCTGTGCACAGGCTTTCTCTAGTTGCACCGAGCAGGGGCTACTCTTCATTGTGGTGCACAGGCTTCTCATTGCAGTGGCTTCTTTTGTTGTGGAGCACAGGCTCTAGGCACGCGCGCTTCAGTAGTTGTGGCACGTGGGCTCAGTAGTTGTGGCTTGCGGGCTCTAGAGCGCAGGCTCAGTAGTTGTGGCGCACGGCCTCAGTTGCTCCACGGCACATGGGATCTTCCCGGACCAGGGATTGAACCCATGTCCCCTGCATTGACAGGCAGATTCTTAACCACTGTGCCACCAGGGAAGCCCCTATTGCTTTTTAAAAATCTATTTTATTAAGAAGACTCCTTTTACTCTCAAATGTACTATCATATATATGATTAATTATATCATTATCCTAATTGTAAACTATTGATAAAACTTATATATAGAAATATTGGAAGAAATTCAAGTCACTAAATTAGATCTTTTTTAAAAAAGTTAATTTGATCTTTTATTCCTTTTATGTGATTTTAATACCTCTTTTATTTTGAATGGTTTGAATCCTATTCTACCTGCATGAGCTGAGGCAACTTTTTTTAAACCACAGTGAAAACTGAATAAATATCTGATTATCTATCAATGGAATCAGTCTTACACCACAGAAGTCAGTAAATTAACTTCATCTAGCAGTGTTAAATCCTGTTTGGACAAAACTGTGTAAAGAGGGTTAGACAACATATTATAAATTGACTGTAAATAAACTATAGTCTCCTCACGAGGGAAGACATGATATTTGCTCCTACAAATGAGCATTTCATGATGCTCTGTTTTCTTGTTTTTAGATAAAAACTGGATGTAGGATAGTTGCCACTAGCATTTTGTAGTTGTAGAATGTATTTTAAAGAAATCTACTAAAGGAGTACTCTTTTGAAAACAACAAAAATTCCTAAGATAGATGCACCTCTGAGTATATATTGAATTCTATAATTAATTAGAATAGGAGTAGATCCAGGATAAATAAGAAGTTTGCTTCGAACTCTAAAGAAATAATTAAATATTTCTAACTTGTCTAAGGCATTATTCCTTACCTGTGCTTTGGTTCGATTTCTATATTAGAAAAACAAGAGATGTGTTTGATAATTCGGTTTTAAAAAACTCAGATCACCACATGAAGTTTTGAGACATACGGAGGTATTAAATCACAGTTTTGCTGATTTAATGAAGTTTTTGCATGTTTACAAATATGGAAGAGAAATATAAAGAGCAAAGGAGTCTATTTCTCCATAGAAATAGGATGAAAATTGTAGCCCTTCAACTTATATAAACAATAAACTATAAAATAATGTGTTTCTCATTGCCAATGAGTAGTATTGTTACTAGTACTTAATGTAAATAATCTGAATATTTTATCTGTACGTTTAAGATAAAAAGCTCATATCACATTTCGGAGTGTGAGAAAAAATAGCAATTACTTTCTAATCTTTCTCCATACACACAACTCCTCTCTATCATGCCTAGCAAAGTGTATTTCTTATAACATATGCTCATTAAATATCTGATGGATTGTTAGGTTGAGAACATGAATTGAGAGGAATAACTGAGCATTTGTGGCTCTTCTGGGGGAATATGAGATGCTAAAAGTATATAGACAACTCTACAGTTGCTGAATTAAATAATAACCTTGCTAATTCTGGTAAAAATAAGTGGATGGGACTATATAATTTCCAAACCATCGTACAATGCTAGTTTTAGGACATTTTTTTGTTTGGGGAAAAAAAACAACAGCAAAATATTTGAATTACATTTATCAAAGATTGCTGGGAAGCGCCACATCTTACAGTTAAATTTAAATGGTTTATAAGGAGACGACCACATAAATGTTATGACTCAAAATGAAATTTTTATAATTAGCTTGTAATATTTTTTGTTGGCTTAACAATAAATATTTATAAAGAGTGTGCTACCTAGAAGCAAAAGTAGTTTCTTTCCCTTTTGGAATTAATTTTCTTTTTTATAATATTACTAGTATTTTCAAACATTTATCCATTTAAAGATCTAAAACTAAATCTCAAAAGCAAAAGCAATGCCTATTGAGTTATATTAAAGTTAATACAGATAGCTACAGTCAGATTTATGAATGTATAAACAGTAGTATCAAATGTAATTAATAGATAATAGATTATGTATAAGCTTATAATTTTGAGTGACTAGATAACAACAGAAAATTTAAAATTCTCCCAAACAAAAAGTGAAACCATCCCTTATCAGTAATGATCCACAGGATAATCTTTTATTTAGTCTATCTATCTATCATCTATCTATCTGTCTATCTAGATGAATAGACAGATACCAATATATCCCCATGATGGTTAATTTTGTGTCAACTTGGAGGGTATTTTTGATGAGTTAATATGTAATTAAGTAAACTTTGAATAAAGCAGATTGCCTTCCATAATATGGCCTCATCCAATCAATTGAAGGCTTGAATAGAAAAAAAAATTATTTGACTCTCTGAGCAGAGCAAGAGGGGATTCTGCTGCAGACTGACGTCAGACTTCATGTGTACCATCACCGCTCCTGAATCTCCCGCTTTCCAGTGCCCACTGCTGATTCTGGACTTGCCAGCCAACATAATTGTGTAAGCCAACTCCTTATAATAAATATTGACTCTGGGGCTTCCCTGGTGGCGCAGTGGTTGAGAGTCCGCCTGCCGATGCAGGGGACACAGGTTCGTGCCCCGGTCCCGGAAGATCCCACATTGCTGCGGAGCTGCTGGGCCCGTGAGCCATGGCCACTGAGCCTGCGCGTCCGGAGCCTGTGCTCCGCAACGGGAGAGGCCACAGCGGTGAGAGGCCCGCGTACCGCAAAAAAAATTTAAAAAAAATAAAAATAAATATTGACTCTGTCTCTCTGGATGTCTGACTCTCTCTCTGGATAACCCCAACCATGGTTCTGGTGATTCTGTCTCTATTGATTCTGTTTCTCTGGATAAACCTTACTAATACAATCCCCCAAGTCAATTTGACCAAAATTATGTGTCTTTAGACAGCCATCATTTCTGACCTTATAGTACCAAAGTAAGTGATTGCAACATGAAAAAAAATCAATCACAATGCCATAAAGTGAAATGTCTAGATAAATTTCTTTGATCAAAAAATTTATTTCTCATCACATTGATACTATCATAAAAAAAAAAACCTGACCTTCAGAATAAAGCAGGTCACATCATTTCTACATCATAAAGAATTTTGTGGCACACTAAGCTAGTTTTTATTTTGTTTCAAATTTGATTTTAAGAAATTTTTGTTACAGCAGGTGTTAGTCTGGATATAACAAGCTATGTTGTGTTAATAAACAACTCTAAAACTCAGTGGTTTATGAAAAGACAATTTATTTTTATCTCATGCTAAATGTCCATTGCAAGATGAATGCATCTCTGTTCTGTTATCCTCCCTCTAGGTCCAGGCTGAAGCAGCAGAATCTCTGTGGGAGATTTGCTTGGCAGAGGGAATAAAGAGATAAGGTTAACTGTGAGTTGGCTTTTAATGCTTCAAGAGCGACATATATCACCTCCACACAAATACCCTTGGCTAAAATGATTTATATGACCTCTCCTGATTTCAGACTCCAAGGAGGCATAATTCTCTTTTCGGGTGCATCATCACAAATCACAATGACTAAGTCTGAGATAACTGGGCAGGAATGGAAGTATAATCCTTCTGCAGAGAGAACCCTGCAAATTGCACTGCCAACATTGACATTGATAGGGTACAGCAGTATAATCCTTCCTCAGGAGGAGCAGCAAATGTTTTGAGCAATAATACAATATAACATATATTTGGTGTCAATCTAGTAGATAGACCTACACATGTTGTCAACAGATAGAGGTAACAGAAAGCGATATTTTGGCTCACTAGAGAAATATTTGTAAACAAGGGCTGTAACAACAGAACAACTGCCCAATAGAAGTGTGAGTTTTTCAGGTCATAATTAACATCTTGTCTCTAAAATATTCAAATGTGAACACAACAACTGCATCTCAACGTTACACTGGAGTCAGCTGGAATCAATAATCTCCAATTCTTATAACATGGCAACTGTGTATACTTCTCATATGAAATACTTCTTTGTTCTTGAGGAGTTTGGAAAGAAGAATGAGTTGGAGAAGGACTTGAGAAGATGAATAAGTAGGAAGAAAAAGGAAATAAAAAGAGAAATCTGGATTTAGAAATACACTCTTCACACTAGTACTAATTTTATTTCTCACAAAAACAGTGATGTAGATTAAAAGAAGAATCAATATTTGTTTAAATGAATAAAATTTGGGTAGTATTGTAGTCAAAACATTTTGTTTAAAAACACGAAAGAGAATCAACAGATACTATTTAGGTAAATTAAAGTTTTATTTTATAGTGAAATAACATCATGATTTCCATTTTTTTAAAGTGATAGTGAAACTTTGTGAAATACAGTATTTTTTCTTAGAAATTTTAAAGTTTTTTGTGGGAAAATCTCTTCTTTTTCTGATGGCTAATCTTATTGATATATTACAGTTCAAAATGGTTTTACATGAGACACTTGGGAAAGTGCTTATGTTTTTAAATGATACATACAGATTTGAGTAAGATATTAATTCAGAGTAGGAGCAGGTAATTATGGACTAATAGTTATCCTCTCTGGATCTCAATGCCATGTATAAAATAGTGATAGCAATCATATTTCAATTACATTATGTATACATTTTTAACACTTGCTTTATCACAACTTCTATCATTTGAGTTTTTCTTCAGCCTCATAAACATTTAAAACTGTGAAGGGGAAAATTTTCACAAGAAATAGTTTCCTTTGTACTGTTTTGGCTGAAAATAATATTGAGGTTTTTTGCCTTTCTTAAAAACTGTTTGCTTCAAATGTGCTTATACAAATTAGTTTTATAGATCTGCTAATTAAAATAGTGAAGTAAGTTAAGAAATCACATTGAGAATTCTGGGAACACTTATAGGATCTTTGTGCTTATTTACAATGTTAAGCATATACTCTTTTCTAATTTGGTGTAAATTGAAAGCTAAAGGGCCATCTTTTCTATATCATTTTTTTCCTTACAGTCATTTACTTAGTAGTGATAGATGGAGCCTTTGCTTGTCGTGAATAGCATGCTATACATCTATTATAATGAATTTTAGCCATCAACTTAATTGATAGTTTCAAACTGTGGGATAGATTTATTCCCACAATGAATAAAACTACTTAACATTTGCAGCCTGTATAAATTATATTAACATTTCTATTGGTTCTCCATTTTCAGCCTAATATACTGCTACTTTTAAAAGAAATCAGTCAAACAATATATAATATATCACTAAACCATAGCTTCTGTTTAAGTAGAGTAAAACTATTTTTTCTGTAATACTTGAAAACTATGTGTTAAATGATTTTGCCAGGAGCCTTCACTGAACCATGAAGCTTTTGACTTGTCTGATGTATATCTCTGTGAGCTCCTTTTATCATTTTTTACTTTAGACTATTTGTCTTTCCCTGGCATCTCACCTGTACAACATGTCTCTATTATAATAACATAGAGAGTTTCAGAAAACCTGTCCACTAATAAGAAACGACTCTAATTCCATATAGGTTGTTATAAAGAGTAAAATACAAAGAAGTGATGATCAAATATTGATTTCTGAAAGTTTATACATATCTAAAACTTTTCTGGTACAAGTAAAAACCCTTAGGTCAAGTATCATAGGATCCAGTACACTTTCATGGGCTGTGGCAATTATATAAGGAAATACATGGTTCAAAATTTATATAATGAATAATTTCTACATTTTAATAATTTGTTACATTACTAAATCATGTGGGTTATTTAATTTTGCTGCATTGCTAACAAATGCATATTTTAATTATATTTTATTATTTTATATGATATTTTATGGAAAACTGGTAATTGAATAATGTTCTCAAATAGATTAGAATTAACATGCTGCTTAGAGGTAACAGTTTTATAGATAAAAATTGCAATCACTTGTAATTTACACAATACTTGATCTAGATGATATAATATATTGCCTTATGATCCTTTGTTTTTTCTTAAGTAAAATTACATAACTTTGCTCTCCTTTTTGTAATACCATTTTCTTTTGATGAAACTGCACAAAAGTTTAAGAATTGAGTACTTTGCTTTATTTTTATTTTAATATGATTTTAAAGGAATTAAGAAATGGGGAAACCATAAGGTGATGTTGTAGACCTGTTAATACTAGTACTATAAAATTAAGATACATTTTAATAAAACACAATTTAATTAAATTTAATTTCCACAGAGTTATAGAAAATAGATGGATCAAAAGTACCACCCACTGGGGAATTCCCTGGTGGTCCAGTGGTTAGTACTCCATGCTTTCACTGCCGAGGACCTGGGTTCGATCCCTGGTCAGGGAACTAAGATCCCACAAACCATGCAGTGTGGCCAAAACAATAAAATTAAATTAAAAAGTACCAGCCACTGGAGGACAACAATTCAAATAAGATCTAAACATAAGTTGTAATGTTAACTGTGTTAGATGGAATCCAAGACATCCATGTCATTTATTACACTTGATACAATAAAATGACCCTTTTTAAGTGCTCTGAACAAGTATTGAGGTCTCATGGGACATGATAGTCATGATTTAAAGATGAAATCAGTCAGCATGTTGAGTTTTTTTTTAATTTTTTGATTTACAGACATAGCTGCATTGGTGCAGGTACGGAGTAGTCAGATAATTGAATCCCAGATTGGGATACTTACCAACTATGTACAATGTAGCAAGAAAATCACACACATGCTGATGTTTTAAGCAAGGCAATTATTTTATTGTTGGAAAATGGAACTTAAGGTGGGTCATTAAAGAAGTGAAGCTTGACAGTGACACTGGTCGGTACAAAGATGGGATATTTGAGGCATTGTAATAGATTATCCCAAAATTTATTGTCATTAAATAACCATGTATTGTTCTTGTCAATCAGAACATTGAAAAGGGCAGAGTGGGGATTCCCTGTATAAGCTCTGTTACCTCTATGGTCTCGGGTTGAAGAATCAAAGACCAAACACTAGAGTCATCTGAAGGTTTACGCACACACTTGTCTGGTTGTTGATACTGACTGTTCACACGGGAGCCTCAGTTTTCATTCTTCAAGGGCCTCTGATAGTAGAGATAGTTTGGATATCCTTAGAGCATACATAATACCTGGATTCAAAGATAAGTGCCCCGAGGTAGAAGAAGCCAGTCAGAAGCCCCATATAACCTTTTACGATATCACTTTGGAAATCATGCACTATCACTGCTACCACTTTTTTTTTTTTTTCAGGACATTGCTTTTTCTTTAGAGCAAATTTAGGTTCACAGAAAAATTGAGAGGAAGGTATAGAGATTTCCCATATACTCCCTAAACCACACATGCATCGACCCCCCCATTATCAGCATCCTCCTCTAGAGCTGTGCCTTTGTTACAATTGATGAACCTATATTGGCACGTCATTATCATCCAAAATCCACAGTTTACATTAAGGTTCACTCTTCCTAAAATGATCTTATTTAACACTTGGTATATCTGGAGTCTCAGTTGAGTGCCTGCATTATTGTGAGGTCTATGCAGTCTGTTTCATCAAAATTCCCATTTCTGCCAGCACTCTTTGACCTCTAATCTAAACTCTTCTTTTGGGTCCCTGCTTCCCAGTAACTGGCCTCTGCCAGGACTCACGGAAGACTGCCTTGCATATATACAACTTATTATTCAGCCAGAAATAAAAGGGATCCCTGAAGTCAATATTCGGAGCTCCTTTTCTGAATAGCACCCTGCTTGCTAGTAACCTGACATCACAAACTGCAGCCCTGAACTCCAAGTTCTGCCTTTCCAGCTCAGAGTTACCACTGTGTTCTGTTGCTAAACTACAATCTGAAAGGTAAACTCGAATATAAAGACAATATGTAGGTTGCTCAACATGTTTTTTTTCCTCCTCTTTCAGGCATCAAATTCCAATACTGCCTGTTAAATAACATTGAAAAATAGTTGTCTCATATGTTGTTCCCAGTTTTTATATTCATTTTTACTGCATATATATTCCTGTACTGGTTACTCCATCTTGGTTAGAGAATCTGTTTTTATAACAATGTTAATAAACTGTGGGGTATCCTTTTTAGAACAATGTTAATATAGTAAAAAAAAAAAAAACAAAACAAAACTGAAAGATCATTTCCAAGTAAAATCATCAATAGAGTGTGTTAATATATTTCTCATATTTAGATGTAAGTGGGATGTATAATTAGAGGAAACATGGTGGACATTTTATTAATGATAACATTGTAAAAATATTTTACCATGACCCAGAGATATTCCGTTACATTTCATTACAGTAATATTTAGCATGTGGTTCACAAGAATGCAATTATATAGAATGCAAGAATTCTATATCAGAATGCAGTTTCAAGTTTCTGAAACTTTGTGCCATACTTTGCCCTAACTTAATAATCCTAATGTTTTAAAATAAAAGAATAAACCGTGATAAGAAAATCAAAATAATGTTACAATTATATAATTATTGATTTCTTATTAATCACTCAACCAGACTAAACTCTCTGATGACAGAGACTATGCCTAATTGCTCTCTCTATCCCTTTTTCCAAGCACAAAGACTGGAATATAGAGGTGTGTATAATGGATCAATTTATTGACAGAAAGAAAAGTCAAAATACAAGTGGTATCAGAAACTGTGTTATGATCATGAGAAATGGGTGATTATAACAATGTAGTAATGAACAAATTACTGTCAATTGAAAGTAGAGAATAAGTGAATATGTAATCTTAAATTTAAAAATTATGAATATGTTAATGCCATTGTTAGCAGTATTTTTAGAGGGCAAGTTCATCAAAGGAAGAAAGACAACAGTCAGGCTAATCAATACTAGGTCAGACTCAGTGAATCCAAGATCAATTTGTTCTCCACACATATCTTATTGTACACTGAGAAAATTTTCAGGCATACATTTTCTCATAATTAGTGATGGATTTTGATATAGTAATTTTAATTATAATTAGAAAAGAAATGGATGGAATGAATTAGAGAAAAGATAGTGTTATATATATATTTTTTAATCTAGATATTCCCAAGAACCAGAGTTAGAATTCTCAAAACTATTAAGCTAAGTACCACATTAATGGAAGTTTGTACTTAATATAGTCTCAGAAAACATTCGGCAAATGCTTGTTTGTTAATTATATTGTACTCTACAGTGGGCATTCAATTTTAATTCTAGGAGTGGGAGTGTACTGCTTTGAAATAAAAATCATCTTGAGAAAGCAACAAGGATAAATAAAGTGTTTAATTCTACTAAATATTAGCTCATACAGGATTTCTCAAACAGGAGTAGAAAAAATAATAGAAGTATTTTGACACATACATGGAACCTGGGTTAGTTAACTCAGAATAAGCCAGGTGGATTTTTTTTTTAACATCTTTATTGGAGTATAATTGCTTTACAATGGTGTGTCAGTTTCTGCTTTATAACAAAGTGAATCAGTTATACATATACATATGTCCCCATATCTCTTCCCTCTTGCGCCTCCCTCCCTCCCACCCACCCTATCCCACCCCTCTATGTGGTCACAAAGCACCGAGTTGATCTCCTTGTGCTATGCGGCTGCTTCCCACTAGCTATCTATTTTATATTTGGTAGTGTGTATATGTCAATGTCACTCTCTCACTTCGTCCTAGTTTACACTTCTCCCTCCCCATATCCTCAAGTCCATTCTCTAGTAGGTCTGCGTCTTTATTCCCGTCTTGCCCCTAGGTTCTCCATTACCTTTTTTTCTGCCTTTTTTTTTTAGATTCCATATATATGTGTTGGCATACGGTATTTGTTTTTCTCTTTCTGACTTACTTCACTCAGTATGACAAACTCTAGGTCCATCCACCTCACTACAAATAACTCAGTTTCGTTCCTTTTCATGGCTGAGTAATATTCCATTGTATATATGTGCCACATCTTCTTTATCCATTCATCTGTTGTTGGACACTTAGGTTGCTTTCATGTCGTGGCTATTGTAAATAGAGCTGCAATGAACATTTTGGTACATGACTCTTTTTGAATTATGGTTTTCTCAGGGTATATGCCCAGTAGTGGGATTGCTGGGTCGTATGTTGGTTCTATTTTTAGTTTTTTAAGGAACCTCCATACTGTTCTCTATAGTGGCTGTATCAATTGACATTCCCACCAACAGTGAAAGAGGGTTTCCTTTTCTCCACACCCTCTCCAGAATTTATTGTTTGTAGATTTTTTGATGATGGCCATTCTGACTGCTGTGAGTTGATATCTCATTGTAGTTTTGATTTGCATTTCTCTAATGATTAATGATGTTGAGCATTCTTTCACGTGTTTGTTGGCAATCTGTATATCTTCTTTGGAGAAATGTCTATTTAGGTCTTCTGCCCATTTTTGGATTGGGTTGTTTGTTTTTTTGATACTGAGCTGCATGAGCTGCTTGTAAATTTTGGAGATTAATCCTTTGTCAGTTGCTTCATTTGCAAATATTTTCTCCCATTCTGAGGGTTGTCTTTTCATCTTGTTTATGGTTTCCTTTGCTGTGCAAAAGCTTTTAAGTTTCATTAGGTCCCATTTGTTTATTTTTGTTTTTATTTTCATTTCTCTAGGAGGTGGGTCAAAAAGGATCTTGCTGTGATTTATGTCATAGAGTGTTCTGCCTATGTTTTCCTCTAAGAGTTTTATAGTGTCTGGCTGTACATTTAGGTCTTTAATCCATTTTGAGTTTATTTTTGTATATGGTGTTAAGGAGTGTTCTAATTTCATTCTTTTACATGTAGCTGTCCAGTTTTCCCAGCACCACCTATTGAAGTGGCTGTCTTTTCTCCACTGTATATTCTTGCCTCCTTTATCAAAGATAAGGTGACCATATGTGCGTGGGTTTATCTCTGGGCTTTCTATCCTGTTAAATTGAGTGTAAATATGAGTCTATGTGAATACACATAGAATTAAATTTTGAGGAAAGTATAAGGACAAAATAATTCAGATTGACATGTGAAGATAAAACCAAACACCAGGGCTTCCCTAGTGGTGCAGTGGTTGAGAGTCCGCCTGCCGATGCAGGGGACACGGGTTCGTGCCCCGGTCCGGGAAGATCCCACATGCTGCGGAGCGGCTGGGCCCGTGAGCCATGGCCACTGAGCCTGCGCGTCCAGAGCCTGTGCTCCGCAACGGGAGAGGCCACAAGAGTGAGAGGCCCAGGTACCACAAAAAAAAAAAACCAAAAAAAAACCAAACACCAAAAATTCACACTATAATCAAGAGCTAAGGATGTTTTTAAAAACTGAGAGTAGAAATTAGAAAAAATATGGGTAACCTAACAAGAGTAATGAACAATTGCTATTTTAATAAAATGATATTCTATAGACTGCTTTAAATTTGATTTTAGAACAAAAAGGTATATGATATGATATATCCATGAGACTCCTTGGGTAGTACAAAGCATTGGTTACCTCAACAGCAGGTGATTAAACTACCTTGAGACTGTCTACAAAATTCACCTTAAAAGTAATATGTACTCGATTTTGTTATGGTCATTTCCTTTGTTCTGTTTTCTTCAGAGATCTTTTAGTTTTGAATAAAAGCAGGTGCAAAACCTTTTCTTTCTTTAGTAATAGATTTGTCTATTGGTGTCTAATTTAAAGGTAAGGTATTCATTGAGGAATTCTACGCCCATAATTTGTCATCTAAAGGACTTTCATGAATGTGTCAGGAATATTCTCTACTGTTTAGTGAGTGCTGTAATATGCTGGCCTGAAATGTGCTTTGACATGAAGGCTTTTCAAAATTGTGTTAAATAAGTGGAAATTCTTAGATATAAATATTCTAAATATGTACACATAAATAATATATGCTTAGGAATACCTAGTTAATGGATCTTGTAAAGAAACAAGTCTGGACAGTTTTATCCATACAGAGAAAGCCTGGAATTGTTAAATTAGATGATTAAGATGCCAATATTATTATTTTTAGGACTTCTGTTCAGAGAAATTTGGAGTGGTTTTTAAATTCTACAGATTCCTAAAATTGTTCAATTCTTAATTGTTCTTACCTTTTGTTCTTTATTATAATTGCAGCCCTCTCTTTGTTATGACATTTTGAAAACTTAGGAAATTGGAAGCTGAACCGGATAATCAGTTATCAACCAAGACATTTATCCTTATTAGCAAAAATTCAGTCAAAATTACCTTGCCACTTAAATTCTCAAAAAGAATTCTTTTACTTTTTAAAATTTTTGACATTTTTCAGTTTGAGTGTGATTACTTCAAACAATACACATAGTAATGGACTGGAGGGAACAACATTATGTAAAGTGTAGCAACAAGCCATCTCATGTGGATTTTATAATGTTTGCATATGGGATTGATAATTTTGCATTCAGGATTTTCAGTCAAATAAATCAATGGATCTAACATTCAAAATTGAAGATGTCAAACTTCCTAAATGCTAATGAATGTTGATTATAGTGTGCTGAAAACCAGCTACTCAATATTAATTCTTTTAAAAGTGAACCTGTATACCACTCAATTAATAAAGTAGTCCATCTTAGTATATCTATCTTCTCCCTGTGTATACAATAGTATTAAATTCAAGGATATATATAAAATCTTTAATTTGATACATTTATTTTAATTAAAACATTTTGAAAATATATTATTTCTTTAAAATGGAAAAGAGTCAACTTTACTTTTTCGCTCTCTTATTCCTCACACAATCAATGTGTAAATACCATTTTTACTACCTCCAAAATATTTTATCAAGCCATTTACTTTGTCTCTACCCACAAGGACATGACAGACTATGAATATATGAATTCTTGAAACAGCTGGTATTTAATAGTATTCTTTTAGTAACAAGGCATATAACCCCAATATAAAAGAGATTAATTACAGTATAACTTGGAAGGATTTTAGAATAACAAGCTTCAAGAAGAATCTGTTTCATTCTGTTGTTTGTTTCCTTTGCTGTGCATAAGTTTTTTAGTTTAATGTGGTCCCACTTGTCTAATTTTGCTTTTGGTGTCATATCGGAGAAATCATTTCCAAAGCTAATGCCAGGAAGCTTTTCCCATATGATTTCTTCTAGGAGTTTCACAGCGCCTGGTCTTATATTTAAATAATTCATTTTGTGTTGATTTTTGTGTATAGTGAAAGGGTCCGATTTCATTTTTTTGGCATGTGATATCCAGTTTCCCCAACATGCTTTGTTGAAGAGACTGTCTTTTTCCTATTGTGTATTCTTGGCATCCTAAGATTTACTTTATGACCTGGAAATTCCACTTCTGATTATATACACAAAAGAACTGAAATCATGATCTCAAAGAGGTATATGTACTCCATGTTCATTGCAGCATTATTTACAATAGCCAAGCTATGGAAATAACCTAAGTGGCCACCAACTGATGAACTGATAAAGAAAACATTACATCTATGTTTATATATATATATGTATATATATATGTGTGTTTATATATATGTGTGTATATATACCTGTATATACATATAATATATATGTGTAATTTAGCCTTATAAAGAAGAATCCTGCAATATACAATGACTTGGATGAACCTGGACAACATCATGCTAAGTAAAATAAGCCATTCACAGAAGGACAAATTCTGCATGAGTCCACTTACGTGAAATATCTAAAATAGTCAAACTCATAGAAACAGAGTAAAATGGTGGTTGGCAGGGGTCCAGGTGGGGGAAAGTACCTTTGCCATACAAAGGGTATAGAGTTTCAAATACTCAAGATGAATAATTTCTCGAGGTCTGCTATGCAACATTGTGCCTATAGTTAATAGTACTGTCCTGTGTATCTAAATTTTTGTTCAGGGTAGATCTCATATTAAGTGTGTTTTTTTTTTTTAACCACAATGATACTTTAAAAATAGTCATTTAGTATATGAAATATTATGTAGAGATTTAAAATAATGGAACAAAATTATATTTAATTACTTGAAAAATATTTCTGAAATCTCATAAAGAAAAACAAATAGAAGTATACATGTAATAAAATCTGTTTTTTAAGTAAAAAACAGTAGAGTACATGGTAATGAGAAGGCATTGTCTTATGTGTTCACTGTCAGTCTCTCAGTGGTCTCTGTTTCATAACATACTTCACTCAAAATAAGTTTTCAATTGCCAATCAGAATAATTAGTCTACAACATAAATGTCATTCTAATGTGCCCATGCTTGAAGTTATTTCTGCTTATAATTAATTTTAAACTTGGCTTCATATACCCTCCCTTACATAGCTTCATCTTCTACCACATCATACTATTGTGTAAGCCACATGAAACTTTACCCTCTTGGAGGAATTTTCCACTCTCTCACCTTGTGTTCTTTTGGAACACACTATGCTTTCAGTATGACTCCGTTTTGTAAGACACTGCCCTTCCATCAGTTTCATTTGGCTAAAACCCTCCCGAAAACATGATTTACATCAAGTGTCCTTAACGTGTACTTCTATTACAACTATTACTTTTTTTATAATACATTTAAAACCCTAATTGCAATTGCATATTGAATTGTCTGTCTCTTCTGCTGGATTGTAAACTCCTTAATGGAGGTGGAGTTAAGCCCCTCTGCTTCCTAAAGGAATGCTACGTAGAAACACAATGGTATTGCTCCCATGTGTGGGGTGATAAAATACAGAATCTGGGACATTAACTTTAGCTAACCTTCTTAAAAACTTAGAGTCTAAGTGATAAAAGAGTCTGAGAAAATCTTGTTTAAAGGCTTCCAGTCCCAAGGGGTACAGAGACAAGTTTAAGTGTACAACAGTCAATGGCCGGCCTGAGATTCAGTGAGTAAATACGTGATAGAGAAAGTAAGAATACAAAAAAGGTTAAAACTTTAAAAATCAAGACAATAGATATGAAGCATTCTGGAATTTTTAGTAAAGGGAAAACAGCCAAAGTACTTCAGGGAGATAAAATAGTATCACTTACTACAGCATTATTATAATGGTTTATGATTCTAATAATAACCTTGGGTCATCAAGGCAAAGAATAATTTATATTAGCAGAGAAAATTAAAAATCTTGACCTTCAGTAATATTCATCTCATAAAGGTTTACACCTAAATTTGTTTATAATTTTCCTAGATGCTCAATGATGTAAATCTTCAATTTTCTGGAAATCAAAGCTAGCCTGGTAAGTGACATCCAAACATTTCTAGGTAATTTCAATCTTCGAGTTAAGGAACATCTTCTATAGAAATCAAAAGAGAAGAAAAATTTTATTTTCAGGATGAATTTGTGTTTTGATTTGATCATTTTTCTTTAATTGATTGCTGGAGTCCCCACACCCTTTGCTACTTAGAAGGGGAGTCTTGGTCGATGCTTGGACTCTGTTGATTATGAGCCAGATAATATGAAAAACAAAGAGATTATTTGAACTTGATGTTGCAAAATGAGGGAATTCCTTGGCAGTCCAGTGGTTAGGACCCGGCACTTTCACTGCCATGGCCGGGGTTCAATCCCTGGTCAGGGAACTAAGATTCTGCAAGCTGCATGACGCGGCCAAAAAAAAAAAAATGTTGTAAAATGAAAGAGTAATATGATTCATACATTATAAATTCACAGTAAGTCAACAAATGTTTGGCTCATAACAAGTGATATTTGACTTCAATGAGTTTCTACTTAGCTCTTTGTGAGGGTGGGGTCAGAAGTTCTCAAGGTAAGATTGTACAGGATGCTTTCATAAATGTTGCATAGAACATTGGTCCATGAGTCTTTAAATAATGTGCAGAGCAGATTTGTGATTTGCAAAGTAGGAATTTTGATGAGTAAAACAATGCTAAGCAAGTGTGTTTATTTCATAATTTCTTAAAATGCGTTTTTTGATCACAAAGTCCATTTTTCAGGGCATTTCTCTTAGAGTAACATTTCACGAACTATACTTTGAAGCCTATTGTTATATTTATTTAGTTAGAAAACCATTATAAAAATCTAAGCAAAAAATTTTTGAACAGAACGTTTTCTCCTCCTATTCTGCAACAAGAACAAAGACAAAAAGAAAGGTCAAAAATATATCCTCATCCTACAATTATGGAAGATCAGACTTTGTAAATTCTATCCTGTGATTAAGAAAGCATGTTTTGTTTTATATTTAATGTAACCTGTTTTATCCCATTTTTTTTCTAATCTATTTTGACTTTGTTTTTTAAAATAAAATCAATTATGATTGAAATGACTACCTCTTCCTTAAACACAATAGAACACAGTTGGAGAGAACTTGAGGATCTAATAGTTAAAACACAATATAAACAAAATATATCATTAAACCTAAAAGGTCACTCACTTGCATTTTAATATTAGTGCGCACTTATTTTTGTGTGCTTTTTTTCCAGTTTTATTGAGATGTAATTGACACATAACACTGTGTAAGCTGAAGGTGTACAATGTGTTGATTTGATACACGTATCTTGCAAAATGATTACCATCAGAGGATTAGCTAATGCCTCTGTCCTGACGCATATATACTTGAAAGTAGCCAACACTTGTATAACACCATGTACTAGGCACGGCCCTAAGAACTTCTCACTGAATCTTTACCATGACCATCCTGTGGAGTTACATTATGATAATCTCCTTATTTTATAGTTGGGGAAAGAGGCTGATTTAAGTTAGGCAGTTTGCTGAGGGCACACTGTAAGCACACGGCACAGCCCCATGTGAAAGTATATAGTCTGTCTCCAGAGTCCATAGCCTCAAACATCCTTCTTTATAACACTCCAGGTCATCATATTGATAATCACTTGATATACTCAGAGTACTTTTGTTTGGGCTCTACGGATCAACAAATTATGTTTCCTTTTTCATAGAAAACTGTACTTTTTGGAAAAGATAGCTATTGGCATAACTGATTTTATTAATGATTACATAATAATTGTTTCCTTGTTGCATAAAAGATAATGTTATCTTTAGATGGAGAGGACAAAACAAGAAAGTTTAATACAAAAATAGACCTGCTCAAGGAAGAGCAAGTTTGCCTTCGTAGTGGTAAAATCCTGACAAATTAATATTCAATGATTCACTTACTGCTTCTGAAATAATAATGACCATGCATTTTTTACATAATTTATCACTCTATTTTACAAGTATACATTATGTGTAAAATATACTCACCAATTATAGGGGCTTAAATGAATGCTATTCAATAAAATTATTCTTAGTGTATTTTATTTTTCTGTTTACATATTTTATTATTTCATTAATAGTAGAAGGTTAACCTATTTTAAACATAGATAACACCACTAATTATTATTCTCCCCCATTCAAGCCTTTCTCATAATTTTCAGTCTTCTAAGTCCTGTGTAAAAAAGAAAGGAGTCACCCATTCAAACACTAAAGAGATAAAAGGTAAGAAATATAGACAGTGTGATATTTACACAACAGTTAAAACTGCTGTCCTTACAGAGAGAAAATATTGTTTTGACTTGCAAACTGAGAAAAAATAACTAGGGATGTCAGAATTGCAGAATAAATATAGACTCTAGATATCATGTTCTTACATTGTTACTGTTCTGACCGTAATTACACTTTAAAATGAAACTTGTGGATAAAGAGTATTTGAAGATAACAAACTATAATGACTATAACACATTCTCAGGCAAAATGGCTATATTTGTTTTTTTCTAATATTTGATCACCATTAATGAGCTCCCCATGAAAGTTATGGTTTTAAGAAACTGGTGAAAACCTTAGTTCTGGAAAAAAATTTTACTTGAGACTATGTACCTACACAGCATACCAGAAAAAAAACTGAATAATTTGTATGGCCAGAAACTGTTTCTCCACGATTAATCTTTTTAGAGAACAATGAATTATTTCTTTGAGTATTTTCTGCCATGGGGAAAGGGGAGGGAAATATACATTATTTCTGCTACCCTTTCTTTTTTATTAACATGATGTTCTCTCTCACGAGTACCATGGGTATAAACAGATGAGCATTTCTGTTCAAATCTATGGAATATGTAGTGAGAACCCAAGTTCCCATTATCATATATCATTTCAATTAATTTTTTTTCAAAAACATGTGCAGATCTATTTATCATTCCATCTTTTTGAAAAAAGTAGTCACACTATACGCCTGGAATCTAGGCCATTTAATGAATTTCATTTTCAGTATTTAGCATGCAAAAATATGACCTAATAGAAGTTAAGAACTCTTCTCTTGCTGTACCCATTGGTGAAGTTAGAAGTAACCAGTCACCAATTTTGTCCTAGTACTCCTTAATAAACAGGGACAAAGGTTATGGGGATACTCATGAGCTTTATATGATATCAGGCAGAAGATCCCTCCAATTGCCAAATACTGATAGCAGTGCAAAATGCATTTATCTATACTTTCCCTGAACACGAGAAAATAATTATGTTTAGGAGAGAAAAGGATAGGAATGAAGACAAAACACTTTATTGCTTCTAAAATTTTACAGGATGAAAAGTGTAACTTGAAATATTATGTTGTAAAACTGAAATGGATAATTATAAATGCAAATAGATCTATGTAAATCTAATGACGTTTAAGGGAGAATGGATATGGAATAATACACATTTGTAGATAGAAGCAGTACTCTGTATAGTATGCTTTGTATCAAATGAAGGCCCTTTATGTCTACTAATGCTGACAGCAATTGACCCAGAAAAACAACCCCAACCTGAAAGAATTTTCTAAGTCAGTACTTTGTGAAAACTACAAGGGAGATAATTTGACAATGATTATATTAACAATTTAAAATGAGAATTATGTATTTTCCAACTAGTATAATTATGTACTCCAAGATATAATTTGGGGTATGATGAAAACTGTTACCTTAGTAAAGGTAGGTAATTATCTCTGCTCTTGTCCTGTGGCTATCTCTTTTTTTTTTTTTTTTCTTTAATTCAAGAGAATTTTGCTCTTCTGATCAGTTTCTCCATGCTATTCTTTCATGTGTCCTTCTGCCGTGGAATGGTTGGTTACATCTTTCTTCTAATATTATCAGACAGTCCTTAGTTGTCTGCATAAACATATTTTAAACTTGCTTTGTCTTAACTACTTTGTCTTTATCAATGATATGCTCAAAAGGATCTCTATGCTCCCATTTGCTTTGAAGAAATTTTTACCATTATCTACTGATTAATAAGAAATGACTTCTCATTCTATTTATGTTATCTTACATCTGTAAATGTCTCTAATATGAATCGTGCTTCTTGAACAAGTTGCCACAGTATTCTGCCTACTTAAAATTCTGCTCTATTATGGCAGTGGGTGGGATGTTATAAATTTTTTTTCCTTTGGATAAAAAATAATAATACCTGGTCTGTGTTGGCACTGGCTATCTTACATGTCACATAGAATCATTGATGACCCAGGATTTTATTTTGTTTTGTTTTCTTTTAACAAAACATTAAACATCCCTCTTGGGCTGAAGTAGCCATTAAAGTTTATCTTTTTGCTCCAACTTGGTGATAGCAATAAAAGTTGGTAAGAGGGCTTCCCTGGTGGTGCAGTGGTTGGGAGTCCGCCTGCCGATGCAGGGGACACGGATTCGTGCCCCGGTCCGGGAAGATCCCACATGCCGCGGAGCGGCTGGGCCCGTGAGCCATGGCCGCTGAGCCTGCGCGTCCGGAGCCTGTGCTCCACAACGGGAGAGGCCACAACAGTGAGAGGCCCGCGTACCGAAAAAAAAAAAAAAAAAAAAAGTTGGTAAGAAAGAATTCTGCCCTTGACCACACAAATCAGTAGACATAATCAGAAGGAACTGTATTTAGTTCTTCTCAATACTTTCAATGATTCTAAAGACCTATGTTTAAAAGATGTGATTAAAATTACACGCAATTTTGTCTCTCACTCATCCATCTTTGCTATATCTTCTTACAAAGCCACTCTCATTTGCACATAACCAAGTACCTAGTAGTAGGACAATGTATGTCCAATAGACTAATAGAGCTGGGAATGGATTACTTTTATTTCATGATAAAAAGTTTTCCAAGTCAGATATCTTTCTTACATGTGATTCTAGACCTAAGGCAAAAACACACTTGCAAGAAGATAGAGCTTGCCTAATCTCAGATATGGGCAAACTGGATGCTGATGATGATTTCAACTCTGGGACTAGCATGGAATCAATTACATCACTGAGTACATACAATGGCAGCAACATATAATGTGACTGTAATGAGTGAGGCTCTGGGACTTTAAGGGGAAGGGTTTCACAGAACTTATACCTGAGCTAATACACTTTGAGTTAGACAGACTTATAATTGAATTATTTCTCTTTTATTTAATCAGTTTTAATGCGTTTTATGCTTTTTTGTTTGTTTTTTGTTGTTTATTTTTTGCAGTACGCGGGCCTCTCACTGTTGTGACCCCTCCCGTTGCAGAGCCCAGGCTCCAGATGCGCAGGCTCAGCAGCCATGGCTCACGGGCCCAGCCGCTCCGTGGCATGTGGGATCCTCCCGGACCGGGGCATGAACCCCCGTCCCCTGCATCGGCAGGCGGACTCTCAACCACTGAGCCACCAGGGAAGCCCTTTAATGTGTTTTGAATGAGATTAAAAGTACTTCTACGTGTTGAAGCTGTATTAATGAAATGAAGTAAAGTGTAAAAATGCCTATTTACTTAACAGTCATGGTTACTTTTCTTAATTGAAGTCCAGAGACCATTAATAAATGAACTGTTAGTTTTTAGGAATGAAAATTGTCCACTCATGTTTTTTATATTAAATTTTAAAAAATGAGACAGTGTACAATTATATCGTCCTGTTTGCTACAAGATTACTCACGAGTGATTATAATCCCTGAATTTATATGACTTAACACACCTGCCAATGTCTCAGATAAAACTGCAGAAACTATATCATGTGGAAAGCTTAATGATAATTCAATATTAATATAAATAATGGTAAAATCATTCTACTTAAAACAACTTTGCATATGATTAAAATTTCAAAGCCATAAAATTTGAAACTAAATTCATTTTGCTCATGACCAGAAAGTATTCACAGTTCATCACATATTTGATGAAAGCCGTCTCTGTACATTAACTATTTCATTTTTCCTAACAATAAAGCCATGAGGGAAAAACAAAACAAAACAAAACAAAAATCTCTAGGTGTGAGAATCTTGGTAATCCAGCTGTTCTCAAAGGTAAGCCTATGCAATTTTTTTTTTTTTTTTTTTTTTTTGCTGTACGCGGGCCTCTCACTGTTGTGGCCTCTCCCATTGCGGAGCACAGGCTCCGGACGCGCAGGTTCAGGGGCCATGGCTCACAGGCCCAGCCGCTCCACGGCATGTGGGATCTTCCCGGACTGGGGCACGAACCTGTGTCCCCTGCATCGGCAGGCAGACTCCCAACCACTGCGCCACCAGGGAAGCCCCTGCCTATGCATTTTTGACCTTTCAATTTGTTCCAAGAGTCTTCAACCACCTTTTTCCTGTATTATTTTCTGGACATTTAATGATATGGCAGTGGTATTCTTGTCTTCTTCATTATATGAGTAAAGATGATTTAAACTTTTGTTTTATTTTCCCTTATATTACATGAGAGAACTTTTCCAAAAATTTTTCATTTGAAAAAATGGCAAAAGAATGAGTGAAAAGGCAAAAACACAGGTTTTGAGCAACTAAAATAAGAGAACGCTTAGTCTTCTACTGAATGTGACTGGATCTCTTTGTATCAGAATACAACTATTGCTTTAATTTTTGGTTGCTCATTGTTTAATTTTTCATTTAACTTTTTCATATATAATGCAGTTACATGATTGACTCATCCAGTGAAAATTCTCCCTTCTCTCCCTGTGCTCAAGCAATCCCAGAATTCCAGACAATACAGACAACTGTATTTGTGTCTTACCTGTCATTCCAGAGTGTCTTTATGTAAGTTCTTGCACTCTATGAATATATACTTACCCTCCACTTTTTATACACAAAGTAGTGTACTATATACACACTCCTCTGTTTCTTGCTCTCTCATTTAATATATCTTGGAGTCTACTTTCGTATAAGTGCACAGAGAGCTTCCTTGCTGGTTAGAGCAGCACATTATAACATTATTTGTTACACTGTAAATTATTTCAACACTCCCTTACTGAAAGACATTTAGATTATTTTATTTAATTATTGTTTCTTCCTTTACAGACAATGCTGCAATTAATGACCTTAATGAGAAAAGTGTATATATAACATATTTCTCAGTTGAGTCAAAAAGTGAATCCATTTCTAAGTTTAATATTTAAATAGAAATTATACTGAAGCTAATACATCCTCCTTACAGATGTAATAGTTTGCCCTCCCACAGCATTATAAGAGAATGCATATTTCCCAGCAGCCTCATTAACAGAGCACACTGTCATTTGTTTCAGGCTAAGATGGAGTAATAGGGACCAGATATACTTCCAGAAACAAAAGTGTTGTTCCAGCTTTTCTCTGATTAGTGTTAGCATGAACTACAGTTTTCAGTCCATTGCCTTTAAACTTATGAGTCTTTACATTTACATTTGAAGTGAGTTTTTTTGGGTGGAATGCAGTGAGGTTTGTTTCACTTGTCCATTTTCCACCATCAACAAAAGCAGAGGTATTTCAAGTGGAGAGGAAATAGTGATGATAGATATATCAGTGACATGCTGCTTATGTTGTAGTATATTTTACATTACAGCTTGAAGAATAATGTGTAATGTATATATTATCATAGAGTAAATAGAATTGTAACATGTTTCTCCATTTACAAAACTATTTTAACATGCTATCTTCTACCCTGCTCTAGGACATTTCAAAGCAAATGAATTCTATTATCCCTTACATCTTATTCTCCTTTATATTTATTTTCCATTTTACACTGCGACCTGTGGAAGTTCTGTTAAAAGGAAATCGTGGGGCTCCCTGGGACTTCCCTGTTGGTCCAGTGGTTAAGACTCTGAGCTTCCACTGCAGGGGGCACGGGTTCCATCCCTGGTTGGGGAACAAAGATCTGTCATGCTGCATGACGCAGATAAAAAAAAAGAAAGAAAGAAAGAAAAAAAGAAAAGAAATTGTGGGGCTCCCTGATATATTCCCAATGTTGTAGTCTCCCTCCTCCCACCTCGTATTAGTTTCATTACAGCAGTGGACTTGAAGATGAAGTAGCAGATTTGTTACCTTCAGATATTTCCAATTTTTACACAAGTAGCATCTTAGGTAAATTTGGCAGAGGGCATGAAATCCAATATAAAGTGTTTATAAGGACACTTTGTTTTTCACAAAGCCATCCATTTTTAATCACTAGGTTCAGGCAACTCAGATCCATTGCCGGGATGAGAAATATCTTCAACACAATTCATGAAGTTTGCAAAATTTTAACCTCTATTTGTTTCCTTCCTTGAGTTAATCAAGGGAAACTTCTTAGTTGGAAGATTAATATTCTTATTATAAAACAGTATTTTAGAAAAAAAGGCTGCTATTTGAAAATTTCAATATTTGAGCAAAATAATAAAGATAATAAAGAATTTCAGTGTTTGGGCAAGTATTAATAGCATATTTCTGTCTTTATCAAGACCGTGTTCTTAACACTGTACAGCATTTAATCTCCAGGTATTAAAGAAATCTTTTTCAGAGAAAGATGTTCAATTAACCTGATTGGATGTGACATATAATCTACAATTCATTTAAGTTGAATATTAGACTTCAGCTTACACCAAAGTGCTATAGAATGACAGATTTTTCACAAATATTCAAAATTGACAATGTATTATTGTTGTACAAGTATTCCAAGTTTTACTATTTACATACAATATATATTCCATTTTATATATAGTATTTATTAATATAGTATTATAATATAATTCGTTAGCCATTACTATTTTTGATCCATATACATATTAAATAATGATACATTTGTGTTCACTGGTTTATAAGAAAAAAGGCAAAAATCACTTAAATTGACAACTGTAATATCAACATCATAGTATGGCCAGCCTGTGCCTAAACATCACTAGTTTTGAGAAACTCTTTCTACCTAAGGAAACCCATTTAATTTTGTACCATCTGTTAGCAACACCCAAGCCATGCCCCCATGCACACTTTTCAAAAAATTAGAGATTATTTTAGCATGCTGTAGCAAGCACCCCATGACCCTCCGAGTTTATTCCTAAGGACCAAGAGGGAAAACCAGTATGTTTCTCCAATGTGAGCCAATTTTTTCACTTTCATCTTATTGTTGTTTGTTCTACTTAAATATATTAATTTACGTTAAGCATCTTTAATCAAATAACTAAAGTTTCGCTCCATATTTCAGTTGTGGCATGTATTGAACAGACTAACATCATTGCATCGATTCTAAAATATTTATTGAATACTTTAATATAATTGATTAAGTTATAAAATCTATAGTAATCCCCTTGGACTTTTCTCTGAGAAATGAGTAAGTTTTTCTTAAATAGTCATATTTTCACAAATATTTGAGACAAAGAATATAAAAAATTGACCTATATCATTGTTAATTCGTTCCCTAAACATCAAACTTTGTACTGAGAATGTTTATTTTACTTCCCATTGTCAGAGAGGGCTCTCAGTAGAGATATGGAACAAAACAAAAAGCACAGAAAATATAAACCTTAAATAAATTAAATGTATCAATGGTTAATAAAATGACTCTTTTAATCTAAATTGTAATCTTTTTTTTTTTTTTAATAAATTTATTTATTTATTTTTGGCTGCGTTGGGTCTTCGTTGCTGCACGCAGGCTTTCTCTAGTTGTGGCGAGCGGGAGCTACTCTTCGTTGTGGTGCACGGGCTTCTCACTGCTGTGGCTTCTCTTGTTGCGGAGCATGGGCTCCAGGCACATAGGCTTCAGAAGTTGTGGCTCGCAGGCTCAGTAGTTGTGGCTCACCGACTTCGTTGCTCTGCAGCATGTGGGACCTTTCCGGACCAGGGCTCAAACCCGTGTCCCCTGCATTGTCAGGAGGATTCTTAACCACTGTGCCACCAGGGAAGCCCTTCTAAACTTAATCTTTTACACTATGAAAATAACGTGCATTTATTTATATTTTCATTCATGACATGAAATAACCTGAAGGCATACTTAATCTTAAGTACATTGAGTCAATCAAGTTATGTAGACATTTTAATCATAACACAATTTAATCGCACTATGTTAAAACCTAATTTAATTTTCTTCAGTATCCACAATAAAACTTGTTATTGTATCCTGACAGCTATGAGGAATGGTTAAAATATTTTCTGCATGGAGCGCCACACTACATTGGATGAGAACAAATCATCAAATTGGTCAATTACAAAGTGTGAAAAAGTTGTTCCATTATATTTATTATCGTCATCGACCTATTATTAATGTTATGGTTGTCATTACTTAGTGAACAACTGCCGAATCTACTGTTAGAGTCAAATGGTAGAGATAACACAGAGTGCACCAGGCTAGGAACAATTACATCAATAGACTTTTAATTCTTAGAGACTTTAAAACAAGGGTCATAATGAATACGCTTGGAGAGGCCGGGTTGTTAATGCAAATACATGAAAGAGACCGGGTGAAAGAGAGAAGGTCTGAAACAAACTGGAAATCACATTATACTCTAAAGCAGCGGTCCCCAGCCTTTTTGGCACCAGGGACCAGCTCCGTGGAAGACAGTTTTTCCATGGACCTGGGGGTGGGTGGGTAGGGAAGGGTTCAGGTGGTAATGCTAGCAGTGGGGAGCAGCTCATGAAGCTTCGCTGTTGCCCACTGCTCGCCCCCTGCTGTGCGGCCCGTTGCTCTAAAGGACCTCACTGATGTGCTTAGCTGCATTCCATCATTTCGACTGAACCATAGGGGCCAATTATAGCCACATCTTATGATCTTGTAAAGGATGCCAGTAACTTATTTTTTAACTTTATATATCCTTATTTTAATGTCATGAATTATTAAAATAAGCAGACACACACTATATGGGCCACAAAAATATGTTTTTGAAGTCGTCTACTTTGCCAGTTTCCTTGGTGTAAAACTTCCAAGGAACATGGCCATTTTAAATCTATCAATGTTATATCACTGAACAGGAAGTTGAGAAGAGCTTCAGACATTCATTTCTCACAAGCACGTGCACTGCACCTTCAGCACACCACTCCCAAAGGCATGGATTGCTCCCTTAGCTTTAAGGGAACATCCACAAACACCAAGAAGTCTGCCAAAGGGGATCTATCTGTATATTGGTACCTTTGGAAACATCTTAACTTCCTCTTTACTCTCTCCAACCTCCTTGGCCTTATGATATACCCTTTAATTCATATTTGCTTTTTGCCTTTCTGTACGTCCTGTTCCACTCCTTCCCTCTCACTCCACATTTTGTATTTATGGTGATTAGTATGGGTTTGCTTCCCATACTAATGGGAAGCTAGGCCACTGTTACCCAACACACAGTTTCCTGTGTTTGGTTCCCTTTGTGACCCACAACATATTCAAGACAGTCCTGCCTTCCTTCTAGGTCCCAAGCCCAGTGCCAGAGTCTCCTGGACTTTGCTCAGGAGACAATAATGGAAAAGATACATGATTTTCCACTGAAAAGTAGTTTTTGTCATTATCAGCCTGGAATAAATACTATAAGGTATGCTTTGGTGTTATGAAAATGTGAAAAGGGCCCGCTAAATGTGGTAGCTGATAATGGAAGTAGACGTTCTGGGAAGAAATTGAGTGGTCAGCATCTTCAAGAAAAAGAATACTGGGCTTCCCTGGTGGCACAGTGGTTGAGAGTCCGCCTGCCGATGCAGGGGACACGGGTTCGTGCTCGGATCAGGGAGGATCCCACGTGCTGCGGAGCGGCTGGGCCCGTGAGCCATGGCCGCTGAGCCTGCGCGTCCGGAGCCTGTGCTCCGCAACGGGAGAGGCCACAACAGTGAGAGGCCCGCGTACCGCAAAAAAAAAAAAAAAACTGAACAAACTAAAAATCAACAACTTTACTTAGATGATCTGTCAGAGAATTAAGGTGATAAGAAAAACTACAAGCTCCTGAACAGAAACCAGATGTCTAGAAGTTTTACCAAAACCCATGGAAATCAAATGACTTTTATAAAAAGGACAATAATTAAAAAGAAAACTTTGAAAAACAGCAAACACTATGAACAAATTTAATATATAAGACACTGATGAGATAATTACAATACAATATTAAACAAAGCATAGTATTATGAAAATGTATACAATTTCTACAAATACTTAAAAGGTAAACAAGTAGCCAACAGAGGAAAAACAGAGTCAAATGTTTTGACTCACAGAAAATGAAACCTAAGTGCTCAATAAACATAAAAAATTCTAAAGTAAGTAGTGGTCAGAGAAATAATAGATTTGAAAATAAGAAGTATTTCCAATAAATCAAAATGAGAAAAATAAACAGTGGAAGTACTTGGTACTGATGAGAATATATAAAATCAGGAATTCCCTAACAATAATAGTGCAAATTTAAATTGTATATGACACTATAAGCTTAAATCTGTCAATACCACATAGTGTTAAGGATTTCCAACATACAAACCACCAATATTACTTCTAAGCCTAATTTTTATATTAACTCACATACGTTCAAGGTGATAGGTTCAATGATGTTTACTGTAAATTTGATTTTTATCATCAAAAGTTAATCTGAATTAATCTGAATGACTCTCAAGAGGAGAATAAGTAGATATATGGTGATTTTGTCATTTTTACAATAGTCAAGACTCCTCAGTCAAAGACTACTAGGACCTCTCCTGTAGTTGAACAAGATGGGTACATTGCTTATTGCAGCTAGGCAAATCACACTATGGGGATGTGTGGAGTGTCTAGTAAGAAGGTATGAAAAGGAAATTCTGTTTTATTTGGATCTTTCAAATGATTTGGGGGCGTGGTTCAAGGCAACTAAGTTTTGTTCTATATCAAAAGCCATTAAAGGGCTTCCCTGGTGGCGCAGTGGTTGAGAGTCCGCCTGCCGATGCAGGGGACACGGGTTCGTGCCCTGGTCCGGGAAGATCCCACATGCCGCGGAGCGGCTGGGCCCGTGAGCCATGGCCGCTGAACGTGCGCGTCCAGAGCCTGTGCTCCGCGATGGGTGAAGCCACAACAGTGAGAGGCCCGCGTACCGAAAAAAAAAAAAAAAAAGCTGTTAGAAAGCACGAGTAATTCTATGATTTACTATCTTAATGAACCTTATCTAGAAGTAGAAAAGATTAACATGAGACTGAAAATACAGGTAAAGAAGCAGCAGCCGCTCATATTAGCAATGATGGCGTATATTTGGTGTTTTTGTAATTTGCACAGTATGTTTGTTGCTTTTTTCTGTGTGTGGACAAACTTTGTCTCACTTCATCACAGCCATGGTGTGTCCTTAATTGATGTTGATGTTCTATGAAATTATTAACATTTAAAAGGAGAACATGAGGCTTAGCTCTGAGTGCTAGACCAGCTCTTGGATGACTGCTTTTATCTTTCTCACATGAAATAAAATACGAACGCTAAAATAGAAAAGAGAAGTGCACACATCAGCTTCTGTTTATTGCAGCCCCTCTTCCTCTTCTAATTTCAACTCCTGTTGTTTTGAAAATTCTATGTCCAGGTATACTATCACTCTGCTATAATCATCTACTCCCAGCCTTGCTGGCTTCAATTTATTTCCAATAACCTTGATTTTTGGTTTCTTTTCTCTCATACTTGACAACAAAAAAAAGTGCTTTAATGTTTAATAATGAAATCTAAGCTAGTTAATATATAGCACTGACTTTGGGTGCCAAGTTGGTAATAACGTGATGATTGTTTTGTTTTGTTTTTTTCGGTATGCGGGCCTCTCACTGTTGTGGCCTCTCCCGTTGCGGAGCACAGGCTCCGGACGCGCAGGCTCAATGGCCATGGCTCACGGGCCCAGCTGCTCCGCTGCATGTGGGATCTTCCCGGACCGGGGCACGAACCCGTGTCCCCTGCATCGGCAGGCGGACTCTCAACCACTGCGCCACCAGGGAAGCCCGTGATGATTGCTTTTATTTGAAATTAATTTGAGAGACACCATAGATTTATCTTGGGTTCTTGGATTTGGTTGTATAATGAATATCTTAGCAGAGGATAAGAAATTTTGACTTAATTAAACATATTAAGAATAATTAAATGACTTTGACTTTGAAAATTATATTACTCTTGTCTTCAGTAACTCTCATAAAGCATATAAACTAATTGATTAATAGGGAAGGAAGGAGACCAACTGCACATACACAATTCAATACTCTGTGAATGTCCATGTCTGTGTCTTGAATTTTTACACACACACACACACACACTCACTCACTCACAATTTTTCCAAGTTTAAGAACGTTGTTAAATATATTAAATCATTACTAGTATTAGAAAATACCAAAGGAAGCAGAGACTTAGCAATGTCTAATCTAAAATTATTTCTTACTGCCCATTCTATTTACTTAGCTTCTAGCGTCCAATTCCTAGATGCATAAAAATGTCATCTTATGTAGGTTGAACCTGTATAGTGTGCATGGCTGTGATTTACTAACACTGATATTGTGAACATTATTAATATAATGTTCTTTTTTTTTTTTCAGTACGCGGGCCTCTCACTGCTGTGGTCTCTCCCGTTGCGGAGCACAGGCTCCGGACGCGGAGGCTCAGCGGCCATGGCTCACGGGCCCAGCCGCTCGCGGCATGTGGGATCTTCCCGGACCGGGGCACGAGCCCGTGTCCCCTGCATCGGCAGGCGGACTCTCAACCACTGCGCCACCAGGGGAGCCCTAATGTTCTTATTATATTTTCAAATGCATGACATTCTCCTTTATCTGCTCAAAGTATCAGTCTTCTTGGGAGTAGGTAAGTGTTCCCTACAGAAGGAACATTCATGAGAAGATCAAGGTAAAACACAATTTCCGAATTTAAAAAATTAATATAAATTTCCATTCAAAACAAGGTAGTTTCTTCTCTAAAGACAGTAACCATGTCTTTTTCACCCCATTATTATATCAAATACCTGACTTGTGGTTGACTTTTGGGCAACCACGCATGACTTTTATAAACTTGAAACATGGCTAGTACAAATTAATATTGCTATAAGTGTAAAATATGAAATTTGAAATATCTAATATGAAAAAGTATATAAAAAGTATATAATTTGGACCTCATGAATGGTTTTATATGTCAAAATGTTAATTTGGGGGATTGGTTTATATAAAATATATTACTAACATAAATTTTACTGATTGTCAATGTGCCTATGAGACTTAAAATTACATATATTGATCCCATTATATTTTTATTTAATAGCACTTGTTCAGACTACAGAGAACTTTTATAAGGAAAGTACAGATGGAGACAGGAAAGTGAAAGAAACTTCAGAACTTGGAGTGACTGAGATGGGTACCTTCTCAGTTGGTATAATCGAACTGAAGGAGAGAATGAGAAACTGAATAGCAGGGTTTAGGGAAAATACAGATATAAAAACACAAGTGAACACACATATACCTTCCTACTGACATCTAAATTCTGTATTAGGAAGAGAATGAGGTGTGAAGGTCATAATGAAGGGAGGAGAAGCAATGTAACTGTTTAAATGATAAGGTCATGACTAGGGGCACTTTGTCAGTTTTTGTTGTTTTTGTTTTTTTAACAAGTCTAATAGCTGTCATGCTTGGTTAGCTAGTAATCAAGTAGAGAAAGAACACTGCCTCTGCATAACTCAATGTTAGTGAGATGTTCTTTCTTTCCTTTTTTGTTAAACAAACTTATTGTGATACAATTCACTATAAAACAATCCAATTCACCCATTTAAAGTGTACAAGTCAACGGTTTTTAACATATTCCCAGATGTGAACAGGCAGAATTACAGTCAGCTTTAGAACATTCTCATCACCTCAGAAAGAAAGCGCATACCCTTTAGTTATTACCCTTCTGTATGTTGCTGGATTTGATTGTTAGTATTTTGTTGAGGAGTTTTAAAGGTATATTGATAAAATAGGTCTACAGTTTTCTTGCGACGCTTTTGTCTGGTTTTGGTGTCAGAGTAACAGTGGCCTTGTAAAATGAGTTGGGAAGTGTTCCTTCCTCTTCTACTTTTCGAAAGATTTAGAGAAGAATTAGTATTAATTTTTCTTTGAATGCTGGTAAAATTCGTTGGTGAATACATCTGGGCCTGGGTAGTCTGGATTACCACTTCAATCATTTCACTCGTTCTAAATCTATTCAGTGCGTCTATTTCTTCTTGAGCTGGTTTTGGCAGTTTCAAGTATTTGTCTGTTTTATCTAAATTATCTAATTTACTGGCATACAATTGTTCATAGTATGCTTTTATTTTTTAAAAATTTCTAAAAGTTCAGTGATAATGCTGCTCCATCTTTTATTTCTGTTTCTAGTAATTCAACTCTTTCTTTTTCTCTTGGTCAGTGTGGCAAAAGTCTTGTCAATTTTGTTGATTTTTATCAAGGAACCAACTCTTTCTTTCATGGATTTTTCTCAATTCTTTTTCTACTCTAGCCTTTATTACTTCCCTCTTTATTAACTTTAGGTGAGTTCTCTCTTCTTTTTCCAGTTTCTTAAGAGGTAGGTTTAATTCTTCCTCTCCTATTTATTTATTTTCTTGTCCAGCTGCTTTGGCTTGAAATTCAGTACAGTATTGAAAGCAGCGGTGAAAGTGTCATCTTTGTCTTGCTGCTCATTTTAGAGGGAAAGTTTTCATTCTTTCATCACTGAATATATGATGTGGCTTTTCCATAAATGCTCTTTATCATATTGAGTTCTCTTCTATTCATAGTTTACTGGGTGTTTTTATTATGAAAGTGTCAGATTTCTTCAAACTTTTTTTCTGTGTCAATTGAGATAAATAAGTGTTCTATGTTTTCTCTTTTCTATTAATGTGGTGTATTATATTGACTGATTTTCCTATGGAGAACCAACCGTACATTCCTGTGATAAATTCTTATTTGTCACAGTGAATAATCCTTTTAAAATGCTGTTGGGTTTAGTTTGCTGATATTTCCGCTGAAGATGTTTGTCTCTGTATTCATATGGGATATTGGTCAATTGTTTCTGTACTTGTGGTATCTTTGTCTGGTTTTAGTATCAGGGTAATGCAGACCTCTTAGAGAAAGGAAGTGTCTTCTCGTTCTCTCCTATTCTGTTTTTTGGAGGAGTTTGATAAGAATTGGTGTTAATTCTTTAAATGTTTGATCAAATTCACTCATGAAGCCATTTGGTCTTGGACTTTTTTTGTAAGCTTTGATGCTATAATGGCTATTTTAAAGTCGTTTTTTCCTTTAAATATGACATCTGGTCACTTACACAAGCAATTTGTGTTGTCTCCTGTTTTCTGTTTTTTTTTTCTGGTGTATAGGGCATAATTTCTGGTTTCTTTGCAAGCTTCAAATTCTTGTTGGAAAATGGACATTTTAGGTAGTATATTATAGGAACTCTAAGTACTGCCCTCCTGCCCCGCCCTGTCCCCAGGGTTTAGTATGTTTTTTGCTTATTTATTGTTCAGTGACTGCGTAGACTGTTTTAGTGAAGTCTGTTTATTCCTTCCTCACAATGCTAAGCCTTTGCTGTTGCTCTGCAGGGTGACATATGCCTCTAGTCTCCTGGGATGGCCGTGGTATTGACAGGGCTTTCTTTCTCTCTCTCCCTGACCATACTCCGCTGTTAACCTCCACTAAGGGTGGGCAGACTCCTCAATGGCTTTCAGCAAAGCCCTGGGGCATAAATTGCTCTACAAACTAATCCAATTAAATTTTAGCTCTCTTGAAGGATTAGTTTCTGAAGTCCATGGTTGAGATCTATTCTGACTACAGGATTGCCCCCAGCAGCTGTCTCATTCCCCGATTCTATCCTGCAAACTAGTCAGCTTACCAACTGGACTGTACCTTCATTAAGTCCATGAATCTCCTCCCAGTTTCCTTTCACCACAATCTCAGGTTTCCCAGAGGGCCTTTATGCTTGAATTTCTCCATATCCCCTGCAAAATAAAGGCAGTTGCTTTGGAAGAGGTTAGGCGCTATCTATTTTATGGCATGCCACTTCCCCTGGCAAATCCTGGGATAGGACTCTGGAGCTTGGAGTGAGGAGAAAGGCAAGCTACTTTCTGAGCAGCAGGCCCACCGATGATTAGGAACTGAGCTCTAGGTGGAGGGAAGGACTATTGTCCTAAGGTCCTCTCCTGGTTTGGGACTGCCACCACTTGATCTGGCTTTGCACTGGCAGTGTGCTGAATGTCGCAGTGCCTAATAAAGAAAGCCCTACCTCTCAACCACACTAACCCAGGAACTCAGCCTCAGCAACAAGTACCTGGGGAAGGATAAGAAGTGCTGAAGTCCTGCACCCCCTAGGATAAAAGCCTGCTAACTGGAAGCTGGGGGAAACGGAGCCCTGTGTGCTTGGCCAGAGCAGTCTGGAATGGAGTCTCAGATGCTCTGATGTGGGCGAGTGGAGAGAAGTGGTTTGGGTTCAAATACCATAGACTCTTGCAGTTCTTAAAAATTGTTGTAGATTTTATTGAATAGATGTTCCTTTCTTTGCTCTTTTTCCTTAGGACCACTTCCAGAGGCTTGAAATAGTTGTGTTTCTTTTTTCTTTCTGTTGTTTTTAGACTTTAGTTTTTAGAGCAGTTTTAAGTTCATAGCTTAAAAAGTACGGAGTGAACGTTCCCATACCTGACTTGTCCCCCTCACAGGCATAGCCTCCTTCTTTATCAACACCCTACATCACAGTGGTACATTCGTTAGAATCAATGGAACTCCACTGATACGTAATTATCACCCAAAGTCCTTAGTTTACATTAGAGTTCGCTCTACATTCTATAGGTTTGAACAAATGTATAATGACACATATCCTCTAATATAATATCTCACAGAGTTGTTTCACTGCCCTAAAAATCCTCTGTGTTCTGCTAATTTGCCCCTCCCTCCCCTCTGATCCCTGACAACCAATGAAGTAATCTTTTCTGTCTCCATAGTTTCGCCTTTTACAAAATGTCATATGGTTGGAAACATACAGTATGTTGTCTTTTTTTTTTTTTGGCCACACTTCGAGTCATGCAGGATATTAGTTCCCTGACCAGGGATCGAACCCAAGCCCCCTGCGGTGGAAGCTCAGAGTTTTAACCACTGGACCGCCAGGGAAGTCCCGGTATGTTGTCTTTAAAGATTGACTTCTTTAACTTAATAATATGCATTTTAGTTTTTTCCATGACTTTTCATGACTACAGCTCATTTATTTTTAACATTGAATAATATTCCATTGTTTGGATGTACCACAGTTTATTTATACATTCACTTCCTGTAGAATATCTTGATTACATCTGTGTTTTGCCGATTATGAATATAAAACTCCTAAAAACATCCATGTGCAGGTTTTGTGTGAACGTAAGTTTTCAACTCCTTTGGGTAAATGTCAAGTCATGTGATTGCCGGATCATGAGGCTAGAGTATAAGTTTCGTAAGAAACTTCCAAACTGTAAGGTGGCTGCACCATTTTGCATTCCCCCCAGCGATGAATGAGAGTTCCTGTTGCTACACATCCTCACCAGCCGTGTCACCAGTGTTCTGGATTTTGGCCTGAAATGGAGCAGGACCCTATGGTCTTTGCCCCTCCATGTCCTAAGCTTGCTTTTTGTCTGTGGAAAAACTTTAGCCAAAAAATAAGTTTAATCAGAGAAGTGAGAAAATGCAGAAACAAAGGAAAACAGTCAAAGGAGACCAAACAATAATAGTTTAGTCATTAAACATAGTCAAGGACCTTTAGTTCCTTCTTAAGAGCTATAGGTAATATTCTGAGCCATAACCTGTGAGCTGTCTTATAGATACAGAAACCCCCGCCAGGTGGAAGAAGTTAACTACATGATGACCAGACTGTAGCTATGACATAAGCTGCCACAATTCCAAGAATTGGCCTCATGGAAATGGGAGCAAACGGACCCTGGAACTGAAGATTAACTGTACTTAAAACAATTAAGATGACGCTGGTCAGATCACCGATGACCAATCTCAAGATGACTGTCGGAGCTGACTGTGCTGTTTCTGCAGGCAGGCCCCTCCCTCCGACTGTAAATGCTCTTGACCCCAGATGGTCCGGGAGTTGGGGGAGGAGATCGGCCTTTCGATAGGCGTTCCCCCCTGCCCCCGCCCTGGGTGCCAGCACCCAAAACAAAGTAAACTTTCCTTTCCACCAGCCTTGCCTCTTTATTGGCTTTTGAGCAGTGAGCGGCCAGACCCTACTTTTGGTTACAGTATCTCACTGTTGTTTTCATTTCTAATTATCTAATGATATATGATGTTGACCATCTTTTCACATGCTTATTTATCATCTCTATATATCTTTGGTGAGGTGTCTGTACAGGTCTTCTCTCATTTTAAATCAGCTTCTTTCTTTTCTCGTTTTAAGAGTTTTTATAAATTTTGAATAACAGTCCCCATACGATATGTTGTGCAATTTTTTTCTCCCAGTCTGTGACTTGTCTTATCATTCTCCTGACAATGTTTTTCATAGAGTGGAAATTTTTAATTCTGATGAAATAGTTGTTTTGTAAAAATAATTTTAACCACTTTTGCTAGAGTGGCGGTCCCCAACCTTTTTTGGGACGGTTTTCGTGGAAGACAATTTTTCCACAGATGGGGTAGAGGGGTGTAAGGAGGGGGGATGGTTCAGACGGTAATGCAAGTGATGGTTTTGGCAGTACTGTGAGCGATGGGGGGCGGCAGATGAAGCTTTGCTCTGCTTGCCCACCACTCACCTCCAGCTGTGCGGCCCGGTTCCTAACAGGCTGAGGACTGCTACAGGTCTGTGGCCCGGGGGTTGGGAACCCCTGTGCTAGAGAGTGGGTCAGTGGAGTTCCTTAGGCTGTCATGCCAGAAGTCAATCTCTGGGATAAACTATCTCATAAAATGAATAATTATGGAAACAGTGGACTATAAACTATTCTACAGCCAAGAAAATCTATTAGTTGTATGTATATAAACATTTTATTACATATCCACATATTTCAAGGCTTAGGAGCTATAAAATTATCTGTAGAAAAGTCAAGATCACATCCTTCTGGACTCCAAACTCAAATTTGTGTCTGGGGGAAGCATTAAGAAACTTAAATAGAGAGGATCAAGGCTTATTTGGCATGCAAAATTAATGAGAAGTAAATGTTCTGAAACAGTGGGCAGTTGTCTGCACACTGCACTTCATTGTGAACTAAGAATAAAAAGAATAGGTTAGGATGAGTAATGTCAAATGCTCTAGGACTTGTAAACATGTTTAAATAGTTATTCAAGACTAATCCATACAATTTTCATAAACAGATTTTCTTTTGATAGTAAAATGACTTACTATCTACCTTGCTTTTTATCCAAAACATAGAGATTCCTTGAAAAATGGTATCTTTCTAAAACATATTAAATATACCATGATCACAACTATTTTCAAACATGTGTTTAGACATACGTCTTCCAGTTTGTGAAATTGTGCCCATCTGCCAGCAAGAAGGGAGTGTCTAAGACCATTTCTTTAATAGTAGATATAATCTTAAGTGGTTGCTAGCCTAAAGAGAAAGATTAAAAAGCTAACTATTTCCACTTTTCTTCTCCCCAAAAGTAAACCTGGTAATAGTCCCATATATAAAACATAGAGAATGACACTGAAATTATCAGTTTACTAAAAAAATAAAAACATGTTCTATTCTTTCAGTTAACTTAATGTCACATAGCATCTAACTAATATATTATATTTTAATTATTTCCATTAAAAGTTATTTCTAATAGTAGTTGAAACACACCAACCTTAAAATTTTTTTCTGTTATATTTTGTTTGGATGAATGTTAGATTCGACTACTTTCTTGTCAGTTTTTTGCCATTGAATACAACTACAGTGACTAATATATGGTATGTGTGCATATATTTTAATTGATTATATTCTTACTACTATAATTTGACATTTTTAAAACTCAATTTTTTGATATTACTGGATTTGACATGCTTTATAATGCCTAGATTAAATTACATTTATCCAAAATTTCCCATGTTGTTGGTCAATTAAGAAAATTACAATTTAATATTATTACAAACACTGTTGCAATAAATTTCTGGTAGAACTTTTCATTCACATAATTGTTTCCTTGGGATATATTTCTGAAGTACTCTTTCTTGCTCATTTTAAGGCTTTGGATATTCATTACCAAATTGCCTTCCAGAAAGGTCATACCAGTTTATATTCTCATATTAATACAGTGTGAAAAAGACACTTTTTATGTTTCTAATTGGAAGGATAATTGGCAAATGCTTTCTAGAGTTCAAAGGAAAGAAAGTAGCCTGTAATTCTAAATTAAAGCAAAAATATTATGAATGGATGTTATAGCTTCTATATGATTACCATTGGAATTTTTTTCCCCTATAAACCAGGACATAGAGATTAAGTCTAAAATTCATGTAGTCCCACTCCTTCATTTTTTCTTATGAGAATGGTAAATTAATAAGGTCACTCACTCCAGAAAAGGAAGCTTTTATAATATTCTGTAGTCTAAATTGTTGTTCAAGGGGTATAACATTTCAGTTATGCCAAGTGAATAAGTCCTAGAGATCCACTGCATGATATACAGCCTGTAGTTAACAACACTGTATGGTACACTCAAGAATTTGATAAGAGGGTAGGTATCATTTTATGCGTTGTTATCACAGAAAAAGTGGGGGGAGGAGGAAATTTTTAGAAGTGATAGATGTGTTCATTAATTTGATTGTGATGATGGTTTCATAGGTTTATTGGTATGTCCAAACTCATCACGTTGCATTAAATATATGCAGTTTTTTGTATATCAATTATACCTCAATAAAGTTGTTAAAAATAAAGTCTATAAGTAGGAAACACCAAATTTTGTACCTCTATATCTAATTTAATGGACAGTAGCTATATAATCTAACCCCTTTTCCTGGTCAAGAAAGCATAAGGGAATACCAATGAATGCTCAATGAAGCTTTTATATAGACATTGCTGACTCCATCGAAATTATATATTATATATATATATGTGTGTGTGTGTGTGTGTGTGTGTGTGTGTGTGTGTGTGTGTGTGTCAGTGAATCTTTAGGCACTTGTGATCTTTGACAAACTGCTGGATTACTTAAGACAGATTAGATGAATAGAATCATCATGACAAAAGATCAATAGGATTTATCACCATTTATCATCAATATTGATCACTATTTTGATGACACCAAAATATTATTTCTTCAATTTTATGCTAGATTTTAGCAGTTGTTGCCTTACCATGTCTAGTTCCAGTTGATCTGTTTAAATTTGGCCTCATACTCAATTTAGTTACTTGCATTTCTTCAGTTTATTTTTATACATATACTATTGTATATGCATTTGCATACTAATTAAAACCAACATTACATGAAACATGAAATCAATGTATTAGAAACATATCAATCAATTTTATTTTAATAAAATGATCTTTCTGTGTTCAGAACCCTAAGTAAAAAGTGGCAAATTTTACTATATTAGAGAGGTGAAGAGCCTGGTTCTGGAAATCTATCTTTGTGACTTAGAGAAAGTCATCAATTTTATGTCTGGTAAACTGGGGTATATGTGTGTGTATATATATATGTATGGTACTGTAAAATCTTGATATATATGTTTATATGTATATATAAATATACATATATCTGTTTCTGTCAAGGCTTTATGAGACAATATTTGTGAAATATTTATCACTATGTCTGGTACAAAACACGGGCTCAGTAAGTGCTAGTTATTATTTTCATGATAATATCTTCATGTTCTCTGCATATTCTTTACCATAAAATTATTTATCATTAACTGAAAAACACATTTTATATAATATTTTCTAATTAAAGTATCATGTTCCTTATCACTATGATGAGCAATACTAGAGACATCCATTAATTTTTATTTGTATTTGCTATTATGAATATTAAATACAACCAAAAGAAAATTTATTTAAACATGGGCACTTTTTACCTCTGTTTCTAAATTTAAGACAAAACCTTTGGTCAAATATTGCAATCTATAAATAGTTTAAAACATTTTTTTACCAACAAAGGGAGTTAAGGGGATTCAATATATTTGAGAAAAGAAAATACAAGCTGAGCAACTGTGGCACAGAATGGCTCTGACGTATATATTATCTTACCTGGATAGTATATTTCATTATTAGGTCTGAAAAAATAGCTGTTCTTTGGGACTGAGTGAATATAGCTCTAATTTCGGCTTCTCATTTCAGCTCCTCATATATAATTACTTTCTCTATGAGTGTAGAGTGGAGGGTTTTCTGTTACCCTGGGTATGAGCTTTAATTTAAATCCTCAGATTTCCAAAATTCTAATTTAAACTGCAGAGCAGCACAGCACAGATTTTTCTCTTGCAAATGGGGTTGATAATTTGCAAATCCCAAATGAAACAAATCATTTAGCAGAACTCAAAGAAGCCAGTTAGTCTATGCTTTATTTTTTTTTTTCTCCTACAAAATGAAAGAAAAAAAAAAGCTTCAATACTATTCTGAGAACTTAATCAAGAAGACCTACAGAGTTATTCTGGAATTATATGCCCAATGGCATACAATTTAAATCCAATACTTTGGAGAAATATTAATAAGTTAAAGAAATGGCAAAATGAGACAGTCTGAAAAATGTAGTATCATGTAGCTAATTTTTCATGGTTTATATTGAAGAGAAAGGACCGTTCCCCTGTATATTATATCACACAGGTTAGAATCAATTGTTTCTGAAAGCAGGGAAGAATACTCTATCACTCATATCCAATTCTCAAGGCTACCTAAAATGTCAGGTATCAAAAATGACTGACTCTTTGCAATTGCCTACTTTATTCCTCTATGCTGCATCTCTTGAAGACATATTGGCACTAAAATTGGGGAGAAGAACAATCTAACCAGATATAGAAAGCAGGAAGATATTCTTCCTTTACAATAAAAATAACCAGTATCTTTCTGAGAGAAAACAAACAAGCAAAACAATCACTTCACTAATAGAAAGGGAGTCCAGGAGTGTGAAGGAAGAAAGATCAAAATCAAATCGGGAAGCAGTTCCCAAGTCCTTTGAAGAGAAGCAAGTTAGGGCATTCTTACTCCTGTGGGCTTTGGTAGAAGTTAGCTGCAAAAAGATAGCAAGATAGACATACTGCCCTAATCTTAGCTCTCCTGGTGATACAGTTCAGGACTTTATTATTCACAATAGAAAGCTGTTGCACAAAATGAATCGTTTTTGAAGATGAATAGCTGTTCTCACAAACGTTAATCTGGTCCATATGAAGTCTATTACATTCTCAATTGCTTCAGTGCCAGAGATGGTTTAAGTGGTAGTCAGAATGTTGAAAATATTAGAAAATGTATTCATTTTGGTCATCCTGAAATTATAAAACAAGCTACATAGTTAGGAGTGTAGGAAGGAGAAAAGCAAGAGTTGAAGCAGAGTGAACATGTTAAGAGGTAGCATGTGATGATGGCTACACATGGACAGAAGAAGAGAGGGTTTTTAATCAATAAGGTTCATCTTCATTATCTTCCTGTCAATAGGCTCAAGAAATAGCTCGTGAATTACAAATACAGTAGAAAAAATAGATTAAGTTTTCAATTTGTATACTTTCCTCTAAAGCCTGTAGCTCAATGAAACGCTATCTTGTAGTTCCTTTTGGTTTGGTTCCTTTTGGTTTGGTTCCTTTTGGTTTCCTATGATTCACTTTAATTGATCAAATGGCGTTATTAGGTTTAATATGTGCTCAGAAAGTACAAATGGAACAAACAGAAAGTGTTATGGCTTCATTATGGCTTCAGGTCTATTCTCAGTAGGAGCTGGGGTGATTCTGCTGGCTTATAGGTATTTGGCTGTTTCAAGTAAACAATCAAATTAAATAGTTTGGTAACTTTGATGACCCAAAATGATGAACACAAACATATATCAAGCCCAGCCAGGCAGACTCCGAAAGTCTTCCAATTAATTATATAAAAATGTGTCATCTAAATGGAGTAAGATCTCTGGGTGAAAGAGACAAAAGTGAGAAGCATAAAATGAGGGGTGTGGTGGAAAATTTTGACCAAATCTGATATATGTCAATGGAGAATTTTAAACAGGTATACACCTCTAAAAAAGGATTAGCAGAGTTTATGCAAGTGATACAGATGAAGTGGTCCCTCTGCCTCTGTTAAGGCACCCTTTCACATCCCAATGGGGATGTTATGGGTACTTACATGGAATTCCAAACATTATCCATATCTCACAAACCCATAAACTCCACGTGGTTGAGGTTGTGGGAGACATGGAAGGTGTTAAAAATTCAAAAAGTTTTAGTCCTTCATAAGTCTCCTGTTAGACATAAAGTCATATAATTCCTACCACCAATTCTAGCAAGTGAGAAAATGAAGAAACAAGAGGAAGAGGGGAAGGAGGAGAAAGAGTTATTTAGAAAAAGTCTCCCCCATGATGACATTTTCATCATTATTTATTTCAGACTAAATAAAGAATGAAAAAATAGCATTAGGTTCCAAAAAAATTTATCACACTAAAATGTGGTGACAAAGAAAATTAAGTAAAAAAAAAAAAAAAAAGCAGGTTTTAGTTATTTTGCCATCAAACATAAATCATGATAAAAATGTTGGCAAAACTTTTATTTTCCTTAAATGATGAGGAATAACCACTCCTCTGTTATTATAAGCAATAAATATTATATCATGTATTTGGCCATATAGGCTCAAAGTTATTTTGACAAATCGATTCCCTTTTAGTTAAACAAGCTTAAAAAGTCTACAGAACCTAAATATAGTCAATACTTGAGATATCGAATTTTAGAGATTTTTTTTTCTTATGATGAAAGTAAGTTACATTGTATTGCACATATTCACATTTTGTGAGAAGTAAGAAACTGGAATTGAATTTTAAATTTTGTATCACGTGTTGGAAATTGAAAGCTAAAAATTTAGCTAATATACTTATAAGACTACTCGCTTCCAAAATTAATCATTTTGATTTTTAATCTTTTATTTTGGTTCTGGGGAAGAGGGTCCAGATTCTAAACCAGACTGAAATATGAGTACCAATAAAGCAAACTTTGATTGAGCATCTACTATAATCCAGACTCTAAACTAAGCCTCTCATACACTTATTTTTTTTTAATCTGAGATATGGGTTTCATTTAAAAGACTACATAAAACATATCTGTATAATTTTTTTATCTGTATAATTTTAAAAATAATTATAAATCAAAGACCTATCCATCTCCCAAATAAAACATTTCTACTCCTTATTCTAAGTCTAGAATTAATAGAATCCTGAAAGTTTTAGAAACATTATTAGTAGTTTTATAACTAAATGCAGTCCTAAGCAATGGTTCTTGTTTCATTGCTATCTTCAACCCCCCTTTTTGGCTTAATAATATTTTCCAAGTTTCATTTTCTGCTTTTCCTGTTCTTTTGCCATCATCTGAATACTACTTCATTGTTGCATAAAGTACATGAAACTTATCTGTTTCTTTGAGAGATTGCTTTTCCACTTCGGTTCTGCCCTCAACCTGCAATGACTACTGTGATTACCAAATCTCTTTTGAATCATGATTTCTGTCTCTAATGAATTACTTGTATTTGTACACACACGTGTTGGTGTCTTCAACTTTAATAATACCCTGTCTTGACCTCATGATACCTCTTAGCTGCCTCCCATTTCTTTGCCGTTAGTCACAGTAAAGATTGCAAAATCTTTGTTTATATCTATTAATGCAAGTGCAAGTCCCTCACTTCCTAGTGTATCTTTAGCTTAATCAAATTTACCTCTTATCTTCAGCCTTTTCATTAGAACTTCTGTGGTCAAGGAAAGTCCCACCTCGAATTCTTGAAGGTATTCTCCTGTTATTTCCTAAAGGCTTTATTGCTTTGGTTTGGCCAAAAGTTTTGTTCATTTTTTTCCATAAGATGACTCTAGTAGCACCTAGTTGTCTTTAACTTCATTCGAAACAATTTTGTTAGATTGTATGTGACAGCTGTCATATCAGTGTGCATTAAAAAAAAGACAACAAAATTGGTGAATTTTTGTGTAGCCATTTTAATATTGAAGACAGAAGAAGAAAAGCAACATTTTCTGCATATTATACTTTATTATTTCAAGAAAGGTAAAAATGGAACTGAAACGTAAAAATAGATTTGTGCGGTGTATGGAGAAGGTGCTGTGACTGATCGAACGTGTCAAAAGTAGTTTACAAAGTTTCATGCTGGAGATTTCTCTCTGGACAATGCTCCACGGTCAGGTAGATCAGTTTAAGTTGATAGTGATCAAATCGAGACATTAATTGAGAACAATCAACATTATACCACACGGGAGATAGCCGACATACTTAAAATATCCAAATCAAGCATTGAAAATCATCTGCACCAGCTTGGTTACGTGAATCGCTTTGATGTTTGTGTTCCACATAAGCGAAAAAAACCTTCTTGATCATATTTCCGCAAGCGATTCTCTACTTAAATGTAACGAAAACATTCCATTTTTAAAACAAATTGTGACGGCTGATGAAAAGTGGATACTGTTCAATAATGTGGAACGGAAGAGATCATGGGGTAAGCAAAATGAACTACCACCAACCACACCAAAGGTCGATCTTCATCCAAAGAAGGTGATGTTGTGTATATGGTGGGATTGGAAGAGAGTCCTCTATGATGAGCTTCTTCCAGAAAACCAAATGATTAATTCCAACAAGTACGGCTCCCAATTAGACCAACTGAAAGAGGCACTCGATGAAAACTGTCCAGAATTAGTCAACAGAAAACGCATAATCTTCCATCAGGATAGCGCAAGACTACATGTTTCTTTAACGACAGGCAAAAACCATTACAAAACTTGGCTGGGAAGTTCTGATTTATCTGCTGTATTCACCAGACATTGCATCTTCAGATCTCCCATTTATTTGTCTTTACAATATTCTCTAAATGGAAAAAATTTCAATTCCCTGGAAGGCGGTAAGAGGCACCTGGAACAGTTCTTTTCTCAAAAAGATAAAAAGTTTGGGGAAGATGAAATTATGAAGTTGCCTGAAAAATGGCAGAAAGTAGTGGAACAAAAAGGTGAATACATTGTTCAATAAAGTTCTTTGTGAAAATAAAAAATGTGTCTTTTATTTTTACTTAAAAACCAAAGGCACTTCTTGGCCAGCCCAATATTTCCTCCTACCTTAAATTAGCAATTTCCTTCTAATTAAATTTTGTGAATAGTGTGAAGAAGGAAGTTTTCATTTTTAAAAAATATGAATTTCCAATTACCAAGTTTTATTTATTGAAATGAATATTTGCTGCTCACAGGTGCAAAATGTTTTTAATAAGATAAATGTTCATAAATATTTAAGACTACTTCACACATCTCTCTTTTGTACTATTTTTCTAGTGATCATTGGCTTAAAAAAATGCACAACATGAGAGTTGCAAATTAAGTTTTTATTTGGGGCAAAATGAGGACCACAGCCCAGGAGACAGCATTTCAAATAGTTCTGAGAAACTGCTCCAAAGAGGCAGGGGGAAAGGTCAATCTATATGTGATTTTGGTGAAGGGGGAATACATGCAATCAAGCACACATTTTTGCAGAAGGTCTTGTGAGGGCTACTGCTGGTTACGAGGAGCAGATGTCACCAGGAAGGAATTTAGTGCTTTTCTAGATACGAGGAGATGCAAGAATTGGGTTCATAAAATCGGCTCCTGAAAATATCTACCTATCTGAAGACCTGTCTGCCAGTTTTTCTCAGAGCACCGAGTGCCTCATTCCTGCTCTCCACCCTGAGTTCCTTTCCAGGGGTATTGAAGGTCAGCAGCTGCAGGGGCATCTGATTTAATCCTTGTAGAGGTAGATGGCAAGTGCCTGTGGCAAGTGCCAATTTGTAGTTGACATGATCTGTATTTGTATCGATATGACTCCTAATTGCTCAAGGTCTTAATGTCATGCTATCTGAAGCTATAATTCTATTTTTTTGCTATTTTGGTTTTGATAGACTTATTCTTTTTGTTTTTTCATATTAATCTTAGAATTAATTTGTCAATTTTACCACAATAGGCTAAATTAATTTAGATTGGGATTAAATTAAATTTATAGATCAATTTACAGAAAATGTACATAGGATTATAATAGAGTTTTCCAATCCAGGAATATGGTCAAACATGTCAGTTATTTATATCTTTTAGAGTCAGTTTTTGTCATGTATTGCAATTTCCTATATGGGGATCTTACACATATTTTTAGATTTATTTATTTTGTTAGATTTCAGTATGTGTTATTTTGATGCTAGATAAATACAATTTATAAACTGAATGTGAAAAATCATTGTTTATGATATCTAGAAAAATACTTTTATGTTGATTTTGTATCCATCCACTCAAAATAAATTCACTAATTCCACTGCAATTAATAAATGTTTTATATCTACTTCTGTAATAAGTGGGATTTTATTTGTTTTACATTTATTCTGTTGCTAGAGAATACTATTGAACTGCATTAATAGTGAACACAGAATTTCTCGTATCTTACTGAACTAAAAGAGAATCACAGTCAATATTTTACTATTTAATATATTTACTATGTTTATTGTAGGTTGGTTTTTTTATACTGTGTGTAAATATTCTTAACCAGATTAATGAAATTCTCTTCTAATTCTGGTTTGCAATTTTTTTAAGTATAATTGGATAACGAGTTTAATTAAATGCTTATCTTCTACTTTGAGATGATCATATGATTTATATGAGCATATGATTTATACGATTTTGAGGAGATCATGAGTTATATCTCCCATTGTGATATGCCGGTAATATTTTATTTGTTGATTTTTACATGTGAAACAAACTTACAATTCCTGAAATTAGCCCACCTTCATGGTCACATACTGTGAAATAAAAACTGTAGTTTTTTTAATGGTCTACTAGGCCCTGCAGTATCTACAGGCTTGTTAACTCCATGACTTCATCTCTTCCTATCTTTTCTCTGGCTCACCACGCTTCAGTCATTGGGCCTCAAAGTGTTCCTTTGCAAAGTATTTGCAAAGCCCTGAGTTGTTCCCTTTGTCTAGAATGATCTTCCCCTAAATATCCACAGCCTCACCTCCAACAATTCTTTTCCTAAGTGACACATTCCCCGTGAACTCTACCCTGAATACCTTGACAAAAATTATAGCTCTGATATCCACCCTTATGCTCCCAGACGTTAAATATAATTACATAATTATGCATTATGTTTATTTTCTTTCTCAGTAATAAAAATGCCCTGATAGCAGAAATTGTATAACTTCTTTGCTCATGTTAATTTATTTAATGCACAAAATCATCCCCATTTTATTTGTGGAAACCTAAGTGAAGGGAATTTAAGCCACTTATCCACCATCACTCAGCAATGAGTTCGAGAGGCAGGATTCAAACACAGACTTTTTGTCTATTGCCTTAATTATTATTGTATATTGCCTCGACTAAGTTTCACACATAAGTAAGCACAACAGGGTAAAGGACTATGACATTATTTAACGGTTTATCTCCACCACTCATCCAGTAATAGCTGATACACTGTGGAAACTGAGTAAATATTTGTTTATTATATTAAGATGTTTATTTAAAAATTTGATAATGGATTCTTTAAACAGAGTGTTTAATACAAAATACCTAGAATCAAGTCAAGAGATATTTTTAGGATTCACTAAGAAAAAGAAAAGTCTTTAAAACCACTCAAAGAGCAGACTTGAGGGAAAGCTACAGGATGCATATGTGGCTGAAACTTTTTTTAATAATGATCAATTTGAGCAGTCTGTGTCCGATCATTACATTAAAAAATGATCAATATACAAAGAAAAGTTAATGATTAATTTTCTCATCAACCTTGAAGAAAAAGTTAAAACATACTACTAAGAAAGCAGTAGAGGAATCAAATTATAAATTGAGACCTCGTAAAACTGTCAGAACATTGTGAAATTTTTATAGTCCTTTTCACAGCCTCTGTCATTTTTTACTTATGTCAAATTTCTTGTTTAAATAATGCTAAATCTATATTGATTTTGAAAACTTTGAATTAGTTAATTTTCCTTCAGTCTAAACATGTGGCAAATATATTTACACAAAAAGAGAATCATGTTCAAAATTCAGATTTAATTCTTTTGGACAAATATTTATTTTAAAGAGAGTAAAATTCAAGATTTATTGTATAATATATTGTTTCTATTTTAACTCATTTCAACTTCCCTAAGCACCGCTCACCACCCACTGAATGGAAATAACTTTCATAGTAATGTCTTCTAAATTACATATTTCAAAATAACATGGTATATATTACAAGCTATGGAAAGTAGAAATAAAAGTGGATAAGACATGAGAGGACAAAGGAAAAGTTCCACCCCTTTCATGCAAAAAAGGCCTCTGTTGTAATCTTACTATGCATTTACAAAGGTATCCTGTCACAAGTAGGAAAGAACAAAGATTACATGAGTTAAAGGCAATTTTAATAATGAAGAAGGTGAGAAGAGCAAGATAGAGCAGGGCCCATCAGCTAATTTGTACTGCATAACTACCAACCACAAGCTTTCAGGGGCATGGAGCAAAAGACATTTATTTCAAATGTGTGTGTGGTTGAATGGGGGCAGTGCAACTTTGCTAAACCTTTCTTAATTCTGGTCCCTGATCTGGAGGAACAACAGCTACCCCCAGGAAGCTTTTCTCCTGGCAACAACAGAGACACAAGAGTGCATGAGCAAGTGCTCCACTGTGCAAACAAATTTTAAAGCCCTGCGTTAAAAAAAGTTTTTTAAACCATAAATATGTACCGATTTGCCTCAAATTATTTTCTACAAAATTATTTGTCAAATGATTTTTCTGCTGATTTATTTTCTACTGTGTAATCACTTTCCAGTGATTGCCTTTTTATATATTGCTACTTTCCATTTGCGAATACTATACTTATAATTTTTGTCTCATGTCACACAGTAAATGAGACAGGCTTAGAAAGTTCATTTTCTCTACTATTCTTTGTGCAGTTTGATGTCAAGGTTATGCAATCTTCGTATAATACATTGGGAGTATTTGAATAGCATAGCATTCTGGCCTAGCTAAGTTAAAAGCACTATAGAGAATGTGTCAAAATTACTGATGTAAAGACATTTTTATTCAAGATTTGTTACATCTTCTAATTCTATCTATAGGATTTGTATGGAGTGTACTAGGATTATAAACTTAAGAACATTTATTTTATCTGTAAGAATAGCTTACCTTTAACAGCAGAAAAGGCAACAAGTGCACATTTATAATGTGGTGAAAGCTACAAGCAAGACTGACTGATTACAACATAACCTCTTCCCTTCCACATGCTCCCAGCCCTGGTCCCTGAAAGGTCAACCTAACTTTGGATTCGATTCTGCCTATAGCATTTCTAACTGTTATTTTCATCATGATTCCATTTGATTTCATTAGTAGTATCTCTACATTGATAATAACTGACTTTCACAACAGAATTATAATCTGACTTCCCCTTTCCTGATTTTCTTTTCTTTTTCCTTGAGATTCAGGATTTGTAATATATATATAACATATATATGTATATACAATATGCATACACGTATTATATGTTATTATAACATACATTGTTATATATTATCTATGTATGTACATATATGTATATAAAATATATGTACATGTATATATATGTAAAATTCTAGTAAGGAATTCTCACATGGAAACCCTAGTAAAACCTATTCTACAATGACAAAAAGCCACTAGTCACTAGTCTCCTAGTTGTCTAGGAGAGGAATAGAGAGATTAACTACAAAGGGGCAGAAGTTAATTTTTTTGGTGGTAGAAATAGTCTATATCTTGATTGAGGTTGTTATTACATGGGTGTAGATATTTGTCAAAACTCGTCAAACTCTAAAGAAAATAGGTACATTTTATTGTTTCTAAGTTATACAGCAATAAAGTTGATTCAAAATGGGGAAGTTTTCCTTTTTGGAGTTTACTAGCTAGTAATTTACTAGAAGTTCTATTTAACCTAGTGACAATGTTCTTTGAACACACTGTCACATGTATAGCATGTGATAGAAGAAATGCAAGAAGGTGACATTGGTTAGAGATGTCCTTTTTCACACTATTATTACAGGACCTCTCTAGTTGGCATCGATCAATAAATTTTATTTGGCCAAATTTACACTCTGGGCATTTGATAACCATTGAATTTAATAAGATTTATTTCCGCAGTGTTATCGTGAAACTGTTGAAAATATTACTTCATGTTGGGAAGGTGGCTGGTCTTCCACACATTATATTAGCATAGTATAAAACTTGGTCATACCGAAACAGAAGGAATTCTATAGAAAAAATAAGTACTTTTTTTTTTTTCTTTTTTTTTGGTATGCGGGCCTCTCACTGCTGTGTCCTCGCCCGTTGCGGCGCACAGGCTTCGGACGCGCAGGCTCAATGGCCATGGCTCACGGGCCCAGCCTCTCCGCGGCATGTGGGATCTTCCCGGACCGGGGCACGAACCCGCGTCCCCTGCATCAGCAGGCGGACTCTCAACCACTGCGCCACCAGGGAAGCCTGCAAGTACTTTTTAAATTACAATTTTGTCTTCCTTTTTTGGCCCTCAGTAGCAATCAAATAACTTGCAAAACTAGTTACCATCCACCAGGTAATACACCAGCTTTCTACGCAGTATAGGTTATATCACTGAAGACAAACTTGTGGTTTCAGAATATAGATTCAAATTTAGATATGATTAAAATATAAAGACTGTATAAATCCCATTATCTTTGAAATGGAAAGCAAACATTAATAAGTGTTAGTAAAATTGATGCTTTAGAGATTCATCAATGAATCTACCATGCAAATTACCAAGAGAGAAGGAAGGTAAGCCAGACTAAGTGTTATGTGAGTAAGCAGGACTTCTCACAAAAACTGAAAATCCCACACGGAAAGCTTATTCTTCATGTCTTCAGGCTGCTCTTTGAAATCAGAGGTCAGCAAACTTTTTCAGTAAAGAACCAGATAGTAGGGGTTTCCCTGGTGGTGCAGTGGTTGGGAGTCCGCCTGCCGAGGCAGGGGACACGGGTTCGTGCCCCGGTCTGGGAAGATCCCACATGCCGCGGAGCGGCTGGGCCCGTGAGTCATGGCCGCTGAGCCTGCGCGTCCGGAGCCTGTGCTCCGCAACGGGAGAGGCCACAACAGTGAAAGGTCCGCAAGAACCAGAGAGTAAGTATTTTAGGTGCTACAGGCCATATTGTCTCTGTCATCCTCCTCAACTTTGCCACCGTAGTGTGAAAACGGTCAAAAAAATTAATTTATTTTCAGACTCTCCTTCCAGGACTTATTTTCTATTCCCTTTTTGTGTGTTTTCATAAGGCTGATATACTTTTTGCTTGCCTCACACAAATTAAGGAATATTTAGAGATTATACTAGGACCAGAGTGTTATGTCAATGATGGTATAATTGTAAAAACTATTTTATATTCCCCACTAGTAAAATAAGTTCAGAAGTGAGTCAGAATATAGTAAGTTATATTTTATGAAACTTGTTGGAGTGTTACAGATTACAACACTAACTGAACAGTGTTGAGATCTCTGAGGTAGACCTCAAAATATGGCACACCTCAATTTCAACCAACTTCTTCATATTTGAGAAATAAATCAGGGAAGTCAAATAGAAACCAAAATGTCAGATATATTTCTGACAGAGACCAGGTCAAAGGACAGAGCTTAGTGGGACAGCCAAATCGTTCTGCTAAATAAATCTCAGAATTAGGCATATTTGTCTACCCTATAAAGTGGTGCTTTATGTTATGGGCCTCTGCCCCTTAGAAGAAAGCAGGGCTGCTCTATACATTAACTTCAAGAGAAAGAAGGCCTGAGTTAAGATAAACCCACCCAATGATCCCTCCCAAATTTGACTGTTTGATCATTCACTTCACCTCCCACTATCAGAATGACTACAGTATAAAGGAAGACTGGAGGGGCTTCCCTGGGGCTTCCCTAGTGGCGCAGTGGTTGGGAGTCGGCCTGCCGATGCGGTGGACACGGGTTCGTGCCCCGGTCCGGGAAGATCCCACATGCCGCAGAGCGGCTGGGCCCGTGAGCCATGGCCGCTGAGCCTGCGCGTCCGGAGCCTGTGCTCCGCAACGGGAGAGGCCACAACAGTGAGAGGCCCGCGTACTGCAAAAAAAAAAAAAAAAAAAAAGGAAGACTGAAGCATTTTTCCACCAACAAATAGATCATGTCTCTTACAGAATTTACACTTTGTGGAGCTATTGTCCCAATACATCTAACTTGCTTCTTCTGACAAGTAAACATTATTTTCACTATCTTAACTTCAAAGACTACTGTTTGATACTTACTTGCTTTAGTCATTTTTCAAAAATCATTAATCTTTGGTGGATTCTAAATACTTTTTTTCAATTATTGCAATCACAGTCACTAAGCACATCGGTAACACTTTAGTGATTATAATACTACTGATTGTAATAGACTCATTTGAGATTTAGGCAGAATAATATTTATTTCCATAAAATATTCTACTGTAATGTAGAATTAGTTGAGTTCTGCTGCTTTCTGCAGTTCTGGAGGGCTGCCAAAACTTAGTTTGTGTGCGTGTATCTTTCTCATTGTTAATTGTGTTAAATAATATTTCCCTTTTACACATTATGAAATTTTATTGCTAAACCAAGCATATTACAACTGTCAGAAATGATGAATGGAACCTCCTAATTTTATGCTGATATGAGGATTAGACAAATAAAATAAAATTGTCCCACACTGACTATCTAACTGTAATTTTATAAATGTAATGTGCATACATATTGTGCATAAAAGGATGTCATTGCCTTTATTACATTTTTCTCCAGTTTAAAAAGAAAACAAATAAAATTGAAATAAACACACACAACAATAAGATAGAATAAGTTTCAGAAGGAAAACATTTAGAAGTAAATCAAAGGAGTTTTTGTTTGCATGCATGCAGGTGTGTGTATAATTTTTGCCTAAATAAATTAAGACTAGGCATTAGTTGGATGAAGAAAGTTAATATATAATACAAAGTGCTATGAGTAATGTGCCATGAAAATTAAGGGATATTTTCTTCATGAATCACAGTGTTTATATAAAAGGACTGATTTCAAAATTTGGATAACATTTTTCTCAAAAATTTGCCTCTGACTTAACTTTTGTCTCTAGTCGAAGCCTGTTTTTTTCCCCGAACACACATACTTAGTAAACTATATTTAAAATATAGATAGACTAAGATAGGCAGATAGGTAGTTAGATAGCCCTTTTTGTATTAATAAAATCTTGGAAAGAGAATTATACTTATTTCTCAGGATATTTTAAGTTCAAGGTAGTATGACCTTAAGAAGAGTGGGATAAGCCAATCGTGATGTTGCTTTGTGTCTCTAAAATACACGTTAGCACAGTGGAACGCTCCTTCTGTGATTTCATTTGGATTTGTGATAAATGTTTCTTGTACTTGTTTTTGGCCTTGCATTATTTTCTATTTTGGATAATAATTTAAATGTATGGATGCATATCTCATTTTATTGGTTCTTTACCTTATTACACTTAGCAGGTATTGTGTTTTTTACAAAAACATCAAGCGAGTCTTTTTTACAAGACTTTTTTACAAAAGCATCAAGCGAGTCTATCGGCGCCATTTTTCCCATAGCATTTGCTCACTTTCTGTCTCTGTGTCACATTTTGGTAATTCTCGTTGTATTTCAAATTTTTCATTATTATTATATTTGTTATGGTGATCTGTGATCAGTGATCCTTGATGTTACTGTTGCAAAAAGATTATGACTCGTTGAAGGCTCAGATGATGGTTAGCATTTTTTAGCAATAAAGTATTTTTAAACTAAGGCACGTACATTTGTTTAGACATAATGTCATTGCTCACTTAAAAGACTAAAGTATAATGTAAACATAACTTTTATATACACTGGGAAACCAAAATGTCGCTTTATTGTGGTGGTCTGGAACCTAACCTGCAATATGTAGTAGTTTGTTCAGATTATTAAAAAATAACTATTAAAAATAATAACCTGAATAAACTACTACATATTGTGCAGATTAACAAAGCTGAGTACAGACATTATTTGTAAAAAATTTTTCACGACCTCCCTGCATTGTGCCAAACCTCATGACACTTTTTGCCTTCCCCGAGCCATTGCTATGATGAATTCAGCGTTCATCATTTCCTGCATGTTTACATACTTTTACTTATACATGAACATAATCTACTACTGTTATGCATGTTTAAATTTTTATATAAGTGATTTTTAATTAATGTGCCATTCTAAATTGTGTTTCTTTCATTCAAAGGCACCGTTCCTAAGTGCCAAGTTAATAGATGCAGTGCTAGTTAATTAATTTTAATTCTTTAATAGAATTCCATTGGTTAGATATTAAACATGTATTTATCCAACAACCTTTGATGGACACTTAATCTACTTAAAATTCTCTCTGTTATAAATTATAGTACACTGAAACATAAGTGTATGAAAATTCTAGTGCTCATTTGTGACTTTTTCTAGAAAATACATAGAGAAATAAAATCCCCAGGTAAAAGAGTAAGAGTCTATTTGATTGTAATTAACCTTGGCAAATATCAAATTCATCAATTTCTATTACAATTTTTGTTTTTGTGGTTTGTCAAAGAAAACTTTTCCTACTTACACGTCACATAGCTTGTCTCCTATTTTTTCCTCTTATATTTAAGTTTTGCCTCAATATTGATTGTTGTAACCCATTGAAATTTATTTTATTTGTGCCATATTGAATGAATCTAAATTGCTTTTTCTTTATGTATCACCAATTGTCTCAGAATAGCTACTGACATTTAATATTTTATATTTGTCACATAACGTTTCCACACACATGTTTTTCTGATTCTGAGCTTGTTAATCTTATTTATTCATTTGCCTATCCTAAGACTATTAATAATGGTAATAATAATAATATAATAATAATTCAACCTAGTACTTTTTAATGTGTCAGAGATTGCCATAAGCGCTTTATAAACAGTCATTTAATCTTACGACCATCCTACGAGGTAAGTACTTTATTACCCCCATTTATCAGAAGAAAAACGAAGAGTTTAAATAATTTGCCTAGATCACATATACATGGTAGAGTCAGGTTTGAACCCAGACGTTTGACTTCAGAGTTTCGACTTCTAACCTTCAGCTATCTTGCCTGCCTAATATACTGTCTGTGAGAGACACTGCTATGTATTACCAAGGCCCACTTCATTTTCCTCTTGGGAAAACTACTCATCTCTAATTTCCAAGTCTCCCTTTTAACAAGATATGATTGTGTAATTGTGTTCTGACCAATGGACAGTGAAAATAGTAATGTGTGTGGTTCTGATGGGCTCATGGAAGCTTTCACATACAAACTTGTCTTCCCCTGTTTACTAACAAGATGCAAGCAGAGGATTATAAAATCTGGAGGGTAGAATAACCATAAGGTGCACTGAGCCTGGTCTCTGACTCACAGTGAGGAATATGGATGTTGAGCAATTGTTTTGAAGTGTTAGGTGGTCAGGAAATAATATTCTAGGGGTGTACTGTCCCATACAGGAGCCGCTGGCCACATTGGGTATTACATTTGAATTTAAATAAATTAAAATTTTAGTCACACAGCCACATTAGCACAAGTTCAAGTGCTCAGTAGGTAAGTACGGTTATCATCATGACCATCATAATGGACAGCACATGTAAAAAATATTCCCACGAACACAGAAAATTCTATTGAAGAGTACTGTTCCAAGGTGTTAACCTACTGAGATTTTGAAGACTGTAACCACATTCAAAGTAATGTACTCTGACAAAAATTTTATTATAAATACTAACATTTTTTCATTAATCTTGAAATCTTATAAGTGATACAACTTTGTAATTTTTACTTTAATTTTTTTTTTTTTTTCTGCGGCACGCGGGCCTCTCACTGCTGCGGCCTCTGCCGCCGCGGAGCACAGGCTCCGGACGCGCAGGCTCAGGGGCCATGGCTCACGGGCCCAGCCGCTCCGCGGCATGTGGGATCTTCCCGGAGCAGGGCACGAACCTGCGTCCCCTGCATTGGCAGGCAGACTCTCAACCACTGCGCCACCAGGGAAGCCCTTCACTTTAATTTTTATTGTTCAAAATATTCTTAGATTTTATTTTCTCACTAAATTGTGAAACTAGTTTAAAATCCCAGCAATGTTTTGTGTCTTCACTAGCACTTGTTACTGTAAGTCATTTAAACTTTAGCTGTTATGGTTATGTTATCAAAATGAGGGTTTCTTTTGTATCTGTCGATAACTAATGAGGTAGATGTTTTTACATATGTTTATTAATCATTTTGATATCCTCTTTTGTAAAGTGCCTAATCAAACATCCCATTCAATAGTCTTCATTGTTTCTTATTACTGTGTAGCATACCTTTATGTGTCCGCTATGCATCCTTTTCTTTTCTTTTTTTTTTTTTGGCGGAGGGAGCCATGCTGTGCCACATGCGGGATCTTAGTTCACCAGCCAGGGATCGAACCCGTGCCCTCTGCAATGGAAGCTCAGAGTCTTAACCACAGCACCACCAGGGAAGTACCAAATCCTTTCCAATTAATGTATTTCACACTGAAAAAGTTAGAAAAGCTAGACAAAATTCATATTTTATGTAAGAAAAGTTCTTACTTTATCTTTATTGCCACCTTAAAAACAATCATATAAATATAAGTTAAAAATCAAGTTCTAATTTTTGATGTTGCTGACTGTCACCTATCTACCTATCCCTTCGTCCTCCACTAATTCCTTGCAACCAAAGACATTCTGACTGTCTCCCGAGTTTTGGCTTTTTCAGATTGTCATATAGTTAGAAACATCCAATGTGTATTGTTTTCAGATTGCCTTTTTTTAAATTAGTAGTATGAACATAATGTTCTTCCATGATGAATACATGTCATTATACACTTGTTTGACACATTTTATGGGCTTGGACAAATGTATAGTGACATTTATCCATCATTATAATATCATATAGACTACTTCTTCTGCCCTAAAAATCCTCTATGCTCTGCCTACTCATTTCTCCCACCCAATCTCAACTGCTGGCAACCACTTATCTTTTGACCGTCTCCATAGCTTTGCCTTTTTAAAAAGTCATATAGTATAAATCATATGATATGTAATGTTTTCATTGTTGGAGAGGATTTGGAGAAATTGAAACTGTCATCTGTTGCTGGTGGGAATGTAAAATAATGTCACCACTTTGGCAAACAGTTTGATAGTTCCTCAAAATGTTCAAGAGAGAATTACCATAAAACCCAGAAATTCTACTCCTAAGAGTAATGAAAATATATATCAGCACTCAAAACTTGTACACGAATGTTCAGAGCAGCGTCATTCATTATAGTCTAAAAGTAAAAATGGCACAAATATTGACATGAATGTTCAGAGAAGCGTCATTCATTATAACCTAAAAGTAAAAACTGCACAAATGTCAAAGATGAAAGAATAAGTAAAATGTGGTATACTCATATAATGGAATATTATTCATTAGTAAAAGGAATGAAGTGGTAATACATGCTACAGCGTGGATATACTTTAAGAATTTTATGCTAAGTAGCAGACACCAGTCATGAAGGACCTATTGTATGATTCCATTTATATGAAATTTCCTTAATAGACAAATTCATAGAGACAGAAAGTAAACTATTGTTTGCCAGCAAATTCTAATATATAGGAGTTTCTTTTACAGTGATAAAATGTTCTAAAATTAGATAATGGCTGGGGGAATTCCCTGGAGGTCCAGTGGTTTGGACTCCATGCTTCGACTGGAGGGGGCACGGGTTGGATCCCTGGTCAGGGAACTAAGATCCTGTAAGCAGGAAGGCACAGCCAAAAATAAATAAAAAATAAAAAAATTAGATAATGGTGATGTTTGCACAACTCTGAATATACTAGAACCACTGAATTATACACTTTAAAAAAGTAAAATTAATGGTGTAAAATTATACCTCAGTAAGCTGTTATAACAAAAATATCACATTGCTATACATATATTTCCATTTCTTTTGTTGCACAGGTGTATTTATTTCTTCTGGTGTATGTTTCTTGGTGAAATTTCTTGGCTTGCTCTTGACTTTCTCACTGCACAATTTTACTATCTTGTGCATATAAAGGAAACCCCATGTATATTTTGGCTTATGTGGGAGGCTAAGAGCATTACATGATATTAATTTAGGTCTCATCATAGCTCTAACAGACTGAAAAGATCAAAGAAAATATACTTACTGAAGAAAATCTACAGAAAAAAGATAAATTAAGAGTAGTTATTGCTAAGAAGACAGTCAAATTGTTAACTAATAGATAAAAGGCTGAAAGAGGAAGAGTGACTAATGGGATATAAACATAAAATGATTTTCAAATATTCTTATTATTAGGTACTCAAATTGCACGCATCTCAAACTGTTTTTTTCCTAACATTATCTATTTCTGGTAAAATATCCAAGCAGGGCTTTTCTTATTAAATTCTCCTTTGTTTCTGTTTCTTGATAGAAATATTGAGGAAAAACAACTAATGCAAATGTATTTTTAAATATCTACATACTAAATGCATTTAACTTTTGACTTCTATCCGTTAGAAATAATTAGATAATTAATTGATAATGCAACACAAAATATAAAAATAATGGTAACACTTATCTAGCGCTTACTGTGCGTAATTGTACTTTTGAGCACTTTACATAATTAGTTGATTTAAAACTTGGGTGATAGAATTGCCGGATGCTGAAAAAGTAACAGAGAAATATTCAACATCTAGATTATGCTGTATGAATATAGGACTCCTGACTCTTGAGTTCACACTCTTTATTTGTAAGTTCTATCTGAAATGATAAAGCATCAGTATATAATTTAATGCAGATTGTACCTATGCCTTAAGTAAAGCCAAGCCTACACTCAGAATTGAGATCTCTATAACACAATTGTTTGGACATCTTTAAAATCAGTTTTTGTGGATCAGAGATACTCTGTTTTCTAACTATTGAAATGGTAAAATAGCAAAATCATATATTTATGAGTAAGCATTTCATTCACATATACTTGCTCTGAATTAGCCTTGTGCTTCTCTGAGCATTAACCCTGTTCTAGTAAGAACGGGTAGTTGGGTGAGGAATAAGGGTTGAACTGAAAAATGAAAAGGACGACATTTCAAGAGAAAATGCACTGCATGCAAAGACCTACTATTAAGAGGGAAAACTAATTCCAAATGGCTGAAGCACAGAAAGTTTGGATACGGGAGTAAAGAATAGCCTGTATATTGGTGTGAAATAAAGCTGGAACAATAATCAGGCTTTGTATAATATGCTGAGAGGTTTTCTAGCATAGGCAATGAGAAACTGTTGAAAGGTTAAAATGGAATTGAGGACACAAAATTAGGGTTCTTTTCAGATTTGTAAGTAGAGGGCAAACAGCTGTTTCTGTGGCCTTTCCTAGCCTCAAGAATGCCTAAAATGTTGACCCATGGTTGAATTCTTCTTGTATCACTAACAAGGAATTTGTAAGAGGGTGGATATATAAGACCGAAAATATCTGAGGTTTTAGTCAAGGACTATATTCTAGAGATCAAGCCTGCATGCCTTTCTATAAAGATAATTTATTTTGGTAGGGAATAAATAGAACTGATAATAAGATGCATCTGAGCTACAGAATAAGAATTAGTCCACGACCCCTAAAGGGGCCGAATGCCTAGCTTAGTATGAAAGATGAAGGGATCCCCAAAATGATGACATCTATGAGCTGACATAGATTGTGTCTACCCATACTTGTCACTTTTCAGCACACGTGTCCCAGTTTGGAGTGACTGGATAATCAAAGCTGTGTCTAGAACTGGAAGACATGGGACCTCTGCTCTGCTATTGCTCTGAAAATGGTGTTGTTTATTCCATATTATTAAAAAATAAACTTGTAGCTAGGAGAAGCCTACTGTTTCTTAGGAGTTTGTTAATCCAAACCCAAGTGCACTGCTGTGGTAGAGCAGAGTAGACACTGCAAAATCTGTTATCTGATACATTCAAATGAAGGAACCCTAGAGGTAGGAAGTTTTGTTTAGAAGTCTGGACTTTCTGCTAGTATCAATAGTTGGGAGTAAATAGGACAAGAGGTGTATATTAAATAAAGGCAGTGAGGATGAAGGGGACAAGACAGATTCCAGAGAGGTTTAGAACATAGATGCAATAAGACTTAGGGATTAATGTCACATTAAGGATGAATGATATGGGCTTCCCTGGTGGCGCAGCGGTTGAGAGTCCGCCTGCCGATGCAAGGGACATGGGTTCGTGCCCTGCTCCGGGAAGATCCCACATGCCGCGGAGGGGCTGGGCCTGTGAGCCATGGCCGCTGAGCCTGCACGTCCAGAGCCTGTGCTCTGCAACGGGAGAGGCCACAACAGTGAGAGGCCCGTGTACCGGGGGAAAAAAAAAAAAAAAAGGATGTATGATAGAAAAAGCTGTTTAAACCACTGAGTAAGAGACACAGAATGAAGAATAAGTGTGAGGGAAGAAGATGATAATTTTTTTGCTATGATTCTGGAGATAAACCAAGAGGGGTGTGTTGGAATTAATAGCTATTGTTTGTTTCGTTTGAAGGATTTAATTAAACACAGATCAAGGCTCTTTTGATCTTACTAATATTATAAAGAAGTATATTTAGTGTTGCTCCAGCTCATATTCTATTTTCGCCCATAGTCCTTACCTTAAATGGATAAAATGTAGTTTTTAGTACTCCCATAGATTTACTGCATTTTCTTGTCTCACTGCCATTGTTCATTTTTAAAAACAATTAACTCATTTATTTATTCATTTATTTTTGGCTGCGTTGGGTCTTTGCTGCTGTGCGTGGGCTTTCTCTAGTTGCAGCGAGCGGGTGCTACTCTTCGTTGCGGTGCACGCAGTGGCTCTCATTGTAGTGGCTTCTCATTGCAGTGGCTCTCATTGTAGTGGCTCTCATTGTAGTGGCTCTCATTGTAGTGGCTCTCATTGCAGTGGCTTCTCTTGTCACGGTAATTCAGTAGTTGAACTTCAGTAGTTGCAGCACGTGGGCTCAGTTGTTGTGGCTCGTGGGCTCTAGCCGCACAGACTTCAGTAGTTGTGGCACTTGGGCTTGGTTGCTCCGTGGCCTGTGGGATCTTCCTGGACCAGGGCTCAAACCCATGTCCCTTTCATTGGCAGGCGGATTCTTAACCACTGCTCCACCAGGGAAGTCCCTCAATTTTTAATAAACTGCTGGACATTTTCTTAGGTACCGAGCTCCAATCAGCTTTTTAAATCTATAAGACTGTCACGTTACACACCTACAAATAAACTCTTCATCTGTGAATTCTCAATTTGTGACAAAAGTAATAAGAGTAAAATTTATTTGGAGTTTTTCTTGTGCCAGGCAATGTGCTAAGATGTACATATATGCCTTAGGATATATGTTTGTGTCTATATCTATCAATCTATATCTCTATCTAACTTTATCTTTTACATATGCTTTCTTATGGCACTAACTCTTCCTACATTCAATTCTCTGTGTGTGTCTGTGTATGTGTGTGTGTCTGTTTATCTTAATCTGCATACAGGAGTGTAAGACTTCCAAGAGATAATTCTATATCTGGCTTAATACTTATGCCACTTACAATGCTTTCTCAGAGGCTTTCAATACATTTTGCTTGACTAAATGGCTGAATGAATGAATAATGAATCTTCTATCAGTGGCATATAGAGGGGGGAAAAAAGAACCTTGTATATTTTATTCAACAGATATTTGAATGGGAAATTGTGAAGAAAATACCATACCAATAGATATGGTTTTGATTCCACAGAAGCTCTGTGTACTTTTACAAGAGCTACAAAATCAATTTCAGGTAAGTTATCCAACATCACCTCTTAACTATCATAAATAAACTTAAATAAAGTCATTTTCTACATTTAGGTATACATCCTGCTTCTAAACTGATAAATACTGAAACGTTTCCAAGAGGATAAAATTTCTAAAATGTAGGTATGTACCTGTGCTAAAGAAATACATTCCCTCGAAATCTGAGACTTAAAAAAATGTTATAAAAGGAAGTCCGTTTCCCAGTTCTGAATAATTACTTTTAAACAAAATATTTTCAGAACAGAAATTAGCAAGAGTGATTTTGTTGCTTCTTTTGGAGATTTATAAATATATTCTCTATCTAAAAATCGTCAGTTAAACATAGAGGGAAAGAGCAATTATATTTTGTATAATGTTGTCATGTAAAGCCATAATTTTAAACAGAAAACTTCCAACAAAAATTATATAAAGTCATGTGCTATCCAATAAAACTTTCTCGGGTGATAAAAATGTTCTATATATGTGTTATCCTACGTAATAACAGTCAGCCCCAACTTGTCACTGAGCACTTGAAGTGTAGCTAGCAACACAGAATTGAATTTTTAACTTATTTCCTCTTAATTGAGTTTAATTTAAATATCCACATGTGGCTAATGGCTAAAATATAAGAAAGCAAAGCAAGGATTGATAAATTCTACTCAGTAAAGACTTCATATACAAGCGCTCATCTTCTAAAGTATATTACACGTAACTTCTGTTGAAATGAATCATCACTTTCAGCCCTTTGTAACTGACACAGGGATCCACAAAAGCCTAATACTGAAAAGAACAAACAAGTATAGATGTACTTATAGATGTGCCATATCAGTTAGTGTTTAAGGGTGTTAAGAAACAACAAACAAAATGATGATAAGGATATGAGACGCTCCTTGTAGGAACTACTCAAGGAACAAGAAAATATTCTAGTTTGATGGTCAAATTTGGCAACATTTCTATAAGTCCGCCAAGAAGGATAATTTTCTTAAAGACAAAATTGTCTAATTAAAATATACTATATGGAATTTTGTCAATATGGTTACTTTAAAAACAGAGATAATCTTCATTTACTTTAAGTCTAGGTGATAGGAAAAAATATATAAATTACATTTATCATCTTTCTGTTTCTAGCTATTCTGTATGGCTTTTTACATTTATTTGTAAGAAGCCAATGAAAACTGACAATTATTTTGCCTCTGGTTATTTCGATAATTTGGAAAATTTTTTCCAAATTAATTTAGTCTTTGAAATACTCTGATTTATATTATCATAATGAGCATGTCTGCTGAAAGTTTGCATAATGTAATACAATCCAATACTAAATTTATTTAGTATAATTTTTGAGAGACTAGAGATACATATTTTCTAGTTCTATGTAACCAATGTCAAATTGTTTTAAAATGCTCTCCTACAGGCCCATAAAGTAAATAAAAACACAGCCACACTGATTATAATATCAGGGTTGGAGCAAATACTTTGAAAATAGAGACAAAGGGCAAAGCACAAATAATAAAGAGAAACATAGCTAACTTTACTAAAAATCATTAGTCGCCCTAAGCTTAAACTCTGAAACCTAAATATCAACTCAGTGTCTTCTACCAGTCTGTGAAAAATGGAATCAAAGTGAATTATGCAGATCTTACTTTCTAGTAAAAAGACTCACATAATACCAACAGAAGAAACAAAGGATTTTCTTTGCCTAAACTCTGATGAGAATTAATCTGGTACTTTATATCTTTAGTAATAGATGTATAGATGTCTTTAATACACTCATATTTGGACCCTGTACAAAGAAACAAAAGCTATATTCATCAAAATATTAACTTAAAATTTTGCTTCTGAAACTAATCAGATCACAAGAAAACTTTATCCTTAAATATACATTAACTTTGTTAGATTGGGACTTTATGAATATAAATAAGAACTGCACCAAACAAGTACCATAAGGTAGAAATTAAAAGCATTTTCCAGAGGAAAAAAAATTAAAGTGTATATGTGTTTGTATATACATATCTATGTATATAGAGAGATACAGATATATTCTTTTAAATTATTTAATTACCTGCTTGTTTGTTTGGAAGCATTAGATATCAGCCGAAGCAAACAAGTTTTGAAAGGACAGGATCACAAGCAAGGTGTCAACAGTGAAACACAAAGAAGTAAGATGACTCCTTGTCCAATGGCCGCTGCATTCTTCCTGAGACATTTGTCAAGTCTCTATGCTGTACAAGAGGCTGAAGAACAAAGTTCCCTTAGCTGAGGGCCAATATGAAGACACAGAGAAACAAGCAAAGATCTGAGAGGTTTTGTGAAACAGTATGTGAAGCTACAAGCATGAGGGTCCCGATCAGAAAAGCAGGACAAAAATCTGTCACTTGCTCTGTTTTCCCCTCAAGACATAGGCTGCAATCAGAAGCCATACAAGGGAGAAGGCTAAGAAATTAATTAGAGAGCTTGTTAAAAGCAGAGCAGAAATTTTGGAGCTCCTCCAATCCTGAGGAGCTTAGAAGGAACCCCAGCAAACATGAGGGACTCACAGTTAAATTCCTGAAGGTTACACCTTCACAGCTGAGGTAAACCAGAGGTAGGTAGTCTATGCCTTACCCTCCTCGGCTTATTCCCTAACCAATTACGGGGATGAATTTACTCTACCTGCCTAGCAGACAACAATGTAAACTCTTAAACAATAACTATAACATCACCTAGAAAGGAAAAAAAAAAACTAAAAAATAAGTAAATATACAGATATGATCAATGCAGAGGTAAAAACATGACATATCCTAGAGGCATTCAAAAATAGAGAATATTATAAATTGTTTTATGTTTATAAACTTGATAATCTAGTCGAAATGGACAGATTCCCTGAATTCACAAATTACCAAAATTGACACAAGCTGAAACAGAAAAACTAAATGGCTCTGTCAGTAAAGTTTAACTTGGTATTAAAAACCTCTCCAAAAATAAAAATCTAGGCCCAGATGGCCCCACCTGCAAATTCTACCAAGTGTATAATGATGGGATAATAGTCATACAAAAACTTTTTTCACAAAATACTAAAAGAAAATAAATTCCAATATTCCTGATGCCAAGCTAGATTAGGACGTTATAAGAAGAGAAAAATGGAGACCAGTATCCATTATGAAAACAGAGGCAAGAACCTTTTAAAAAGATAGCAAATGGAATTCACAAGAACAGAAAAGTAAGGTTTATCTTCTCAGGAATGCAAGATTATTTTAACACTGATAATCAGTCAGTATTCTTTACCGTGCTAACATACCGAAAGGAAAAACTATTTAATTATCTTAATAGATGCATAAAAATTATGCACAAAACTTACCACCTACCTATGAGGGGAAAGTAGCAAGCTAGTAATATGAGGGAACTTTCTCAACTTGGTAAGGCAGATATGTAGAAAAATGTACAGCCAACATGATATTTGAAGTGAAAACCTGAACATTATTGCCCTAATATCAGGAGGGATGTACAGATACCTGATCTTACCACTTTTACTCAATATTATTCTGGAGGAAGTAGTAAGTACAAAAAAATTTTTTTAAACATAAAAGCAATTAAATGATATAAATAAAAGTATCTATTCCAACGTGCCATAGTTGAGTAAACAGAACATCCGAAGGAATTATAAAGAAAGAAACCAATAAAAGTGCAAGAACTAATAAGCGAAATTCAACCAGGTAATAGGAATATTTTTATATAAAAGCAAAAAGCACATGCAAAATTGAAGATAAAAATACCATTTACTAGTTTGGAATTACATAAAATATTTAGGAATAAATTTAATAAAAGATGTGCAAATGAGCTTCACTGAAAGCTACAAATAATTGTTGAAAGAAATCAAGGAAGACAAATAAATAAGAGATATACCATGTTTACATATTAGGGGCTTAATATTGTTAACATGTCCATTTTTCTCATATAACTTTACAGATTGGACACAATCCCAATTTAGTCACAATTGACAAGCTTCTCCAATTTGTATGAAAATTCAAAGGACCTCAACCAGGAAAAACAATCTTGAATTACAGGTTTAACAATAAAAAAATTGTACGAGAGTTGTTGATCTGAAACAAATAGACTACCAGAAATTTCTCCAGCAAAGATAAGTTTATTCAAGATCAGCAGAGAATTGCTATTCCAGATCTGTAACCATGGCAAGCCACGTGTAAGTCCCCAACATGGGGGAAAAGGAGGTTGGGAGGACTATAGTAAACAAAGAGCCCATGGCTTTTCACAGCTGAGTCCTTGCCAGCAAAGAAGAGAAGTCTTTCTTCTTTCTGTTGGGCTCTGCTATCTTAACAGGGTGTGAGAGCTTTCCCTTTTGGTCTTCCTACTCTACTGATTTGAGGCTTTTGTTTATTACTTTTTTATATTTTCTCATTTTGTTCAGTATTTTCCTCTGAAAGCATCAAAGGTCAGGTTTTCCAATTTCAGCAGATTTTTGGGCCTCGATGTAAGGAAGGAACTTTCCTGAGTACAGAGTCTCACGTCAGTAGAAAGTGCACAGATTGGAAACCTATTAAGGTCACATTTGAGTAAAAAGGAGGGGTAGGAGGGAGAATTCTCAGGCACTTTTTACCTAAGGTCCAAGGGTTATTAAGCTCATAGACATTGGAGATCATCTGAAGCATTATGCCATCATCAAATGTTTGGCAACAAAGTTGCAACAGGCCTGATAGGATATCTTGGAAAAAGCTGTCTAATCAGATATTGTCTGCTTTAATTCCAATGAAATCTTTACTTTCAAATCAGATGATGTGCAGGTTCAATTGGGGTTCAGTGCTTTCTTCAGGCGTGTCACACGAATCCAGAAGTCTATTCCTTGGAGTTTGGTGGCACAAGAATTGATTGGCAGTACTTAAAGTGGCCTTTCCAGCAAGGGTGAAGAGTTCTCTATGTATTTTCCAATAGACGAAATCTCCAAGTTGCAAACTGTGATGCTTAAGATCTTCTCTGCCAAGGGCATGGTGTGAAAAAATTGCTCTATGAAAACATGGTTATTTTTAATGGAAGCAGTTAGCTATATGCTATGTTGGAGTAACTCTCCTAACATCAGTTGTAGGTCAACAGAAGCAGAAGCCAAGTGCATTGAACATTTTCTATCTCAAACAGTGAAAGTTTGATTCCAAAAGGACCTGAGACTTAGAAGGACCAATGGCAATGCTTTTGGCCAAGGTAATTGGAGGGCCTCTACAAATTTTGCCAATTGAGTCTTAATAATGTCATTAGTTCATTCCACTAAACCAGAGGATGGAGGATGTTAGGCACAATAAAAGTGTTATAAAACCAGACAAATAGCACAGACTTCTTAAAGCACATGGCCAATAAAATAGGTTTCTCAATCACTACGAAATTTGAAAGGAGTTCCCCAGGTAGGGATAATCTTTTCCAAAAGGATTTTAGCCACAGAGAAGGCAGTAGCATATCTGTAAGGAAAGACTTCAGTCCAGTGTGAAAATGTATACCCATGACTAAAATATATTTGTATCCTTTAGAAGGAGGAAGTTGTATGAAATCCATTTACCAGGCTCTAAATGGTCCTGGCAGTTTAAAATGCCCAGGAGCAGTACGAAGAGTCTGCCCTAGGTTGTACTTTGAGTAGGTGGGACAAGGGAGGCAGGCACTTTTTGCAGCCTTGTTAATGTTTCCCCATCAGTACTGATTCAGGACTGCTGTCATTTTGTCAGTTGACCAATGGTTTAACGCATGTACAGTGGTGCGAACTGGGGATTTGAGAGTTTCTAGTAGAACTGGGATGTTATTTGATCCAAACCAGAGCTTTCTCTTTTTATCAAACCAACAGTTGTTGAATTTCCTATTTTGTTTTTCCTTCTCTGAGGCCAATTGTCAGGCTACTCTCTCCAGTTTTTCTAAGTTTTCATTTGGGGAAATATCTGTTTGGACCATGACAGAGGTTTGGCGGCTACTGGTTCCTTTAAGGACAACATTTCTTGCAAAAATATCCGCAAGGTGATTTCCCTTAGCTTCCAGGGAGTCAAGTTTAGAATGCTCCAGAATTTCAACAATAGCTAAAGCAGCACGTATTGCATTCAATAATTTCTGAACAGATGGGGCTATTTTTAATCTTATTTTGACTGGAAGGAGGGAAGCCATGTTACTTCCACAGCACCCCCAAATCATGGTCTACTCTGAAAGCATACCTACTATCAATGTAAACATGGGTAGTTTTGTCCTTGGCTAAAGTACAAGCCCCTGTGAAAGGGTATAATTCAGTTTGTTGGGCCAAAGTAGCCATAGGTAAAGATGCTACCTCAACAACATGAAAAGGACTTACGATAGCATACCCAGCACAATATTTGCCATTGTCGCCTTTTAAATAAGAACCATCAGTGGACCATGCGAAGTCAACGTTACTCAATGGAATTTCCTGTAGATCATTAGAGGAGCCAGAAAGTGGTCCATTAGCGTTAAACTGTCATGAGATCTTCTGTCTGTGATGGAGGCGTGAAAAGTAGCCTGGTTAATACTATTACAACATAAGAGTTATGTGAGGGGCACTTAAGAAAAGGACTTTACAGGAAGTGAGGTGTCTGGCTGAGAAGTGTTGAGTGTGATGAGAATTCAGGAGAGATTCTACTGCATGAGATACAAAAATGTTTAAAGGGGATCGCACAATGATTGTCTCAGTGGTATTAACCAAAAAGGCAATGGTCTTAATGGCCCTAAGGCAAGGAGGGTATTCCCATGTCTCAGGGTCCAGCTCCTGGCTATAATACCTATGGGTCCATGGTGGCCAAGTGTTTTGAGGTGAGTACTCCAAGGACATTCCCTTCCTTTTCTTACACAAAAAGGAAAAAAGGGAAACTGATCATTGGGATACCCAAGGGCAGGTGGGTTCATCAAATTCTCCCACAAGGCCTTGAAGGCTATATAGTCTACTTCCTTCAGATGTAACCTTAATAAGTTTCCAATCTGTGCACTTTCCCTCTGACTTGAGACACAACACCCAGGAAAGTTTCTTCTTACTTGAGGAACAAAATGCCACTGAAATAGAAAATCTGACTCTTGATCAGTGATGCTTTCAGAGAAAAATATGGATCAACAGACATATGAAAAGGCACTGAACATCAACTGGTAATCAGGGAAATACAAATCAAATTTCAATATTATATCACTACATACAGACCTACATGGGCAAAATGAAAAATACAATGTCAGTTTTTGACAAGGTTGTGAAGAAACTGGTGCATACATTAATAGCGAAGTTTTAATTTTTTATATTAACTTCAAAAAACTATCAGCATCTGCATAAGTCTAACATATCTGTGATTCAGCAATTGCATTCCTAGCAATACATAGCAGAAATCCATATTCATGTTCCCTAAATACATGTTTCCTTTTATAAGCAACTAACAAAATGTTTTCCAGAGTGACTGTACTGATGTACGTTCCCTCCAGCAACATAGGACTCATCCTGTGACTGTGCACCCTCACCAGCATTTCATGTTATCGTTATTTTTAATTTGGCTATTCTGATACACATATAATGATATTTCATTATGGTTTCAATTTTCATTTCTCTAGTGGTTAGTAATGTTTAATATATTTTTATGTTCTTATTTGTTCTCTGTATATTGTTTGGTGAAGTGTCTGCATATCTTGTCCATCTCTTAATTGAATTGTTTATTTTTTTAATGTTGAGTTTTTAGTTTTTAGCTATTTATATATTGTTAATGCTAGTGCTCTGCCAGGCATGTTATTTGCATATATTTTCTCCTAGTCTGTAATTTGTGTTTTCACCCTAACAGGTTTCTATTTTTTTTTTTTTAATTTTCTTTCTTTTTTATTTATTTATTTTTGGCTGCGTTGGGTCTTCATTGCTGCCCGTGGGCTTTCTCTAGTTGCTGCCAGCGGGGGCTACTCTTTGTTGCGGCGCGCAGGCTTCTCATTGCGGTGGCTTCTCTTGTTCCGGAGCACAGGCTCTAGGCACGCTGGCTTCAGTAGTTGTAGCACACGGGCTCAGTAGTTGTGGCGCATGGGCTTAGTTGCTCCGCGGCCTGTGGGATCTTCCCGGGCCAGGGCTTGAACCCGTGTCGCCTGCATTGGCAGGCAGATTCTTACCACTGCGCCACCAGGGAAGCCCCTAACAGGTTCCTTTTGCAGAGCAAAATTTTTAGTTTCCATGAGGTTTAACCTTATCAATTTTTCTTTCATGTTTCATGCTTTTTGTGTCAAATTCTAAGCAGTCTTTGCCTAGAAGTAGATCCTAAAGATCTTCTCCTTTTCTTTTTTCTAGAAGTTTTGTAGTTTTTTGTTTAAGACCGTGATCTACTTTTGTTAATTTCTATATAAACTGTGTGCTTTAGGTAAATGTTCATTACGTGACTGTTGATGTCTACTTGTTCTAGCACCATTTATTGAAAAGGCTATTCCTCCTTCACTGAATCCCTTTTACTGCTTGGTCATAAATACATTGGGCATATTCGTGGGGGTCTATTTCTGCATTCTTTATTGCAATGTCATTTTTAATAGCCAGGAACTAAAATCAATTCAAATTCCCCGGAACTTTAAATCGGTCAAATAAAGGGTGGTATATTCATAGAGCGGAGTATCAGAAAGTTATAAGAATATCAATGATTACTGCACATGCATGCACAGGCACACACACACAATGGATGAATTTCGAACATAATATTGAGCAAAGGAATCCAGGTAAAAAACAAAGCATAGTCTGTGTTCCTGTTTATACAAGATTCAAAATGGTCAAACTAATTTATGGTGTTAGAATTCAGAATGACAGTTACATCTGTCATGGAAAAGTGACTGGGAAGAGTGGCAAGGGAGCTCCTGGGGTATGAATAATACTCTATTTATTTATTTATTTATTTATTTTTGTGGTACGCGGGCCTCTCCCGTTGCGGAGAACAGGCTCCGGACGCGGAGGCTCAGCGGCCATGGCTCACGGGCCCAGCCGCTCCGCGGCATGTGGGATCTTCCCGGACCGGGGCACGAACCCATGTCCCCTTCATCGGCAGGCGTACTCTCAACCACTGCGCCACCAGGGAATCCCAATACTCTATTTTTTGATGTGTGTGATGGTTAGCCTAGAGTTTACTTTGTGAAAATTTTCCTATTTGTACATTTATGATCTGTGCATTTTCTGTATGCTGGCTATGTTTCAATGTTTCAATTAAAATGAGTAAAAATATCTAATCTCGTCATTCCCTGATCAGTTTGAGTGAAGAGAACATACACTTTTCATGTATATGTAATAAGTTCTGGAGGGGCTTAGAATCCCGCTCACCTTGTGCATTACTCAATAAATTGTAGAACTGTCACTGACATCCTACAAATATAAAAATCAGGAATTAACTTTATATACTCAAATTGGTTGAAATTAGCAAGATACTTTTTATTTAGCAGAATTAAATCTATATTTTAAAGAATTTAGAAGGATTTTTTTACACATAATCAGTCCAGTGTATGAGCAGAACATATAAATACAATAAAAAGTAAAAACATGCAAAGCTGAACTTGACCTTTTTGTTCAATATATATTTTAAGAAATTTGTTATAATGGTGTAACAAAGCCTTTGATGGGTCTTTCTCTTTTAGTGTCTTGTAATCTCTGTAACATTGCAAAAAACAAATGAAAATAGAGTAAGATGTTACAAAGAGAGGAGAATGATCCCTTATTTTAAAGAATTTAGGATGGGATCCTTACAGAGGAATCCATGACTCCCCAAAAGGTTTTCCTTATTCTAATCTCCCTGCAACTGTTAGGAAACATTATCCATACCTACTGGGGGTGATGCAGGATATATTTCCCTCATCTTTAGAATTTCATTGCACAGGTGTAACATACCTCATCGGAAATAATGTGCCAGTATATGTTCTCTCTATAGTATAATTTATATGTATGGTTTTATTAGCTGGTAGCACTTGTTTTCATTTCACATTGTTATGCAGAACATTGTTAATTCCCTTTGTACTCTTTCTCCTTTAGCCTTTTATTTGTTTATTTATTTATTTTGAGAAAAAAAGCTGTAAGCTTCTCATGGCTAATGGTTACTCTATTACAAAAAGACCCTGTCAAAGCTTTGAAATACCCATAGTGATCTTTCATTAATCTCTTGGACAAGTCTCAATTACCTGCAGTTTCTGTTGGGTACGTTTTGTGGATGTTGTGGTTCATTCAGTAATAGAAGAAAAAAATTAAATTGGTAAATACAGGATAGAGGGCTTTTTTTAAATATATAAATAATTAAAGGAAGATGTGATGGAAGATGTACAGTTAACAGGGAAAAAGGGAATTAGTAGCCAATAGAGTTGAAATGATAGAACTTTAGACAGACTGTAAAGGTCTGATAAGCAATTCTAGCTTAAATTAGGGAATTAGAAGTGAAATAAACTGTACAGTAAGTACAATAAACAGTCCAGTAAGTAATTTGACAACACCACTCAGGATATTAAAGAAAGATGTAAAGACTAGATTTTGAAATGTTTCTTAGCATGTATTACATTTGACAAGAAAAGAAAAAGTAAAGTTTAAGACAGTAAATCCACAGTGAATGTGGAAAAGATTTGATCTTTATGAATGATTTAAAGAGTATCAAAAACAATTTGCAACTGATATAGTAGACAATGGCTAGGATTATGATGGACTTGTAAACATAGGTCGCTGGAATAATGGTTATGTACTGGTAAATTTTTTAACCAAATTAAGGAATTTAGGAAGAAAACCTGGATTTGGGGACAGGAAATGATTTTTTTTTTTTTTTTTTTATAAATTTATTTATTTATTTATTTTTGGCTGTGTTGGGTCTTCGTTTCTGTGCGAGGGCTTTCTCTAGTTGTGGCAAGCGGGGCCAGTCTTCATCGCGGTGCGCGGGCCTCTGACTATCGCGGCCTCCCTTGTTGAGGAGCACAGGCTCCAGACGCGCAGGCTCAGTAGTTGTGGCTCACGGGGCTAGTTGCTCCGCGGCATGTGGGATCTTCCCAGACCAGGGCTCGAACCCATGTCCCCAGCATTAGCAGGCAGACTCTCAACCACTGCACCACCAGGGAAGCCCGGAAATGATCATTTTTATAATGGATATTTGCACACATTTTTAAAAAGGCGGGGACTTCCCTGGTGGTGCAGTGGTTAAGAATCTGCCTGCCAGTGCAGGCTACATGGGTTCGAGCCCTGGTCTGGGAAGATCCCACATGCCGCGGAGCAACTAAGCCCGTGCGCCACAACTACTGAGCCTGTGCTCTAGAACCCATGAGCCACAACTACTGAGCTTGCGAACCACAACTACTGAAGCCCGCACACCTAGAACCCGAGTTCTGCAACGAGAAGCCACCGCAATGAGGAGCCCGCGCACCGCAACGAAGGGTAGCTCCAGCTCACCGCAGCTAGAGAAAGCCCGCGTGCAGCAAAGAAGACCCAACGCAGCCAAAAAATAAATTTATAGAAAAATATCAAAGATATGCTTTCATCTCAGTGAGAGCATGTCTCCAAGCAAAGGGTCCTCTATTCCAGTCGTCCTGAACTAGGTGGGCTACCATATCAGAGGTTAAAAAAAAAAAGGCAATATTTATTTATACTATTCAATCACTAATTACATCTGACTCTGGATGTCCTACTTATTTTTCCCTATTCATTATCAGTCATAGAGAGTGAATGAGACTTTACCTGGCACATCAACACCCTGATGCAGAGACAGGGGATAATTTTGCAGTGTTTGTCACAATTCAGGTCCAGATCTGTTAGTGGATCAAGATTAGCCCTTCTAAAAATGTAGTAAATGGAATGGAATAGAATACAATAGATAAGAAATTATCAGAATGTAGCCCAAGTAGTAAGGGGTGTCTGTGTGTCTGTGTGTACATGCGTCTGTGTGTACGTGTGTGTGTGTGTGTTGGATCATTATGTAAAAAGAATTTATTTTTACTGTGGATTGTTTAAAAAAGGATGAAAGCCACTAGTATAGGGAATAAATAAAGCATATTGTGGAGACAGATGCCCTGGGTTTGAACCCTAGATCCATCAATGTCAAATATATTGCATTGACGTGTTACCTGAAATCTGTGAAATCACTGAAAAATCAGATGATACTATAATATCTTTATAAATTTGCTAGAATGGTTAAATGAGTAAATATATGTGCCGGGCTTATGATGGTGCAGAAATCATTTTAAGTACAATGAATCAAGTCAGATGTATCCTCTCTCTGTGCAACATGCAGTGAAGAGCACTGAACCATTCAACAGTCGTTAGTAAGTCACATTTTTATTGCAGATGCCAGGGAAGTTGCCAGCTTTAATACCATGGCCGCTAAAGGAGGGTCAGAAGCTGGAAGTAAATCTTTAGACAGTTGTATAATCCACAGGACTACAGTCAGAGAGTGGCTGCCGCTAAACTGGACAGAGCCCTTGGATTTAAAGGCTTTTCAATTCCTTTCTTATTTCTTGTACTCAGATGAGACAGGCTTCTAAGCCAACTGGTCAGAGTCAGTTGTATTAAAGTATTTGAAAAATCCTCTTTGGCTCCAATAAGTTTTTACTGGAGATCATTTGAAAGTTGAAGTGAATAATATGTAATCATCAGTACATGTAGTCTTTTATTAACTGCTTTTTAGGACCTTGTAATATCCAGTTCACTAGGCTTTGGGAATATTATGAAACCACAGTAATTTCTGTTTAAAAAAGCAATCAGAAAAATTTGTGATTCTTTCTAAAATCTATGCTTTTTTAATGCTTAGTTTAATAAAACATAAAATTTAATTTTAAAAAGCAATGACTATTATAGTTTTGCTATTTTACACAGATTTTTTATAACTATTCCCATTTTTCTCTACAATAATGTTGATTAAGTAAAAATATTTCATTGTTCTCTTTCCCATGCACTTTGGACTCTGTAGTTGATGCCTAATTTGTCTATTAATGTCTTCTAACCTCTCCTCCTTCCTCAGATATAATTCAAATATTATTTTTTCCCTCACCATATCACCTTTAACTTCTCCATTGCCAGTTTACTAGAGGGTCAGTCTCCAACCCAAATTTAAAGCATTGCATTCAAAATACAAAGTAAGTACATCAATACTTTAAATAATACTGTTAACTCACTTAAGTTGATTGGATGAGTCACCCTCCTCATTGGATGGAGGGTAAGAAAATAACATGTTAGGCATTATATATTTTTCTAATACTTTTTATAAGCGTTATTTCTTACAAAGTAGGTATAGTTAAAAGATAATAAAATAACATCTATAGTAAAAGTATCACAAAGTGATTATATTTGTATTGTTTTCAGACAATTCTTTCCCTTTTATTTATGTTTTATTTACAATGTAACCACCGATATAACATTCTGAAAACTTAGATAGCAATGACTTTGTGATCATCTTTGAAAATATTAGTATATCTTAAACAGTAACGGTCTTTGAAAATAAATTCCTTAAAATTTCAAACGAATACCTTCACCTGTGCAATCCATTAAAATTAACTTTCACATATGTCAACCCCATATAGGGAGCCATCTTTGTACTTTTGTTGCAATTGGTAAATTTCTTTTTTTTTAACCTTTTTTAAAAATAAATTTATTTATTTATTTTATTTTTGGCTGCTTTGGGTCTTCGTTGCTGCGTGCAGGCTTCTTCCAGTTGCGGCGAGCGGGGGCCACTCCTCGCTGCGGTGCGCGGGCCTCCCATTGCGGTGGCTTCTCTCGTTGTGGAGCACAGGATCCAGGCACACGGGCCCAGCAGCTACGGCACACAGGCTCAGCAGCTGTGGCTTGTGGGCTCTAGAGTGCAGGCTCAGCAGCTGTGGCACACGGGCCTAGCTGCTCCGCAGCATGTGGGATCCTCCGGGACCAGGGCTCGAACCCGTGTCCCCTGAACTGGCAGGCGGAGTCCCAACCACTGCACCACCAGGGAAGTTCCACAATGGGTAAATTTCTTAAACTGTCTGCGCTTCAGTTTCCTCATCAACAAAACAGGGGTAAGACAAGTACCAAGCTCAAGGGGCAGTAGTGAAGACTAAGAAAGTTGACATATGCTAGCTAATCACTTAGAACAAGGCCAGATATATAAGCCACAAATGCTACTGATTTATTAATTATTCAAAGATTAATATTACAAAACACTGAAAACTCGGAATCTATGACATTTTCATAACTTGATGTCATTTAATAAAACTCCCTTTCCTGGAGAAGCATATTTAACAATACTGGCTCATTTCATTTCAAAATTTTTTCTTTAATGTATTGTTAATAGTTTTATTATTAAGGAAGATTCTTTCAAATGGGCAATGTTTTTATACTATATATCTGAATTTGAAATATGGAAAAATATTAGGACCTTAATTCTCAAATTCTACTATGCAAAAGTATTATTGAAATGCACACAGATTTCTACCCCCATAATCTCTGATTTTAAACTCTGGGTGAATGTGCGTATTAACCAAGAGCTACAGGAGAGTTTAATGCAGGTAGATCTAGAAAAATGCAATACAATGAAAAAAGCTGTTTCCCTCAAAGTCTGTCCCCAAGTTTCTTATCTATGATGAATCGTATATAAATTGATTTAATTTCATATGTAAACTCAAATAGGAAACATAACGGCCATTCTTCAATATTAAAAATATGGCTAAGATAACTAAATACTCAATAAAAATTTAGATCAGATACAATGTGTTAAAGTTAATTTTCTGCCAATAGATGTTTCCACTTGCAAGATTTAAGAGAACAAAATGATAAAATGAGAAGAGTATTGCAGAATGATTATATTTTATTAAAAATTATAACTACTTACATATTTTCCGTTGAATAAATAACAAAAAATGGAAAAGGTTAAGATTAATGAAGTGGAATGAATGCAAAAAGGAGAAGGTTTACAGGTGGACTGTCAGGATAATTTTGTAATATTTTATATAGTGAAATATTAAGGTGGGGAAGAACAATTTTATTAAAATCTTAACTGATATTTTATTTTATTTTTTTTGCGGTACGCGGGCCTCTCACTGTTGTGGCCTCTCCCGTTGTGGAGCACAGGCTCCGGACGCGCAGGCTCAGCGGCCATGGCTCACGGGCTTAGTTGCTCCGCGCCATGTGGGATCTTCCCGGACCGGGGCATGAACCCATGTCCCCTGCATCGGCAGGCGGACTCTCAACCACTGCGCCACCAGGGAAGCCCCTTAACTGATATTTAATTAAGATTCCTAATGCTGAAAGCTGGCTGTCTTGTCATGGATTACAGAATTTAACATTTTAAATAAATAATACAGATTTATTAACAAAGATCTGAGGCAGCACATACAAATACTGGGTTGTTGCATACTGAGGAAAGAAAAAAGTGTCCCAAAACTAAGAAATGAGCAAACTGTGTCTTCTGCCTTATTGTTTGCAGCATGAAAAAAGTCACTGGTGATAGCCTCTTGAAAAATAGAACCTATTGCTTGGTACTATGCTTACAATCTCTGTGAGACACCATTTCCTACCTTCATGCTTGTCAGTCCTATTGGATCCTACTGACAAGAGATGAAATCCTGTTATTCCAATTTTAGACACAGATGTGACCTTCCCATTTGCTTCTTCAATCTGTTGATTTTGCCTCCAGACTGGTATTCCACACACCTGGCATCTCTCCCCAGCAAGCCTCAGACCTCCTATGTAAGATCTAATGTGGACATGAGACTTGTAAAAACTTGTGAGAAAATACAAAGCCCTTTCTTTTTCTTAAATTTAGCTGCTTATGTAAGTATCCTTGAACCTCTTTATTTCCCCCACCTTCCTGCTTTATTATCTAGCAATTAAAAAAATTTCAGTATATGGTTGACATTAATAAAATTTTGTTTTTAAAAAAATATTTTTAACTAAACAATACTATATAAGAAAGGAAGAAGAAAAAGAGGAAAGGAAGGGGAACATGAGAAAATTTCATAGGATGATTAAAATGGGTAATTGCCAGAGTAATATTTGAGTGATGGAAATATGCGTTAGAAAAAAGAATCACATGTACGAGTAGCACAGCATACTAATGCATGAACTGTACTTTCTTTTTTGGTTGTCTCATATGGAGAGAACATGGTAAAGAGAATGAAAGTAAAATGACTAATAAAAAACTCCTTGTTTTGCATGGCAAGGAGTTCACTGGAAATTCGTGAAGCATTCCATATTTTTTAGCTATGTGTAAAAGAATGAAATTAGAACACTCCTTAACACCATACACAAAAATAAACTTCAAATGGATTAAAGACCTAAATGTAAGGCCAGACACTATAAAACTCTTAAAGGAGAACATAGGCAGAACACTCTACGACATAAATCACAGCAAGATCCTTTTTGACCCACCTCCTAGAGAAATGGAAACAAAAACAAAAGTAAACAAATGGGACCTAATGAAACTCAAAAGCTTTTGCACAGCAAGGGAAACCATAAGCAAGATGAAAAGACAACCCTCAGAATGGGAGAAAATATTTGCAAATGAAACAATGGACAAAGGATTAATCTCCAAAATATACAAACAGCTCAGGCAGTTCAATATCAAAAATAAACCAACCCAATCGAAAAATGGGCAGAAGACCTAAATAGACATTTCACCAAAGAAGACATACAGATGGCCAAGAGGCACATGAAAAGATGCTTAACATCACTAATTATTAGAGAAATGCAAATCAAAACTACAATGAGGTATCACCTCACAAAGGTCAGAATGGCTATTATCAAAACATCTACAAACAATAAATGCTAGAAAGGATGTGGTGAAAAGGGAACCCCCTCTTGCACTGTTGGTGGGAATGTAAATTGATACAATCACTATGGAGAACAGTATGGAGGTTCCTTAAAAAACTAAAAATAGAACTACTATATTACCCAGCAATCCCACTACTGAGCATATACCCTGAGAAAACCATAATTCAAAAAGAGACATGTACCACAATGCTCATTGCAGCACTATTTGCAATAGCCAGGACATGGAAACAACCTAAGTGTCCATCGACAGATGAATGGATAAAGAAGATGTGGCACATATATACAATGGAATATTACTCAGCCATAAAAAGAAATGAAATTGAGTTATCTGTAGTGAGGTGGATGGACCTAGGGTCTGTCATACAGAGTGAAGTAAGTCAGAAAGAGAAAAACAAATACTGTATGCTAACACATATATACGGAATCTAAGAAAAAAAATGGTACTGATGAACGTAGTGGCAGGGCAGGAATAAAGACATAGACATAGAGAATGGACTTGAGGACATGGGGTGGGGAGGGGGAAGCTGGGGCGAAGTGAGAGAGTGGCATGGACATATACACACTACCAAATGTAAAATAGATAGCTAGTGGGAAGCAGCAGCATGGCACAGGGAGATCAGCTCAATGTTTTGCAATGACCTAGAGGGGTGGGATAGCGAGCGTGGGAGGGAGGCTCTAGAGGGAAGGGATATGGGGATATATGTATGCATACAGATGATTCACTTTGTGGTACAACAGAAACTAATACAGTATTGTGAAGCAATTATATTTCAATAAAGATGTATTAAAAAAAAGAAAGATAATCGTTGATGAAAGTTTGCAAAGCAAAATAAATAAATAAACAAATAAAGTGAACAGTAAGGAACTAAAATGATGACACAAGCTAATACTTTCAAGTAAGTAAGAGAAGTTGTGAAGGTCAACATGTGGAGATACCTGGTTGAGAAAGATGCCACTCAGTTTCTATTTCATTGGTAGAGAGCATTATCTGTAAGCAAATCAATTCAATAAATATGTATTTTAAAGCAATCATCTTAAAAACACTGTCCTAGATATTATGGAAGTAATACAGGCATCATTTTTTTTAAATCAGAATATTAACTGGTCTAGAAAATATGATTCAAGGTGCAAATGATTCAAGTAAATTACAGTAGAGATGGATAATAATCCAGAGTAAATTGGGTCAGCTTTATTTAATGTATCTCCATGAAAGAAGTATGGTCTACCAAAACTAGGATTGGGCTAGGAAGAAATGAATGTCGCTCAGTCATTGAAACATTGGTTCATGAGCTGATACGTTGTAACTCTGTATTTCTAAGCAAAAAATTAATAAATTAAGCAATAAAATTACTATTATATTACAAACACTATTGATGAGATCCAGAGAAGAAAATGATTTAGCAGTTACTACTAGATGATCAAAGTGGTAGAATCAAGGATACAGTTACATGCCTTAGTAAAATAGTAAATCGCTTGTTCACCGGAAATGGGAGTTTAAAAGAAAAAGGAAAACATGCAAAAGAAGAGAGTTATTTGTGGAAAGCACCTCAAAATAATAAATGTGTGGCTTGGCCAGGAAACATCATATTTAAATACATTTGTCCTAAAGAAAGTCTTTTTATTCTAGGATCTTAATAAAAAAGAGATCTTTCATTATCTATATAAAGTACATTTGGTTCAGAATATATATTTAAATAACAAATAGACTTTTTTTTTTTTTTTTTTTTTTGCGGTACGCGGGCCTCTCACTGTTGTGGCCTCTCCCGTTGCGGAGCACAGGCTCCGGATGCGCAGGCTCAGCAGCCATGGCTCACGGGCCCAGCCGCTCCGCAGCATGTGGGATCTTCCCGGACCGGGGCACGAACCCGTGTCCCCTGCATCGGCAGGCAGACTCTCAACCACTGCGCCACCAGGGAAGCCCAAATAGACATTTTTAAAAATTATGTATTTTTTACTTAAATTAGTGATATAGCACTTAAACATATGAGAAAAAAGAAGTCACAAATTTTTTTATGACTCAACTAGTTCACATTATATAGTACTTTTGAGGACTTTTTAGAACACTATGAAGTTGCAATTGTAAGAAGAAAATCAATCAGATTCCCTTGCTAATCTTTCTGTAATACAGTTGTAAAGTATTAGAAATCCACTTATCTGTGACTGTGAAGTGTTTGCCAAAAATATAAATAAAAACCCTTTAACTTTGTGTGTGTGTGTATGTATGTATATATGTGAATTGACTATATACATTCAAGAGTCAATTGCCATGAATCTGATTAACATGATTAGGTTATGAAGTTTTTTGTTGGAGATGGTAAGGTTATATCTGAATATTGAAATTATAAGGAAAAATCTACTTTGCTTTAAATTGCATACTAAAACACTAGGGAATGCATACTGAACAAATAGAACACATTTCTGTTGGTGCAATTAAAGTTTAAGATAGCATCCTAGAGACGACAAAATGAAATCATTTTAAGAAATCAAATTAACTAATAAAATACCCATACAAACCTAGGAGAGGGAGAATTTTCTTAGCTAAGCTGTTTGGAAAGCAAACATTAAACACCCTTTCCTAATATGTGCAAATATTTTAAATCGCCTATTCTATATAAGAAAGACATTCTGTCTTTTGTAACACCAGATTCTAGCTTTATCGGTATATAGTTGAGTGACTTTGATCCACATCCTTTCAACATATTAAAAGTTGACAAACCAAGCAGTGTTATCCCTCAAAGGCCAGTCAGGAGACAGAAGCCATGTTAGTATTTTGTACAGGGGGAATTTGTTAACTAAGAATAGAGTGGGTAGAAAAAGAACTCTTCGGTATCATGAAGGTAGGGATCTGAAGTGGCAGCTACTACCCCAAGGTGAAGGAATGAGTGAAGAGACTGGCACAATTAAAATTTAGAAATTTACAGGAGGGCCCTGAGAAGCTGAAACTCAGACCTCTAAGGAGGGGAGGTCCTATTGGTTAGCGCTGATGTCTCTAAATGAGACAAAGAGGCTATTTTTATTTTTTTTAATGTTGGAAAAATTGCAAACTGCTGCTCCTTCAGGAAGGAAGTGCTTCTACCAAGGTGAACAAATGCAGCTGCAGTAATGCTCACAGAAACTGCAAGCAGACAGGAAGCCACTAGGTAGGAGCGTGTCTCTCCTCTCTCTTCCAGCCTCAAGGTCTCCAACCACTGCCCCCTAATGAAAGATGCTCACAGGAAAGAGCTGGCAAAGGAGAACACAGAAGAGCAGTATGAGAGCTGAGAGAAAATAACATAATAACCTGCCTATCATTGAATCTTATGTCAGAGGAGTAAAAGTTACTGAGTTATTGAGGTAAATAAATGCATGTAACAAAAAATGTACAGCAGGAAATTTATTTCTTCATTGGAATCAAGCCTAGATTTAAACTAATCCAGTAGCAATTTGACCAATTAGTATAAACAGTGATGACCAAAAAAAAAAAAAAAATGTAATCATAATATCATATACTTTAAATACTGAAGAATCTTAGGGGACATTTTTTAAGGTTGAAAAAATTTTGGAGGATCATTATATAACTTGCTCTAAATCGTAACAGAAATTAATGATGGGAAGAAAATTAAAATTCAGTTTCTTGACTCCTGTTCTCTATTTGTTAGACTACAAAGCTCCTTTCCTCATTTACTGATAGGTGATATTTGTAGCAGAGAACATCTTTTAATATCTTTATTTTTGACGTAAAGAAACTGGCTGAGGCCCTAAGAAGTGAAATGACTGTAAAATCATGGAGCGAGCCTGCAGTAAATATCCTTCCATCTCAGCCCACTACTTCTCCCACTACTTCACACTGTCTCTTTAACACTGTTGTGAATCTGATTCAGTTATGGGAGAATTCCAGAGTTACTGCTGATATTTTTTTATTAATAATATTTTAATGATATTTTTATTAATAATATTTTTATTATTTAAATATTTTTATTAATATTAATATTTAAATAGTTTTAATATTTTTATTAATGATATTTTTATTAATAATATTTTTATTAATATCTAATGATTGAATGTTTAAACATGATGTTTAGACATTAAATGTATTAAGAGAATTATAAATGTGCTATATGACTTCAGAATGTATCACTGAGATACAGTAAAAGTAGTGAATTATTCCCCAAGTCTAGATACAGAATTTATAGAAGAAACTGTCAATACAGAAAATCAATAATCTATCAACATGTCTGTATTGGTTATCTATTGCTGCATTACGAATTCCTTCCAAACTAAATGTCTGAAAACAACAAAAATTTATAACTCATAGTTTCTGTGGTTCAGCAATCAGATCTATCTTAGCTGGATCCTCTAGCTCAGGGTCTGAAACAAAGGCTATAATCAAGCTACTGACTAGACTGTGAACATCGCTAGGGTTGGCTATCCCCCAGTTTATGTGGTTCTTGGGAGACTGCAGGTCCTCCATGGCTGTTGATTTGCCTGAAAAAATCCACTTCCAACTCACTCACATGACTGTCAGCAAGCCTCAGGTTCTTGCTGATTCTTGGTCAGATATCTCGGTCCTTTGCTAAGTGGGCCTCTCTACAGGGATATCCACACTAGACAGCTTGCTTCTACCAGGAGGAGGATACCATCCAAGAGAAAGTCAGAGATGGCAGAGGGCACATTCTTTTTGTAACTTAATCTTGGGTGTGATATCCAACCACTTTTGCTGTATTCTGTTCATTAGAAACCAGTCACTAAATCTAGCCCATCCTAAGGGGAGGAGTTACACAAAGGCAGGAATACCAACAGGTAGGGATCATTTGGAGCCATTTTGGAGACTGTTTACCACAAGGTGCATCTCCAGCCTCCCAGAGGAAACAAAGTGCATATGTAGTCAAAGTCACTTCTTTCAATCTCCAGTCATTCCAAGTCCCTCTTCCAGCCAAGTCCTATTTAAACATCCTAATTAACTTTTACAATGGAGCAAATGAAGAAAAATGCTTTGAAATACGACAGAGCTATCAAAAGCACATCAAATAGATAACATAATTTGTGAAATTAGAGTGGATTTTTTTTTAAAAAAGAAACATTATGTAACAGTTCCAAGAATCTCTCATTAACATAAAAACATTATCTGTGAAACTGAGATTAAAAACTAAAAATCTCTCTTTTCAGTATATGGTTTGCTTTGTCCTAAATACAATAGCTTCAGATGTCAGGATTAAAAAAAAAGTCAAGTTTTAAAATAGACACATGAAAGAGTTCAGTCTACCATGGATTCTACACCTAATTTCCAAACTCCAATACCATTATTATTTAAAATCCTGATGGAGTGATTTTGTTGCATGCTCACTGCAATGTTAATTAAATTGGTGATTCAAAATCAGTGTTATTAGTATAGTATAACTGGCGTTTATATTTTTATCTTCCAACAATGAGAGTTGCTTTTTTCAGGTAAAAGATTCCAAATTACAGAAGACCCTTTTTCTTCACCCTCAAACCAGTACTCAGTGAATTTCTTACCCCTGGCTATAGCGATTATCTTCAAGATAGGTAATTGGCCTGGATTAGGGTTATAATGTTCAGGTCTGGGCTTTCCTTGTGATCTGTTGAGATACAAAAAGCCCTCTCCTTTCTGGAGATTTTACCAAGAGTAACCTAGCCTGCAGATTCTGCCCTATGTCAAGAGACCACCTGAGAATGTCACCAATGCAGAGTAAACTTAGAACTTAGTGAAGTAGACATAGTAGATCAATGAGATCATTCTTGAGACACTTGGCTATGCCTGAAATAAGCCTTGTTAGTAATCTGATCCAAGAAACTAATATTCTGTTTGCTATGATTTTGCTAAGCATGTTTAAATTGGTTTTGTGGAGTTTGCTACCTAGTAAGTTCCAACTTATATAACCATTCAGTAAAAGGGGCTTGATGACAACCTAAAAACACACCTCCCCAGTGTAATTCAATAATGGAAGTAAAGCCACTGTCCACCATATATAGAATTCAGAATATTTTGACTTAGATTTAAATATTACAGAAGCAGAAATTACTTATTCTTTGAATAAAAAAACTTCAGTACTTATTTGATCAGTCACATTTGTATGCAGAACTTATCTACTAAAGAAATGATGTACTTTCACTTCAAGATCAAACTTTTAAGCAAATGTAGGGGATGTTTAAATTGTCACTTGATATATCAAGTCAACTGTATAAAGACGGAACAAATTATTTATGAGCAATTGAAGTAACATAAAAATGTGCAATGAAAGAAATTCAAAATCTATTTTTATATAAAACTTTCACCTTGTGATTAAACTGTTTTTAGTTATTAGTTTGACACGTCAAAGATGCTGATGTGTAGGTGGAAGAAAAATGTTCTAATGTAATTAAATGTAATACTTAAGTAGGAGTAATGAAGTCTTGTACTCCTGCAGTTAAGAAGCTGTGTGACTTCAGAACGTTTTCTGACCTCTCTGATATTTCAAAGTCAAGTTATTTTCTCTACAATAATTGTACACTTTCTTCCATGGACTTTTCCAAATAAAAACAATCAAATGATCCAATAAAATAATTTTGGGAAAAATAATCAATGATATATTGAAAATTAGAAGTATGATATAAATGCCATTATCCTGCTTGTAATTTTCTAAGCTTATATGCCCTTGAAATGATGTTTATCAGTTTTAACTGGGAATCTTAAGCCCTGAGCATCTGTTCTTTGTCTTCCTTTCCAGGCTCCCCCTCTCCCTCCATTCTTTACATAACACTCCACCTACTCTAACTTTCAATCATTTCTTCTTCTAACCTATTTCTAGTCTCATACACTTTGAAAGTGCTATTGCTGTCTCTCTCCATAGTGGTAGTTTCTATATTTTGGCTAGTGTAACTTCTCCTCCTTTTTCTTGTATTACTTTAAATGTCATGTGCTCAATATTCCTTCTTTAGCCCATCACCACTAATCCAAATTTAGTTCCTTTCTCATTCTTTCTCATAGTATTTTGCTATATTCCTAAAGATAACTTCCTACAACTTGTAATTTTACATATATACATAGACATAATTTTCTCCCTAGGTATACATATATACATGTGTATACTTTAAAAAAATGGAATCATGCTTTATGTGTTCATTTTGACCTGGCTGCTTTGAGGCAGTATAATAATTCTGAGACCACCCCCCATATTGTTTCATAGAGATGGAGTATATTTTCATCACTGCATAATATTCTATTTTATGCATATATTGAAGAGGTTTTTTTTCATTCAGCCATTTATGAGCATTTATGTGTCTGCCTTACATTATTAGCTAGGATGAATAATGTTACCTCAAACATCCTTTTTTTGAACTTACACACGTTTATCTATTCAAGACACACACAAGTGAACATACATACAAACACACACACACACACACACTCCCACCCAAGAGTGAAATAGTCAGACGGTATCCTTAGGCAAATAGTGCCAAATAGTTTCCCCCAAAACTTGTATTAATTTACACACCCTCCAGCAAACAGATGGTACCAAGTGAAAGTACTCATTGCTCTAGAGCTTAGTCAACACTTGGTTTTGTCTTTTTTATTTTGGTCTTTCTCGTCATAGGCCCATCACCACATTCCTTATTTATACACACGTATTCGGGGCTTCCCTGGTGGCACAGCAGTTGAGAGTCTGCCTGCCAATGCAGGGGACACGGGTTCGAGCCCTGGTCTGGGAGGATCCCACATGCCGCGGAGCAACTAGGCCCGTGAGCCACAACTACTGAGCCTGTGTGTCTGGAGCCTGTGCTCCGCAACAAGGGAGGCCGCAATAGTGAGAAGCCCGTGCACTGCGATGAAGAGTGGCCCGCACTTGCCACAACTAGAGAAAGCCCTCGCACAGAAACGAAGACCCAACACAGCAAAAATAAGTAAATTAATTAATACACACGTATTCACACAAACACATTGGGATATTGGCTTAGAATGTATTGAACATATAATTAATATGTGACAAATGTATATCCTTAGAATGTCAAGCTTTCTAATAAATGAACATGACATACTGATCCATATGTTTAGGTTCACTTTAATTTGGGGGGAACAATATTCTAGAGATTTCTGTGTAGAGGTCTTGCACATCTTACACTTACTTTTAATATTTGGCATCTTTTCTTTCTCACTTGCTAAAATTTTTGTGGTGTATAATAATTCAAGTGATTTTTTAATTCACCTTACATTCAATGGCTTTGCCAAATTTACTTACTAATTCAAACAATTCATTGCTAGATTCTTCTAGATTTCTATGTACTCAAATACATTGTCTGTAATTAATAACACTCATTTCTTTTTTTCCAATTTTATAAGTTTTGTTCATTTTTCTTGCCATATTGAACTAGTAAGCACTTGTCATGTAATGTTGAGTAAATATGATGACAGAGGACATGCTGTGCTCATCATCGATTACAGAGAAAACCTGTGAATTGTTTCTGGACTTTTGTTGTGGCTAATATCCTTACTCAGATTTTTTAAAAAGTCTTCTTGCTAACCAGTTAAGTCTTTATATTATAATTAGACACAGAATTTTATTGAATGATTTTTCTGTATCTATTGGTATCCCCATATAATTTTTCTTTTATTCTGTTAATCTGGTAAATAACATTGATTAATTCTTGAATGTTATATTAACAATACATTCCTAAAATGAACCTAATTTGGTCATGATATATATTTTTTACAATTAAATATTTGAATTTGCTTTAATAATATTTAAGATGTTTATGTTTACGGAAAAATTTGCCAGTAACTAACTGTTATTGCAATATCTTTGTCAGGTTTTGTTACAGGGTTAGTTCAGCCTCTGAAGCAAGTTTAGATATGATTTTCTCCTTTTCTATTCCTTGAAATTGTTTTGAGTATCTGAACTTATTTTTTCCTTAAAGATTTGGTCAATTTTATGAGGGGAGACTTCTTGACCTGTGGATACTTTTTGTGGGATGAATTTTAATAAATATTCAATTTTAATAGATATAGAAAATTCAGATTTTAAAACTTTCTTATGTCAATTTGTATACATTATGTTTCTTGTGCATTTTCCTATTTCATCTGTATTATCAGATGTACTTTTCTGAAGGTGTTTATAATATGCTTTTACAACACTTTCATACTGGTAAAATGTCTATTAATATCCCCTTTATCAATCCTATTGTCAATTATTGGGACTTTAATGTCTTGATGTGTGTCACCAGAGGTTTATTATTTTTAGTAAATATTATAATATGTATTTCTTATATGATTAATTTTATTATCTTGATCATTTTTAGGTTATTATTTATTTCTTAATTTTAAAATGAAAGGAATGCTTAAAACATTCATTTCCTCACCTTTATTTTCTTGAATATGCAGTAGGCATATAACCTTATTCTAACAACAGCTAGAATTTTTGGCACTTAATTTTAAAAGATTTTCTAATTGTATTGTGATTTTTTTCATCCCAGTAGTTGGGTATTTAGGATTCTGCTTTCTAATTTCCTAACTTAATTGAAGTTTGATAATTATGTTTTAATATTGATTTTTAAGTTAATCTCACAATAATTAGATAATATACTGTTTATATTAAGACTTTGATATTTCTTGTGACTTTCTATGGGGCTCAGAATGTGGTAAAGTTTAGTTAATCTTCTAGCATGTGTACTTACAAAGAATGTATATATTTTGAAGTTGTTGGGCTCAGGTCAAATTTATTACTAAGATGGTTCATATATTGTAAAAGCTTGCTGTTTTTATGGGTTTTTTTTCCTTTTCAGCATGTTTTATCAGCTACTGAGAAAGTTGTTTAAATACCTCAAAACATGTTTTTGTATTTTATATTGAAAAAATTTAAAAAATATGCATATGTGTATAAGTGGACCTGCACAGTTCAAACTCGTGCTGTTCAAGGGTCAACTGTACTTTATTTGTGATGGAAAACTTAACCACAGAAAGAATTTACATTTTATCATATAAGTTTACAATATTTAGTATGTTGAAACAATAGACTAGATAGGAATATATTTGGAATATATATTCTTTAATCTTTCTGATTCACGTATCTGTTTTTAAGTTTGCATAGGTCTTTCTAAAATAATCACTACATGCAATTAGCAAATACATACATATATGTGTGTGTATATATATATACTTCTGATAAATGACCATTTGCTACTGACAAATAGAAAACTTGAGAAAACACACCCAGAGGCAAACAGTCTATTTAAGATGTGATGCAATTTTTCTTGAGAATTTTAACAACCTGGAGAGTGTCTTATGAAGTATAAAAATAAATGTCCTATGAGTCTGAAAATGAAAGTTCTTTTAGAAATCATAGAACAATATCTTTAGAAGCAATGAACAATTGTGTATTATAGTTAATATTCTCAATTTTATGTCAACATCCACCCATATTCTAAGTATCCATAAATACAATTTTAATAAATATACTTAAATTTTTGAGGTTAGCATTCACCCACATCTCAAATAACCATAAAATAATGTGAAGTTGTATTGTAAGAAATACAATGACTTTCCGGCAGAGTTCTATACTAACATTAATCCGTATAGGAAACCTCTTTTATTTTAATGACAGTTTTTCTTCTCAGCTATTGTTTTAAATGTATGTGTACACACACATTTTCCTACAGGTACACAAGCTTAATAAAACTCAGAAGCATTACTATTTTCAAATGTATATTTTTTAGCTATACAGTTGACCCTTGAGAAACATGAGTATGAATTATGCAGGTCCACTTATATGCGTTTTTTTTTCAATAAAATACTACAGTATTACATAATCTATGGCTGTTGAATCCACATATGCAGAACCACAGACACTGAGGGCAGACTATAAAGTTTTTTTTTTTTTCTATTCTCTGCGGTATGTGGGCCTCTCACTGCTGTGGCCTCTTCTGCTGCGGAGCACAGGCTCTGGACGCGCAGGCTCAGCGGCCATGGCTCACGGGCCCAGCCGCTTCGCGGCATGTGGGATCTTCCCAGACCGGGGCACGAACCCGTGTCCCCTGCATCGGCAGGCGAACTCTCAACCACTGCGCCACCAGGGAAGCCCAAAACTGTATTTCTTTAAATCACATGAAGTCACAGTAGCTGACCATAATGATGAAATTTCCAAATTTTATCACATTGAACTCTTCTAAAGCATCTAAAACACAATACAGGCATTATTTAATATCATAACATTAAGATAACGTATTACTGGTGTAAGAATAATAGACAAGAAAATACTGGACTTCATATTTGTTTCTTTAAACCTTAAGGAAAAAATATTTGAAAGGGAGAATGTCTTTCTTTTATATTTTCTTACCATCTCTTAACTCTTGCTTGACATGAAAGCCATGAAAGAAATCTTTTCCCAGAATCAATGAGATAAAAATAATCTGTGCCTCCAAACAGCAATTCTGTTCATTATGCCTTGTTAGACTGCACGCAAATCCCAGCAGAGTGTCGTATACACATGGAAGAGAGTACAGAAATAAGTGTGTTACAAGGAAAGGAACAAATCTTTAGAGAAAAAATATTTTCAAAGCGCAGTTGAGAAAGAGAGATCCAAGATTTCCAAATCAGTAGATTTATCTACTGGTGTATGCCACATTCCTTCTTTCAATATCTTCTGACTCCTGATGGGTGAAGGAGGCCATTGGATGTGTGATGTATCCATATGCAACACTGAGTAACTTTTTCATTTCTAACATCTGACCTCCTGAATGTGCTTCACTATCAGTTGTCTCTTCAACTGGATAAATTAGAAGTTGCTCCTTGTAAAGAAAGGTTGGAGACTACCAATTTGGACCAAGTTCCTCATTTTACAAAGGGAAAATTGAGGTTGAAAAGGTTAAATGACTTTTTCATGGTCATGCATATATTCAACAGGAAGTCAGTGCAGGAACGCTTGTTTCTTTAGTACCCTTCAGAGATCAGAATATGATCAGAATATGAGATATGAAAAACCTGAGATTGTCTCACACTTTTAACTAAAATAGTGTGGGTATATATACATATATATACGTGTAGTTATATATATTATGTATATATTCACTGTAAAGAAAAACCTTCTGTAAATGTTATCTAAATCAGAAACATTTTGAAAATTAAGACATATACCAGTATTGTTTTACAGACTGTTCTAAGTGTATATGAAATCTGAAAACATTGAATTTAATCATATATCACACATTTATTTGTATTAATAAAAGAACTTTTATATGAAGATACTAATTGGGAGAATAATTTTCTCTATGTTAAAATAATTTATTGGGGCTTCCCTGGTAGTGCAGTGGTTGAGAGTCCGCCTGCCGATGCAGGGGACGCGGGTTCGTGCCCCGGTCAGGGAGGATCCCATATGCCGCAGAGCGGCTGGGCCCGTGGGCCATGGCCGCTGGGCCTGCACGTCCGGAGCCTGTGCTCCGCGGCGGGAGAGGCCACAGCAGGGAGAGGCCCGCGTACCGCCAAAAAAAAAAATAATAATAATTTATTATTGGGTTATATGAAATTTCAAATAGTAACAAAGAAAATAAATTTCTTAGCCTACTTCAACAATATCATTTTATTTCTATGAATGAAGCATGTAGTTAGCATTGTTTCATATAGGCACTTTTTTGAGGTTTGGGGAAGTATTTGAAGAGAATAGGAAGATCATCATTCTAAACATTCTATTAAGTTTATAATTTGACTGGAAATTTAGTAGACTTTAAATAGTATTTTTATCCAGAATAATTTTCCTTATTTATCAAAAGTACACTTCAAAGTAAAATGCATGTAACTTTGTTTGGGGGCTAGTTTACAAAGGCACTTCCTCAATATCATTGTGATGAACTTATTTTTCCCCAGGATATGATTAAAATAATTGTTTCAATTTAAAATATTACATGAAAATATAGTAGATATTTTCTCCACATATTAGAGTTATTGTCATATACTCTCTGATGGAGGAACAATAATAGTTGATTTAAACTGAAAAGACTGAAAAGATGTAAGACATACTTCTTCAAACAGTAAAACAAAACAAAACAAAACCACAACGAGTTAATGAACTCTACTATTTTCATGAAGGTCAAGATTAATTAATAGAAATCTAAAGAAGTGGCACAAGCTCTAGATTTTTTTCACTGAACTGTTCTTTTAAGTATTATATCACTGAGTTGGATTGTATTGGAAGATCATATTCATCTATAATGTGGATCAATGTGTCAATTGATATTAACATCTGTATTCTTACATGAATTTTTCATACCTATTAGTGAATTTATTTAACATATTTTGGAAGCAAGCATTTACCATTCTCTGATATATTGACTTAGTGCTATTAAGAGAATATGTGGCTTGAGACAGTTTTTCAGTCAGATATTAGGACTCTGTTTCTGTTGGAGATCACAACAGAAACAAAAATATCATTGCCTTCTGAGGCCTTTGCAGACTTGGATCTGTGAAGATCTAAGAGAATTTAGCATTTTAAAAATCCTACAAAAGTTGATATTGCATTATTCACTCCATTGGAAACAACCACTGCTGTAGATTTTGTTGTATGTTTTCCAAAAATATGGCATTAAACTCTAATTTGAACATTGCATACTGGAGTATAATTTTGATGCCTATTTCTGTGTTGAAATTACACTGAAATGTCAAGTAAATTTAGGGAATAGTCTTAAAGAGCTAAAATTGTTTCTCAAAACTAATCTTCAGATGTCTTGCACAAACTTACCTAAAGGTCTTTTGGTCTTTCCCAATACACACTAAATCAGAATCTCTGGGTTTACAACTGAATCATCTATAATTTTAAAACTATTCTTAAGTACATACAAACATTCATTGTAGAGTCATTGATGTAAATTGTATCATGCTACTTATATCCTGCCTCCATTTGGGTTACCCTAGAAGCAGAGACATGTATGCTGGTACGTCATTTGATAAGGTAATGTCAATAAATAAAAGTGAGGGAGACGGGAAAATGGGACTTGAAAAGTGGATAAGCAGAGTGATCTATCAAGGTTACAGCTCTGTCTAAAAGATGCTCATGTGCATCTATAAGAAGCACACAGAATGTCTCTTAAATAGTCCTCAAAGGATGGGTGGCTGAGGCATTTATACACTGGCATTCCATCCTCCACTAGTTGAAGGTTGCCTGCAAGGAGAGCTAAGTCTCCCACACTTCTGGGTGACATTTTTGTGCAGGCCAAGTGAGTTCCATATGTCCAGAGCAGGCCTAGGGGAAAAGCACAAGAAGACATGTGGCACAGAGCTGAGGGGATACTGTTAGCATGAGTCTGAGCTTGCAAAACAAACAAACAAACAACTGACCATTCAAGCTGTGCTGAGCCTAGAAATGTAAGCAAGAGACCAAATATATATATATATATTTTTGAAAAGCACTTGTTATCATTTAATGAATCTCCTACCATGTGGCTTCAAGCTACCAGGACACAAGCCCCACCCACACCCTTAATCTTCTCCTCAGCTCTTTTGCTGAAGAATTTGCCCTTTACAACGACAGGCTGCTTCGGGAGCTTTCCCTTCCCCAGAACTTTGTAGTAACCGATCGTGCCACATCAATGACAGGAGCAGCCAGGCCTTGTTCTTGGCAGCATTTATCCGTGTCTGCTCACTGACCAAGGTCCACAATTTACCAAGGTTGCCCGTTGGGCAGAAGCTCTGGTTCCTCTTTAAGTGGTAATGCCTCATGCCAACTTTCCCAAAGTATCGTGGGTGATATTTGTCGAAAGAGACCAAATATTCTGCCACTTTTGAGATCCATTCATGCCATATGTGAAGTCCTCTCTATCAGGTTTCAAAATGGTTTCTGTCTGAAAATTTCTGTAAAAGTCACAACAAAGGAGTACGGCGGAAAAGCTGCAGTCTCTGCTGCTACAAGGCAGAGTCATTATTTCCTTAGTGAGAGACAGGCCATGATGTTGGGTCCATGCAAAGTACTATTCCTATCACCAGGGCTACTCCATGCACGGGCATATCATGCAAGTCTGAGATGCTCAAGTACAGTGGATGGCTGACATACAAGGACAAGTCATCTTGTTCTACATGTTTGTTGAGTATCCTCTCTACAGTAGAGAATCTTCTGTTTTGAACTTTAAGGTGAACATCAAAACTCAAAACACTGCATCTACTCCTCTAGTTCCAGCCACAGTTTCTTCCCCAAATCTCCTTTATGCCAACCTTCCAATACTGCTCCTTCACGGTCCTGGAAAAACCAGGGGAACTACTTATCACTGCTCAGGAATTCTTATGTACTCTTACCATACTCCATACAGATCTGAATTCCATGTATAACACGCTCCCCAACTGAGAGAATTTCCTCTCAATAATATTATTTAGTGCTACGTTTGAACAGAATGATAGCATAGCAGGAATCCATTTTCAAAAACATTGAGCTATCCCTTCGTAAAGCAGGCCTGAGCATGTTTTCTTCTCCGTTGACTAATCATGAAGAATGCCCATGAGGCCATAAGGGAGACGTGAGTGCGATAAGACACACAATAATAGCTATCATAGGAAATCTGAGCCACCAGTACGTGTAACATGCTTGTATCATCTGGACCTGCCCAGGTTCAATCCTAAAGGTAGTATTCCCACCACATAATGGATAGCTGCTGTGCTTGCTTAAACTTGTGATGCGGTAGATCTTACCCTACCCAGCTTCTGGTGGGGAGCAGTTTGTGTCACATAGCCATTCAATGTCTTATATGTATCCTCTTAGCTTTTACTACAAGCCCCGCAGTACGTGAGGAATAGCTTTCAAAAGCAAGTAATTCTCTTTAACAGAAGGAATGCCCAAGGCACCTGGCTGTGACTCTCCTTTTAGGGTTTGCACGTATTAGAGACGCACCACATCTCTCTTATCTATCTCAAATACCTCTAGTACTTCTGGATCTAGATCAAATGGCTAGAATGGTAGACTACCTCATAGTATCACCTTGAGTTGTTGTTAAATCCTCTCTCTGGGTTTCATTTCAAACTGACCATCATGCATCCCTTGATAAATGATCTTTCCTGAATGTTGTCTATGTTGCCTTCAAAATCAAGAGACCTGTTAAAACTTAGTCCAACGGTATCCAAGTAAGGGCCCCTGCTCTCACGTCCAAGTTTTCTTAGCCATTACTACAGACCCTGGGGGATCAAGGCACACTCATTGCCCCAGGACAATTACATCTACTTTTCTCTGTTACTTAAATTCAGCCATCTGATCTCTAATAATCTAGATTCCTATCATTACCGTTGATGCTAGGATGCCTCGTCTAGCTCTATGAAGCATCTCATACTATCAGTCCTGGCCTCTGCTGACTTCTCACATTCTGCTAGTACACATTCACTACTGCTTTTGTTATTATCTTGCTGAAAAGTAAGTCCACCCAGCCCTCTTGGAGAATATAGTCAAGTAACACTTTTTCTCACTTAAAATGATAAATTAATTTGAACATTTATATCTCCTTAAGTCTGTTGACACTTCCCCCAGTACTCTTTCAAAGTATTTCTAAGATCTCAGTCTTATTTATTGTAGACCATTATAGTGTCTATATTTCAAGGACAGAGCCACCCCTGCAGTATATTAAGATTGATGAATCCTGAGTAATGGGAGTGTGCTCCCACGACAATAAACTTACCTTATCCTGCCTTAAGTTTCACCCCTTCTGTTTCAACATGCTCAAGAACCATATCTACAAATGCCTCCTGTTTCTTTCAGCTATATTTTAACTGGGTCTTGAAATTCTTTCACCGAGTAAGCTTTTTCCTTTCGAAGCAGAAACTATATTTCCCTGTTTGGCCCACTTGAGACTTTATCATAGTTATTGTTCTAAAGTAGAGACACGGGTAAATCTTGAGGAGTACAAGCGTCATCTTGTGAAAGCTCCAGCTCGGTGGAGTCCCCAGCTAAGGATTCTGAGTCCTTTTCTTGTACGAGCCCTTACTGTAGCATAGGGTAACTGTCAAACCTAAACGGTTTGTTCCATTGGCGCTATTAAATGCTTATAATTACACCTGTGTTAAATATACAGGCTTTTTGTAAAAAAATATGTAAATAAATATAAAATGAATAATATACACACATACACATGTACCTACAAAAATACACAATTCCAATTCTAGTTAACTTTTAAATCAGTTCATCATTAATAGGAGTAGCAGCAGTAGAAATTGCCAGAAAGCGTACTGTGCTACATTTAAAAAATGTTTTATTATCCACTTGCAGTGTTCAAGAATATGATTTTTCTTTTCAGTTTTAAAAATTATGATTTAGATCTTTAGGAGCACAGATGTTTTGTCCCAATTCACCCAGATAAAAAGTTCCAAAGTTTCATATTGAGGTTCTTAGGAAGTTAGAGTGTTTGCTTTTTCTTCTATATTGTGGTCGACATTTTTTTGGAAGAAATTTGATATTTTTAATTTAACAGCTGTTATCAGAAATAATATCAAAAATCATAAAGAATAAATGAAGAAAAGTATGTCTTTATTCTAATATCCAAACATATTGATGATTATGTGTACAGATATATATTACATGGTGAACTGATTATCGACTGCAATTTTTTTTTTAATTGAAGTATAGTTGATTTACAATGTGTTAATTCCTACTATACAGCAAAGTGATTCAGTTATACATATATACATTCTTTTTCACATTCTTTTCCATTATGGTTTATCACTGGATATTGAATCTAGTTCCCTGTACTATACAGTAGGACCTTGTTGTTTATCCATTCTATATAATAGTTTGCATCTGCTAACACCAAACTCCCCCTCCATCCCTCCCCCACCCCCCTTGACATTCGATTGTAATTTCTAATGCATTCTCTTAGTATGGTGGCCATGAAAATGTACCAATGAGATCTTGTGTTGTGGGGAGTATAACTGACTAATGGCCTGAGCTATTGCCTTTATGAATCTACCATCACGTTTGTGCTGAGGTCATGCTTTTCACAGAGCTCTCCCAGGTAATGAGTGATTGCAAATGTTCAAATATAGGCCTATTTCTGTGAGATACAGGAGTCCTCAACTTAGTGACTTTGGCTCAATGTCTCTGTCAGCATGAATGGAACTTTCTTGGAACCGTGCTTCAGTTTGAGACTGTTTCTATTCCCCACCCCCTCTCCACCTCCCCATAACTTCACAGGCATCCTATCCACTTTGGATCTGAAGACTCTCCCCATCTTCCCTGGTTACCAACCGCTTTTCCCTTATAGGCATTTCCCTGTCTACTCCTGTCCCAGTGTCTGCTTCTCTAAACTAACACAAATGATAAAAGAAAACAGGATATAAGACGGGGTTTGGGGACTGGCTCACTCATTGCCTGGCAAGCAAAGAGAATGCTATTGTAAGTGGTATGTGGAATATAGATAGTCCCTGGGACAAGGTGGTGATCCAATTCCTGGTGATTTCACCAAATGCTTACCTGGGAAAATATCCTAGGAATTTATCCTTGCAGTTGAAATGATCTTGACCTTTGAAAGATATGGGGGCAGCAGAGTCTTTTATCAAGGTGTCAGAGTTAGCTGTTTACTGCTAAGTTATACTGAGAGTCTAGAGAGGGATGATTAAAAACTTAAGGCAAATAAATGGCAAGTGTAAGAACCAGAGTGTCTGTTTCATACCTAACATAGAATCTTTTATTGCCTACAGTGGAAAAGCATAAACAGCTGAACAGCAGACCAAAGACCTGATACTTATAGTTACAGGGCTCCAGAGATATATAAATTCTCAATCTAGGCATGTCTTTTATGCTAAGAGGGGAGCCCTGCTTGAGAAAATCTGTGATTAAAACATGCATTCAGGTCATTGAGAAGGATGTTTCTAAGGATGTTGGTTCTGCAGAGCACTGTGAACTCTCAGAGAATTCTACTACTTTCCTACTAAGAGCTAGAACTTCCTCTCTACTAGCTCATACTGCTGGTAGTCAGTCTTATACTGGGTATGAATTTTGAAGATGTTTTATCAACAAAGTAAAAAATAAGTCTGGATAAGCAAGATTCTTTTTTTCACTCGGTTGCACATTTTGGGGATGTGGTATTAGCACCTTCAGAAAGAATCCAGGAGGTTGGGGCACACTGACTGATGGTGACTCTTAGAAGCCTAGAAAAAGTGTTGGCTAATCATTGCTTCATCTCATATTAGAAAATTACATAACCTACTTTTAGTTCATCCATACCTTCTGAAATAGTTTAGAAAATTGCTAAAAACGTAGGGAAACATAATACACTTAATACACAAGTTTAATTTCTAAATGTTCAAGTTTATTATTAGTACTTAATAATATACTTAAGTTTAATTTCTAAATGTATGATTACTGACCTGTTTCTGACTCTTTTTTTTTTCTGCGGTACGCGGGCCTCTCACTGTTGTGGCCTCTCCCGTTACAGAGCACAGGCTCCGGACGCGCAGGCCCAGCAGCCATTGCTCACGGGCCCAGCCGCTCTGCGGCATGTGGGATCTTCCCGGACAGGGGCATGAACCCGCGTCCCCTGCATCAGCAGGCGGACTCCCAACCACTGTGCCACCAGGGAAGCCCCCTGACTTATTTTTTAATTAAGTGATTTGTTAGAACTGTGTACTTTAGTATCAAATAGGAAAATTACATAATCTAAAACCCTTCTGTTATTTTAATAAAAATCAATATTTCTGCCTAGGAATCATATTCTATTCATGCATTTAATTTTACGCATTTCAATACCGCATTATAAATATTTCACTTGTCAGTTATGATTTTTTAAATGTTTATAAGACTTTATTATTCCCACATGAATATCTGACTCACTCACAAAATTCAAACTAATTCATTCCACTGTTCATACACTGCCCGTCTCATGCAGTTATTTGTACTGTCATCTTTCCCTGTTTCTATAGCCACATTTTCTCAACATATAGAAAATATTTGTTTATACAACACCCCTTACCACACCCGTTCAGATTTTCTCTCTGATTCTTTTCAAGACATGAAAAAGTTGAAGGTAAACAAAAAACCTAAAGGCAGCATTAACTTTTATGCTGAATCAGAACCACATCCTACCTTGAATTGGTTTTTCCATTTAAAATGGTTACCGGCAGCAGTTTATATCAGCTTTCAATATAAATTTCAGCTCACTCATTTGATATAGACAGTTAGTAGTATTAGTGGGCAGTGTCCAAGGAGAACTCTAGTTAAAATCACCTCAGTAACATGATGAAAACTTAGCAGTTAATTAAAAGCAAATTTTCACTTTATGAAACAGTTGTAATAAATTATTGTGAATATACAGTCAGAATAGAAAAGATATTTTGTGATAAAATAGAACTAGTCTCTAAGAATCATATTATACATTCATATTTATTTGGCCTTCCTCATGAAGATTTCTCTCCATGATCTTTATGGTAAGAAAAATCAAGATATTCCCAAATTTCTCTTAATTGAAAAAGAAGGGGAAATAAAAAGCTATATAGCTTCCAGGAAATCAGTCAATAAACTTTCTTTTGATTGTGATTGGGGAAGTATGGGAGTTTAAAGTACGTAATTTAGTGTTTTTATCCTTTGACTGTTAATCCAAATATTTACATGCATATATATATATATATATATATATATATATTTTATTTTTTTTTTTTTGCGGTACGCGGGCCTCTCACTGTTGTGGCCTCTCCAGTTGCGGAGCACAGGCTCCGGATGCGCAGGCCCAGCGGCCATGGCTCACGGGCCCAGCCACTCCGCGGCATGTGGGATCTTCCCGGACCGGGGCACGAACCCGCGGCCCCTGCATCGGCAGGCGGACTCTCAACCTCTGCGCCACCAGGGAAGCCCTACATGCTTATATTTTTATATTTAAAGTTGATTTAGCAACTTTCTTAACAACCGTCTACTATGTTAGTCGAGAATTTAAGTACTTAAGTACTACTTTCATCCTCACAAGGTTGTCATATCAGAAACTGTAATCACATAAATTTAATATTTATACTATTTGACTATATTAATATCACTCACTGTTAAACCAAGTAATAGACTTAGCTTCTAACTAATTATGCACAGTTAACATATATATACACATATATGCATTTGTATTTGTGTGTGTGCATATATGTGTATATTTGTATGTATAGTTGTCATGCTATTTGTATGATTGTTATTCCTCTTTAACATTAACAAAATTCTGACTTTCTTTTTTAATTGCTTTTCTATGGGTTTTTATTCACTTATTTCTCTGAGCACTGGAAAGTCCTCTTTTATCTGAGTGACAGGACAAGTTCTCAGATTTAAAAAAATTTTCTTTTGGTAGTCACCTCTTCTCTACTTTTACTAATTTGGGGGAAGAAATTCATATTAGTGAAATATTGGAACTTCTTGACCATTCTTTAAATATCTTATTTTTCTTCACCTATTTTGCTCATTATGTTTTTTCATTAGTTTTAAGTTTAAGAATATTTCCTCAATTTTATCTTCTAACCTGGCTACTATTTTTATTCTGATTACGATACTTTCTATTTCCAGGAGATTATTATTGATTTATAATGGTTCCTTTTCAAAGACTTATTGTTTTTCACAATTAAAGTACCTGATTTCTCTAAAGATTTCAATTATACCATTTATTTTCTTTCTAATCCCTATCTTACACTTGTTTTTCACAGGTAAAATACTAAAATGAGATGGATCCTTGTCTCGCTTTTAGGTGATGCTTGAAGAAACTAAATGTACATTCCAAAAAAGAAAATAGATTACCATTAAAATATATCAAGGTAAGTCACCATAAACTATTTAGAAAGTTCACCAACATTCAGAATGAAACAGAAATTGCATAGAGGATTCATTTGGAGAGCATTTGACTATAAATCTCTCTCCCCGAAGAGGTAAGTGGGTGCTGGGAAGATGCCACATTTAGTCACAAGCTAAGGGAGTCATATGGGTTTCCTTGCAGGTGAAGGCACTTTGGACCAGTATCTGACTCATGGCTGAGACAGAAGAGTGAAAGGTTGCCTCTGGGAGAGTCATGAATGAAGGCGTGGCTGAATGAAGCAACCAGCGTCCAATGCACGTTTACAATATGTTACTTACACAACTACAATTTTCAGTTAATTTCCATTTGATCCTCACAATACAAATAAAATTTAGTCTTTACCACACTAAAATACTGATACTCACAGGAAAATATAAAACAGCAACAATGACAACAATAAATCTTAGAACTGATAAACTGTAAAATCATGCAAGACTCTTTCAGTAACTTCAGTTTAGCTCTGTGGAAGCAACATCTGTAGGCCGATTCATCCATACTCATACCCAGGTCAGGCCTGTGGAATTTCCTTGTTTGCCCATAATACTGACTGCATGCCCTTCACATTATATTTTAAAACACTCAGGGCTTATTCTATTGCCACATGTAAATTTCCTATCATTACTGTTTTATGACATAAAAGATTGTATTTTTCAGAGAACAGTAAAAGAGGTGGGGATTGAGGGGGGGTACAGGGTGCATCCTGATCTGTAAATTCCATACATATGAAGTATAAAGCTAAGTAAAGACAGTGAGAGAGAAGACATTATGGCATATTGCAGACCGCGGTATTTTTGTTTTGTTTTGTCTTTTTAATATTAAAATTGGTAAACTTGAGACATGTTTACATTAGAAAATTGTCATTTTGAATGTTTATATCAGTATACACTATAATTTGATTTACAAAAACTTCTTGAAGAAACTGAATCCTAAAGGGTGAACAGAGTTTATCAGAAGTGATAGGATTTTTTGTTCCCGTTTTATTGAGAGATAATTGACATACAGCACTGTCTAAGTTTAAGGTGTACAGCATAATGATCTGACTTACATACATCATGTATGATTACCACCATAAATTTAGAGAACATCATCTCATATAGATTGTAGTATTTTTTAACAAGGCACACAGATTCAATGTGACGCAGATTCTAGAATAGGAGTTATAGAGAGGCTCTTTGGCCAGGAGAGCCACTCCTGGGTGTTGGGCTGTGAGCTTGAAAACAATTTATCATATACGTAACTGTAGATTTTTTGAGTGAGCACTAGATCCTATCTTAATGCAATCATATAAATAATCAGGGTTTTTTCTCGCAGATGTAATACTGAAAGAAGTATTGATAAGGAGGGAAAACAATTGAGTGATAACCACAAAGTGAACTTTTTTTTTTTAGATTTTTGTTTGTTTGTTTGTTTTTTAACATCTTTATTGGAGTATAATTGCTTTACAATGGTGTGTTAATTTCTGTTTCACAACAAAATGAATCAGTTATATATATACATATGTTCCCATATCTCTTCCCGCTTGCGGCTCCCTCCCTCCCACCCTCCCTATCCCACCCCTCCAGGCCATCACAAAGCACAGAGTTGATCTCCCTGTGCTATGCGGCTGCTTCCCACTAGCTATCTACCTTACGTTTGGTAGTGTATATATGTCCATGCCTCTCTCTCGCTTTGTCACAGTTTACCCTTCCCCCTCCCCATATCCTCAAGTCTGGACAGCTACATGTAAAAGTATGAGATTAGATCACTCCCTAACACCATACACAAAAATAAGCTCAAAATGGATTAAAGGCCTAAATGTAAGGCCAGAAACTATCAAACTCTTAGAGGAAAACATAGGCAGGACACTCTATGACATAAATCACAGCAAGGTCCTTTTTGACCCACCTCCTAGAGAAATGGAAATAAAAACAAAAATAAACAAATGGGACCTAATGAAACTTAAAATCTTTTGCACAGCAAAGGAAACCATAAACAAGATGAAAAGACAACCCTCAGAATGGGAGAAAATATTTGCAAATGAAGCAACTGATAAAGGATTAATCTCCAAAATTTACAAGCAGCTCATGCAGCTCAATATCAAAACAAGCAAACAACCCAATCCAAAAATGGGCAGAAGACCTAAACTGTCATTTCTCCAACGAAGATATACAGACTGCCAACAAACACATAAAAGAATGCTCAACATCACTGAACTTTTGAAATATTTTTAGGTCAGGAGAAAGATAAAAAATAAACCTTTGACTGAGGCAGAGAGGACATCACAGCGTGGTAGGAAGAACCCTATGATGATCTATAAACCAAAGCTGCAAACACTAAGGAGTAGGGAGTGATGAATGCTGAGCATATGGTTAGCAGTTGTCAAAATTATAAAGCTGAAGAGAGTATTTTACACACGTTGATGTTTTCAGTGAGAAACGGCCGGCCATGGCAGCCAGTCCACTCCACAAAAGGACCTTCATGACTACGACGTTGTGACAGCAGAAAAGCACTGTGTCGACCCCCGACTTGTTCCAGGAAAGAGCTGGCCAGGGAAAACTATATGTCTCTAACACTGAACATTTTTTTTTTTTCTCTTTTGAAATAACCCCAAACTGTTAACTTGTCCCCTTGTAGCTAAGCAAGGTCTGCCAAACATTCCAGATGACCAGTTAGAGTGTCTCCCTGCTTTCAAAACTCCCACCTTGAAAGAAAGCTTGCCAGTCAAAGACTGTCTCAGTTTTTCCTCTTTTTACTCTCTATAAAAATGTACTCTCCTGTCTAATTCCTTTAAACCCCTGCTGAAATGTAAGTGATGGCAGATGGATTCCCTTGTGGCAAGTTTATGAATAAATAGCCTTTGTATGTGTTGTAGCAGACTTAGTTTTGTCACTGACATCAATAAAGGGACCCATAAATTTAAAAGAGGAATAAATTTAAATATGAATAACTAAACATACAAATGCCAAATCAACACGGTAGGAATCTTTAACATTTTTAAGGTTTGCTACAATTAACAAACTGTCTTTACCTAGATTATTTAAACTTCAACACACCCTAGAGGGGCAGTCATTCATTGTAAAGGATACTGGAAACAGGTTTTATATTTTTATTACTATTTTTCCAAATTCAGTAAATGTGGGCGAGAACCTGAACTCAAGCCCTGGGTTACAAGATCCCTTTCCCTTAACAATTTAAAGCACTACTTTTATTATATTACAATGGTAAAATTAAGATACTGTTATTCAACTTTGGGAATGCTTGAAGTAAGAAGTATAACGTGGTTTGGCTTCTTGAAGGAATTTAGCCTCGGCTACAGATTTTTAAAAAGTGGTATTCATGGATTGGGAAGGAATAGAAGAGAGAAATGTCATTAGAATAATGAAATTTGAAAAATATACTAAGACCCAGATATGGTTTGCAGACCAATTTCTTTTTCGGTTTTAAATATGGAAAATGACATAAAAATGTATCATATATGATATTTAACCAATAGATTAAAGGATCATCAAAAGATCAATTGTTACATTTAAATTTGGAGAGAGTTTAAGAGGATGACAAATATATACATGACATTTATATGATTCTTACATAAAATTTCCATGACACTCTTGGATAGGAAAATCTGTCTTTTAATCTCTCTAGGGCAAGTTCTCCTACTTAATACATTTACTCTGTTGGATAAAACTTCTCACAAAATTCTGACTCTCTTAGTTTCTGACCAGTAAAATATTGGAATGAGAAATTGAAATACATAAATATTTAAGAATTTCAGACATTTTTCGAACTTTACACTAAACATGCATTAATCAGAGCAAGAAAATTATACTTTGAAATTTATTATCAGTCACTGATATCTTTATTTTATTGGCATAAATAAAAGGAAAAGCCTTTTAAAAAAAATCCTTCCATAGTAATATCCTTTCCTAAAAGTTTTAGTAATATGAAAGAATTCCCTTTTACTACTTTCTTCCCCAAAACTAAAACCTCTCTTTTTAAAATTGATCATTTCTAGTTCAAATTTCTTTCATATTTTGCAAATTTCACAGCTATATTATTAGAAGGCTGTTAAGGATGCAGTGCATGAAATTCCAAAGTTTTGTGAACAAATAATATAAAAACTTGGCAATCAATTAGTTTAATAAACTTTACAATATTGTGCATGCTGTTATATTTTAAAGCATTTTCCTAATAATACTCTTATCATATCAATCAAGTTTTAATGACAAGTAATTCCACATTTTAATATAAATACCATGTCTGAAATTTTCTAAAAGGAAAAAATAATTTTGAAAGCAAAAAACCCACGTTTTTTTCTTTTTTTTGTTTTGCTGTACGTGGGCCTCTCACTGCTGCGGCCTCTCCCGTTGCGGAGCATAGGCCCCGGACGCGCAGGCTCAGCGGCCATGGCCCACGGGCCCAGCCGCTCCGTGGCACGCGGGACGCTCCCAGACCGGGGCACGAACCCACGTCCCCTGCATCGGCAGGCGGACCCCCAACCACTGAGCCACCAGGGAAGCCCCCTAAAAAAACCCATGTTTTATCAGTATGATTGATAATCTCTGCTAAACACCTCTTATTGGTATTGCCACATCCAGAAAGCCTCTCCTCTTAGAAGTGGGGCTATATCATATGTACTTTATACAAAAATTTATAATTATGGTCATTGATACCCCTAAATGTGGCCTATTAATGGTGAGGTGATGTCTTAGGTGATACATTTTATAGGCTAAATTCTGGCCAGGTCAATCATCTAGGAAGATTACTTTCTTCTTTATAGAAATCATACATCTTTCTGTAATTATTTTCTTCTTCCCCAAGGTCTTTGTATTTCTTCTACTTGACTATATATTTTATCCATATGAACCTACAAATCTGATCACGTCATTAAAATATGTAAAATCCTCTTCTGAGGATTTTGCGGGCTCTGGGCGCGCGGGCTTCAGTAGTTATGGCCCGCGGGCTCAGTAGTTGTGGCGCACGGGCTTAGTTGCTCCGTGGCATGTGGGATCGTCCCAGACCAGGGCTTGAACCCTTGTCCCCTGCACTGGCAGACGGATTCTTAACCACTGCACCACCAGGGAAGTCCCTGATCTCAACTTCATATCAGAAGCCAGTGAGATCAGGCTAGTGAGGCTTCATACTGATATGTGCCTTAGAAGAATACTTTAGAGGGAAAAAGCTGTATTAGACAACAAATAGCATGGTAAATAATTCTTGACATTGAAATAGGGTCACATAATTCCAAAATATTTTCCTGACATTATTTACCTCATCCATCTCTCAACCTGTGATCTAGGTTAGGCAATTTTGAAGGTGAAGAAAAATTAATTTTGAGGAAATCATTTTTGTTCTTAGAACTATTCTGTACAATGTGCTCTTTTTTAAAAATTTATCTCGTGTCTATGGGTATCATTTTCGTGTTCCTTTCATTTGATTCATTTGTTATTTTGCTAAATATGAATTGATCTTCTTGAAATGATCATATGTTCTTACCAGAAAATGTATATTTGGGGATAATGTCAGTAATTGCTTTCACTGTTAAATTTTGTACCCCTTTCTTGTCTCTTCTGAATCTAATATGTTGCTACCTAGACTATCATTGAATTAATATTCCTTACTTTTTCAAATAACCATATAATGTCAGGAAAATGTAGACACTTCCTTAAATGTCCATCTTTATAATATAAAATTTAATTAATACATATAAAGTACAAATATCTGATTATATAGACAAAAATAATATATTTTAAATATTGCCAGTATATTATTAACAGCAGAAACATAATGATGTAAGGTATGCCTTTATAGTTTACTTTTTAATAAGTATATAGTCTCCATTTGACTTACATTTAGAAATGTACACAACATAGTATTACCTTTGCCATAAATTCTTTTAGGCCAACTATTGTAAACAAATTTACATCTAAAATTAAAATTTACTTAATGCATGTACAATGGTGTACAGGTCAATCAAAGATATTTAAATGGTTTGAATATATTTTGTCAATTCTAATTACTAAGTACTTCTGCTATTCTTGAAATTATAATATTATTGTTTCCTATTTTTTTAACATTTCATAGTTCAGGTAACTATGGTATTAAAATTAATGTTTGTGTGTATGAAGGACTCTATTTATTTTTAATGTTTGACCACTGACTTCTTTGTGAACCTAATGCTCCTTTTTCTTCTTTGACCCAACATGTGGATAAGCCCTTGCTAATCTCCTCCATTGGCACTGGTGAGAAATTTAAACCTCACAGCTCCCCAGCCCACCACAGGAGCTTTTCCTCAGTCACATCCTCTCCCATAAAGACCCAACGCACCCCTACTATTCAATCAGGCCAGCCCTGCTTTCCAGGTATCTGTTGTGTGAAAAATAAATTTACTCTCAAAATACCTTAGTCTGGTGGGTGTCATCATCCTTGACATCTGCCCTAGAATTGGCAGAAGTCCATCTCATTTCCACACAGTGACCCCAAAACACTGAGTATGCAAACAATTTATTATTCTAGAATGTAAACTTCTGCTCTTAAGCTGAGTAAATGTAAAATAAGTTTAAAAGAAACCAACATTCCCCAAATTTATATTTTTCACTTATAACTGTACAATTGTGTGGTGTCAATTAAACAAAATATAAAGACAATAATAATTAAAGTTCAGACAAATATAAGATTTAGGATATTCTAACCCAAAGGCTGTGGTAAGATATTACTCATTTTTAAAAAATCTATATGTATTCAATAATTGAAGATAATTTATAAGTAGGTAAACAATCATATGCATACACACATGCACATATATGTGTATGTATACACGTAAGTATGTATCCATATGCATGCATATGGATATATATTCAAACTAAGACTTATGAGAGCAAAGAACTTTTTAAAAAGTTATGCTGAGACAAGGGGTATACAGCAAAACTATCCAGTAAAACTGAATTTCATGGTAATTTAGACAGATACACACTTACCCACAATACATGTAACTTCACCTAACCCTATGACTCTTTTATCACTGTCAACAAGTAATATTCTCTGTGTCTACATTACTAGATTGAATGAGTATTTTATCTTCCACCTTAAACCTCTCTTCCTTCAATTAACACTGTGCACTACTATCAAATTTAATCTTCTTTAATTATACTTGCATCTCTTTGCTCAAGAATAATGTCTTCCCATAACTTTTGAATTCCTCCATTAATCAGACTGAATTGCCCTCTCCTTGCTGGTCTACCAGTTTCCACTAAATTCTTGAACATCTGGGTTCCCACTGAATATAAACTGTCTATCATAAAACCTACCATTTTGGTATATGTTTTATTGTTTTCTCTTTCCTCCTCTTTCCTTCCTCCTAATCTCCCTCATATATATTAATCTCACCCCCTCAGTCTCAATTTCTAATAAACATTTTTTAATGTTCTTTCCCCTGAGGCTCAAAGTACAACATAGGAACTTGTTTTATTAGAAACAAATACAGACTTACAGAATACTACTGATAATAAAGGTAATGGCTAATGTTTAATGAATACTCACTATGTACCAGACTCTTTACCAAAACATTTACAAGGCATATGTCATTGATTTTATTCAAAATTCCATGGGGCAGTTACTGTGATCATCGTCCTTTAATTGGTGATAAATTTGAACTTTAAGGAAAGTAAGCATTATCCCCCAAGATCACTCAGAGTAAGGGATGCTATCCAAACCCTATTAACACTTAGCTTCAAAGTCAGTGCTATTAAAATCTGCAACATGCTTGAGGATTACATCAACTAAGCCATATGTGAAGCATATGATATGGGATTGGCAGCGAGTACATTTTTTTGTTTGTTTGTTTGATTTTTTTTCCAATTGATTTAGTTGAGACTCAATTCAAATGTCATTTGACCAAACAGATGAAATCAAAACTGAGTGTTGCTTTATTTTCCAAGCTATTTAACATTATTTTAGACTCAGCTTCAAAATATATTTAGTGTTTCTAAGTTTCATATTGTGTGTCATAACCTGATATAATTTAATAACCAGTCACATAGATGTTATCTTAGTATTGTAAGCAGCTTAGCACTGAAGGATGATTGTGGTACATAATCACCATTATATTATCCACTTCTAATTATTATATTTTGAAGGCATAATGTTAAAATAGGCAGGAAAGTAATATTGGAGAGCACCAATATCTTATCAATTTTAAGTGTTTGGACTATGCCAGTGGTAACTGTAGAAGATAAAAAACATTGATCTAATACTATAAAGCATAAGGATTAACCACAATACAAACAATAACATACCAAAAAAAAAATCACAATGGTTACTAAACTCATACAGTCAATGTGCCTACAGAAACATTGTATCTTTAGCTATTAGCCCTTATTTCCCTTTTTGTTTTTGTCTGTTTTCATCTAATATTTTGTGGAACTCCGTTTTTGAAGCATTTCATAAGAAATCTGTTGTGGTTTAGCATAAAAGTGATTACTCTTCCCAAACATACCTTTTTTGATACTTATGCTAACCATACAATCATCTGGGTAATCTAACTTTTAAAAAGCTGAAAATTATTTGTCTGTAAAAAGATCATCTTATTCTTTGCATTGTTAAGTATTTCAATGCATATTTATTATTACAATTTGTAGTCCCTCATGCATTATTTAATTTCATTAGAGATAATAAGTAAATTGATACTCAAGACACTTCCTTTCCTTCCACTTCAGTCTCTATGCTGGCATGGAGGAAATATAATCAGTTTATAATCAGATAAGTATTATGGATTACATTGTCCTTTATTTTAGACTTAGAGGTCCCTTTCCAGCTTCTTTTCTGTAGTGAAAAGCCTAATGAGGAAAAGGCTATATTTTATGTTTTCAGAAAAATCTTTAAAATGTGCATATATTTTGAATTTCTCTTTCTGGTTTCTATATAAAATATAATTACCATCTGGAATTATTTACTAAAATTCAGGCAATTTATAATCTTGTTGTTTCATTGATCAGGTCCTGCTTAAGAGAGAAATATCTTAGCTTTAAAGTTACACTCCTTATTTAGACAATGAAGCTTTACCACTGATTCAAGAGACAAATAGCAACAACTACAAACACAAAACCAAACAAAACCTAAAGTTTAAAACTGCAGCTTATTCTCTCAGAGTCTTTAGGGAAGAAATAACATTAATCAGGAAAAGAACAAATGGTTATATAAGAATAGAAATGTTTAAAATGAACAGTCACCGTATCTATAATTCTATTAAGCTTCATTAAAATGATTATCAAAAATAAAATCATACTGCTATCTTTCAATATTTAGATATAATTTAATATGATTTAGAGAAAGTATTGCAAAACAATTAAACATAATGCTTTCAAGAAAATCTTGCCCATAATAAAGGTCAGGGTTTATTTCTGGACTCCCAAACATATCCCACTGAGCTATGTATCTAATCCTTGTGCTAGTACCAGACTATCATGATTACTGTAGCTGGATAGTAAGTGTTGCTATTATGGTTAACTCAAGTGTTGTGAGTATCCACTTAAAATTCCATGTGACACTAATCATCTCCACATGAGCAGTTCATCTCTCCAGAAATTGCATATCACAGTAAAAGGTGATCTCTCCAAGTTCTCGTATATTTTTCATTGCGTTTAATGAATAAGATAAACCCTGAATAATACCATGGGACCCATACAAAGTGCCACTAGTGATATTGGAAGTGCTCCCAAAAAGCAGAGAAAAGACATGACATTAGAAGAAAAAGTTGAATTGCTTGATATGTACCATAGGTTGATGTCTTCAGCTGTGGATGCCCACCATCTCATAGTACATGAATCCAGCATAAAGACAATTTTTAAAAAAGAAAAGAAAATCGGTGAAGCCATTGCTGCAGCTACCCCAGCAGGCGTGAAAACCTTGCACTTTTGGGAGAATGCATACCTCTTTACGTCGTACTGAAAATGCAGCTCTTATGAGGATGCAGGATTGCTATGAGAAAGGTATACCTATGGACTCTAATATGACTTGAGAAAAAGTGAAGTCATTACGTGACAACTTAAAGCAAAAGGAAGGTAAAAGATCTAAAGCTGGAGAGTTTAATGCCAGCAAAAAATGGTAATTTTAGAAAGAGATTTGGCTTAAAAAATGTCAAGATAACAGGAGAAGCACCTTTTTGCTGACCAAGAGGCAGCAGATTAGGTCCCAGATGCTGTTAAGAAAATCATTGAGGAGAAAGGATATCTGCCTGAACAGGTTTTTAATGCAGAGAAAGTACCCTATTGTGGAAAAAAATGCCACAAATGACATTTATTAGGAAGAAAAAGAAGCAAGCATCAGGATTTAAGGCAGGAAGGGATAGGCTGACTCTACTGTTTGTGCAAATGCAGTTGGGTTTAAGATCAGGAATGCTCATATCTATAAAGCTGCTAACCCCTGAGGCTTGAAGGGAAAATATAAACACCAGCTGCCAGTCTTTTGGTTGTACTACAACAAAAAGGCTTGGAAAATGAGAACCCTTTTCTTGAATTGATTCTACTGATGCCTTGTCCCTGAAATCAGGAAGAACCTTACCAGTAAGGGACTGCCTTTTAAGCTTCTTTTGATATTGGACAATGCCCCTGGCCACCCAGAATCCCATGGGTTCAACACCAAAGACATTGAAGTGGTCTACTTGCCCCCAAACACAATGTCTCTAGATCAGCTTCTAGATCAGGAGGTCATAAGGACCTTTAATGCTCATCACACTCAGTACTTTATGGAAAAGGTTGTCAACGCTATGGAAGAGAACACCCACAGAGAGAACATCATGAAAGTCTGGAAGGATTACACCACTGAAGATCCATCACTATTACAGAAAAAGACATCCAAGCCATCAAGCCCAAAACAGTAAATTCCTGCTGGAGAAAACCATGTCTAAATGTTGTACATGGTTTCACAGGCTTTACAACAGAACCAGTCAAGGAAATCATGAACGAGACCGTGGATATGGCAAAAAAAGGTGAGGAGTGAAGGGTTTCAAGATACAGATCTTGGAGAAACTCAAGAGCTAATAGACACCACTCCAGAGGAATAACAGAAGACGACTTCATGGAGATGAGTGCTTCCGAACCAGTGCCAGACGATGAAGGAGATGTAAAGTAGGCAGCGCCAGAAAACAAATTGACACCGGACAATCTGGCAGAAGGGTTCCCATTATTCAAGACTGCTTTTGATTTCTTTCACAACACGGACCCTTCTATGATTTGAGCACTGAAACTAAAGAAAATGATGGAAGAAGGATTAGTACCATATAGGGACATTTTTAGAGAAGTGAAAAAGCAAAAATGTCAGACGGAAATTACAATGTATTTTTATAAAGTTACACTGAGTGTGCCTGCCTCACCATCCACCCCTTTCTACCTCTTCGGCTACTGCCACCCCCGAGACAGCAAGACCAGCCCCTCCGCTTCCTCCTCATAGAAAACTACCATGATGAAGACCTTTATGATGATCCACTTAATGAACAGTGAATAATCACCATGCTGTACAGTTAATAAACTATGTGCTGTGTGTTCGTGCGGCTATCTTCCTGTGAAAATCTAATAACGGTATGCATAGAGCTGTATGAGGAATTTCTGTGTCATCATAATCATCATCACCCAACTATTCATTGAGTGCAAGACTTGTTTTGAAATGGATAACCTATTTTTAAATAGGTGGAAGATGAATGATATTTAGTATAAAATTAACAATGAATTAGCTTTCTTACTGTTTTATAACTAACTTTGCTTTGAAAGAATAACACTGTGCAGTATTCCTCTCTCTCGTAACTGCAGAAACCACACATCAGCCTATCATTACAGGTAGGTAGTTTTTTTTTTTTTAATGTAACAGTTTCAGTACTGTATTATGAACATGACTATAATACTGTATGCCATAAATTTTTTGAACAATTCATTCATTAGTGTATAGGTTAAGCTATTGCAAAGCAATCATATTTATTATACTAGGCTACCATAATGCACTCACACTGCTGCTTCTTTAATATCAATGCATGAATTGCTATACCTGTAAATTAATAAAAATTTCTTTTTCACATTATCTTTTCATTTGATGTCTAGTGTTCATAATATGTATAACATCTACAGTGGTTTGTATCATGTAAGAAAATATTGATGTAGGTACTGACAGAAAATTCATCTTGTAAACAGACAATGTAAACTTATGATGTTGATAAATACAGTACAGTACTGTACATGTATTTTCTCTTCCTTATAATTTTCTTAACATTTGCTTTCCTTTAGCTTATCTTATTGTAAGAATACAGTTTATAATACATATAACATACAAAATATGTGTTAATTCACTATACTATAAGTAAGGCTACCTGTCCACAGCAGGCTATTAGTAGTTACCTTCTGAAGGAGTCAAAAGTTACACGAGTTATTTTCGATTGTGCAGGGGGTTGGCACCCCTAACCGCTGTATTGTTCAAGGGTCAACTTTATTATTTTAAAGATAATGATAGTAGAATTGTTTTCCTAATTTTATTTTTAGATTGTTCATTGCTAGTGTACAGAAATATGATTGCTTTCTGTGCACTGTTCTTATATTCCATAATAGCAATTTTTATTAGTCTTAAAGTGGATTCTTTAGAATGGTCTATACAAAAATAGAGGTAGTATTGACACATTCACTTTGTATTTGTCTGTTTAAGAATAAACTCAAAAAGTAAAACTTGCACTGTATCTAAGTTTTTGCTTTTATGAAACTATAAACCTAGACTAAACTCTGTGTTCTACCATAAGTCTTTGGGGAATAATAAAATGTCTGTATTTTAGCCTATACAGATGATAATAATACTTGGTAGAAAAACATAATTGAAGACTTTAAAAAGATAAACTGAACCAGGTGATGTTTCAGGGTGGGAAGAAAATTTTCCCCAAAATGCGGAATTTGATCAAGAGGTTTGAAACATTTTGGATAAAGGGGAATTTTAAATCTGCAACAAACAGAATCATGTTTATAGATGGTATTGCTCTAAATAGTTAATCACCATCATTTGGAAGAAAATATAGTATTTATATCTGTATCTTACACTATAACAGAAGTGAATCTCATGTATAAAGTAGAGGTTATTAACAAATTTGATGGGTTCTACTTGACTAGTTTTCATTTATACATAGGAGAATTTCATTGTTTAAGCATAAAATGAAGAAATCAAGTAGTTATAAAGAAAGAAAAAAGAAGAAGGAACTTAAGAAAAATATTTGCAAAATATATGAGTGACTAGGTGTTGGGATAGTCAGAATCTTAAGATGGCCTCCCAAGTTTTCTTGCCTAATCCCTGGGAAGGTGAATATTATGAGACATAATAAATACACTGATTAGGGCTTTTGCAGAGGTAATTAAGATTATATTCATTTAAATTTGAGTTAATCACAAGAGAGATTATCCAGAAGGTCCTAATCTAATCACATCAGTCAGTCAAAAATCAGTATGTTTTCTACAGCTGGTCACAGTTGAGTAAGTCAGAGAGACTGGAAGAACAAGAAGAATTTAATATATTGACTCTGATTTGAAGATGGAGAGGCCCAGGATGAGGAGGGTGGGTAGCCTCTAGAAGCTGAGAGCAACTCCCAGGTGACAGATGGAAATGAAATGGGTACTTCAGTCCTACACCCAAAAGGACCCAAATAACTTGAAAAGAGGATTGATCCCGAAAGTCTCCAGATAGAGTCCACAATGGCTGACACCTTGATTTTGGTCTTGTGAGACTTTAAGTAGAGAACCATTCAAGCCTGCCTAGATTTCTAACCTACAGAACTGTGATATTACAAATGAACATTGTTTTAATGTGCTAAATTTGTAATGTATTTTAATACAGAAATTAAAAATAATAAAATGCTCAATAAAGAACTATAAGTAGTCGGGAGGAAGCACACTGCCACCCCTTCAACACTTTACTTTAGAAATCTCATCAGCTAAATATCCAATTTTATCACTCACAATTTTTTTCCTCCACAAAACACTACAACACAGAGCAGCCAAGTTCTTTGCCACATGTAACAAGGATTGTCTTTCCTCCAGTTTTCAACAACACGTTCCTCTTTTTTGGCTGAGGCCTCATCAGAATCATCCTTAACATCCATATTTCTAGCATGCACCTCAAACCATTTCCAGCCTCAACCCATTATCCAGTCCCAAAGACACTTCCACATGTTTAGGTAATTTGTTATGACAGCACTCTTCCTTGGTACCAAAACCTGTCTTCGTCGTCTCAGGCTGCATAGTAAATATCATAGACTGGGTGCTTAAACACAGAGACTTACTGTCTCACAGTTCTGGAGGCTGGAAGTCCAAGATCCTGTGTGCTTGGGTTCTGATGCCATCTCTTTTCCTGGCTTGCAGAGGCTGCCTACTCACCGTATCCTCATATAGGAGAAGGGAGGGGGGTGGGGAGAGAGAGAGAGGGAGAGAGGGAGAACAAGTTCAAGCTCTCTGGTGTTCCTCATTACAAGGCCACAGATCTCATCATTAGGGCTCTACCCTCATGGCTTCATCTAAATTTAATTATCTTCCAAAGGCTCCATCTTCAAATACCATCACATGGTGGAGTTAGGGCCGCAACATATGAATGAGGGGGGAAGATACAATTCAGTCCATAGCACTTGATATGACAATGTCTTCCCCTAAATGACTTAATTCCTTATCAAGTTGCTTAATCTTTTTTTTTATCTTATATTTTATTCTTCTTTCTGTTCCCTGGATTGTATTATTTATTTTTATGTGTTGCTGATTACCAGCTTTTACCTTAACTTGCCTTTTTACTGATAGCATGTTGGGAGGAAGATGCAGAAAATATATGCATGTGTCCTCCCCAGTCAAAAGAGGTCAGTTCAAATCAATGAATAAATAGTGCCCTAGATTATTTGAGGATGGCACAATATAGAAACATATCCATACTACGAAGCAGTTATAATTGAGGGAGGAAGAGAACACATACACACAAAAAATAAGTAACTTAAGGGACATTTTTGTAAATGCTACAGAAAAGATATGAAGAAATTGCTGTGCAAACACAGAGAAAGGGAAATTTAATTATGACTGGGAGAAACAGAAAAAAAAAGGAATATGTGAATTGAACCTTCAAATATTCTGATGAAAACAAAATCTGCTTTCTTTTTTCCTCAGTATCTGCACCTCCCTTTTTTCTTAATCTATACCTCCCTTTTCTTTCCATGAACTCTTAGCCTCATTATTCTGCTTCTCTCTGCTTATATCTCTCACTGTTATTCAGGCATGCTCTATACTTGCCCTGGCAACCAAACCTCAGAGAGCTTGGAGACAATATTTTAACCTGACACACAGACCTATAGGAACTAGAGGTGAAGATTGAAATTTTCCTTGGAAACAAGAGGGAATTCACCCTGGGACAAAGCTGATGAAAGGCAGGAACAGGAATGAGTCCCCAGCCTGGGCTAGAGGAAGTGTGCTTCAGTTTTTATGCAAAAATAGAGATCATCAGTCCTCTCAGTAGTGTTTGCTGCCTCGGGAGTGTGGCTGAGTTTAAGCAAAGCATCTGAATCAAGAATCCTCAGGAGTCACGCATTAAAATTAAAGAGCAGGAAACACATAAACTGATTTTCCCTGAGAAATCACTTTCTGCATTGTCTCGTTTAACTTCCTCATTATATGTATTACATAATTGACCTTTCCTCATTTTAAGGTTTCTATAAAAAAATTACAGTGAAATTATATAAAAAGACAGATTTTTAAAACATTTTTAGAATTAAAATACAATATAGCTTTTTTTTCACCCCTCAGAGAATGTTTCTATGCTCCAACACACTTCGATGACCACACTACAATATTACAGGGTATTTGGAACTCAAAGAAGTTTCGTGAAATGTAAGCAGGGTCAAGAGAGAAATGTGTGAATTTGAAGTATAATTGATGACAGCATAATCAGATGATCTACGTGGCCAGTGTAAGTTGGCTCTAGTAATAGCCACAAAGGAACATGTGAAGAACAGAAGTTTAGAGAAAAAATACATCTAACACATGATAGGAATCTTTGATATGTCAAGTTCACATTGCAAAGAACAATAAAAATCTGATACCTTAGTTTCTGCTTTTGTATCTAAAAAATATATGCATATCCACTAGTAGAGAAGTATAAAGCATCTAATTTTATTTTAAAAATATACTAGCTATACACGAGATTAAGAGTATTAAAATCTTTTGAACTTACCTATATCATGTGTGCAATTTAAAGATAAGATAAATCAATGCCAGCCACCAGAGTACCCCTGCTTTTCTAGTCAGTATTCTAACCCTTTCAAGGAGCTTTTTGTTAGTCACTGATCTATGATTCATCTTTCACAATTGGATTGCTGCTAATGAACTCATTCCTGTTTCAATAATCCTTTTTATGCTTATTTGTGAAAAATGGATTCTGCATATCTTTTCTGTTGCCCTGAGCTCAAGAGAATGTTAAATTAATGGCTACTTATAACAAGATAATAAATTACCAGTGGTGACAAAATTATATACATGATAATTTTAGAGATCCAGAATACATGCTTCAAGGGTATTGCACATAGGTGATAAATAAGAGAAAGCATACATGAAACACCTACTAAATTATATTAATGCTTGCACTATAGTATTACTTTTATGCATATATTAAAGAAACAGACATAAGTTTTCTTTCTTCAGTGGACTTTAAAACAAATGTCATATTCAAATATGACAAAATTCTAAATTTGATCCTAAAAATAATATGAAATGTATGTCATTGTATATTAAATGTGAAAATAGCCATAATATGAAAATTTAGAAAAACCAAATATACCATAAAAATTATTCTTGGTTTTAACACTGCAGTGAACCAATCAATATTAAAAATAACTTTAATACTGAGGGAGAAAGTCTTCCATTTTCCTTAATTATGTAGGCAATTAAAAAGTCTTGCCTGTCCATAAGTAGTCAAAAGTTATGAATCTGTGGAAATTAAACAACACACTCCTGAACAACCAATGGGTCAAAAAAGAAGTCAAAAGGAAAATCAAAAATTACTTGAAACGAGCATAGAAGTGCAACATGTCAATATCTATGCTGCAAACAGTCCTAAGAGGAAAGTTTAAAGTGATAAATACCTATATTAAGAAAAAGAAAGACATCAAATAAACAGTCCAGCTTTACATCTCAGGGAATTAGAAAAAAAAACACAAACTTACTATACCCAAATTTAGCAGAAGGAAGGTGATACCAAAGACTGGGGCAGAAAGAAATGAAATAGAGGCTAGAAAAACAATAGAAGATTAATAAAACTAAGAGCTGTTTTTTTGAAAAGATTGACAAAATTGGCAAACCTTCAGCTAGACTAAGAAAAAAAGGAGAAAGGACCCAAATAACTAAGATCAGAAATAAAAGACATTACAACTGATACCACAGAAATACAAAGGATCATAAGAAACTACTATTAATAATTATACACAAAAAATTGGTTAACCTAGGAGAAATGGATAAATTCCTTGAAACATATTAGCTACCAAGAGTAAATCATGAGGAAACAGAAAATATGAACAGATCAATAACAAGTAAGGAGACTGAATCAGCAATCAAAATCTCTCAACAAAGAAAAGTCCAGGACCAGATGGTCCCACCAGTGAATTCTACCAAACATTTAGAGAACAGTTAACACCAATTGTCAAACTGCTGCGTGAGTAAAGAAGTTCACAATGCCAGATGGAATTACAAAGACTAAAAAGCAATAAATGAAAATACAGCTGATCCTTGAACAACATGGGTTTGAACTGTGCAGATCCACTTTTACATAGACGTTTTTCAATAAACACCACAGCATTACATGCTCTGCAGCCAGCTGCATCTGTGGGTGCAGAACCGCAGAAAGGAAGGGCCAACTGTGAAGTTATAAGTGGATAGTTGATTGTTCAGGGGTTGGTACCCTTAACTGCCATGTTGCTCAAGGGCCAACTGTGCATCGCTGTGACGATCTTACTTTTTACGTGAAGTAATATAAATTTTTTCGTGAAATATGCATACTTAAACCCTAGAGTAAATACACGCGCACGCGCACACACGCACACACACACACACACATACCTTTGGCTGAAAAACCAATAAAAGAGATGAAATATGATACTAAGAAATACTAGATTAATCCACAATGTGGAAGAAATGAAAGGAATAAAAGGAACTAAAAAACAGAAGGGTCAAAGAGAAAAGAAAGAGCAAGATAGTAGATCTAATCCAAACTGTGTAAATTAACTACGTTAAATGGAATTCTATCACTTTTAAAAGGAACAGTTTGAGGCTGCCCTGGTGGCGCAGTGGTTGAGAGTCCGCCTGCCGATGCAGGGGACACGGGTTTGTGCCCCAGTCCGGGAAGATCCAACATGCCGCGGAGCAGTTGGGCCCATGAGCCATGGCCGCTGAGCCTGCGCGTCCGGAGCCTGTGCTCCGCAACGGGAGAGGCCACAACAGTGAGAGGTTCGCGTACCGCATAAAAAAAAAAAAAAAAAAAGAAAGGAACAGCTTGTCAGACTACATAAAAAGAGGAAGAGTAAATTTGTTGATTATAAGAGATGCTCTATAACATTTTTTAAATGTTATAAATGTTTTTTTTAAAAAAACAAATGAACAGTAATAGGATGGAAGAAGATATACCATGAAAATACTAATCATGGCAAAATCTGAATGGCTATATTAAAATAGAAAAGCAGACATGAAAACAAGGGGTCCAAGAACAGGTATCTGTTCAGATATCTGAGGGCCACTTTATAATGATAAAATAGTTGATATCCAGGAAGACCTACCAACCAAATTAATTTGCCCTAATACAGAGATTCTAAATATCTAACGCGAAGCCAAAAAGAACTAAAGAGAGAAATAAAGAAACATACAGTTGAAAATTTTAATATCTTTCTCTCTATACTTGATAGAACTATCAAAGAAAAAACATAGAAGAGATATAAAAGGTTTAAACAATTATCAACCTACCTGACCTAACTGACAAAGAACAATAAAACAAAAACTGCAGAATATATATCATTCTTAATGGCACATGGAACATTCACCATTAAAATCAAATGCACATGGAATACTCAATATGATTGATAATGAAATGTGTTTATTTTCTAAAAAAAAGACTTCTGAGCGTATGTACATACTAGGTTCATTCACAAAAGACAAACCACAACTAAAATGTCCATCAACTGGTGAGTCCATAATAAAAATGTGGCAAATTCATATGGAAGAATGCTACTCAGTATACAAAGGGATTAAAATATTGTTACATACAACGTAAATAAATCTGGAAAGCATTATGCTGAAAAAAAGTAAAATTTTAAAAAGTGAAGAAACTATATTATTACATTTATGGGGATTTATAGACTAAGTGAAACTAACCAATGTTGAAAGAAAGGAGAGTTTGAGTGTTCTTTGAGTTGGATTTTGACTGGGAGAGCCACAGGGTAGCTTCTAGGATAATAGAATTTTTCTGTTTCTTGGTAGGTGTATTTTGTTGTACAAGTCTATACATTCTTAAAAACTAATTGACTAATGCACTTAAGATTTGTTCACTTCATGGTATGTAAATTTTACTTCAGTGAAAATATGTGTAAAATCTAGTTATTAGATTTTTTTAGCAATAAAATAGCTATTTTTAATAGAAGTATAGGTTAATAAAGAATACATTATGACAGACCAATACTTTATTATATGTTATATTAATATCTCTGTAATATGTATTGGCTTACATATGCTACTTGTAAGCATGTTTCAAAATAGATATTGTGGATGTTTAAAAATGGCAAACACTATGCTAACAGTATAAAATAGTTTCAAAGTATTCGCAAATTACATATTGAGACTTTTCTCAGCTACTAAAAGTTCAGCTAAATCATGGAGAAAAGTTATCCTAACTTTTAATGCAACATCCAGGATAATACGCAACAATCATTCCAGAAAAGTATTTTTGGCAATTCTTTATAATAGAATCATAATTTGTTTTAATTAAGATTTCTAAAATTAATTTAAAATTTTTTAATTGCTGGATTATGGCATCCCAAGAAATAATATTTACCTGTCCAATTGCAAAAGCAAAGTGCTCTATTACATCCACTTGGTTTTCTTTAATCTTGCTTCATATATTCCTATTCGTTCGAGCAATATTATTAAGTTCTGAAGTTGATTATATGGGTTGCTTTGTGAATAGGCACAAGAAGCATCTCAGACAGGTAAAAATAATGTCCTATTTGGTTTCAAGTGAAATACTTACACCTATCATTCCCTTCGAAGAATATGCACTAAATATTAGAATTAAAATGTTCACTACTTTAAACCTGCTCTGGAAAACTAAAAATTAGTGTGGTGACAGTTAACATTTTAGATATTATCTTTGAAGTAACATTTTTAATATTGTGCCTTTCCACTCACAAAATTAAAGTGCTCTTAATCATTAATTATGAGTAGGATAACAATGATTTCTCTCTTATTTTTCTTTTACAGTTTGAAGTAAAACAATGTTATTATATTGAAAACAATTTTTCTAACACACTATGTGATCTGAAGAAAGACTGATGTACAGGAACTAATTTTCATATGTAATCAACAGAATAAGACCTTAAGGGCAATGTTTGTAAAAACATACATTAATAATTGTAAGATAAAATTAAATATTGGTTTTATTATTGATTATAATTTTAACATGCATAACTTTAATATTTTAATTAAATACTCCACTAAAAAATTCAATAAAATTTACATAACATTGAAATGTGAATTATGAGATGCACAATAAGTAGATCATATGAATGATAGAAAATACTTTATAAAAATATGAAATCTATAGGTTTTCTTCTCACACTGTTATTTCTCAGCAAAATCAGCACCTTTCTTTTTATGCTCTCACATAAAAAATAGCAGTCCTTGGATTTTGTCTGCATAGAATTAGTCTTTTCTAGGCTAGGACTGTCCAAGTGTTGGAGGATGGAGGGAACAGAAAGTTCCCACCAAACCAGGAAGGAAACTTGAGACCAAGAAATGAGGCAGGCAGCTCTATATAATGAATATACGTGTGATGTAAGTGCTAAATGAGGACTTTTATGGAGTCCTCATTTAGCACTTATATCACATTTTCCAAGGACTGTGATTATCTTTTTGGCTTTAGCCATATTTATATTACAAGGATTAATGATCATCGCTTGCTATGTTCTTTATCTTTCAGCATCTTGTGGCCTTCATTCAGATTAATTTCTTGTTTGGTTAAAATAACCTCTCATAGTTTTCAGTTGAATTATAAAAGGGATATTAACTCCAAATACTTCTATGTTTCTTTGCTTTCTGAAAGATGAATAATACTTTGAGTGGTATGATTATAAACATAAGAACATAGGATCACCTTGTTCTCAGAATACCCTGAACTTTTCTACAAACATTCAATGCTGAAAGTCACACTCTAATGTTTTTTTAAGTTTGAGTAATTATCATAGAATTTTAAAATGAGATTAAAAGACAAACTTTGATTGCAGTCCAGTGCTTATCTGGAAAATCATGAGAAATGGCAAAAAGTCACAGATTATAAAAACATTTGAATGCTGAGGTCTGAGGTAGAGAGGGGAAAAATAAAGTCTATTAGAATTATGTCATTCCTTCTTTGGTTTGTTTTAATAAGTTGAAAAAAATCTCTAACTTCAAATAGTACACGACCATCACTCAATAATACTTTGGAAAATGGATTGAATGTAAATTCAATCCTAATATTTTCTATCACTGGTTTAAGTTTTAAATTATGTCTAAACATGATACAGAAATTTCAATTGACATTTATATATTCAAGTCAATAAGTATAAGGCATGACTTTTTTTTATTCAGGTAGTGTATTTTTTTGTGAATTTTCTTAATAACTTCAAGTAATACCCATGTCTGGGCCAGATTCAATATACATTATAACATCATATGGCTCAAACATATAATTCAAAACTATATACATCTGTTGCAAAGAAATAAACCATCAGACCCTAGTTTCCAAATAAAAAGTATAATGAAGACAAAAAAAATTCTGTGTTTTTTTCTGATATCCTTGTATTTACAAATTTTCTTAAATTTTAATATATACATAAACATAATGCTTCTAATGTTAGTGTGCAATTTACTGACATTTAGATTTTCCATTCTGCTTTTCAGACACATAAATATCTTCTTTGATATAAGAATTATGGTCCTTTTATTAAACTATATATTTTAAGGCTGATAAGTTATAATAACTGATTCTATGGATTAAATTCATTATTGCTTTAAATACAATGAAGTAAAGACTTATTAGAAATAGCTCATTCTTTTGTATTTCCTAAAGACCACTTTCTGGTTTCAAAAAATGAAAATGCTTATTTTTGTATCTGTGATTTGACAGAGAAACAGTAAGAGTTTTTCATATCAAATTATCTTGATCACACTGGGTAGTGCATTACAAAGAGTATAGTGCCATCTATTGGGTAACATTATTCCCAAGTTGAGCTCATGTTTTATTGTTGTTTTGTGGGTTTTGTTTGTGCCTCTTTTTTTTTTCACATTTTTAGTATATTTATATAAAACTATAACACACAAAAAAAGGGACTCATCATTCTGTAAATACGATTTTTTCTCATAAGAAAAAGGAGGCACAAAGAAGGAAAAGGAACCTAGGATACTGGAAATATTTCAAAGGTATAGAGAAATGTACATTTTTAGAGTTGGATTCAGATCATCCCAATGCTTTATATGAGAGTGTTAGCTATCTTTCTATGTCCAGTTACCTCAAATCAATAATCTAAGTTCCATCTTAAAAAAACTAGAAAAAATAATACGAATCAAAGCAAGCAGAAGGAATGAAATAATAAAATCAGAGCAAAAAATTGATAAAATAGAAAACAGAGACATACTAAATGTACCAGAAAGTTGTGCTTCTAATTTAGCACATATCTAGCGGCTGCCTGTAATCCTCCCCAGAGACCTGGGAGACAGCTCTTCCTCTACCATTCCCCTGTAGCCTGTTCCAAGTTGCAGAGGGGTTCCTGCACCCATTAAGAACTGCTTCTTTGTTTGCTACCATCCTATGAGACTCCTGAATGCAAGCCCATTGGCTATCAGAGCCACTTTGCTTTCTAGCTGAGATCTGGGGCCTTGAGCTCATTGGTTTCTCAGTCTTCACTTGCACAGTGATAATTTTTTTGAGGAGTCTACTTTATTCTGGCACATCTGCTGCCCTTTTAGCCAGTACAACATCTTTTAAGTTCTCGTCCAACTTTACCATAAGAGCAAGGAGAGTTTTCAGTGGTGTAAGAATTTATCTAGATCCATCTAGATTTCTTTTGGTGAGTTTCTTCCTTCCTTCCTTCCAACCTTCCCTCCTTTCCTTCCTACCTTCCCTCCTTTCCTTCCTTCCTCCCTTCCTTCCTTCCTCCCTTTCCTTCCTTCCCCTTCCTTCCCTTTCTTTCCTTCCTTCCTTCCTTCCTTCCTCCCTCCCTCCCTCCCTCCCTTCCTTCCTTTCTTTTGTTAAAAACCATTTTATTGAAGTATGTATGATTGACATACTAAAAGCTATACATATTTAATGCATACAATTTGATGAGTTCAGAAATAAGTATGCATCTGTGAAGCCATCACCACATTATATGCCATATATATCCATTACCTCCAAAGGTTTCTTCTTATGCTTTTTATTTTATTATTATTATTTTTAGTGATAAGAATACTTCACATAAGATTTACCCTTTTAGCAAAAGTTTAAGTATTCAATACAGTATCATTAACTATAGGTACTATGTTTGAAGAGTTTCTTATTTTCTAGATTATCACCTTCGTTAGCATATTAAATCCAATTTAGAGCAGTTAAGAGCCCTACTACCAGTCAATGCCTCATATATGTTTTTTCAAACAAGTTTGCCTATCACAAGGACTTCTTCCTGAAAGGGGAAAAACTCTTTCTAGCAGTCAGGACACACTAAAAACAACTCTGAGACCTTTAGCTGACATTTTTGACGGACCAATAAGGTAACGGCCTGCAGGAGGGGATGAGCTGTAAGATGCCCCAACTACTGCCATTCATTCTTTTTTTTTTTTTAAGAAGAACTTTATATGTTTGTATACAAAGGAATAGCTGGGTTTTTTAAATATTTTATTTTATTTATTTTTGGCTGTGTTGGGTCTTCATTGCTGCACGTGGGCTTTCTCTACTTGTGACGAGTGGGGGCTACTCTTCGTTGTGATGCGTGGGCTTCTCATTGCGGTGGCTTCTTTTCTGTGGAGCATGGACTCTAGGCACACAGGTTTCAGTAGTTGTGACTCGTGGGCTCTAGAGTGCAGGCTCAGTAGTTGTGGCACACTGGATTTGTTGCTCTGCAGCATGTGGGATCTTCCCAGACTAGGGCTCGAACCCGTGTCCCCTGCATTGGCAGGTGGATTCTTAACCACTGCACCACCAGGGAAGCCTGCCATTCATTCTTAATGGGCATTAGTCTTTCTGACCTCTCTCATCTTTAAGGCAACCTGGCCAGAGTTCTAAAGAGTTAACTGGCTTCTGCCCATAGCAGTCATAAATTTCTATCCTTTTATGCTTAGTGTAAGTGCATATCTCTGTAACTTAAAGCTGGAAGGGGTGGAATCTTCTGCTTATTGAGGACAAATCATAGTACTACTTATTACAATGAGATCAACTTGAGGCATACCACAGATGGGTGAGGAAGTGTCCATACTTGGAGAAATATTAGCAATACTCATGACAATATTTGTGCATCTGTCTTTGAACCTACATCCCAGAACTCTCCCTACAAGCACCTCCTAAATTATTTCTCATTAATATGTGGTAAAGAAAATTTTACTACCCTATTGACCATATGATGTGTTCAACACATTGCTACCAATTCCCATGGACTTGTCTCAAATCTCAGTAATCAGCCCATGAGGCCCTCATCCTTTTTCTCCTTAAAAGCCATGCTCTTTCAGCATTCCATCCATGCATCCCATAACAGTCATGCAGGTTGTGCCCTACCCAAAGTCACTGACCAAGGTGGTGGAATTAGGGATTGAAATCCAACAAGCATTACTACTCAAGCTGTGCACTTTGTGAGCTGCCTTGTCCTGGAGGAAGGCGCCATTTTATAATACGCCTTCTCGGAAGAGACACTTTCTAAAAAATTTATGTCTGTGTGTAATAAAAGGTGTCCATTTTTTGAGGTTGTACTGATGACAGCCTTCAATCACACCTATTTCCTTTTTCCTCTCACTCTACATCTGGGCAGCTGATAAGAAATCCCAGGTGCTTCTCCTTTGGTACCAGTAGGAAGTTCAACCAACACACCTTGCCTCCAGGGAACACTCACTCTGGCCCCCTGCCCTAATCACTGTAAAACCCCGAGTCTGTCTCATTTCCTGACTCTCTCAATCCATTTTCAGTCCTGCTTGGGAGCCACCATTTTCTTCATTAGGTGAGTTATAATAAAAATATTCATTTCCTTTTGGTGCACATGTGTTGTCGTTAAATACTCAAGCCAAATTTTGGGTATGGGTCCATTCTGCAGAGTGATCACAACAGAGGGGAAGCTTTTTTCTCAATTCCCACAAAGGTTTAGTATATGCTGCAAATGTAGAATGCGGTTATGCTAGGGACAATGGCTACAAGAAGCAGAGGCAAAATCTTATAGAAGCAAGCACAGAGGAATAGGCAAGAGTAGAAAAAGACAAAAGCAAATGTGACTTGGAGAGAGATACTTGTATCTGGCAAAGACCAGACTCTACCAATGCTTAGATTACAGGAGGACTCAGGTAACAATTACAACTGTTGTGCTAACTACTACCAAAAAGAGATCATCATTCCCTTTGGGGGACTGAAGCATTGAACATAGAGGGTGGTGGGACTGAGGCCACAGATTCTGTTGCCACGAGGAAGATTCCCATGCTTTTCTGAAATCCTTTCCAGAGTTTGGCCAGGTGTATACTATTACATTATTATACAACTTTTTAGATGTTTTAAGCATTAGGCCTTAATGCATTTTATTTCTCCAATTTTCAGTCTGTAGCCTGAAGCTATATAATGAGAATTTTTATTTGCCTTTTATTAGATTTTTTTCTTAGTGTGTGTGTGTATGTGTGTGTGTGTGTGTGTGTAAAAGAATAAATCTTGTTCAAAGACTGACATATTAGCCTGTGGGTTTTCATTGTTGAAGCAAATTTATTTTCTGGTTCATTTAATGATAATCAAATTACAGACACAGATAAAAATTGAAAGGCAAATTATTCAATCTAGCACGACTAAGGCTGACGCAGTCCTGACCCAAGGATATAAATTACTTCTGTTGAAATGATTTAAAAAGGTATCCCTTCCTTTTAGAGTTGAAATTGTACTCATACAAATGAGGTTTTTTGCCCCCCACTAATCTTGATCTCTACATGGATAAAATAATTAGAAAATTTATACAAATCAATAAATGAGTTAAATGTGATGTTTGAGACTTTCTAAACAAAGCCCCTGAACATTCATTTTTCAACTAGACAGAGTATTGTACATGTAATTAACATTATTCTCTAATTGTGGCTAACTAAATACTAATCCTCCTTTTACCTGAATAAAAATGAGAAATTGCCTCACATGTGATATGGGTGACATAAAAATTTTGAAAAATCCAAATCTATGTCATTTGTGTGTCTTTCAATTATTAGGATAGGAAAATAATTATTTTAATAAATCTAAAGATGTGTTATTCATGTTTCTGCTAACTAAACTTATTTGTGCTTTGTTAATTTCCATCCATGTTTTCAATTTAGTTTAGTCATCTGTTATGCTCATTATCTTTGTTCTTTTACATTATATTATAGTATTTTACCAATCTTTTCTCTTTTGTGGCTTTAAATTATCATTATCACCATCATCATCCGAATTATCATCACCATTATTTGCAAAAAAAAAAAAAAAAAAGTTTTATGTAGAAAACATGGTTTTCTTAAGATCCCTGGACCAGACATCAAGAGATATGACTTCGAGTCCAATACACACCCTTGAGTAATGTGTACAATAGGTAAAGAGTAAAAAACTCAAATACAAATTATAAAATTTTGGGTGGGAGCTGCCTGCCCTACTTTACTCATTGTGTACTAACTGTATCTCATAATAACCTGTTACTCTTCTTTCACAATGGCTTTCCATCTGGTAATTTATGTATTTTGTAAGGCAAACCTAACTTTAAGAGAGATGTTTTACATGTTTACTATTTTAATATGTTTACATCAGAAAATGCTTGCTTTATTCTACTTTAGCTATTTGCTATTCAATAAATCCTGCTATATATGGATGAGAAATTTTTTTTAACTGTCAAAGACAATAGTGGTTGGAATGTTGAATAAAACAAGTGGACTCTCTCTGAATGATTTGATTAATAGTAACAATCTAGAGAGATAATTTGCAAAAAGAAGCTTTTAAGATTGCAAAATGTGGCCTAAATTAATACTTATATATAAATGAGATTAAATTATTAAAAAACACTCAATATGAAATGTATAAATGTGAAAAGGAATTTATAGCCTATGAGTTTTTTGCATTTTTTCCACTTAAAATTTGTGATTTGTTGAAAATCCTTCAGATTAAAATTAAAACCACTGTATGTACATAGTAGGAAAAGTTCTTTGAACCTAAACTTTTCAATTATTAGGTGAAAGGTAGAGACTGATGTCTTAAATTGCTTTTTGTTGAACTGCTTTGTTTATTTTCAGTTCTCTTCCCTGGATGAGGGGTAGGTTGAGGGATCAACATTACCAGATCTAATTGATCCAATTTTCAATTTTGGTGGATGGCACTGAACTCCAGTTATAAACAACAGGTGTTGTCTCACTCCTCTTCCTCTTCAGGTCAACTTCCCTTCCCTCAGGGGCTCTACAAAGCAAGTCTAAATCTCTGCAATTTAGGGAGAAAACAAATGCTATTTTCATGGATTTGTCTTAAAAAAAAAAAAAAGACATCAGGTTTATATGCAGTGAAGAAGAAATAAATAATCTGGATGTTTTTATTTATTTTTAGATATAAGAATTATGATTTTAATAATGTGTGATTTTGATGCACTTTAATTAACTTGTTTCTGTTTTTCTTAGTTTTCCCCTTCTATTTTTTTTTTTTTCCTTGAGCTTTTCAGTCCATTTATACAGCTATAGCATGCTCTGCCTTCTCTCATTTCTGTTAATTTCCAAACTGGTATCCTCTGTAAGGTCATCCTTCTTGCAACCTGGATCTTCAGAGCACTTTTATTTCAAAAAATACAGATGATTCTATATCATCTGCAATAATATGTTTCTGACAATTCCTTTGAGGCAAAGTAAAGAGGGTTAACTGCATCATTATAACTTAAAAATGACAAGTGATAAATCTTTTTATTTCAAATGTTGCACCAGAGTTTTCAGATAAATTATATTCTTTCATTCATCAAATATACTTTGGTTGACACCAGACAGTGCTGACCCCATCATGGATTTTGGCCTGAAAACATAGTTTATATACTCTAATATATCAGTATTCAGTGTGGTTGTAAAAAAGGAAAATTCCAGAACATCTAAGTTTATCAAAGCTGTTCATCTACAATTACTATTTGCTTTAGACATGAATAAGTTCAAAGTATATAATTCATGTGTATACTGGCAAATTCAAGAATTGTATTTATAGTGACTATAATTTAATAATTACTTCAGATGGACTTGCTTGGCCAAAATACTCACTCTCTACTACTTAATATAAATTATCAAAATGCAATCAGGCAGAACTGTATTATTAAAGGTAGGTTTCTTCTATATACTGTCCAGGAATAATGAGAATTTTAACAACTGTTATCACTGTGAACCTGGCTAAGCTTCTCACATGCATTGCCATCTCTTTTATTTTCTACACCCATATTACATGCCTACTATTAGAGTCCCAATTTACCTACGAGGAAACCTAAGAAGAGTGATGTAACTTCCCTGAGGTCACAGTTAGAAAGGTAGAGAACCAATATATTTGTAACCATAAATATCTGATTCTGATATTTTATACAATTGCTATCTACTGCTTAGCACCAAAATTTTCATTTTATGATTTTTGGAATTATTTATACATTATCTCTTTAAATATACATACTCACATATGTATTATTTTAATTTTTATTTGTGCCTTTTAAGAAAACACTTAAAGAGTAAATTAATTAATCTTTCCTTAAGTTTTATTAATTTTTCGGTGCCTGGAATATTCTTTTCTACCAACAAGCTATATTTATACTCAACAATATTATTTTCTATATATTTTGTTTTATAAACATTTTTATAAATTGTTTTCTCGGGCTTCCCTGGTGGCGCAGTGGTTGAGAGTCTGCCTGCCGATGCAGGGGACACGGGTTTGTACCTCGGTCCGGGAAGATCCCACATGTTGCGGAGTGGCTGGGCCCATGAGCCATGGCCGCTGAGCCTACGGGTCCGGAGCCTGTGCTCTGCAACGGGAGAGGCCACAGCAGTGAGAGGCCCGCATACCGCAAAAAAAAAAAAAAAAAAAAAAAAAAAAAAAAAAAATTGTTTTCTCAATTTTATATGTGATTTCATCACAATAACCATGAGATGAGATATAGTAATACAGAGATATTAAAGCACTGGAGAGAAATTGTGATACCAGTTCCTCCTCACTTAACTAGAGGCCAAAGTTTGGACACAATCTAATATTGATATTGAAAATATCTTTTCAGACGTTAATTAATCATGACCTATTCTGACATTAGAGAAAACAAAGATCATAAAGTAAATAGGATTTGGCTTTCCTGAAATGAATAATCATATAAAAACAAATGGCATTTAATATCACAATGTGTATTCCTAGTACTTATCATTCCATTATATCCTTTTATTTTATTCATTTGAATATCTAATTTGACCTTCATTGTGTAAGTTCTCCAGAAATGCTAGCTTTAATAGCCTTTGCAGATAAAACTTTAAATCCCATTCCGATATACCTTTGTACATACCTGTTGGAGTTTAAACCAAACATTACTAATCCTTTGACCCTCCCTCCAACCTAAACAACTTCATTATTTTTTATTTGATCATAAATCACTTTTGTGTTCTCCTAACGTTGTATTTACAATCTCCTGAGAATAAAATGTAAGTTCTTATCTCACATTTTTTCCTCTGACCCTGCCATGCTCCTCATTCATCATACATTTACTCATTCTCTTGGTGTTTTATGAGTGCAGTGTAAGAGCCAAGCACAGTACTTGGCACTAGTAAGACAAAGATGAATATGACAGAACCCTTGTCTTAATATCACCAGTCTCTGAAGGAGATAGACTTGCAAAGAAATAAGTAAAGGGAATTTAAGCAAAATCCTATTAAACCACAGAGAAAAGATTCCTAAATCTAGAGAAATCAGAAATTGTTTGCAAAAGTAGTAGTATTTTAGTGAGATCTTAATAATTTTCTAGGTGAATAGGGAAAAAAAAAGGAATTCCAAGAAAGGAAACAGTAAGTGCATTTGGAGAGATAAAATTCTGCTAATTGTTGGGGCCACGGAATAGGATCTGAGAATGGGAGTGGCAAGAGATGAGAAAGGAAATCTATACAGGGACCTAAATGTTAAACACTATGCATTCATACACTGTTATTTAAAAAGATTTTACCTAATTGTTAACAATAAAAATCTCTAAATTCCTTTAAGCAGGAAATAATTTGGCACAAATTGGGAAAATATATGAGAGGGGTAAAAATTGTTATATAGCTTTTATAATAGTCCAGAGGAGAGAAGATGAGGCTAGATTTCATATTGTGTCAGTGGATATGAATAAAGTGGGTAGAATCAAGTGATAATGGGTTGACGGATTTTACAGCATTTTCATGGCAAATTTATAATGACGAGATGCTAAGAAAACCAGAGGGGTCAAAAATAGTAATGTACTATCTGAAGCAACAATAATCCCAGATTTGGTTTGGTTGACCAAGTAGTAAAATGACATGATATGGGATATCCAGCAACTCAGGAAATCAAACATTTTAAATGGAAACGTTGGAATTAATTTACTAAGTCAGATTTGTACATAATGAATTTGAAATTTATTTGTAGCTTCTAGATACTTGAAAATGTGACTCTGGCTTTCTGGAATGATTTGAGGATTTTAATATGCATTCATTTCTTTATTTAATAGTTATCGAATACCTACCATATGCCTTGCTAGGGACAGAAATTTTGATCCCTTTCAAAATTCATATGTTAAAACTCTAATCCCCAATGTGACTGTATTTGGAGGTGGGCCTTTGGGAGGCAATAAGGTTATGAGAGTGAAATCTTCGGGGACTAGTGCCCTTATATGAAGAAACAGGAAAGAACTCTCTCTCTCTCATTCTCTCCACCCCTGACGCCCGTCACACACACACATTTGAAGTTACAACAAGAAGACGGCTGTCTGCAAACGGAAGAAGGTGCCCTCACTGGACCCCGGATCTGCCGGCACCTTAATCTTGGACTTCCCAACCTTCAGAACTGTAAGAAATAAATGTTTGTTATTTAAGCCACCCAGTCTATGGTATTCTATTATAGTAGTTCAAACTGACTAAGACATGCCTGCCCTATGTTCAATTCAGTGGTGAACAAAAGAGGTAGATTCCTTTCCTTCTGGTAGCTTACCTTCTATTTGAAAGGGAAAGTAATAATACACAAAGAAATAAAAAAAGGTACATTCCGAAAGTAGGATGTGCATGTAGAAAAAAAGAATTTTTCAACGTGGTAGAATTTGAAAAAGGACAAGGAAGGGATGGGTTTACTCCTGAGGGGTCTCTCTGTGGAGGTCACATTGGAACCGAGACCTAAATGGTAAAGATAAAAGGAAAACTTCTTCCAGGTAGGAATAAGTGCAAGTGGAAATATACTTTTAAGGTAAAACAAAATAAAACAAAACAGAAAAAAAAAAAAAAAAACCCAGGAAAACAGTGTAGCAAGGTAGTAAGACAGGTAAAATTTTGTGTGATGTATGGCCTCAGAACAGGTGCTTTAGATCCCGGGAATAAGAGATTAGAGTGTAGAAAGTCTATTGGGGAGTTGATCTAAGGTACAGCACATGTATGGGAGCAAAGGGATTATCATTGCGCAGAGTGAGGAGGGGAACTGGAACAGAGGTAAGGGGTGAGGTGGGCAGCTGCGGAGCTGGGATGGTAAGGCTTGAGGCAAAGGGGCCAGGCCTTTGTACACCTGCCACTGAACGTGGGCTTCCCACTGAATGAGGTGGCTCTTTGAATGAAGGTAATTTCTGGGGAGGAGCTAAGCTGTGAAACTTAGGAGCCAGTGCTAGCAGCATCTGAGGGAACAGGGACCCAGTCTTGAAGAGGGTACGTAGAACACCGTAACATCCAATGTTGCAGATAAGAGCATGGCGAGGAAGTTGAATTTTATGTTTAGAATCATGAGAATCTCTATGAGTATTTCCAGCAAGCGTTTATCCTGATCTGATTTATAGTTTTAAAAAGACGTTCCTGGCTACTGTGTACAGAAATGTGAGAATAAACCAATGCGGAATATGGAAGAAGAGTGAGCAGTAGAATACTTGAGTAGTCCAAGTGAGTGATGACGGTGGCTCAGCAAAGGTAACAGGAGTAGACAGGCAATAATTAGAAGCCAAAGTCATGGGTTGAAAGTGGTTGAAAACACTCAGAGAAGGAGTAAAGCCAAGAGAGCTATGGCTAGATCACTGGAGAACAGCATTACTTAAATCAGTGAAGAAAGAAGCCATTAAAAAGAGAAAAAAGACAATAAGAGTTACAAAGAAAACTGAGAGTGGTAAGAGAGTGGCATCAAGTAAATGCTAGAAGCTTTTTGTTTCCACAAGTAGAAAATCATTAACCACGTCAAATGGCGCAAGATAAATCTAACAAGATAAAGGTAGGATTTTCTGCTTGGTGAGTTTATCCGCAGTAGTTTTGTATGTGTAATGGGATGGAAGACACTGAAGTGGACAGAAAAGGAAATGGGAAGTGAGGAAATGGAGAACACACAATGATTGTCTCCAGGTAAATAGAGAGCAAAATATTTAACTAAAGTGGCAAAAAGGAATAGAACAGGGTTTTTTAGTTTATTTTTATGTGTTTTATGTGTTTATTTGTATTAAAAAAAGATATCTAAATGGGTTTTCTAGCATGCACATACACATACACACACAACAGAAGCCTGGAATATAAAGAATTGATAAAAGACAAATCGAGGACAAAGGAACACATGTCTTCATAATCAATCAATCATCTGTCATGAAGATCAGCTTTGATTAGATATGTGTGATGGTGGGAAGGGTTATAAGTGAAAAATTTACATCAGCTTGATCCTGTTTCTTTGGAGAAGTGGAAGACCAAATGGAAAGAGATAAAACATTATGAAATGGTGATATCATGATATTATCCCACTTGGATGTTTCAACAATATTAATATACACATTAAGGGTGATTTCAGATATCTTACGTTAAGATTTGCAATAAAACATCTTTATAAAACATCCAGCCATAAACAAACTAAAAGATAGGATCCTTACACTGAGGAAACTTATAAGCAGGGATAGAAAATGTGGACAAAGATTGCCTTTATATATATGCGATATTTTGGCTTTTTACATATTTATTAAACTCTTTAAGACAATTAAAAACTCATCCAAAATTTGCATTCTTTGTTTGGTGCAATCTCTCTTTTCCATGGCTTGATTACTTTCTCAGTAGTCAACATTGGCTTTCCATGGTCAGAACACATATAAACTCAATAAGAGATAATGGCTTCTCCATGTAAATGTGCATCTACCGTTTCCCTAGTCATTGCATAATTTTATTAGTATTTAGAATAAATGGTAAGTTCAATATATGCTTACTAGACTTAGAGCAGTCTAGCCAGCCCACAAAATTGAGTTATATCAGAGTATCTGTGATTTCCATTTAAATGTTTGAGACTTTACTTATAATGGAAGACACAAATTCATTTTAGCATGGCATTTTTATTTTGTAATTTTTAAGTAGTATCCCTTTTTCCCCTTAGCAATATAGCATATTAAAGTATTGTAGACTGAATTATTACAAACATAAAAATTGGTTTAAAGGAGACCATATGCAAATGATAGAAACTGCATTCATCTAGTTTGGCTCTTATAACCTTGAGTGGGCTATTAATATTGACTGAAAATTCTACTATTATCCTACTAATAAGTTTGGAGCTTTAAAAACAACTTAGATTGTATGATTTATAACATAAAGTCCACCTGATTATAAAAGTTACTTTAATATCAGATATTATAAATTAATGTTAAAATGCATGGAAGAGTGACAGAAAGATGATTACAAAATTCTATTTTGGGTATTATAATAGAGATAATATGCTGCAATTTTGTTTAATGAGTTGCAATTAAGAAACTGTTCCAAGAGTTGCATGTGATTTCTTTTAATTATTAGTTATTAGTTGTTCCTGCATAAGTATATTTAAAACCACGTTATTTGAACTGTTGTAAATGATAAAAGCTCTTCAATACAGTAATATTTCTTATGGACTACAGATCAGTAAAATTTAAAAGGAAATACAGTACTTTTAACTACCAGCACTTATCAGGATAATTTGGTCATTTTTAGGAAGTCTATTATTTGGGAAATGGGAAGAACACATACCTAAATACGTATTGAATAATTTGGGTATGTTTTGACAAAAACCTAAGGGACATAATATTGAACACTTATCCATCCAAAAGGTACTGCAATTTAATAACCACCTCTAATCAAATATTTAAGATAACTGGTTAACTGAGTGACTTACTATACTAGTCAGCTAGGGCTGCCATAACAGAATACTATGGACTGGGTAACTTCAACAACAGAAATTTATTTTCTTATAGTTTCAGAAGCTAGAACCCTAATATCAAGTTGCTGTCAGGGTTGGGATCTGGTGAGGCCCCTCTTCCTGGCACGTACGTGGCCACATTCTCACTGTGGCTTCACATGACCTTTCCTCTATGCGGGTATGAAGAGACAGAGATCTCCAGTGTCTCTTCTTTTTATAAGGACACCAGTCATATTGGGTTACAGACCCACCCTTATGCCCTCATTTAACCTTAATTACCTCCTTAAAGACCCATCTCCAGATACAGTCACCTTCGGGGTTGGGATTTCAAAATATGAATTTGGAGGGAACACAATTCAGTCTACAACACTTACTATGCTACATAATTTTTCATAGTTTGAGATTAAGAAAACAATATTGTAGGATTCTGTGGCAATTAGCATAAATTCTTCGTTTTATTCCAGAGGAGCTTAAAAACCCATTAAATTAGCATTGATTTTGGAATTAAAAAAGGAACATTTTTTACTCAAATCCTATAGCACACATGGCATATTGCTTTGGAAAGTTTCACGATGTGTAAAATATAAAAGCAGTCTTATTATATTTCATATTCTCTTTGGAGATATAATAACTCACAAATTAATTGCCAGAGCAAATATAGTTTTGCTAAATGGGAAAAATATCTTAATATTTGAATGACTAGAAATAGAATCTTGAGCAAACTTCCTGTGAAAAATTATGTCTAATTTAACGTCAAACTGGAATAGTCTGAAAACAGATATTACTAGAAAATATAAAATACTGTACTAAAGCATTCAACATTCTTAACATAATATAGGTAAGTATGCTGATCACACTGTATTTTACCGTATGAAAAGATAAACAGTGAAGAAATCCTTTAAAATTCATATAAAAGGAAGTCTATTATGCAAAAGCAATCCTTCCCATACATAAGTTATGGTTATGTTAAAAATTGTCTAAATAGTTGTTTAAATTCTTCCCCCACAGCTCTACTTGTTTATTGCAGCATCACCAACACTTAAAACAGCAATTCATTCACACTGGGCATTCAATAAACATATATTGAAAGCATAGATGAACATACTTCATTAAGCCTAAGTTTAATGGAAAGGTCATGCCACCTGCACTCATGTATTCTAGAACCTTTCGGAAATTATTTCTTGAATCATACACATCCCTTGATTTTCTCAACTGCTGCTTAGCACCTTTAATAACACATATGGAAATACTTCTCATTTCTTCACCTATGCTAAACTTTCTTTTGTGATGCTATCTGTAAATAAACTCACCCAACAGTGGGTTTATAATGTAAGGTAAAGCTGAAAATACCTATTAATATAGATTTTTAAAGAAATTATCACAAATGTGGATTTATTAAACATAGCTATTATAGGAAAGCTGATACTTTATTATTTAAAATAGGAAAATGTCAGTAAAGAAACATTTTGATGTGAGATAAGAACTTATATAATTTATTCATTCACTTATAAATATAGCTACTATAAGCTATATATTATATTAACTGCTGGTGAGCAGAATTGATCGAGACTATTCCCCCTTAGACTCTAGAATCTAGTGATAAAGACAAACACGGATGATGCTCTTTGATGAAAGCTTATGGGATTCTATGTGAACCAGTAATAAAGACAACAGTTCTTCCTTGAGTGGAAGGGGAAGTCTTCCTTGACGAAAAACAGAGAATAATCTGGAGCTACCACATCGTCTAGGAGGGAGGAGGAGAAGGTTAAGATTCTGGGAGAATTTCAAGAAACAAAACAGGATTTTATCACTCACAGAATTAGAGAAGTTTGAGTATAAAGTAGAACGTCTTGACACTGAATAAGATAGAGATATTTTAGTGGCCTGAATTTAGCTTTGCTAAAATGGTCTGCATTGAAGTTAGGTGGTAAAATGTTCGAAGATAAGATTCAGAGGCGAGAGAATCAAGAGAATGTCTGATAAACGTGGAAAGAGAATGCAAGTGAAGGGGCTATTATTGCAATTCTGCCTGAAGTGCAATATGTTCCTTACTACCTTAAGGGTGAAAATGCAATGCTCGATTTAGTACACTTTGCGGAGTAAAACCCCAAATATGATGACAGGGGCCCCCTAATATTTCTTTTTAAAAGTGTATTCCCTTGGGCTTCCCTGGTGGCACAGTGGTTGAGAGTCCGCCTGCCGATGCAGGGGACAATTTGGAAAGGTGTGTATTCCCAGACATGCCATAAAACATCTTGGTTAGAAGGTAAAATCAAGGCTACAGTACACCCATTAAAAGGATTTATAACTATGTTTTAACTTAGAGTGGAGATGGAAGGAACACCAGACAGCTGTTAAGGGGTTGCGAGCAGAAAATATGCTCTACTATTCATCAAAAAAGAAGGCAGTAGGGATATAGAATTTGTTTTAAGTTGCTGAAAGACGTTGAAGAATCAAACAAGCTTGGAACTGATATTTTGGAATTGGAACATACTTTTTGATTCAACAGAAAATTTAATATGATGAAACTCTCAAGAGTATTTTCAATAGAGATGTTTACTTATGAAACAATGATCACATTATATTTGATATTTTAATATATGACACCAAACTTGGAAGAAGGTGAATTTACACACAAAAAGAATTTTTAAAAAGAGAGGCATTCATTGATATCAGGATAGATTACAGCTTGGAGCCTTTGATGTGTAATCTAAGTGTCATTTTTCAACTTCAGTGGTTGCTTAACAAATGAATTGCTTGGTTTAGGAATAAAGATATGTTACAAAACAGAGCATCAAATATGTAATACAATCTTACTCAGGCACTTGTCATCTATAGGTATAAAAATGTTACCATAAATGTTTATGCAGAATTAAATTCTATGTATACCCATGCACAGGTTGGCTGGATTTCACGCAGGTTGCTTTTCTGTACCATCCAAAATATTATATTCATCCAAATTTTAAGTTCTCAAATTTCAAAGATCAGCATTAATTAGGAATAGCTGAGAAGTTAAGAAACAGAATTTTTAATATTTAAAATTCTAGAATTAGGTAGAAAATATTTGCAAGTAATTTCCCAATTCATGACCATGAGCTTCTAACTGTGAAGGAATTATCATACTACTATGTTACTACTACAAACACTATTACCACTACTATTACTGCTATTGCCATCACTATTACTATTATTAAAACTACTAATAGTAATTAGTAATTAATTAGTAATTAGTAATAGTAATTAGTACTTTGCTAATCATAGCAAACATTTGTTGAGTGTTCACTGTATATTAGACACTATACTGAGCCTTCTAAGTATGTTATGTAATTTATTTTTTATAGTAACTATATCAGGTAGAGGTTATTATTCTCACTGTACGAGTAAATAAGTATGCCCCAGGTCACATGGCTAGTGAGAGCAAAGACAGTATCTAAACCCAAAACTATGTGTTACCATAGTCCACAGTTTTCACTACAGGGCTGAACTTTCACTCATAGGCTACTGTTGAGAAGATGCATACCTACTTTTTCATGATTCAAATTAAAATACAGAGAGAAAACAGAAGAGGCTACATCAAAGTATTGATAAAATAATTTTAGGTTTTGCTTTTAAGTAAATTTTGCTGAAAGATGTCTTTTGATAATCAGAGTTAATAAGCATCAAAAAAGAAAAACACATTACTCTCTCTGTATTAAAATGTCATGAGCTGCTGAGTGGAAGCTAATCAATACACTAAGACCCAACTGCAGAACGCTATAAGTTTGTTTACATAGCTCAACTACTTATACAAATGTGGACGGTATCAAAACAGATAGTGCTGAGCTATCCCACTGACTTAGTTATCCATAATGAAGCAGTAATAATGGATACAAGCATGGTATTTTGAGACTTCTGACAAATTCTCATGAGGATTTAGTTAAGACTTTATCATCAAACATACAGAAAATTCTGGAAAATCAAAGGCGAATAATATTTCCACGTGAAAGAATGGCCCACGTAACTCTGCAGAGCTTTATCACATATACTGTGAGAGGATTCCAGAGTCACACACGTTAATTGGTTACTATAAAGGCACTGGATCTTAGCTTCTTCTACAAAAGAATAGAAGGACTGGAACTCAGTCCTTCAAACACTCATTGTAAATTCTCTGCAGCCAAAGCTGTAGCGTTTCCATCCCCCCACTCCTTCAAGTCAAATCCCTGAAAGTTACATATTTTTTCCTCCACCGGTATAGTTACTTGGAATGGACAATTACTTGTGAAAAATGGATAAATACCATGTGGCTGTTATATACTGTAACAAAATCCTAGCTCATCAGGTATCTTTAACAAAAGTAACATTGAAGTGAATAATAATCTCTACCTGATATAGCTATTATAAAAAATTAATTATGTAACATACTTAAAAGGCTCAGGATAGTGTCTAATATACAGTGAACACTCAACAAATGTTTGCTATTATAATTATTATTAGTAGTAGTAATAATAGTAATAGTGATGGCAATAGCAGTAATAGTAGTGGTAGTGTGTAAATTTTAAAATGTTTCTCTTTATGGATAGTCAGTTAAAATAATTATTGTAATAAGAAATAAATAAAGAAAGGAGGAAAGAGGAAAGGAGGGAGGGGGGAATGAAGGAAGGGGAGAGGAAGAGAACGAGGGAAGGAAGGAAGAAAGGAAGGAAGGAAAGAAGGAAGGAAATTGAGAAGGAAGGGAGGGAGGGAGGAGAAAAAAGAGAACTTGAGACTCTAGGTAAGGATATTGATGTCTTAGTCCCTCTACTCTTTAATTGGTTGAAGGCAGGTCAAAGCAAAGACTGATAATTAACTTATGTTTAAAAAACTCTTAAAATTCAAATCTATTTTTTACTAAAATCAACATAAAATCCAATAAAAGACTTGAAATATCTATATACAGGAATGTGTTTCCTTGACTGACTTGAGCTGTTTTTACTTTTTACCTTTTTTCCCCATGTACTTTTTAATTAGTTGCAGTTAATATTGACATTTCCAGGCATTTACCTTTTCGTCCTCCACAGTATTTAGTAAGATGTCTTGTTAAAAAAACTCAACGTATTATTAATTTTATTGTTCAAAACTAAATGAAAACTTCTTTCATTGATTCCAGCCCTTGGAGTAAGCAATCCTCTGTAGAGAGCTCTATAGCCATTTAGTTACATTAGTCTTTAAAGACATTCTAAACTTATTTGTAGCTAGAACCATCTTTTAATGGGTCTTAGGTTTAAGATTGAAGTGAAGCTTAGGTAAGTAATCACAGGATACAATCACACAGTAGGTACTTAAATGTTGAAAAATCATGCCTCACTTTGGTAGAGATCAATATAAATTATGTCTTTAATCCATTGCCTCTTCTTCAATAGTAATAAAATTTTCAGAGGGTCATATGACTCCCTTAGTATTAAAGAATATATTTCACAGCCCCCTTTGCAACAAATAGGATTGTTATTACGTGAAAGTGTTTGGGGAAGCTTACAGGCACATCCGTTTAAGAAACAGCTGAGGCCACTGCTGGTCCCTGTCTGTCTCTTCCCCTACCCACAGTTTGTAATAGGAGTGTTGCTAGATTGGATTATGAAGTTCAGAAATACTCATTTATTTCTAAATGTATATAATGAAATACTGGAATAGAAAGCTTTTGAGTCATACCAACCTTAGAATGCATATCTGAAATTATAAAGGAAAGAAAAATAAATGTGCAACTTCTTTGGCATCTTTTATTCAATTATTTTTTCAATTTTTATTATTCACGGTCAGACAAAACTACTATCTCACCTTTATATAGCATTCATATACTTTTACAAAAGAAGAAATCAGGAATAATTTGGTGCCCATATATTCACTGTTTTACTTGCTCCTATTTGGTTTTGTTAATTAAAAAAATCTTATCAATTAAGTTCACTGCCAAGTTGGTTTGAATGTCTTCTCTAAGATCCAAAATTCTTGTTTGAAACTTTTTACTCATATATCTTAACATAGCTCCCTAAATAGTCAGAGTCAACACTGGAATCCCACTGTTCAATTATATTCATGTTTCTTTTTTTTACCTTTGTTCACCCATCCTGAAATATTTCAGATAGTCTTAATCATTGTATCTTGTATTAGAAACATAACTAAATCATTAATAATAACAAACATTCATGAACATGTTCCATATAGATCTACCTGAATTAATATTATCTAGTTTCATCTTCACAATAACTCAATAAATTAGAATTATTATATTCATGATTAAATAGACTTAAAAAACATTAAAAGATTTGACCAAGATCATATACTTATTGAAACAAGCAGAATTATCCATTAATTAAAATCAAAATTTTAATTCAGGTTCAACAGAAAATGTCTCCAGTATTATTTACATCTCATGGAATCTGATTTTAAGCCAAGTCAGTGGCAACAGAATGAGATATGAGAGTTTCTTGACCCATAAGCGATTTACTGAGCGACTAAACTCTTTCAGATTTATGATGATGAAAACATGTTTGGTAAGTACAAAGGAGCAAATGATGAATTGTGTGACTCATAAAAAAATAGGCCTCAGCAGGTGAAACTGATTCTTATTCAAAGGGATAGAACACGACACATTTTTGAACTGTGTGAGTTGAGGCCTGAGCATGTAATACTCTGATGTTATAGCATCCATCTATGCTGTAGCTAGATTCTTTTCTTACTTTCATTAATATTATCAAAATGATGATTAAATAGATAATGTAGTGCAGTTTAAAAAAATACTGGCTGATTTGTTTTAAGGTTGCTTATTTCTTAATAAGGAAAACTGAAACTTGACTTGGATTTTGTTTCAGTCGTTAGCAGCAACCAGGACTGTTATTACCTGGCATTCCATATTTCCCTGAGTAATCAGACATGTTCTTTAGTACATCCATTCTTTAAATTGAGGTACACATGGCTGAATTCATCTTTCCTTTTTTTGTACTGACATGCACGATAGGAACATGTATACCCTTAGACAGAGAAATGAAACAAGGTTTGAAGGGACTGAAGTTAATATAACTGCAGAATATGCAGGGTGAAATCCTAAGGAGAAAAAATATATAATTAAAATTTTAATTTTAGGTATAGGGACTTAAAAGGAGCCTGTTCAAGTGAGGGGACCCAAGTTTGAGCTTCGTTAGTTTCATGGTAAACCCGCCTTATTAGAACAGTATACATACATCCATCTCATATATCCATTGTATGTACATCTTATTAGTAATCATGGATATTTACTAATACTATGGCTTCTGGCACAATCTGTAAAGACATCTAAGACCACATATTTTATTCATTTTCTCTCTCCTAGCCAGTCATTATATTTACATATGCATTTATTTATTTGTCTTATAATATTTAACATACCCAACATTTATTGTACCAGGCACTGTTCTATCCATTTTTATATTCATGAATTATATTGTGGAGCTGTTCTATCACCTATATAATAAATATAAATAGATAGGTAAATTTAATTGTAAATTATAAAATGAGAAAAGATAAATCAGAAAAGGGCATCTAGGATTTGATGCAGTTTAAAACCAGGTTAAGAGAAAGCATTATGTTTCAACTTAAGTTTTAGAAATAAATACTCTTTTTAGTGTAATAAGGCCCAGAATTTGGTAAAGAACATAGATATCTAAAGGAGAAAAGAAACTCTTAAAAAATATATCAAAAGTGACCTCCTCTCTTGCAAGGAAAGAAGGAAGAAGGAAGGAAGAGAAGGAGCTGGGAGAAGAGGGAGGAGGGATAAAAGGAAGAGAAAGTAATTATGAGTTGCAATGGGAAAAATCTACTATTATATACATCAAGGCTTTGCCAGTGTATTTTCACAGACTTCCAGACATTTTAACAGTGTAGATAATGTAAATTCAAAATATAATCCTGTCATACCACACTTATCAGCACTGATGGGTATCATTCTTAAAAAACAACAACAAAAAAAAAAACCCTCACATTGACAGGCAAAAAGCAAAAAGTAACTTCTTGTTTTTATTTTAGTAATTATTTTTAAATTTAATTTTGAGTAAGTTTGAAAATATTCACATAGATTTGGTGGCTCACCGTCTTCCTCCATAACAGGGGTCCCCAGCCCCCAGGCCACGGACCGGCGGTCTGCAGCCTGTTAGGAACCCGGCCGCACAGCAGGAGGTGAGCAGCGGGCAAGTGAGCGAAGCTTCACCTGCCGCTCACCACTGCTCCCCACCACTCCCCATCGCTCCCCACTGCTCCCCATCGTCCCCCATCGCCCCCCACCGCTCCCCATAGCCCCCCATTGCTCCCCACAGCTCCCCACCGCTCCCCATCGCTCCCCATCGCTCCCCACCGCTCCCCATCGCTCCCCACAGCTCCCCACCGCTCCCCATCGCTCCCCACCGCTCCCCATAGCCCCCCATTGCTCCCCACAGCTCCCCACTGCTCCCCATCGCTCCCCACCGCTCCCCATCGTCCCCCATCGCTCGCCACCGCTCCCCATCGCTCCCCACAGCTCCCCACCGCTCCCCACTGCTCCCCATCGTCCCCCATCGCCCCCCACCGCTCCCCATCGCTCCCCACAGCTCCCCACCGCTCCCCATAGCCCCCCATTGCTCCCCACAGCTCCCCACCGCTCCCCACCGCTCCCCACCGCTCCCTATCGCTCCCCATCGCCCCCCATCGCCCCCCATCGCTCCCCACCGCTCCCCATCGCTCCCCATCGCCCCCCATCGACCCCCACCGCTCCCCACCGCTCCCCATCGCTCGCAGTACCATCTGAACCACCATCCGCCCCCTACCCCCAACCGTGGAAAAACTGTCTTCCATGAAACTGGTCCCTGGTGCCCAAAAGGTTGCAGACTGCCACTCTATAAGTTATCTTTTCATTAATTTTTCTCAGTGTTCTGGATGGTATTTGATGTTTTCCTAATTATTTGTTAAAATAATAAAAGTCACACATGTTCCATTTATGTTCCTTTTTTAATCATTTGACTCTATACTGTGCTGTATTTTATGGAACATAGTTTAGAATTTTACATAGTCACATCTGTCACTATTTCTATTATAATTTGTAAATAGGCTATAATGCCTAAAAAGACATTCACCTTTTTAACATATGAATATTTGCTAATGTTTCATTCAATACCTTTATAAGCTATTTCTGCATTTAACAAATATAGAATTTATTTACCAGTGGTTGAATTAGGGTTATAATTTCCTTTTTCTTTAAACTTGTATTCAGTTTTTCACAAAAGTAAATCATGTTATGTTTAGATATATACTACATAAAAATGTGCATATAGGGCTTCCCTGGTGGCGCAGTGGTTGAGAGTCTGCCTGCCGATGCAGGGGACACGGGTTCGTACCCCAGTCCGGGAGGATCCCACATGCCGCGGAGCGGCTGGGCCCGTGAGCCATGGCCGCTGAGCCTGCGCGTCCGGAGCCTGTGCTCTGCAATGGGAGAGCCCACAACAGTGAGAGGCCCGCGTACCGCAAAAAAAAAAAAAAAAAAAATGTGCACATACACTTAATTATTCACTTGTTTAAGCTTCTATTAATCATTCTATCAATCAGTAGATTTCTTTCCTAATCCATATTACCATTATATTATTAACTTTAACATCATATAGCAAGTGACCATGCAACACACACACACACACACACGCATGCACACACGCACGCACGCATGCACGCATGCACATGCACTGTTTTATTTTTCCAAACACAGGCATTTTCAGTTGTATACTAATTTCATTTTCTTATAAATAGAGAAGCAGTAATTTGGATTTTGGAAGCTTAGATTTCTATACACTGTGGATAAATTACATTAATACAATATATTCAGGATGACTATACTGTTGGCTTCATTGATAAGTTAACTGGGTTGTATTATAATCTATTGTGTTTTTCATGTAACCAAAATCTCTATTAAGAGGTTTGCTTTCAAGAAGTAATACACCCTCACAGAAGAGGGTCATCTATGAGGTGTGAATAATGGATTCTTTGAAAGGAAATATCAAATCTGAGACTGAGGTCTGTCACTAGCCTACAGAAGAAGTATCTATTTTTACCTCTGGAATCAGATAATGGTCACTGTTCTTAGGAAAGCATGAATTTGAAATAATCTATGTTCATTTCCTGAAATTCATACCTTTATGTGTGCTACTGATTTTCAGGTTACTAGTTCAATTCCACTGGGCCCAGAAGTGTCAATTCTCACAAATTCATAACTCCAGGTGAGCTTCAGAATACACAGGTCAAGCTCTAGTACAGAATTCTACTGGGGTTTTGATTAAAACTGCATTAAATTAAAAGATTAAGTTAGGAAGAAGTAAAATACCTATAAGTTAATATTTCTTTCCACTTATTTTGATTTGACTCTGTGTTCCTCATTGAGTTGAAGTTATATTCTTCATGCAGGTTTATCCTGATGTGTTTTATAAAATTTTAAAAATAATTTAATAATTTTGTTATATAAACAAAACTCTTTTCCTGACATGTTTTCTTATGTAGGAAAACATGATATATATAATATTTATAAATACTTACAGTTATAAAACATATTTTAGAACTTGTAAATATATATACATTGGCATATACGTGTGTATATATAAAGGATATATACATATAAAATGGAATTAGGTCAACTCTAACATTTTTCAGGTTTACAAATATTCAAAATTAATTCCAATATTTGATCTCCTGTGCAATTTTCTAGGATTTTTGGTTTATTACTTGGCTTGTATAGACTAATGGCAAATGAAACTTGTGATCTTGGGGAAATGTGGAATATTATATGTGTTGGGAGAGGTAGTCTGCCATGAACTCAGAGCATCCCGCATACCTGTGTGCAAGGTTGCAAGGCTTGACCCTTTGTGTACCTGGGCCACTTTTCAGGGTTGTGTTTGTAGTGAGTACCTTAGAGGGATGAGGTAATGTCACCCTCTAGAACCAAGAAGAACCTTCCTTCCTGTTTGCTCTGAAAGATGTGGATTTCCCAGGTCAATATTGCTCATCTATTGATATGATGCAGACCCACTGCATATGCAATGTCCACCTAGCATCCCCCGGCCCCGCACTGCCCTCATGGGACTTGGCGGGAAGGGGGCTGACGTGCACGCTGCTTGCTGTCCTGTCCTTTGACTTTCATCCAGGGCTCTCCTGTCTTCTGCCTGCATTGGGAAATACTAATAGGCTAACATTTTAGGTTGCAAGTAGGCTAAAACTGATTTCTAGACCCAACAATTTTGGTGATGAATACAGAATATTGATGAGTATGCCGTGTTTAAAATGACTCTACATAAGAGGATGGTCAAGGACCCTGCAAACTGGGTTTGGGGCTATGGGCACATTCTCTGGGATTGGGTAGCATAGGCTCTTGCCGAAGTAATGGGCCAGATAAGAGTAAGGGTCTCTAAGTATCCGGTTAAGGAGGCTGAACAATGAGAGGTAAAATTGAAACACACCGGCGAATGGTGATTTGATTGTTGCCTATTCTCCTCTGGGTAGGAGAAAAAAGGAATGCTGTGACGATAATGAGGCAGCAAGTCCCACTGCCGGAGCTAGAAGGCAATGCTGCTGTGGCTGTGTAGCTCCCAGAGTTGAAGTAAAAGGTGTCAGCAATAAGAAACCTGCTATTCAATACAGAGCTTCGGATGAGCCAAAAACACTAGAGGTTTGTTTGGTTGAGCAGCGAGGAAGTAGATGCTTAAATGCAAAAGTGAATGCAAAGATCTGCTTGCCAATACGGAGCTGCTCTCCACTGCTGGATAATCTGCAATGGGGCAGAGCTATAGGGACATGCGTGGGGAAGAAAGAAAGGAGCCTCTGTGTCCGACGCCTTGTCAGATGTTTGGCAGCACACAGAGGACAGAGCAGCACCCTCTTGCCTGCACTGAGCTTGACACTAGAGGTCAAGGGAGAGAAAGCCTCCCTATCTCCGAATCTTCCAGCCTTCCCCTGTGCCCTGCACTCCACCAAATGCCTTTGCAGTGGGTCCTGTGGCGGGAGGGAGCTCCTGAATTCAGCTCATCAAATTCACGCCAAGTTCTCAGTGGGAAAGGGAATTAACCTGACCTTGTATTTGAGGTCCCTGGGCCAATCCAGTGTACTCTTTTTGTGGCTTCCACTTCTGAATGTAAAATGGATCTTGCTGTTTAACATGCACGTACTGTGAATACCCAACACTGTTTCTGAGGGAATTCATCCATTCAGGGATGGCCACATATAGAGAGAGAATCCCTGTCTCCTCTTATGGGGTCCAACAGAAGCAAAATAGAAAACTAGGAGGAGAAAGGGGAATCACAGGATTAGTTAAAGAATTAGAGTACTCAGAGACATCATTTCCCAGCACAAGAGCATCACCTGTCTCATGACATCCTTATTTCTGAGTTTGTCAACTTAGACTCAATGACTAACAAGGGAAGTACCTAAGAGGCCTCGCTCTTCATGTGAAAATGATGTTTAAGTGTAACTGGCCTGATGTTAGATGAAACAGTGGCAGCTACACTCGTGAGGACAATTACTTTCCACTCTACCGCTTGAAGAAAAGCCACTTGCTCAATGGGACCCTTGATTTATAAAGATCTTCCTAAATGCCCATCTTGGTTCACTAATGATTTGGCTAAGTGAACATCTGATGGTGTTTATTAGGAGGCAGCGTCCATTCAACTTGAGTGACAAGATTGGAAGACCAAAGAAGGGTTATAGACCCTTTCTGAGTTTGACTTCAGGTGGTGGAAACAGACCACAGCTGCTGATTGAATAGTCTGGATCACTCATGAAGATGGGCGCAGTAAGGGTTCTGTGTTGAGATCGACTGGAATCAAGCTGCTGCTGAAACCTGTACCATCCAGATCTCTGCCACTGGCACCAAGATCCATCATCACACCAGAAATGGCAACACATCCACCCTTTACACTGGGCACAAAGAATAATGTTTCTGACATCGAGGCTGTAACTGCAGGCTGGACTTGTCATCATCACTGCCAAAAGGCTGTATTTGTACCAAGGAACCTTGAGGGATGAGGTCATATCTTCCGTTGGGACAGAGAGCTTACTGCTTACAGTGAAGGCTTACCACTTATGGAAAAAGGTGATTTCCCAATGTAAATGTTTTGTATGTGTGACACAAATCCACTGCATGGGCAGCAACCCTCTGTGCCCCTCCACGCTACCCTTGTGAGACTTGGGTATAAAGGGGATCAATACACAGCATATTTATGCTGCCTGCATGACAAAATAAATGAGAAATAAGTGAATATTAAAGTTATTTTGTCTATTACACAGGAGTCTCTCTCCTGTTTTCTGCCAGCATCCAGGAAGGAGTAGCAGGCTTTCAAGTAGAGAAAACTAAATCCCAAACACAAATATATACTCTCCTGGACATTCACACATATATTATTAACTTTACAGCTCTAAAAATTCTAGATGGATTCCACCAACCGTGGACCATATAGTACTATAGTATGTACTGTTGTAAAGAATCTGTGTAGATGTAGACCTGTGCAGTTGAAACCTTCATCGTCCAAGGGTCAGCGTACTTTCTCTGTTCTAACGTCCCTGAGGATTTGCTGCTCAAGCACTGACCTCAGCTTACCACCTCCACTGGGTCACTGTATCCCATCCTCTCCCATCCTCTCCCACAAAAGGAAAGAATCTTCTCTCAAGGCCAAGATGGTGTTATTTCCTATACCTAAAAAATCAAACAAGGGCAGTATCTTTTTACTTCACTTGTCCCGTTCTTTGCTCTTCTTTATAGCCAAACTCCTGGATAGAGTTGTGTATATGCACTGTGTTGAATTTTCCTCCTCTCTCTCTTGAACCCACTCCAAGCTGACTTATGTATCTCTTTGCTCCCTCCCCATTGCTTCTTTGGCCACATCTCCTTCTTCCTCTTCTCCAGCCACCCTAGCCTCTTTATTGTTCTTGGAGCACAGTAGGCGTGTTTTACCTCAGGGCATTTGCACAGCTCTTGCCTCTCCCTAAAGCGCTCTTCTCACAGGGCTTACTCTCTCACCTTTTTAAAGTCATTGCTCAGATATCACCTTCTTATTGATATCACCTACCCTGACTAATTCAGTGGTTCCAATCTTTTCCATCCTTTCTAGGAACTTGGTTAGCGTGATCTGTTAGTTTTTAAGTAGGTATATTTAATCCACCCACTCTGATTGTGATTTTGCTAATTCTTCTTTAATGCTGTCAGATTTTGTACTGTATGTTTTAATATTACATGGTTAGGTTCATAAATTTTTGTGATGTGTCTTCTTTGCATTTTCTTCATTTGCTATTCAGTATTCTTTCTTTATCCTTTTGCTTAATTGTGTATGTGTGTGTTTCTTTTAGTTATTATTTGCCTGGTCTCCCCTTATGATACCTTTTTTTCCCATCTGTCTGTTTATGTGTATATTCTGTTGTGTTACTTGTAAGTAGTACATGGGAGGATTTTAAATCCAGTTAATAATCCGTTTACTTGAATCAAGCCTTACATTAAAACAATTTACATTTATTGTGATTGTTATATATTACAAATGACTTCTATTTTTTCACTTTTTATAATTCTACTTAACTTCTCTTTCCTTTTTCTCCCTTTCCCTCTCTTCCTTCTAGCTTCATTAATAATGATTTATAAATTTTTCCTCTCATGCTTATTACCTTTTACACAAAAAGTACAGTCATCAGAATATTCAGTGAGTATCTTCTGATGTCATTATCTGCTAAAATTTCAATATTGTATTTTATCTTTAAAATATAGTAACTATCTTATATGTTCATTAACATCTTAAATACAAATACACCACTTGGAAATTAATTTTTTGTTTACTTACTTGGAATTTATTAGTATGCAGTTTCACATTGTTTAGTGTATTGTGTTCATTTAATGTCATCCAGAATGATTTTATATTTTAATCGTTAATTTGGCTATCTTTCTTAGGGTTATATTTCATTTTGTAATGTGGGTCTACACGTACATTTTGTGTTGTCTCACTCAGAACCCCTTCTCTCACCCACCTGGCTTAGCTACTGCTTGTCTTGCTTATCACCAACCTTCCCCTAGGAATCCCCTCTTTAAATGTAGGCTTCTCTAAATTGGTTAGGGCCCCTGTCCCATTATTCTAGTGGATATATTTCATATCAATTAGCAAGCAGTGGTATTTCAGCTCAGTCGCTGTTTCCAAGGCTGTGTCTGTTGGATCCTATGTCCTTAGGTATTTGCATAAAGCGCAGCCTCAGGTCTTAGTTCACTGCAACTTCCCAAACCCATTTTCTGAGACTGAGGCAGTGAAAATAAATCTTATACCCAAATTTGTGTTTGGAGGGTTTGTGTTCCACATCACTTATAAGAGCAAGCTCCAAGTCATCTCTACATAATGCCACACTTAGATGCCTCAGATTTGTAGCCTGAGATTGCATTTCTAGCCCACGAAGACTTAAACTTGTTTTTGAGCTTGAGCATTTTTTCTTTTGTTGTTTAAAAAAATTACTTTTCTTTCCAGTTTCACAATATATGAACATACAAATAATACCTATCCTGGAGGAACGCAAATAAGTTTCTAAATTTTGTGTCTCCTTAGTTAATTTGTTTCAGTGTATATAAGAGAAGACTGCCTGTCCTGTGTTCATATTAGAAAATATTTCCAGTTAACTGCAGTCTCTACATCTTCCTGAATTGCAATGCATAAAATGCAAAGGTTAGTAAGATATGGGACTGCTATTCAAGGAAACTATAATGCAATATTTGGAATCAAATAAAAACAAATGACTATAATGCAAGGGAGAGCCATGTGAGAGTTGAAAACAAAATGTAACATGAGATTGTAATAGATTCTGAGTGTTGGTGAGAATATCAGCAAGGATTTTGTAGGGAGGAATAATAATTCACACAGGTAAATAGGAAAGGTATTGAATATTAGAGAACTGAAACAACATGTTGAAAGGCAAAAACTTCGATGAGCATTCTACATGTTTTGGCAACAGTTGATATTCCAAGATGAATGGCAGGCCATAAACATTAGAGAAATGTCAGGAGAAGAGTCTAAGTGTTAGCTTGGTGACTTGAGTGCTAGACTGAGAAACTGATCCACAGTGTTGTTGACAACTGGTATTGTCTGATGGTACAGGAGATCATGAGAATGATCTATATGAGAACAAAACCTCATTTTTTCTGGTAGTGCAGGCTATAGGAAGGTACAAAAATGACTGGCATCTTCAGCTTAATGAGGCTGGGAAATGTGCATTGCCATAAGAAGATAATAATCAGGCTCTGGAAGTATATAAGTTATTGTTTGGGGTTGAAAGTATACAAAGGTAAGTGAGGTCTGGAAAGTTTACCTGGCTAATAATTGGCATAGCAGTGATTAGCGGACAAGGGTTTTGAGTTCAAAATCTCCACACTTAATCACTTCTCCCAAGTGCCTCCCTGGAGCATTTGGGGATATTAAAAGTTTATGGTTACATGCCTTGCATTTACTCATTTTATTATTATTTTTAATGTCTAACCTCTCATTTGGGGAAGATAAGAATTTTAGTCCTTGAAATTATATTCAAATATAATGATAAATGTGAATCCTGGATAACCATGCTTAACAAGTGAACTCATGGTGGAGAAATTTCTAGGAGTGAATTATGAATCAAAGCTATTCTCGAGACTTATTAACATAGATATAAGTAGAATGGAATAATAATGGAATGATAATGGAAATCACATTTCTATAATTGAGATAATCCATATTCTGTAGTATCCCAGGTTAATTTGTAAAATTAGTGTGAAATGATAAATGAATAGAAAGTTACTGTGCTACTAGACAAAGTTTAATTTGCTGAGGCAGCGCTCAGTTTAGTGATTCTACTTGGCATTTCCTTTTCTTTAGACTTTTTTTTCTTTTCTGATACTCAAATTGTAAAATGAAATGATGTTTAAAAGGTAATAAGAGCCCCAGTTCTGTGTAATGTGCTTTTCTATGTGGTTGCATTCATTTAATTTTATTTCACATCATGTACTTGGACTGTAGATATTTTGCTCTTTTGGTTCTAGGTTTGACGACTCTCATAAGATATGTTATAGTGTATGGAATTCTCTGCTCTACTAACTTGGACTTTTTAAATTTAAAAAACATGTTTTAATCCAAATAAAATAGCTAATTTAAAATTATTTTATTTAAACTAAGCATAGCCAAATACAGTCATACTTTTGGCATACAAAAATATGCATCAAATTAATAGGCAGAAGGAATAAATGCAGGTTTATATGGGCATCGAGGCACTTTATGAAAAAATATTACTATTAATCTTATTATTATATTTATTATTATATAATGAATTTAGAGACGGAGTCAAATATCTGAACTGATGAAGTCACTTTTTCTATGTCTGTATGCTCATTGGAAAAAATTACATTTTCTGATAAAATGTATGTAGTTTACAAATGGATTAAGTCCCTTACATTTTGAAAAGTTCCATACTAAAAGTTTCATATCTTTTGTATCTTACTTTGTATCCTTCTATCCCATGGGAACTCAGTATTTATTGAGGCAATGGAATAATTTTTAGAAAATGATATTCACTTGATGTACCTAATCAAAATAACCTAAAATTCTATCATAGGATTTATTTTAAACTCACCAATTTGATTTATTCTGAATCTAATTATGCATAAGAAATTTGAGTAGACAACAGTCAAAACAAATAGACTGAAAATCTAAATGAATGTACAATATTAATTGAATTTTGAGCATGTGAAGAATTTGTGTATGAACTATCAGGGTGTTTTTGTTTTTTTTTTTAGCGGTACGCGGGCCTCTCACTGTTGTGGTCTCTCCCGTTGCGGAACACAGGCTCCAGACGCGCAGGCTCAGCGGCCATGGCTCACGGGCCCAGCCGCTCCGCGGCATGTGGGATCCTCCCGGACCGGGGCACAAACCCATGTCTCCTGCATCGGCAGGCGGACTCCCAACCACTGCGCCACCAGGGAAGCCCTATCAGGGTGTTTTATAAGTTGCTTTTCATTTTTATTCTTTTTTGAGAGTCTTTCATAGCTACAATTTAGATAAGTTAGCTTACCTTATAAGTTAAAAAACGTATGAGGTCTACTAAATATTCTATGATTTTTAGTACAGATTATCATATACTCAGATAAAAAAAATTGTGGAAGTATCGTGTAAAATCGCACCTTAAAAATTACATACATCAAGGGACTTCCCTGGTGGCACAGTGGTTAAGAATCCACCTGCCAATGCAGGGGACACAGGTTTGAGCCCTGGTCCGGGAAGATCCTACATGCTGCGGAGCAACTAAGCCCGTGCACCACAACTACTGAGCCTGCGTTCTAGAGCCCATGAGCCACAACTACTGAGCCCATGTGCTACAACAACTGAAGCCCACGTGCCTAGATTCCGTGCTCCGCAACAAGAGAAGTCACCACAATAAGCCCGCACACCGCAACGAAGAGTAGCCCCTGCTCGCCGCAACTAGAGAAAGTCAGCGCACAGCAACGAAGACTCAACGCAGCCAAAAATAAATAAATTAATTTAAAAAAATAATTACATACATCAGTGAAGTGCCCTGGGCTCATTATTTCAACAAACACCTAGACACGCACAAATAGGAAAGTCATATTTCTTATACTTAAGAATTTCTCCATATTCATGCAGGAAAATATACTCTTAATGATATATAACTTCATTGGTGCAATTACAGATACACGCTTAAAGTGTTGTAGGAGCACAAAGGACTGAACTGGCTAACTTGACTTCGGGGAAACTTAGAGAAGAACAACTCAGAGAGCTCCATGGGGTAGGCAGAGCTTACAGAGCCTAGAGAATTTATCCAAGGTTAAGGGTGACGTGTAAATTTCTGTGGGCTCGGAACTAGTATGTGTTTAGATACCAAATCAGCAAGAAGCATTGTCTAGAATCCTCTATTAAAATAAACTTCTGAATTTTTTATTGAATAAGATTAGGAACAAGGCTTGGTAAAAATGTATTTAAAAGATTCCCACAGTGTTGCTATGAAAATTAAAACAATACATATGTAAATAATACATAGCAGATGCACAATAAATAACTATTATCATTCATTTCTTCATTTACTTAATAATCACATACTGAATGCTAACTGTGTTCTCGGCACTATTTTGGGTGTTGGAATTACGGTTAGTTAGCAAAACATGCAATATTTCCTGTGCTAGGGGAGCTTACATTGGTAGTGGAGAGAGAGACAGAAAATAAGTAAGTTATACTAGAAAGAAATAACACAACAACAAAAAATCAGAGCAGATAGGAAGTGGAGGGGGCTTGCATTTATAAATAGAGTCATTGTAGAAGGGCCCACAGAAAAAATAACATTTTAGGAAAAAACTGAAGGAGGTGATGGAAAGAAAAATGCAGATATTTGGGAGGTGAAAGTTCTACGCAGAAGTAAAGGTGGTGAACATGAAGGGCTTTAAAGTTCAGGAGCTAATGGTCTATGAAAGTAACAGCAAGGATGGCAGTGTGACTACAGCAGAATGAATGAAGGGGGTAACTGTGAAACAAAACAAGGAATTAGGCAAAAGAAAAGAAATTAAAGTGAATGAATCAAACCCTAGCAAACTCAGTAATTCATTGGCTGGAGAAAAGATAGTAGTTTCAACAAATGGGGATCGAAAAACCGGACATCCACACACACAAATATGAATCTTCACATAGTCTTAACAGCCTTCACAAAAATTAACACAATATGGATCATAGATCTAAATGTAAAATTCAAAACTAGACAATTCTAAAAGGTAACATAAGAAAAACATCTAGAATATCTTGCGTAATCTTTTTAGATACAGACTTAAATCTTTTAGATATAAACTTTTAATCTTAATCTTTTTAGACTTTTTAGATATAATGCCAAAGGCACAATCCATGAAATAATTGATAAGCTGGACTTCATTAAACTTAAAAACTTCTGATCTGAGAAGCACACTGTAAAGAGCATGAGAAGACAAACCACAGACTAAGAGAAAACTTTTGCAAAAGACATACTGATAAAGGACTGTTACCCAAAATATACAAATAACACTTACAATTCAACAATAAGTAAGTAAATGAATAACTCCATTAAAAAATGGGCAAAAGACCTGAATAGACACCGCACCAAAGAAGATATACAGATGGCAAATAAGCATATAAGAAGATGGTCCACATTGCATGTCATCAGAGAAATACAAATTAAAATAACCGTGAGATACCATTACACACTTAACAGAAAGTTCAAAATGCAAAACACTGATAACTCCAAATCCTGGCGGGGATGTGGAAAAGCAGGAACTTTCATTCACTGCTGGTGGGAACACAAGATGGTATAAGCCACTTTGGAAGACAGTTGGGAGTCAGGTTTCCTATAAAACTAAACATATTTTTTTACTGTATGGCCCAGTAATCACATTCCTTGTTATTTATCTAAAGGAGTTAAAAACTTACGTCCACACAGAAGCCTGCACACAGATGTTTCGATCAGCTTTATTCATAGTAGTCAAAACTTGGAAGTGACTAAGATGTCCTTCAGTAGGTGAATGGATAAATGAACTGTGGTACATCCAGACAATAGATTATTACTCAGCACTAAAAGGAAATAAGCTATCAAGCCTTGAAAAGGCGTGGAGGAAACGTAAATGCATATAATGAAGGGGAAAAAGCCAACGAAAAGGCTACATCCTGTATAATTCCAAGCAGATGACATTCTGGAAAATGAAAAACTGTGGAGACAATAAAGAGATCAATAATTGTCAGAATGGGTGTGGGGGAGAGATGAATAAGGTAGAACACAGGATTTTTAGGGCAGGGAAAATAGTCTGTATGATACTATAATGGTGGATACAGGTTACTATAAATCTGTCCAAACTCATAGAATGTACACCACCAAGAGTGACCCCTAAGGTAAACTATGGACTTTGAGTGATTATGACGTGTCAATGGAGGTTTAGTGATTGTAAAAAATGTACCACTGTGAAGCAGGATATTGCGAGTGGGGACAGAATACGGGAACTCTGTACTCTCTACCCAATTTCGCTGTGATAAAAGTATTCTAAAAATTACAGTCTGTTAAAGAAAGAAACCTACTATATTAACTTAACCTACTCTGCAACCTAATATTGGTTAACCTACTATGTTAAGATGGTCTAGATCTTTACCACTAGCCTTATTAAAAAATTAGAGTGACATCTGGGGACAAACACTGAATCTCTCCTTTGAAATTTATGTGACAGATTTCTGGATTTGGGTCTTAGACAACATCCTGTGCTGAAATTAATGGAATTATCTCATAATCATGCTTAATACTTAAAAAGGCTTTTTTCTTCCCTAGAAACCCTGAGACACTAAGTCATAAGGACCTGGAAGGACACAGGCAAGGAATTCTGCTACACTTACGGAACAGATTTGACTATGTTAAAGCGTTCCACAGGAAAGACAGCTGAGCTGTAAACAAGGGGAGGGACCCTTTCAAGTGCTGATAATGACCCATATGGCTAAATTTTCTTTTTACTTTTAAAAAATTTGGGGTGATCGCCCAAAGTGAAAACCAAGCTAAAACAAAATCAGCTGGATTTGCGCTCCCAATGGGAAGCCAGTTCCTCAGGAAGATGCCTATGGTTCCTACAAAGGACTCAGAAACGTAGTTTTCTTAAGTGATATATGTGCTGAATGCAACTAAAAGGAGGTATTCTAGCAAACTTATTAATATTCTCATAGACTGCCTGTTGTCCTATTCACAGAAGGGTTATTTCAATTACTTTAAGAATCACATTTTCCTAGAAAACAAACCTTATTTGTTATAGAACTTTTCATTTTCGTACTCCCAGTAATAACCCCACAGTCTAATTTCTGACCAGCTATAAATTGTACCCCCAGCATAAACAGGATTTGCATTTATAAGTACAACAATCTGATTATTGATAAAGTAAAAACTGGACCATCTTGATTAGTAATTTTTGATAACAAAGTAAAAGTAATTAACATCCATGTTAAGTACTCAAGCCCTAAATTTAATACAAAAATGCTTTATTGACTGATATGATTGGAAGCATGATGTAGAAAAGAAAAGCATTTAATTAACATACAAACAGAAATCTGGCACTTACAAGAAGAGACTGGAAAAGACAGATCTAACATCACTTGGTTGACTTTGGAATATATGTAAATCTTTTTAAAAGCAAGAAGCCTCTTATTAGCTTCAGGACCCAAGACTGTTTTTCTCAAGGACCTGGGAACCATTCTTTTGAAACATCATCGTCAAGGAAGATGCGCCCTGTCTCCCAGTTCCTTTGGGAGGGTAGAAGCCTACCTTCAAAGGGCTACTCCTCCAAGTTGCAAAACCACCTCTTGTCATAAAGATATGAGAATTTTCTTTTTCCTCTAGATAAAACCTACCAGCTTACACAGGTGGTCATCCCAATTTAAGATGAACTTTGGCACCAAACTGTGCTGTCAAGATCTCTTACTTGAGGACTAGTTATTGTTTATCTTGAGAATATGTACGTAATGGTTCATATCTTGGCTTGGCTACATAAAAGGGTGATATTTCTTTCTGTCACTGCAATCTCTTAGCAGATTGCCTGTGAGGTACATCACATTCTGGCTTAATGATTATTCAATGATAAAACTGTGTTTTTGTTTGGTTTTTTTTTTAATCTTCTATGAAAAGAGAGCAATTTCTTTTGTGGGGATGGGAGAGGAATTTGCTTTTAATTATATTTTCCCGATAGTTGTCCAGCAATTAGTCTGTAGTCAGGGAAGTGTTCCAGGCTGGAAATATTTATTGAAGTATTGTCATTCTGTAAATGGTATACAAAACCCAGAGATAGGCTGAGATCACTAAAGGAGTGAATGTAAACAGCCTTGAGAAGACGTCAAATCCTGGCAGTGGGCCACTCCATGGTTAAAAAGTTGCACAAAAAGAGAAAAAAAGTCCGGAAAGGAAAACAGAGAAAGGACAGCCCATGAGGGGTAGGGAGATGAAGAGGGAAGTGTAGAGGCCTGGAGGCAAATTGAAAAAAGTATTTAAAAAACTAAGGTGTATATGGGGATATGCATACGGCTGATTCACTTTGTTATACAACAGAAACTAACACACCATTGTAAAGCAATTATACTCCAATAAAGATGTTAAAAAAAAAAAAACCCTAAGATGTGTTTGCTTCAGTTGTTTAAAATGCTGCTCTTGGAGCAAAAGGTCACGAAAGTGAGATACTGGATTTAGCAACTTGAAATTTCAGTAATCTTAGCACAGTCGTTTTGGCGCGGGGTCCCGGGGTGGGGGGAGTTTAAAGCTCCGCTGGAGGGGATGTAAGAGAGCATTTTTCAGCCAGGTGATCAGTGGTAAAGACTGGCACGCGGGAGCTGGCTCTCAAAGAAACCAAACGGACACGCAAACAAAACCCCCTAAACCTCGAGGGCGCCAACTGAGCACATCTCTTCCAAACACCACATTGGATAGTTTGAAATCAGTCCTCATCGCGTGAAATCAGCCCTGGCAGGAGTACATGTTTATACCGTGAAAATCTGAAAATGTTTCAAATCAGGGTTTTGTTCTCCAGAAAGCTGGTTGCTTAACATTTACCAGCATCTCACGCTGAGTGAAAATCAGTGTGAGTTTCAAGTGAGTGAGTTTCAAGGATTGGAAGAACAGGCATTGGATAAAAATAATAGCCTCAAGAGGTTTCGCTCTAAAAAGAAGCAAAAGAAGCAAAAACAAAAAAGGAGGGGGCACAGAAACTGGAAGGAAATGTATGGTGGTTGAGACGTGTGTTTTGTGGTGGTGGTGCTGTCTGGTGTGTTTGTTTCGGTTTATCATAAAGAAAAAATAAAAGCCATAGGTAAGCCAATCAAATACTTCAGTCAAGAGGAGAGCAATCTGATAGCACAGAAGAGGAGAGGAAGATGAACAGAGTGACTGCTTTGCTCTGTAAGGAGGAGATGGGATCTACGGAGCTAGTGATGGTTTTGGAATCCACAGGAGTCCCTGGACTTAGCACTCACAGTGCGTGGGCACCTGCAGGCAGGTAGGTAGATAAGGGTGGTGGCAGATCTCTTCTGATTGCATGCATTATTTTTTCAAGAGACGTTACATTTTGAACACATATGGCTCATATTTATTTCATTCTTTCACACAAGACATTTAGACGGCAAACGTTAATTTTATAGTCTAATTACCCTAACACATGCTTTGAAATATATCACATTGAAATCTTAACCCGCTGTGTTAGGTTTATATATCTAAGTGGTCACCTCTTCGAGCAGCCCATAAAATGACTTAACTGGAAAGGCCATGTGATACAACAGAGTTTAGACGCTCTGTATCTGCTACTTAACTCACACCAAAGAATAAGAACACCAACTATGACTTTTCTGACTCAGCCTATAAGTTGTCACTTCAATGAGCATCTGCTGTAGTCTGCTATTAGGTATCTGCTTATATAATAAACATTATATTTGGTAACGTACCCTCTGGACAAATAACTGACATCAGTTTTAATGTCAACTGCAAGCAGAAGAAAATCCAGTTTTTCAGTTCTACTGCTTCTGTCTTTTTTTCAAGAATATGTATAGATAATATATAAAATTGATATACATATATAAAATACATATACATGCACTTATATAAATGGAGTTACTAATTGTATTAAATAAACTGTACATAATTAATATGGCCATTGAAATGATAAGCTATTTTCTCCCTCTTAGATTATATAATACTTATAAACAGATTGAATATTTTCAAGAATTGTTTGGATTATGTATTAAGTGACACTTTCACAAAACATATAGATATATATGTGTGCGTGTGTGTGTATTACTGATTATACCTTTTGCTGAATACACCCAAATTGTTTTCTTTCTAGCCAAAGAAATCTAAACACAAATTAAAAATCTTCTTACATCTTCATGCCCATTCAGCAAATCCAACAGGTCAAAAGGGGAAGAGCTAAACAGCTGTTATTGTCATCATCTATCTACATGCTTCAATAATATCCTATCCAACTGACAGAGGGACAAGCCCAGCATATTTATCTTTTCCTTAAAATTTAATTTGCAAACAGCTAGCTTAACTCCCTTACCCTCCAGGCCCAGTGTCAGCCTTTATTGAATGAAAATTCAATTCTCACCAAAGGCCCTCAAGGGTAATTACTGGTCCACGGTGAACAGTTTTGCAGAAAGAACTCCAGGTGAAATCCAAACAATGTCTCTTTGTAGTAACAAAAATCCTGTCTCCCTGGATTTACGCTTCTTTCCTCTACCAAAGCAACCTAATGATTTGTTTACTTTCTACACTTTTACAGCAGACACAAGGCATCAGTATTTTTTCCCCAATTATTCTTAGTCCTTTTCTTGATCAGTTTCTCAAGTATATTTCAATTTTAGAACTTTTATTTTGTTTAAGATTTGTCAACTACAGAGTTATATTTATTTGGATTTTTAATGTATAAAGTAAATTTCCTGAAGTTCTTAAATAGAACTGAGTGAATTTATCTGAGGAAATGTTTACTCAGAAAGCAACTGATTAATAACCACCAGAAAAAGACAGACTTGAGATTAATAATAAAAACTGTTTGGCTGACAAAATGCTTTGAGAAAATGAAAAAGCCACAAGGTGGGGTTTTGTGAACAAAAGAGAAAAGGGTTTTTTTTTTTTGTTTGTATGTTTCTTATCATGTAGATATCTCTGAACCTGAAAGTCAATTCCAACATTGTCACTTAAAAATGTTTATAAAAAGGAGGAAAATAAACTTCCTAGGAACTTATCTAAATTTAATAATAAAAGAGTCTGTCCAAGGACTTGTGGCAAATGCTTTACTCATCTTCCCAGTTAGTTTTCCAGTCATATTTAGTTCTGAGGAACTAAACAGTCAAAAAGAACCACAAAATCACTTTGAACTTGTGAAAATAAAAATATGCTGACATTAAAAAAAGGTACAAGCTATTAAAACCTTCTATTTTCTGTCATTCAAAATTACATTTCCTCCGTATCCCTCCTAAAATAATGAGAATTATAGTATCACATTTTATGAATTAATCAGTCCTCAGTATGTTTATTGGTATTATCCATACAACTGTCTGAAAATATAAAAAAAACTTAATGTCATTTTAACAGAATAGATGAAAATGAAACACTTATTGCAAAGATTTGAAGAGAAAAAGTAAAAAAGTGTGATGGCTCTTAGTGCAGGGGAGAAAATTTGCCACCCCAAAGTGTGTCTCTTTGACACGAGGAGCAATTTACACAGATTATTTGAAGAAACAGAAGACTCAGGAAGTTCTTGTTACCTCCCCCTTAATTGCCTAAAATAATGTAGATAGAGACCCTGTTCCCGGAATACAGCTATCACCAAAGATATTTGCGAAGGATACAGACTAGGCTGGGCCTAGATCTCCAAGTCTACTCAGTGTCCCATTGTCTCTGCATGGCCCAGCAAACATCTGTTCAACAAACATTTGCTATTTTATCTCCATGTGAATCGTCTTCCTACATTTTAAAGTCTCAAACTACTACCCCCAACATCCTCTTTTGTCTTTAGATGAAGATAGCATTTAATGTGAGGGGTTCAGCCATTTTGGAGAGTTAACTCAGTTTTCCTGGGTCTCTCCTTTGTATATATGTTATTAAACCTTTGTTTGAGTTTTTCTTGTTAATCTGTCTCATGACAATTTGATTCTTAGACCAACCAGAAGAACCTAGAAGGGGAGAGGAAAATTTCTTCCTCTCCGACACAGTAGATTAAAAAAAGAAGACCAATACATTTAAGTGTAACAAAAGTAATGTAACACAAAAGAAAATGAATCAGAAAATTAATTGTAACCATTTCTATTAAAAACCAATGGGGGAGGGAATTCCCTGGTGGTCCAGGGGTTAGGAATCTGCACTTTCACTGCCAAGGGTCCAGGTTCAATCCCTGGTTGGGGAACTAAGATCTCACAAGCCATGAGGCACAGCCAAGAAAAACAAAAAACAACAGGGGAGTGGTGAAAGTCAGGGGAGGAGAGTGTCAGAAAGGTGCCCACGGTCACCACCTGTGCCTATTCTGCAAAAATATTCAGAAGGTTCGGTGGTCTTTTAAAGGCCAACTTCAGAGGAATATGGGGCAATAAGGGAGACATCCCTTGGCAGAATTGCCTAAGGTAAGGGAGACAGTCTGAGGGAAATTGCCCAAAAAACCTCACACACACACACACACACACACACACACACACGCACAACAACAACATACAGAACAGTAAAGCGCAATGGCAGAATCAAAAGGAGAAAGGGTGAGCCACCATGATGGGAGTGTGCAAGGGCTTGAAAGTCTGAAAACCTATATTTAAATGTTGACTTTGCCTCCTCAGCTGGTTACCTGGAGCACGTACTGAGTCTCTCCATGATTCAGTTTTCAGGTCTGCGCAATGAGAAGCATGACATCTAACCTTCATTGTTACCGTGTGTTAAAGGAAAGTTGACCATACACCACTTGTCATAGGCCTAGACCCAAACAGAAAATCATCCTCTATCAAATGATCTCATTAGTAGTAAAATAAGTCAATAAATAAATAACCCAGTCAAAGACTTGACAATTGATGTTATGAGCATTAATCTTGCAAGCATTAGAGTAGAATGTATTAGTTTGGTTATTCGTTCCTTTTAATTAAAATTGAAAAAAAAGTTGTCAGTCACACATTTCCTTTAATACTGTACATAATATTTTATACCCTATGCTATTGAGTTGGGTATTTTTTAAATAAAATAATTATATTAAAAATTCAAGTTTGTGTTAGAAAGAATATTTCATTCAGTAGTAGTTTTCTTTTTAGTTTTTATTTATGCTATTATTTTTTAATCTGATAACAGGATAAAATAGAGAGGGCCCAGGTTTTCTGATCAGGCAAACTTGACTTCCCAGCTGTGTGACCCTGGGAGCTTTTCTAGCCATTTCACGAGTATCTGGGGATAATGTACATTTGCCCATATGGTTGCTATGGTAGCTAATCTACAGCATAATCATACAATCCCAGTGAGAGGTTTCACTTCTATTAAGAACTGCAACCAAGACCCAAACTGAGGAACCTGATTTCTATGTACTGCCCATCCTAGGTTCAGAGACTGACCAACTTTGGTGTCAAATATCTTTCTTCAGAGCTTGTTGAAATGGTGACCCAAGTAGGTAAAAGATGAAAGAAGGATTGAAGACAAAGACTGGAAGTAGCAGGGAGGCATGCAGTGTTCCCAGAAAGGGATAATTTTCACTCATAATTCCTACACAGGAGATGGAAGGCTTCCCCTCTCTAAGGTAGTAGGAATGGCCCTAAGATCAGTAATGAAGAAATGAGAAATAAATATACCCTCTCATTAGCTCCTCCTAACAAATCTTTGAGGTAAAATTCATATCTTGATTTAAGGTTAATTTGCACAAAATTCACAGTTGGTAACTGACAGAGATTTAAATCCAGTTTGGTTTTGCACTATTTTCTTTCATTCCTAGGCTCTACATCTTGCTAGTGTCTGACAGAAAATAGGAATTTGATACTATTTTCTCCATTCTCCTCTCTTTTCTGAAAATACAATTTGTCATTCGCTATGTGTATGTAAGTATGTGTGTAAAATGGGCAAAATTTGGAGCCAAAAAGTTATAAAACAATCAGTATTTAAACCTCACAGTTCTCTCAATAAAGATAAAGCTTAGAAATTTATGCCTACATATGCCTTTACATGTACTATTAATATCTTGTACATTGGGCTGGATGCCTTTCATGTGCTTCTCCAGGGTTCTATCTACGCTGGTCCATCCTGCTCTATGTCATAGGAGCATGACCTGGAGAAATGACAGCAATGGGGTCCTGTGCCCTCTAGCTTCCTGCTAAGTTATACTAATGGGAACCAAGCAGGTGATCTGAATGAGGAAAGAGAGTTAGGTATTTATTTTCCCAGTTTCCTCCTTGAAGTGTAACCACAGGCTGGCTGAGTGTCTCCACAAAAGGTCACTTCCGTCTCCCAGACAGTGGCCTCCATGTGACTCTCCTTCCAGAGCCCTGTAACCTTTCCTTGTCTTGGGTCCTTAGAGTCCAGGCCTGGTGATCACTCCACTAGCCCTTGGGTGCTGCTAGCCCCTGGGTCCTTGTGGTTTCCTCACACCAACACACTTTAGAATGCATCTCTTTATTAAAAAAAAAAATTAACAATGTGAGTGCACCATTTCTTTCCTATGGGGCCCTGACTTATAAATATATAAATTTAATGAATCAATTATTTAAAGGTCATGCAAAATGGATTAATTATATGTTATGTGCATAATGAAGCATTATCCCACCATACAGCCTAAAGTATGCAAGTATATTATAGGTTAAATATTGATTTTAAGTGGATACATTTGCAACATATATTGTTTGTTGAACTTAGAAGGAAATTATTTGGCAAGTATTCTTTTTATTTTCTCCAGTCTCAGACAGGAAAATATTAATTTTGAATTTCTGTTTTTGTGGTCCATTTCTCAGAAGATATGTCTGGAAAACTTATGTCACAGCTTAACATCTCTGTTTCTTTTTGGTATTTTTCTTTTTTCTTTTAAATTTAGCATAAGTTACTCTCCTACAATGTTGGTGGGAATGTAAATTGGTACAACCACTATGGAGAAGAGTATGGAGGTTCCTTAAAAAACTGAAAATAGAGCTACCATGTGATACAGCAATTCCACTCCTGGGCATATATATATTTGGAGAAAACCATTATTCGAAAAGATACATGTATCCCAATGTTCACGGCAGCACTATTTACAATAGCCAAGACATGGAAGCAACCTAAGTGTCCATCGACAGTTGAATGGATAAAGAAGATGTGGTACATATATACACTGGAATATTTTTTCTGCCATAAAAAAAAATGAAATAATGCCATTTGCAGCAACATGAATAGACCTAGAGATTATCATACTAAGTGAAGGAGGTCAGACAAAGACAAATATCATATGATATCACTTATATGTGGAATCTAAAAAAAAAAAAAGATACAAATGAACTTATATACAAAACAGAAATAGACCCACAGACATAGAAAACAAATTTATGTTTACCAAAGGGGAAAGGAGGGAGGAGGGATAAATTAGGAATTTGGGATTAACATATACACACTATATGTAAAACAGATAACCAACAAGGACTAACTATAGCAGAGAGAACTATACTCAATATTTTGTAGTAACCTATAAGGAAATCACTAACTTATAACTGAATCACTGTGCTATACACCTGAAACTAACACAGTATTATAAATCAACTATACTTCAATTAAGAAAAAAAAAAGTACCAGGAAAAAAACTAAAATTAGCATAAGTTGGAAAGTTTTTTGCTTTTGAAAACTATAAAGTATTAGTGTGCTTTGATTTATCTCTTTTCTCAGTATACTTTCGTGTTTGTATTAATCACATATGCTATGATGATAGCCTGGTACTTTTAGGCAATAACTTAAAGAGCTACCTTTAAAGCTATGCACACCTAACATCCAGCAGGAGGTGTGAATAGACTTATTCTGAAAGGCTGACCCCTCAAGAGAAACCTCTCCCAAAGCCAGGGGAAAATATTTAGAAAGTAGAACAACTACATTTGCTTTCAGAGAAAGAAAAAGGTTTTCTATGGTAAGAAAGCTAGTCTACCTTTTGCTATTAAAAATTTTGTATTCTCATAAATTTACTGAAATTGATCTTAACCAACTCTTAAAAGCTTATTCCACATTTCCTAATGGCCTATCTCATTTATTTACTCAAGCCCAGTGTCTTTGTTCCATCACCTTCACATAAAACCTCAAGGGCATTGACATTCTGATGACATTGTGATCACTAGACTTGAGTTGACTCTATACCACTATCTTATTTTTCATCCTTGTCTCATTTCCCAGCCACATTAGGGCTAAGTATATAATAGCCTAGGCTCCTGTGGATTGTTGAAAGAATATGTCAGGAAACAGACGGTGTTACCTCCAGGAAAAGAAGCCCTTTCTTATCAATGCCATAATTGCCATCCCAGTCAATATCAGCTAATTGAAATACCAGTGATTAATGATCTATCCTTTTAAAGGCTTTTCTTATCTCAGTGAGCTTTTGAAACCATGCCTGGGAGGTCTATATCATTTTCCAGTAATCTTTTCTTTTTTTCTTTCTCCTCTAGTTTTAATTTTCCTGTCTTTCATCTTCATCGAAACTGTCCCTACTCAGGTGTCTAAGCTACATGTGTCATTTATTTCTTTTGTCACACTCTCCTTCCTCATTCATATTGTCATACGTCTTTCTGTCCTGTGGTGTCTATCCCTTTAATAGTACATATTTATCATAGTTTTTTATCCCTTCCCTCTGACTAAATATAGTTATAGAATGAGCACAAAGAAAAAGGGAGTCCGATTAGGTGGTGACAGTTCTAATTGCTAAGATGTTAGATATATACGGTATATGGAAGTTGTTTTTATCAAGTCATCAAAGCCTAGCTTTTCTTAAAGACAGACAAAAAGTTCAAGGACTTTAAATCACATCTCCATCGTTTTATAAGCAGAAAAGTCAAAAGCATTTAGTATATATTGAATATTATTTTGTTGCTTTGACATTATTCTCATCAATAGTATGTCAAAATCTGTTTTATTCTGTGTGTAGTCCAACAAAAATACAGGTGTTCAGCTAGATTGTAACTCCCTCTAGATCAGCACCTAAAAATAAACAATAGCTTCATCTCAATAACACCTAACACAACGTGAATGTTTACAACAATCATTACATACCTTTTGAAATAATAACAAGAAATATAGTTTCCTAAAATTAATCTTCCATAAATAAGAAATGTGGAGATTCCTTTTGTTTCTGTGCATGAGGATGTATAAGGAAGGAAAAGATGGCAAAGTGATACCTCCAGAATGTTCCTTCTTCCTTTAGATTGTTTGGTAGGCTGAGAGCCATATAAGATTACACAAATTATTCTAAAATTACTTTAGTGTAATTTTTTTTTTTTTTTTTTTTTTTTTTTTTTTTTGCGGTACGCGGGCCTCTCACTGTTGTGGCCTCTCCCGTTGCGGAGCACAGGCTCCGGACGCACAGGCTCAGTGGCCATGGCTCACGGGTCCAGCTGCTCCGCGGCATGTGGGATCCTCCCGGACCGGGGCACGAACCCGTGTCCCCTGCATTGGCAGGCGGACTCTCAACCGCTGCGCCACCAGAGAAGCCCCTACTTTAGTGTAATTTTGATATATTCATAATGCTTTTGGACTAAATGGTTACTATAAATATATAATGGGAGACCTCAGTACGATAATCAGTTTATATGTCATTTGCCATTTACTTGCTGTGTGTACCAGGCTATTAAAATTTAACACTTAGGGTACTGTTTACCAAAAATGAGACCACTTAGTAGGACTTACACAAAAAATGAAACCCATTTTCAGATTCTGAAAAACTTCACATAAATTGAGGGGACAAAATAGTGAGGCATTTGAGATTAGAAGAATCTTTTATTTAGAGAAAGAATGATCCTAGCAGGGACCTTCTTGACTGTAATACGTCACCTATCCCAAGGAGAAAGGTGAGATTGTTGTTTTTTATTTCTAATCAGAGAGGTGGTTTGAAAATAACTCTAAGAGCTTAATGTGTCCCTTGAAATTTGGTGGAGCTAAAGGGGTTAAGTTTTGAGTCACACCTGTGGTAGCTAATGAGGAGAGTAGTTGAGAGAATCAGCAAGGGGACTTCAGAATAGAAGTCTGATATATAAGGTGTAGTAGCTACACTCCCAGATTCTTGTGGGAAAATGAGTGCATAAATGTTCTTGGTGGATTGGGTGTAAGTCATGCATATGCCATGTGGAAGAGGCATGTTTCTCAGTGCTGAGTAATGAGGAGTAAGACACAAACAAAAGTTACTGTGACATTCACTTCAAGAGTTCAGCAGATGAGAATTTCCAGCTAATGCAGGGAGGGGGACGAGAGGGTGTCCTCAAATCTCTACAGGAGTGATTCTTGAATGAAGGAGTAAGCTTAAACTCCTGCTTAATACAGATGGTGAGATGCCAGCTCTGGACATTACCAAGCAAGAAAGAACATTGTTACACATCATTTTTTTCTTCTTGCTCTAACTGTGAAAAGAACTCTGAATCTACAAGCTGGGGGAGAAGCTGAAACACTGAGTATAAAATGAAAGCTGAATCAGTTTATAGCAGATCTATGCCCGGGATGGGAGGGAAGTCTCAATTTTAAGCCAAGTTCTAAATTTTGAATCATGCATATGACTAGGCTTTGTAGTCACTAAGTTGATATTTCAGTGCCTAAGAGTGACCAGAAATACCGTGGAAACAGCCAAGTTTTCATTGCCAAGGCCGGCTAATCCACTGAGTAGCTTTAAAGGCAGAATGGTCTACTGAGTAGGCAGTTCCACTGAGATTAGAGCTCACAAGTCATTTCTTGTTAAGAACTCCAGTTACACAAGTTGTATGACCTTGGGCAGGTAACAATTGTTTTGATCCTGTTTTATATCCATAAATGGTGACAAATGGGGTGACAAGCCCCAAGATCTGGTGACAGGAAGAAAAAAGCCTGACAACATTAACAGAGACAAATTAAATACCTATAAAATCCTTTAAAAATATTATATTTTATAATAGAATAATCTGAATGGATTATAAACAGAAATTTCAAGCAAATAAAAAATATTTTACTACATTTGTGCTTTAAATAATTCATAAAAACCATTGTTACTAAATATAACTTAATACAAGTCATGAATCTTATAGTTCAAGCGATTCTATTCAAACTATAATCCTACATAGGAAAAATCATTTTTGAAATAAAATGCAAAAATATATAAACATTTGAGTACGGTGAGAAAAATTTAGTGAAAGTGTTAGTACAGTTTATATCTTATTCACCAACACCCAAATAATTTGAAAATAATATTAACAGCAAACAACATACCACAATATATAGCCCTGTGAAGAATTATGTCCTATGAACCTGGCAAAAAATAGTGGTATTGCTGCATGCACATGACTCAGGAAGTCTGTCAGCAAGGTAATTTGGTTTTAGTACTCAGAAGTAAAGATAAAGTTTCCACAGAAATGTCCCACTGTTGTCACGCTGTCGCCTATAATCAGGGATATAATAGAAGCTATTATATCCCGTTAAGAAGGGAAACATGATTGTTTGATTGTGATAGATACAAGCGACTTTTTTTTCTTTCTCTTTTTTTCTTTAGAGTGAGCTAGGCATATGGAGATAGAGTTCCCCATTTTTTATTGGTCTTGACTACTGATAATTCATCAATAGAACAAAAAGCTGAGTTCTCTCTGCTTTCCATAGGAGACAGTCAACTGTATATCCTACTGAATAGGACAACTGTAAAATTTAGAGTTCTAAATATGAAACTATAGAGTGACAGCTAACTTTATTATTGGAAATTATTGATGGAAAAGAGGCACTTGACAGCTTAGTGGAAGAATGTATCAAATTTCAAAAATATCATTGAAGGAATTGCTAAAAAATTGTGCTATGTATGAGTACAAGGCAAAATATATAAATATAGGGCTTCCCTGGTGGCGCAGTGGTTGAGAGTCCGCCTGCCGATGCAGGGGACACGGGTTCGTGCCCCGGTCTGGGAAGATCCCACATGCCGCGGAGCGGCTGGGCCCGTGAGCCATGGTCGCTGAGCCTGCGCATCTGGACCCTGTGCTCCGCAACAGGAGAAAGCCACAGCAGTAAGAGGCCCGCGTACCACACACACACACACACACACAGACACAGACAAATACATATATATATATACATATATATATATATATATATGCTTACAAATATAAGGAAATCCCATTAGATCATTAGATTTCAACATCTAAGATAGTTTCTAGTATGTATATGTAAATATGGTATGCATTGTATCCAGCAATGTAAAAATGTTTATTTATTAAAGTGTAGTAATATATACATTTAAAATACAATATTGTGAAAAATCTCTGTACCTTCCTCTCAAATTTTGCTATGAACCTGAAACTGCTCTAAAAAAATAAGGCCTAAAAAAATTGTGGAGAAATCTAAATATTCTGGAACTGCAGGTTCTTTCTATTATCATTTAGGATTCCTTTGATAACAATGGTAAAAAAAATCTCAATTGATAATAGTTTAAAGAAAAATATGAATATATCTTCTACTGGGGCCATTTCATAAAAAGGTGGCAATGACATGGACATAAGGGCCTGGTTATTTTATTTCTTTGGGCTTCTCCACTTCACCTCCACTCCATGGACAGACAGGGCATATTTGGACAGGGGTCCTCCTCATGGATGAAGAAGACAGCTGCAGGTCCTGAAAATTTCTTCGTTAAGGCCTGGAATGCACTGTTTAGAGAACAGTGGGTCACATGTCCATCCTGGACTTAGTCCATCACAATAGTGGAAATCTGGAGTGCTGACTGGCCAGCCTTAGGGACATATGTTCTACACTAGAGTTGAGATCTAACCCAAAGTACATGGCCTGAGTGTGAGGAAGATGTGTTTCTCTAAGAGAAAGTCATGAAGCAGTCAACAAATAAAAGTCAATAAGTAAAGATGGCAAGGAAAAAACTGTAAGGCAACAAGTTACTGCTCCAACATTTTAAAAGTGACCATATCATTGTTATGCGTTGGTCCAAATATTTTATGTATATTCATATAAGTTCTATCCTAGAGAAAAATAAATGAGGTGGGTCTAGGTCATTGTGTTCTCATTTTCACAGAATGGGAAACTAAGGTAGGAGCATTTGTGTGGCTTTTACAAAATTAGATAGCTGGTTGGCAGCAGAGGCAGGATTTTAGTCAAGTCAGTCTGAACTCTATGGAATAAGCAGTTTATATTAGTCTGTACTCCCGACAGTAGGCATTGGATAAATTTTGAATGAAGTAATGAATAAATGAATAAGTAACTGCCTGAACTAAAAGGTACAGTGTTCCTGAGGCGAACAGGAAGGCTACTGACATGACCTGGCCTAGCCCCTTGTTTGGTCATGAACTATATACTCCTGAAGAGGCCTGAATGATCATAACCTCCATCTCATCCTGTGTGATCACCCTTGGGAAGGTATGAATAACTAAAATTCTGTAGGATTGCATAAACCATCATGACTGACCAAAAACAAAATTGAAGGTCAGAATGTTAAGAGCTCTACATTAGAAAAGCTTAGAGAGAGGATTTTGCCAGACACCAATAATGAGAATAGGATTATAATATATATTGTTTCTTGTCAGCAACATAAAGTAGATACACACTTATCCTGCCAACACTTATTTCATATTAATTAAGAATGTCAAGGTAATTACTCAAATAGAAGTTTTATTTACCAGATTACATTCACTTTCTTAATTTTACATTGTCAACAGCTTTGACCCAACAGTCTTTTTACTACGATAATAACATTTAAAATGTATTGTTATATTGAATATTTATAGATGTACTCCCCAGCTTTATTTTGTTGCCATGTGCATGTTTTAACATTTGAAAACTGTAAACTGTGAGAATGCCTTGTACAATCTTCATTCTATTAGTATCCTAAGAGAGTTAATTTTCCATTGCATATTTTAAAACTACCGATTTTACTGATTCCAATGTTTTGTACGTTTTTATCAAGTTCCATTAATGTTTTCTATACATCCAGACACATCTTACTTGCTTATCATGTAATTACTGGAGGGTGTTTATTTTTTCTCTATTTATATTTCTAAACTTGCTTAATAGCAAGGGACATATAAGCACATTGATTAGTTAGTATGATGTTCCTCATCTGAACCATGGTGTTACCAATGCTGTTCTCACTGAGTTAATTCTGCATGAGGTGTTCTGTATGGTGGCAGCTGGCAAACTCTCCTGGTGCTCTAAAGTTGCCTAGTGTCCATGGCTTTTCCTTTCTTTCTATCATTAGCATGAGTACGCATGAAACTTGGTGGCCCTTCATTTCTTATCTCTAATCCTCTTGTCTTGGTGTTTATTTTTCCTAGAACGGGAAATTTGATTGGATCATTTAGTGTTTAGACGTTTCCTATATGTTAACTCTGTGTTTATTTTCACCTCCCCAATTGCAGTGTGACCAACCTGACAAGAAGGACCTTGTCTTTCAATAATCCCCTAAATCTATCCATGTACAGGACACCAAGCAGGGTCTCAAAATCTTTACCAAATGATTATAGGGACAGATATTATAGGCTTCATAAACATTAAAGCATTATTTGAATATATCGTAACTTCTTTATGGGCACAATTGTACTTAGAACGGTGCTTTTGATTTGCCGAGAATCTATCTGGTAGTTTCGATGCTGCCTAGAGATTACAGTCTCTGAAAGCTTAGGAACCAAAAGCTTGGTTCTTAACGTCAAAAGAATTTTTAGACCTCTAACACAAATGCTTAAAAAACAGCTCTGCAAAAACAATATAATTTCAAATCTAGTTTCTGATAAGGTCCATTTTCCAACAAGCCCTCCTCCTTTGCTGGAATATATGACTCTTGGCTTATACAAACCACCCAAAGAGAGAGATATAGTGCACACAATTTAACCTCTCATTTTCTTTCCCAGAATCTTACCTGAAGCTCAAAAGCATCATCAGAAATATTTGGCATCAAAACTACTCAAGTGACTGATAACAAACTCCCTAATGTCAAGAGTCATTCCATTTTTCTATCAGGAAGAATAAGGCCATACCTAAACATATTAAAATATTATTCACTTTGACAATAGAACTAGTTCCAAGACATGAACTATTGCTATATTAAGAAAGGAGAAGCAATCAGTATTTTTCATCGCCTAAGAATCTCTATACTGCAAAAAATATCCATCACTTCTAATGAAATTGGTAAGTACCTAGGAGGCAAATGTCTTTTCTTATTTCTAGTGTGAAATCTGGGTTGCAATGAGCAGTTGTAGTTAATTCACATTCTCATTAACCAGAAAAATTCAGCCAACAGTGAAAACACTTATCAAAGCTTTTTGAAAATGACATGAAATTTTCATTAAGATTGCAAGGACTATTATTGTTCTATTTTAACTAGATCTGTAAATTGTTCTTAGTATTAAAAACTGAGAATAGAGGTAAATTTACTTGTATTTAAATTATACTGATTAATCAACAAAATGTTCCTTAGATCCATTTATCTAAAAGATAGTTATATAGTTGAGCTTATATGTGTTTTTTTTGGTTGGTTGGTTTCTTTTGGCTGCATCGGGTCTTAGTTGTGGCATGTGGGATCTTCGTTGAGGCATGCAGGATCTTTCGCTGCAGCACACAGGCTTCTCTCTAGTTGTGGCCTGCGGGTTTTCTCTTCTCTAGTTGTGGTGCGTGGGCTCCAGGGCAAGTGGGCTCTGTAGTTTAGGCACCCGAGCTCAGTAGTTGTGGCGTGCAGGTTTAGTTGCCCTGCAACATGTGGGATCTTAGTTCCCTGAGCAGGGATTGAACCCACGTCCCCTGCATCGTAAGGCGGATTCTTTACCACTGGACCACCAGGGAAGTCCCTGTATGTGAGTTTTTTAAACACAAATAGTATCTTTAATTTCTGCTTTTAAAATAATTATGTAGTACAATTTATGCTTTCTTTACTGTGTAATTGGATTATCATTAGCTGGAGTGACAACAGAAGATCAATTTTCTGGTGCATTAATCTGATATATTTTCTTTACTGACAAAAAAATAAAGCCACATGAACATTTTAAACAGATTAAAATTGGATTTAAAGTTTTCATTAAAGTTTGTATGTATTTCTATAGTAGACAAATGTTAAAGACCAATATTGTATGGATTCATATATATGCTTGCAACTCCATTATTTTAATTTAAGATATTTATTTAAAATCAATTATAACTATCCCTTAATGGTAATTTTGGCATAATTGGAAATTGCATGCATATTTTCAGGCTGATAATGCTCCTAAGGAGTAATTTACCAAAAAGTAAAATGTCTTCAAGTAGTGTTTTAAATAATAAAGTTAGTAGTGAGTAAATACTTATCGATCATTAAGACAAGTGCATTTGAAATAGGTCAAAATATAATATTTTATAATTTTTCAGAGAAAATAAATTGACTCTAAATTATGCTTTGCATGGCTAAATTTCAGTGTTTTAATTTTCCTTTATAACATTTATTTCAATTTTAAATAATACATTTACTGATCAATAACTTGATTAATTTCAGTCTTCTCATTAGGAAGAAAGCTACATGAGAGATAAGAACACGTCTGTTTTGTTCTCTATTTACCCTCAAAATTACACTCTGCCTGTCACGTGGAATTAGTTTAATATATTTGATGAATAAATTAAAAATAAATGGGTAATATAATCTGAAAAACTACCTGACCCTCATTAAATGACTTGTGTACGACCAGAAACTGGTCCAATAGAAACAAATGTAAAACATATCAAAAGACAATATGAGTTTAATGAAAATATTACAGACAATTTTATGCTCATTGTTATGTTTAAAGATAGGTGGATGGTATATAATTTGAAGATAGATAAATAGATATAAAGATAGATCAATCAATCTTGACACTTCTGGCCCAAATTTTCCTAATTTCACTTAATTTCCTAATTCCATTCTAATTTTTCTAATTTCAAATATGGTTTGAAATCTTGATTTTCTGTTTTTATCATCCTTTCTGTAATACTAACTAGTAGTAATCTACAACAGTACTTTTTTTTTGTACCTGAATGAGATTTTGCTTTATAATTGTCTCTTATATAAAACATAATTGTCTCTTATAAAACTTCAAAATACATTTTGATAACACAGAACAAGAAAAGATTTTAAGGCAACTCTTTTATTTCATCATATTTGATAAAGCTTAAAATGTAGTACTTGGGAAAGATTTACAGTCTAGATGGATGCCAAAACTAAATAATTAATAAAATTATCATGTAATCATATTTGTCATAGATGGTCTTTGAACTATAACTGGTCTTTAATAGTGAAAAAAGTTATCTTGTCTTCTCATAAGATCCAACATTTACATATTTATGTAACTTATAAATAAGTATTTTTGGAAGGATATATGGATATAATTTACTTTGTCACATGTTTTTACAGTCACATTGGGGGTTAGGAGTTCAACCTATGAATTTTGGAGGGATACAATTTAATCCAGAACAATATTCAGTTAGCTTTATTTTCCCAAGGGGTGGCTTGTAAGGATTTCAAATGTGGTTTTTGTTATGGATGTTCTGTTGTATCGTTGTTGTTACTGTTTGAGTATATACATTTCAGCCACCTAGGTGTAGCTATTGACCTATAACAATATTATGAACAATGTTTTTCATAGTGCAGCTGGCACAGTTTAAATGAGTTTGCATATTTTTTTCAAATGACAAAATATAAGTTAATGCTCTGCTGATTTCATGACTAATTACTTTTTAGTGTGAAAATATAAACACAGTCTAACTTGGCATGTAACTAAACCATTGCTATGGTAATGATATTATGAAATATTATCACCAATGTTTTTTTAAATCATTACTCCATTTATTAAATTCTATAGTACAATGTATTTCTAAGTCTATTCATATATTAATAGATCACTGTAGTTTTTCCTCTGCTGTGAGGCAAATGGCAGTCAAAGAGGAATCACAGAGTTTTAACAATATTTCTAGTGTGACATGGAATTAAAATGATCAATACAATTCTTAACACTATATTTTCACATTAAATGAAATACTAAAGTTTCAATTCTTGGATTATCTCCTGACAGTAATGGTGCCAGATTGCATTCTGATAATTTTCCACCATGGTGAATAAATATTGTCAGTCAAAATGCTTCAAATGCTTCAGAAATTCAAACAGAGTTTTATGACAGGGTGTGTTTACAGGATGTCACAGTTTCTATATCATATAACTCGGTTCTGTTGACAGTATGCTGCTTATCATTCAAGTCAATATGTAAAGGGTTCCTGGAAGTTGGGCTTATGAATTTTTTTCCTGCTATGTTTTTTGTTATGGCGGAAAAGCATTTATAATTTATTATATGCTTTATTAATATTATAACCATTCCTTATAGCTTATGTAGAATTATATATTTTGTACTATATGAAATCATTTGACAATGACAGTATTAAAACATGATTGTCAGATGTCATTATAAAAGTCTTAGAATTGAAATGGACTCTAAATATCATTTATTGAAGTATGTTATCTCATGAACAATTAAACTTCATAACACTTGTAGTATGATGTCATGGAAAGAACAATGAACTAGAAATAAGGAGACCTGAATTCTATTCCTTCTCTACAAATGATTAAGAGTAAGACTTTGGGCAAAATGGTTTAACCTCTTTGAACCTCATTTATCATTAGTGTTACCTAGTTTTCCAGCTCTCGGTATCAGTAAACTTCATAGCGATGATTTTCTATATTCATACCAGTCACTGATACAGTATGGAAACAGTCAGGGCCCTGGCTTGAGGTCAGTGTGTCTTCCCTTCACTGCCCCGTTCCCTTTTACCAAGGATCTTCTTTCCTTCTTCCCACAAAGGACTTCTGGTTATGAACACAACTTGGATTCTACCTGGAAATGCCTCTTGGGGTTCTAAGAGTTATTTGTTTCTGCCAGGTATTCAGTGTCGTATGTTATAAAGATATACTTCAGGTTAAAGGTATAGAGTATGTATGTCTTTATGTATCCACACAAGTGCATGTGATTTCAATATCCTGTTATCAATTGTTCATTAAGTGGAAAGTGATGTAGACTGTACTATATCAGCTAGGACAATTTTTTCAAGAAGAGAAATGAATAAGTCTTTTCCTTCAATGTTTCAACTACTGGAAACTCTGAAGAAGGGAGCATTTCCAAGAGCAACTATTTGGACAGTAAAACTTTCACACCCTAATTAGGACAATCACGTTGTTTATTAGAATACCTCAAGCAGTTGAGGATGGTGTCAGGAGGTTCACACATTTTGCTATTTTTGAAAGAAGAGGCTATTTCAGAAGCAGGAGACTAAATGATGTCCATATATCTCTAGGGGTAATTTGATGTGTTTTAAAGTCTGTGATACCTAAATATCACTTGGCTTGTTCAATCCTCCAGGATTAATTACTGTGAAAGTGAATGCTGTAGACATCAAAGATCTTCCTGGAGAAGTCATTTCTCTCCTCAAAACATCTGTAAATAAATATACTTTGCAATATTGACCCAAGTAACTTTTGGAATATTTGGCAGTGATTCTCCATGTATCTTAGAATACATAGTCATTTGAAAATATTTTTTAGAAATTATCAGGTTTATCACTTAAGAATGATGAAGCTTGAGCATATCTTTTTCCTAAAGAAATAATCAATGTATTCTTAAAGAATGCTTTCATTGACACTTTATATGCTAAAATATGGTCAAAATAAAGCAAAATAAACCAAAAGTTTCAAGATTGAGAAAGATCTAAATGTGATATTAGTGTTCTGAAGGTACTGCAAAAACTTCAGATACAATAAATCAAATATTGGACCCCCCAATTTTTAAGTCATTCAGTTGTGCCTGCGCGTGTGCATGTGTGTGCATGAGCCCTGCACAATATGAGGGTAGTCAGTTTTTTTTTAATAACAAAACTTGTAGCTCTCAACTAATGAAAAATGGATACTCAAATTTAAGAAATCAATGTTTATTGGCAGAAGAAACAGAAGAGACAAAGACTGCTCTTAAAAAGACAAAATTGTGCATACAATGTCAAGGTGAGTAGAAAAATGCAAAACTTCCCCCATTTCCTGCTGAAAAGAGGCACCTAAACATAAGTTAGGGTTAAAGGAGGGACAGACTATGTTACACACAGAGATGACATGAAACCTAGAAGAAAAGACTTTACAGAAAGTGCAAGAAGCAAATGAACACTATGAGCTTTATATGACAAATGTTGAAGAAAGATGAAAATTCTAGAAAATGCCAAAAATAAAATTTATCACAACTATGGGATATTATTTTTAGTGTAGTCTTTCTTTAAAAGCAGTTATAATTAATCTCTTCCTGATACAGCATGTGAAAGACGTATGTCTTCTATTAGTCAATCTCTCTGTGACTGAATCTAATTTTGCGCAGAATTTATTAGGACTTAAACTCTGAGATGGTGAAGTTTATGAGCTTTTAAGTCAGCTCTGAGCCAGAGATTACTACATACTTACTATAATTGGTTTCCTTCTCTACTTGGACATACAGATAATGTGCACTTCCCAATTATTCTTGCAGTTTGGTGAAGTCATATTACCAAATTCTGCAACAAAATTTCAGCAGAAGTGACATATACCCCTTCCAGGCTTAGCTGATAGAAACCTACCCCAGACTCATGTACTACTCTATTTTTCTCCATGTTTGCTTAAATGTAGGAGAGGGTCATGTCATAGAAGATGGCAGAGCTCATAAGGGAAGGAGCATGGGTTCCTGAATGACTTTCTTGAAAATAATATTTTCTACTAACCATCATTAGACTAGCAATGATGTAATTGTGTAGAATTCTGGATAACCCAATATCAAGATAATGGTGGTTTATCAATCAAAGCAGTGACAGGTCTATGATGCAGAGTCCAGGAGGAAGCAGTGAGTTGAAGCCTTTGAAATCTCCATTGTCAAGTACAGGAAATTATAACTATATTAAATATAGTTATAATTAAATATAATTATAATTTCCCAAAACATTTTCAACTGGGACTTTATCCACTTCAGATGACCTTGATGGAAACATGAGTATTGTAGTCTGGCTTAAACATTGTGGTATCTGAAAACCACATCCCTCTGGAGCACTTAGAATAACTTTGTCCGATTAATCCACAAACCCATCAGATTTGTTAGGTGAAAAACGTTTGGACTTTAACCCACTGTGGAGAATTTTACAAACTAGGTGCAGAACGTGAGGACATTTCTCTCTCTCTCTTTCCCTCTCTCTCCCTCCCTCTCTCCCTCTCTCCCTCTCTCTCTCTCTCTCTCTCTCTCTCTCTCTCTCTCTCTCTCTCTCTCTCCCTTGCACATGCACACGGACACACACACACACACCCCCCACAAAATTGGAAATTTTGCTGTTCCAACAGCTATACAACAAAAGAACAGAGTTGCCTAAACTGTTAAAATTTATACGGATATAAGCTTTAAACCATCAAAAAGTGTACTTCAGAAAGAACATAAAGATATGAATGCACTTGATTTCTATCACGTCAATGGAAACAAAGTATTAATAGTCCAGGCTCTTGAAAATGGATAAGATTTAGTAAAAATGTCAGAATTTAGTGCATATGGTATTAGTGATGTTTTAGATTGCACATTTGTCATATTTTAATAACTTGTTTTTCCTCGAAGTTAGGAGTCAAAATTCAAATGAATAATTATACAGGAAACAAGATAGGCTTAAAGCTAAGAAACAGCTATATATATATACAAAGAATTCAACAGTTCTTGTTAAAATTGAAGAAGTTCTTTAAAAACTCACAATGACAAACTCTAACAGTCTTCAAAACCTTACAGTACATTTTTCTCAAGTTTAAAAACAAGCAAAAAAAGGAACTTGACACTGGTTAAAAATATTAAAATAATATTGGGCCACATGTGATGTAACCATGAAAGACCACTACTCAGTTATAACTTTATCACTCAACTGTCCAAATCAATTTAGATTGTTGAAGCTTCTTGTAATTTATTCTGATAAAATCCTTGATGTGTTTTTCAGTCAATTGTGATCCTACTGCCAGATACTGAATGCTCGTTTCCTATACTTTAATCATCATCGGAAGAGAGACGCCACACAGCACAGGTAATCATTGTTATTTTTTTCTTCAGAGACAAGTAGCCTAATAACTCTTATTGTGAACAAGATTTTCTACAGCCCTAGATTATTTGTGGGGTTAACTCACAAAAATCAAAATACAGGAAGACAAAATACAGGAAGATGTTTCTCCAGTTGACACTGTGGCTCTATTTTTGGACTGAAAGAATTAAATTTATCCCATCAAAAAGAAAATAGATGTAAAACCAATAAATAAGTAAAATTAAAATATATAAAATACAATGATCAAACAACCAAAGTTTAATTGATATCTGACAATAGGTTACTTTACCTAAGGCATTTTCTTGTGAGAAATGGCAGCAAAATTACAAATGTAATTTCAGATATTTGTGATAAGTATACTAGTATTTGAGGAGTTGTTAGAAATCAGTCCCTTCTACTGTTGTGTTTTTGATAGGATGAACAGACTATACAGAAAATTTTAATTAAAACAAATATATTTGAGATAACTTCAAAGTCTGCCATAATTTTGACCAGTATACTCCAGAAAAATAGATAGGATGAATTTATTCCAATAGAAGAGATCCAAGAACCCTAATTGCCTCAAGCTTGGTCATCTAGAAGCTATGTAAACAGGATGAACAAAAATGTCCTAAAAATGTCCAAAAATGTCCTAAGACCTTCAATCATGCTAGGAAGTCTAGAATTATTTTTTATGATTATTTTCATTCTCATCTTTTTTACTTTTCATGTAGAATGGAGAGACATTCTCTAATCTCCTAAATAAAAAAGCTGTTCATCCCAATTTTCTCTATCTCAACATTCTATCTCATGTATAGATTTTCTTTGCTTGCTTTCTTAGCCTTTTTTTGTTTTCTTTTGGTCGCATTGTGGGGCATAGGGGACCTTAGTTCCCTGACCAGGGATCGAACCCATGCCCCTTGCTTTGGGAGCCCAGAGTCTTAACCACTGGACCACCAGGGAAGTCCCTGCTTTCTTAGTCTTAATATACTTACTGCATGTGAATGCATGCGATGTGGTATACTAAAGGGTGGAGGCCATTTCTATCCCGTTCATTGTAGAAGTCCATACAGCCTAGTAAAGTATCTGACACATAATAAGCAATCAGTAATATTTGATGAATGAATGAGTACAACAAAGATAAGCTAAATGAACACAGTGTAACAAATGTTAAAAAGAAGTTCTAACATTGTAAATAAATGGAGAAAATACTCAAATCAGTAGAAGGGACCTCTCTTTGTAAATAACTACAAAAACAAAATCACTAGTTACTACTATGCATTTTTGGTCACCCAAAATGCATTACATATTAGATAGTCACTCACCAATTTTCCCTTAAGACCCATTATTATAGGATTATTCTCACCCCATAGATAATTTCCTTTCTCTTTCTCTATGATAATCCTTTCTTTCTTTAACTCTGATAACTTAAATATGTTTCAGTTTTCAGTTCATTGTACTATCTACAATTTATTTGAAGAATACTATGTAAACATCAACTAATATAATTATTCTCTGTTCGCTCTTTTCTCTACTCCATTTAAGAGAGAAAACCCGAAAAGGGTTTGAAATAAAGAAATGTATGTTGTCATTATATGTTTCAAAAGGCAGCTCATTTTACTATCCACACAAACCTACTGATCAAGATTGTTTCTTCATCTCCATTTTGATTACATATGAATATTTTTCATGTATAATAACAGCTTCATCGCATACAGCACACAGTAATTACTGCTTTTTTTCTTTTTATACCTGAATTTATTTCTCATACTAATTTTTTCTTTTTTTGAGTAAAGCATTATGTTCAATTTTTAGATGCTGGCACTGATTACTATTTTCTTTCTTTGTAAATTGTGTATCCATAATGTATTAGAGATGGTTCTCATTTCTTCCCAACAATAATTTTTTTCAAGTGAATTCTTTAATTAAATTTTTCCTACTGTACTGAGAGTCTACGATGACTTCATACACACATGAATCTGTGTGAATAGTAGTCTCTATTTTTTATACTAAATGCAAACACACACATAGATACTGGCTTATAGAATAATCTCAAGGGGAATGATTGATGAATAAACAGGGTTAAATGCAAATTAAATATAGAATAATAAGCACTAAAGTTAACACTATAAATATTTATTCAAACTCCAAAACATCTAAAATCATTACATGGACCATATCTTTCTCATTCATTAAATTTTGATGGTGTAGGAGACATATCCATTTTTATAGAAGTAGCTTTCATACATCCCTTTTCAGCCAATTCAGCTGAAATACAGTTGTTATCCATCTGAAAGAAAATTGTTTCTCTTATATTACCATTAGTGCATAACTAAATATTTTTCTCTGAAAGAAACTATATTGGAATTTAATTGACATACACTTATTATTCTGATCAAGATTCTGTATGTGAGATTAGCAAGTGTTACTTTTTTCTTTTTTTTTTTTTCCTGTACTCAGGCCTCTCACTGGTGCAGCCTCTCGCGTTGCGGAGCACAGGCTCCGGACGCGCAGGCTCAGCGGCCATAGCTCACGGGCCCAGCCGCTCCGCGGCATGTGGGATCTTCCCGGACCGGAAACGAACCCGTGTCCCCTGCATCGGCAGGCAGACTCTCAACCACTGCGCCACCAGGGAAGCCCCTAGCAAGTGTTTCTTAACTATAGGACTAAGAAACCTGTCTAGGTTTCCTAGTCTTTTGTATAGTGAGAGTTTGAAAGTGATGCTTATACACCTATTTTACTCTTCCTTATTCTATCCCTATCCTGGAAAAGTGACAGATGCTTTGTTTCAACTGCAAGATGATTTTCAAGACCACAAGCAAAAGGCAGTCTTCGACTTGAGAATGACATTGCAGCATCATTTTCTCTTATTTAACAAAGTTCTCTTTGGCAGACTTTCATGGCAATCACAACTTTGTTTTTTGTATCTTTAGATGTGGAAGTCTGTTGAGTGATGGTGTAGAGAGATAGTAGGCAGCCAATAAAGAAGAATTTTATCTGTCAAACCCCTTTACAAGCTGTTTAGGTAAGGAGATATGAATGACTTAAGCAAGTTAACAAAAAAAAAAAATTTAACTCAAAGAGTACCTTTCAATGAATATAATGTGGAAAGTGACAGAGTAACATTACATTAATAAATCTAATGTATTACATGAAGTGGAATCTAAAAAATCTTTGAAATTAAGGAAATATAAATTATAAATGGATGTATATATGTATAGGTATAGAGATAGAAGTATAATCTGTGTTATTTTTACTGAAAAACCAGCCAGAACATGAGAAGGAAGTGCATGAGAATGGGGAATTACCCAGAAATTCACTGGGCTGGTACCTGCAATCATGACCATTATCCAAGGGAATGTAACGAATTTAGATCCCATTCATACATGTCATTAAACAAAAAGCTCAGTATCATGGGTGAATACGGTAGAACTTCTCAGGGACAGTGGCAATAGGTTAGTCTTTTAATAGGTAAAATCACAATTCTAGAGTAGTTTGTCAGAATCAAATGAGAACACAGCCAGTGGCTTTGGGATAAGGACACAGTACAGTTCCTTGGAAAGAGAGTAGTTAACTAAAGAGGTTGCAATTCTTGGAATGGCTACTATGCTAGTAAAAAACTGAAATGCAATTTTGGATGTAGGTTAAAAAATAGGCACATATAGATTCATTATTTAATACATTTTTCATTCTGGCAAAATTTTTTAAAGATGTAATATCTGAAGTCTCAAAGGTTGTGAAGAAGTGGATATTCTAAGACCTGGGAGAATACAAAATATCATAAGTTTAGGGAGAATCATTTGGCTGATCTATTTAATGCTTTTAAAATAGATATAGATATATTTTAAAGTAGTTTTAGATTTACAGAAATATTGCAAAGATTGTACAGAGCATTCCCACATACCCAACACAGTTTCCCTTGCGGTTAACAACCTACATGAGTATGGGACATTTATCAGAACAAATGCATCATTCTTAATCCATAATTGATCCAGAACTATTAACTAAACTCTATACTTTATTCAGATAGCTTTAGTTTTGACCTAATTTCCCTTATGTGTTCCAAACCACCAACCAGAATATCACATTACAGTTAGCCATCATGTCTCCTTAGATTCTTCTAGATTGTAACAGTTTCCCAGACATTTGTTACTTTTGATGATCTTGACAATTCAGAAGAATACTAGTCAGGTATTTTGTAGATTTCCCTCAGCTGATAATTTGTCTGATAATTTTTCTCATGATTAGACTGGAGTTATGTGTTTGGGGGAGGAAGACCACACAGATAAAGTGCCATTCACACCACACCATCACAGAAATACATACAAACTACTGATGTTATCACTGTTGATGTTAACCATGATGCCCTGGCAAAGGTAGGGTTTGTCAGGCTTTTTTTCCACTGTACAGTTGATCTTTTTATCCTTTGTCACGCTCTACTCTTTTTTTTTTTGTAAGTAAAATCAATTTTATTAATAAAGATCTTGCCACATGTCCAGAGCAAATAATTAATTAATTCCAAGGAAAAACCTACATACAGTGAAATTAGAAGTATCCCAGGATGACAAAAAATAAATTAAATATGTACACCCGTAATCACTGCTGCCTCCAAAAACCTTTTTTCTTCTGACTTTTCTTAGGTATATTTTTCTGCTTCTTAGTACACTCTACTCTTTTTTTTTTTTTTTTTTTTGGGACGCGGGCCTCTCACTGTTGTGGCCTCTCCCATTGCAGAGCACAGGCTCCGGACGCGCAGGCTCTGCGGCCCTGGCTCACGGGCCCAGCCGCTCCGCGGTATGTAGGATCTTCCCGGACTGGGGCACGAACCCGTGTCCCCGGCATCGGCAGGCGGACTCTCAACCACTGTGCCACCAGGGAAGCCCCCACTCTACTCTTTTAAAGAAACAACTGTATGAAGTTCACATTAAGGAATTGGGAGTTATGCAATCTTTTTGAGGAGTGTTTATATAAAGTATTTGCAATTCTTCTGCATGGGGGATTTGTCTATTCTCCCCCATTCATGAATATATTCAATCATTTATTTGAATAATATGGACTCATGGGTATTTATTTATACATTAAGTTATAATTTAATGCTATTTTATTATCTTATTGCTCAAATTGGTCTAGCTATGGCCTTTGGAGGCTCTTTTCGTTGGCTCCTGTGTCCTTTTGACTCATTGTGTGTGTGTGTGTGTGTGTGTGTGTGTGTGTTTGTGTGTGTGTGTGTATCACTTCCTTACTTTATAGCACTATAGGATACCAGAGACTCATCTTGTATATTTCCTTCCCTGACCTAAAATCAGCCATTTCTTCAGGAAATCTGATTCATTTGTTGAAGAATCATATTAGAATTGGTTTTAGAAACGAGTATCTGGGAACTGATGGTTACTACTGGGATGTTGTCTTGGGCTTTTTAGCAACCTGAGCAAGGAAATAGATGTGGAAATTACTAACTGGTGTATGTACACCTATCTATAAATATTTCTGTATGTATCCATCTGCAACTTTATTAAGCACTTCATGGGTTCCTCCCATCTCAAATTCTATTCCAACTCCATACACATCATTCTCACCTTCTTCTCTGGCTTTTCTAAACCTCTAACTACAACAGTGAGAAACACAGGCCTCACCATCCAGCAACCACGGACTTAACTGTTAAATTTAAGAATACGTATATAATGGTACCAGAATTGTTAAGCTGTACCCTATGCAAAACAACTTTACAACTAGAGGACAGTGCTTATGGACAGATTATTCTGCCGTTAGCCTTATAGTTCCTCACATTTCCAAACTTACACAGGTCAGCGTCTGTTTCCCCACTTCTTTCAGTGAGTTATTTCATACATTTGTGATATAGATTGTTTTATGCAATTATTTTCTCCCAGGGAATGACTTGCCTTTTCATTCTCTTAACAGTATCCTTTTCAGGGCAAAAGTTTTTAATTTTAAAAAATTTAATTCTAACAGATAATTTAATTTTAAATAATTTAATTTTAATAAAATCCAACTTATTTTTTATTCATGGAATATGCTTTTGGCATTGCAGATGAAAACTCACCACCAAATCCAAAATTTCTCCTATGTTTTCTTCTAGAAATGTTAGAATTCTCCATTTATAGAAATGGAGAATTGACCACTTTATCATTATGTTTTGCCTTTCGTTATCCCTGATAATCTTCATTTTTCTGAAGTATGCCTTTTCTTAAATCAATATAGCTATTCTAGTTTTCTTTTTATTAGTGTTTTCATGGTACAGATTTTGTCACCCCTTTTGTTTCTCTATTCAAAAGTCATTTATTGGTGCCTAAAGACTAGGTACTCAATTTTATTTATTTATTATTTCTACATGTTCACCAATCAATGCATTTTCGTATGAGCAGTCAGGAAGCATAAACTCCCCAGTCCCTTTGCAACCAGATGGATTCATGGCACTTGTTATGATACAGGAGACATGGATAAAAGTAATGACTGTAACTTCCAGTTCAGTTCATAAAATCTCACATATTATTCCCTGAGATTGTTGGATAGGTAGAAAAGAGGTGACTTCAAATTCCTAGGAAATGGTATAGCCATCTAGTCTAAATATAATAAAATATCTAAATATAGACATTCAATTTTGCAGTGACATCCACATATAATACATTTGATACTGTCATATATGCCCTAAGAAAGTTATATTAAGATGCTATCTGTCTGAAATTTATGTATAAAGTTGATGCCAAGGTGGTTATTTGTAAGCTCCTTTCTACCATATGATTTTAGCCAAGGCATATACCTTCCCTGGCCATTTGTTCTCATCTGTTAAATGTTGTAATTAGATGATATAATCTTAAAGTCCTTTTTTAAATTATTAGGAATTAGAGTTTCAATTCTCTTAACAATTTCTTCCCACTTTTCCCCTAAATCTGCTTCATGGTATAGCAAATTACTATGTCTGTGAACTTTGCTTGTTTTCTATATTTCCCAGCCAAGCTATATAGCAAAGCAGTTATTATGTAACAGGTTTCTTCAGCAGACATTTTTAACATTTTTATTTACAGTGGTTTACAAGGGAGGCCTCAGAGAAGAGGGAAGTCTGTTGACTACTCTGGCTGACTACGCCTATTCAACATAGCAATTTTGTTCTATAGGAGATTTAATTTTTTAAATGATTTTACCAATAAATGAGGAAAAGGGAAATTGAAAGAAAATAAAAGAAAGTAAGGGGAAACAACAATGAAAAGTAAATTGAAGAAATATGAAAGGAAAGAGGAACAAAGAAAAGTTTGTATTATACCTTGCCTTGCTGCTTCCATATTTTGTGGTCCAATCATAATTTTTAAACTCTAGATCTTATTGGGCATGTAGATAAGATGTAGTAAAAAGGACAAAGATATCTTCAAATTGAAACTTTTATCAAATATTGACAAGTTCTGAAATTTCACTTTCTAATTTGTTAAGATAAATTTCCCATAGGATTGGTATATGATAAACAATAGTGAGGGACTTCCCTGGTGGCGCAGTGGATAAGACTCCGTGCTCCCAATGCAGGGCCCTGGGTTCAATCCCTGGTCAGGGTACTAGATCCCACATGCATGCCGTAACTAAGAGTTCACCTGCCACAACTAAGGAGCCCACAAGCAGCAACTAAGGAGCCTGCCTGCTGCAACTAACACCCAGCACAACCAAATAAATAAATAAATAAATTTTTTTTAAAAGGGCATACTAATACATTTAAAAAAAAATAGTGAACCCAAAGTGATGTGCTGTAGATGTGTAATAAATGTCCAACATCTTTAAGATAGTGCAAAGAGTGCAGGACCTTATTATAATGACTGGCTTATATTCATGACTCTCACACTTGACTACAGTCTAATTTTGAATAATTTATTTAACTTTTTTAACCCAGATGGGTTAAATCTGAATAACCCTACCAAATCTGTGTCACCTTGATATTTTGAGGTCTTACCAAATGATCCTCAAAATTATGCACGTGACTATGCTTTATTCACTGTAATGTGCTGTATAAATGCAAGAAATTATTACAACAAAGCCATCATTTCAACTATGTACATGAACTTATTATGCCCTAATACATTTCAAGATAAGTTACAGTGGATTTTTGGTTATTCCAAATCTTCGCTTTATAAAAATGACCTCTTTCTACCTGTTAACAATCCTTACCAAATATGTGTTTACTTAAATTTATTTCCTATTTAAATTAAAAGCAGTAATTGCCAAATCAACAGCAAGACTGAAAAATTTGGCCATTGAAATGCACATAATACTTTATTATTCTTCAATGTTTCTTTAGTCTGTCCACCTAAGATAATCCTTTTTGGTACTTTATGTTATGTGATTTCTTGCAAGTTAATTGTAGATCATTAATAATAGTTAGTAATAAGCTCTTTGCTGACCACTTCAAATTATTTTGACTTTTGTTGATATATCTGAATTATAAAGTTTTCATGGGAATTGGGAATTAGAATATAATTAACTTTTTGCTTTCTTCAGCAGGTCTAAACAGATAAAGCTGAACAGAGTTCAAAATTCATGGAACTTTTCTTTGAGTGATAGTTATTTTAAAAAGTAAAAGAGAACATCCAATTGAATGATTTTTTTGAATTTCTTACTATATCCTATTTCTTAATTAAGTGTTCAGTCTCTTATTTTTCTGTGAAATTGGTATAATAATTTCTTTTTGTGGTGATTCTTTAAGACAATGTCAGTAGAGGGTTTAGCACACTAACTTCACAGCACATTGTAAGAGGAAATGGATACATCAGACATTTGGACAAATAAATTAACTTCTGATAGATAATTTTTAAAAAACCTGTTCTTGAAGACCTTGATTCTAATTTTCTAGTTTTCAATATTTAATACAGAAATATGCTTGCTATTTCTCACTCTAGTAGAAATATGGCAGCAAGACTGCTTTATATGTACTTTTCTACATTAGGATATAAAGGGACTGCTCAAAATTTTGACAACCATGCAGAACAATAATCAATATATGGCTAAAAAGTGATCATCTTTTCAACAGAAACTACAAAATATATGCTTACAAAACATATTCAATGAATTAATATTGCATTAATATTGCATTTATATTGCATTTATAATATTGCATTTATAATTAATATTGCATTAATATTGCATTCACTTCACAAGACTATTTGCCTTTTTGAGTCTTCAATGCCATACCAAGAAGCATATAAAACACATATTTTTAAATTGCAATTCAAGTGCCAATATAAAGCATATAAAATAAAAGCTTATTCAGGATCATATATTTAAGTATTTAAGAAAATGAATCAAAATACTCTCCTATTCAGTGAATACTATATAATAAGTTAACTTTAGTCAAATCTGTATTAAATACATGAAAGCCAACAGTAGCCTTGATCAAGATGTAAAATGCTACTTGCAAAATAAAATGATTTTTGCACTGCTTTTTCTAGACGCTGCAAGTGCACCATGTTGTTAGTACATCCATGAGCACTGTGGTAAGTAGTAGTATTTATTCCAAACCCCTCCTCCGCCTCCTGCCCTTGCCATGCCTTTCATGTGGATGTAGTCCTTGCCTCATAGACCATTGTGTCTGTACATGAAAGTTGTTTGTCCAGTCAAATGACAGAATGACAGAGTACTATTTCTGAGCATGTCTTAAAAGACACGTGAGTTCTGCCAGCCCTCTTTTTCTCCTACCATCCGTTACAAGAAGCCTATGCCATAAGGAGCCAAGGACCCTTCAGCATGGGTCACAAAATAAGGGATGTGTGGAGAAGTCCCAAGCATAACCTGTGGGCTGCAGTCTAGAGACAATCCAAACTGACCCTACAAACTACCTTGAAGTCACAGATGACTCACAGACTACCGAGCAAGAAAGCAAAAAGCCGTGTGCTGAGAGCCCCATGTATGCGGGTTGCTAGTTATGCAGAATTATCACTGCAAAAAATTGTTTATACAAGTATTATTTTATAAGTTGAGAGTGTGACGAGAGATAATTCTTAGAGAGTCTGGCTGAATATTTTAGTGGAGCTCACTGGGCAATACTGTATTAATGGAATCATAGTAGCACTGGTTCACAGCTATGATGAATATTAAAATTAACTAGGGTGGTCTTGGTGCAATTTCTGATTGCCGCATGGTGGAGTAGCTTCAGCCCACCCTTACACGCCCTGCCAACAAATTTCTTTTCATTATTTTTAAAGAGGTCCAGAGAGGGGACCTTCAAGATGGTGGAGGAGTAAGACGCGGAGATCACCTTCCTTCCCACAAATACATCAGAAATACATCTACACGTGGAACAACTCCTACAGAACACCCACTAAACGCTGGCAGAAGACCTCAGACTTCCCAAAAGGCAAGAAACTCCCCACGTACCTGGGTAGGGCAAAAGAAAAAAGAATAAACAGAGACAAAAGAATAAACAGAGACAAAAGGACGGTACCTGCACCAGTGGGAGGGAGCCGTGAAGGAGGAAAGGTCTCCCCACACTAGAAGCCCCTTCGCAGGCGGAGACTGCGGGTGGAGGAGGGGGAAGGTTCAGAGCCGCGGAGGAGAGCACAGCAACAGGGGTGCGGAGGGCAAAGCGGGGAGATTCCCGCACAGAGGATCGGTGCCGACCAGCACTCACCAGCGCGAGAGGCTTGTCTGCTCACCCACCGGGGCGGGCGGGAGCTGGGAGCTGAGGCTCGGGCTTCGGATGCAGGGAGAGGACTGGCGGGGTGAACACAGCCTGAAGGGGTTAGTGCGCCGCGGCTGGCCGGGAGGGAGTCCGGGGAAAAGTCTGGACCTGCCGAAGAGGCAAGAGAGCATTGTTTCAGGTGCGAGGAGAGGGGATTCAGAGAGCTGCCTAAACGAGCTCCAGAGACAGGCGCGAGCCGCGGCTAACAGCACAGACCCCAGAGACGGCCATGAGACGCTAAGGCTGCTGCTGCCGCCACCAAGAAGCCTGTGTGCGAGCACAGGTCACTCTCCACACCCGCCTTTCGGAGAGCCTATGCAGCCCGCCACTGCCAGGGTCCCGGGATCCAGGGACAGCTTCGCCGGGAAAAAGCATGGCGCGCCTCAGGCTGGTGCAATGTCACGCCGGCCTCTGCCGCTGCAGGCCCGCCCCGCACTCCGTGCCCCTCCCTCCCCCCCCCCGGCCTGAGTGAGCCAGAGCCCCTGAATCAGCTGCTCCTTTAACCCCGTCCTGTCTGAGCGAAGAACAGATGCCCTCCGGCGACTTACATGCAGAGGCAGGGCCAAATCCAAAGCTGAGCCCCGGGAGCTGTGCAAACAAAGAAGAGAAAGGGAAATCTCTCCCAGCAGCCTCAGGAGCAGCGGATTAAAGCTCCACAATCAACTTGATGTACCCTGCATCTGTGGAATACCTGAATAGACAATGAATCAACCGGAAATTGAGGTGGTGGACTTTGAGAGCAACTCTAGACTTGGGGGTTTGCTGTCTGTGACTGACTTGTTTCTGATTTTTAAGTTTATCTTAGTATATTTTTTAACGCTTGTTATCATTGTTGTATTTGTTTATTGGTTTGGTGGCTCTCCAGTTTTTAAATTATTATTACTTTTTTAATTTTAATAATTAAATTTTTTTATTTTAATAATTCTATTTTTATTTATTTATTTATTCATTAATAATTTTTCTTTCTTTATTTTCTCCCTTTTCTTCTGCGCTGAGTGGCTGACAGAGTCTTGGTGCTCCAGGCTGGTGTCAGGCCTGAGCTTCTGAGGTGGGAGAGCCAAGTTCAGGACATTGGACCAGCAGAGACCTCCTGGCCCCATGTAATAACAATCAGTGAGAGCTCTCCCAGAGATCTCCTCAATGCTAAGACCCGGCTCCACCCAACAGCCAACAACCTCCAATGCTCAATGCCCCATGCCAAACAACTAGCAAGACAGGAACACATCCCCACCTATTAGCAGAGAGACTGCCTAAAATCATAATAAGGTCACAGAACCCCCAAAACACACCACCAGATGCAGCCCTGCCCACCAGAAAGACAAGATCCAGCGCCACCCACCAGAACAAATGCACCAGTCCCCTCCACCAGGAAGCCTACACAAGCCAATGAAACAACCTTACTCACTAGAGTCAGACACCAAAGAAAACAGGAGCCAAGAACCTGCAGGCTGCGAAAAGGAGACCCCAAACACAGTAAGTTAAGCAAAATGAGAAGACAGAGAAACACACAGCAGATGTAAGAGCAAGGTAAAAACTCACCAGACCAAATAAATGAAGAGGAAATAGGCAGTCTACCTGAAAAAGAATTCAGAGTAATGATACTAAAGATGATCCAAAATCTTCCAAACAGAATGGAGAAAATACAAGAAACATTTAACAAGGACATAGAAGAACTAAAGAGCAAACAAACAATGATGAACAACACTATAAATGAAATTAAAAATTCTCTAGAAGGAATCAATAGCAGAATAACTGAGACTGAAGAATGTATAAGTGACCTGGAAGATAAAATAGTGGAAATAACTACCACAGAGCTGAATAAAGAAAAAAGTTTGAAAAGAATTGAGGACAGTTTCAGAGACCTCTTGGACAACATTAAACACACCAACATTCGAATTATAGGGGTCCCAGAAGAAGAAGAGAAAAAGAAAGGGTCTGAGAAAATATTTGAAGAGATTATAGTTGAAAACTTCCCTAACATGGGAAAGGAAATAGTCAAGTCCAGGAAGCACAGAGAGTCCCATACAGTATAAATCCAAGGAGAAACATGCCAAGACACATATTCATCAAACTATCAAAAATTAAATACAAAGAAAAAATATTAAAAGCAGCAAGGAAAAAGTAACAACATACAAGGGAATCCCCATAAGGTTAACAGCTGATCTTTCAGCAGAAACTCTGCAAGCTAGAAGGGAGTGGCAGGACATATTTAGTGATGAAAGGGAAAAACCTACAGCAAAGATTACTGTACCCAGCAAGGATCTCATTCAGATTCAACGGAGAAATTAAAACCTTTACAGACAGGCAAAAGCTAAGAGAATTCAGCACCACCAAACCAGCTTTACAACAAATACTAACAGAACTTTCTAGGCAGGAAACACAAGAGAAGGAAAAGACCTACAATATCAAACCCAAAAGAATTAAGAAAATGGTAATAGGAACATACATATTGATAATTACCTTAAATGTTCCAACCAAGAGACATAGACTGGCTGAATGGATCCAAAAACAAGACCCATATATATGCTGTCTAAAAGAGACCCACTTCAGACCTAGAGACACATACAGACTGAAAGTGAGGGGTGGTAAAAAAAATTCCATGCAAATGGAAATCAAAAGAAAGCAGGAGTAGCAATTCTCATATCAGACAAAATAGACTTTAAAATAAAGACTATTACAAGAGACAAAACACTACATAATGATCAAGGGATAAATCCAAGAAGAAGATATAACAGTTGTAAATATTTACGCACCCAACAGAGGAGCACCTCAAAACATAAGGCAAATGCTAACAGCCATAAAAGGGGAAATCGACAGTAACACAATCATAGTAGGGGAATTTAACACCCCACTTTCACGAATGGACAGATCATCCAAAATGAAAATAAATAGGGAAACACAAGCTTTAAATGATACATTAAACAACATAGACTTAATTGATATTTATAGGACATTCCATCGAAAAACAACATTCTTCTCATGTGCTCATGGAATATTCTCCAGGATAGATCATATCTTGGGTGACAAGTCAAGCCTTGGTAAATGTAAGAAAATTGAAATCATATCAAGTATCTCTTCCGACCACAACACTATGAGACTAGATATCAATTACAGGAAAAAAACTGTAAAAAAAATAAACACATGGAGGCTAAACAATACACTACTAAACAACCAAGAGATCACTGATGAAATCAAAGAGGAAATCAAAAAATACCTAGAAACAACTGACAGTGAAAACACGATAGCCCAAAATCTATGGGATGCAGCAACAGCAGTCTAAGAGGTAAGTTTACAGCAATACAATCCTGCCTCAAGAAACAAGAAACATCTGAAATAAACAACCTAACCTTACACCTAAAGCAATTAGCGAAAGAAGAACAAAAAACCCAAAAAATTAGCAGAAGGAAAGAAATCATAAAGATCAGATCAGAAATAAATGAAAAAGAAAGGAAGGAAATGATAGCAAAGATCAATAAAACTAAAAGCTGGTTCTTTGAGAAGATAAACAAAATTGATAAACAATTAGCCAGACTCATCAATAAAAAAAAGGGAGAAGACTCAAATCAACAGAATTAGAAACGAAAAAGGAGAAGTAACAACTGACAATGCAGATATACAAAGGATCATGAGACATTACTACAAGCAACTATATGCCAATAAAATTGACAACCTGGAAGAAATGGACAAATTCTTAGAAAAGCACAACCTTCTGAGACTGAACCAGGAGGAAATAGAAAATATAAACAGACCAACCACAAGCACTGAAATTGAAAGTGATTAAAAATCTTCCAACAAAGAAGAGCCCAGGACCAGATGGCTTCACAGGTGAATTCTACCAAACATTTAGAGAAGAGCTAACACCTATCATTCTCAAACTCTTCCAAAATATAGCAGAGGGAGGAACACTCCCAAACCCATTCTACAAGGCTGCCATCACCCTGATACCAAAACCAGACAGAGATGTCACAAAAAAAGAAAACTACAGGCCAATATCACTAATGAACATAGATGCAAAAATCCTCAACAAAATACTAGCAAACAGAATCCAACAGCACATTAAAAGGATCATACACCATGATCAAGTGGGGTTCATCCCAGGAATGCAAGGATTCTTCAATATATGCAAATCAATCAATGTGATACACCATATTAAAAGATTGAAGGAGAAAAACCGTATGATAATTTCAGTAGATGCAGAAAAATCTTTTGACAAAACTCAACACCCATTTATTATAAAAAACCTTCCAGAAAGTAGGCATAGAGGGAACTTACCTCAACATAACAAAGGCCATATATGACAAACCCACAGCCAACATCATTCTCAATGGTGAAAAACTGAAACTATTTCCTCTAAAACCAGGAACAAGACAAGGTTGCCCACCCTCACCACTATTATTCAACATAGTTTTGGAAGTTTTAGCCACAGCAATCAGAGACAAAAAAGAAATAAAAGGAATCCAAATCAGAAAAGAAGTAAAACTGTCACTGTTTGCAGATGACATGATACTATACATAGAGAATCCTAGAGATGCTACCAGGAAACTGCTAGAGTTAATCAATGAATTTGGTAAAGTGGCAGGATACAAAATTAATGCACAAGAATCTCTTACATTCGTATACACTAATGATGAAAAATCTGAAAGAGAAATTAAGGAAACACTCCCACTTACTACTGCAACAGAAAGAATAAAATACCTAGGAATAAACCTATCTAAGGAGACAAAACACCTGTATGCAGAAAACTATATGACACTGATGAAAAAAATTAAAGATGATACAAACAGTTGGAGAGATATACCATGTTCTTGAATTGGGAGAATCAACATTGTGAAAATGATTATACTACCCAAAGCAATCTACAGATTCAGTGCAATCCCTATCAAACTACCAATGGCATTTTTCACAGAGCTAGAACAAAAAATTTCACAATTTGCGTGGAAACAAAAAAGACCCCATATAGCCAAAGCAATCTTGGGAAAGAAAAACGGAGCTGGAGGAATCAGGCTCCTGGAATTCATACTATACTACAAAGCTACAGTAAATAAGACAGTATGGAACTGGCACATAAACAGAAATATAGATCAATGGAACAGGATAGAAAGCCCAGAGATAAACCCATGCACATATGGTCACCGTATTTTTGATAAAGGAGGCAAGAATATACAATGGAGAAAAGACAGCCTCTTCAATAAGTGGTACTAGGAAAACTGGACAGCTACATGTAAAAGAATGAAATTAGAACACTTCCTAACACCATGCACAAAAATAAACTGAAAATGGATTAAAGACCTAAATATAAGGCCAGACACTAAAAAACTCTTAGAGGAAAACAAAGGAAGAACACTGTTTGACATAAATCACAGTAGGATCCTTTTTGACTCACCTCCTAGAGAAATGGAAATAAAAACAAAAATAAACTAATGAAACTTCAAAGCTTTTGCACAGCAAAGGAAACCATAAACAAGATGAAAAGACAACCCTCAGAATGGGAGAAACTATTTGCAAATGAAGCAGCTGACAACGGATTAATCTACAAAATATACAAGCAGCTCATGCAGCTCACTATCAAAAAATCAAACAACTCAATCCAAAAATGAGCAGAAGACCTAAATAGACAGTTCTCCAAAGAAGATATACAGATTGCCAACAAACACATGAAAGGATGCTCAGCATCACTAATCATTAGAGAAATGCAAATCAAAACTACAATGAGGTATCACCTCACACCACTCAGAATGGCCATTCATCAAAAAATCTACCAACAGTAAATGCTGGAGAGGGTGTGGAGAAAATCGAACCATCTTACACTGTTGGTAGGAATGTAAATTGATACAGCCACTATGGAGAACAGTATGGAGGTTCCTTAAAAAACTAAAAATAGAACTACCGTATGACCCAGGAATCCCACTACTGGGCATATACCCTGAGAAAACTATAATTAAAAAAGAATCGTGTACCAACAATGTTCATTGCAACATTATTTACAATAGTCAGGACATGGAAGCAACCTAAGTGTCCATCGATAGATGAATGTATAAAGAAGATGTGGCACATATATACAATGGAATATTACTCAGCCATAAAACGATTTGAGTTATTTGTGCTGAGGTGGATGGACTTAGAATCTGTCATACAAAGTGAAGTAAGTCAGAAAGAGAAAAACAAATACCGTATGTTAACACATATACATGGAATCTGAAAAAAAAAAAGGTCTGATGAATATAGGGGCAAGACAGGAATAAAGACACAGACATAGAGAATGTACTTGAGGACACGGGGAGGAGGAAGGGTAAGGTGGGACAAAGTGAGAGAGTAGCCTTGACATATATACACTAACAAATGTAAAATAGATAGCTAGTGGGAAGAAGCTGCATAGCACAGGTAATTCAGCTCCGTGCTTTGTGACCACCTAGAGGGGTGGGATAGGGAGGGTGGGAGGGAGATGCAAGAGGGAGGAGATATGGGGGTATATGTATACATATAGCTGATTCACTTTGTTATACAGCAGAAACTAACACAACATTGTAAAGCGATTATACTCCAATAAAGATGTAAAAAAAAAATTAACTAGGGTGCTTAAAAAAAAAAAACTATGCTTAAAATCTATACCCAGACATTCTAAATTGATTGGTCTGAGTGGAGTTTAGATGGAATTGTTTTTTGTTTTTAAAGCAGGTCTTTTAACATTTTTTAAAATTTTAATTTAATTTTTTTGGCCGTGCCGTGCAGGATCTTATTTCCCCAAGTAGGGATTGAACCCAGGCCCTCGTCAGTGAAAGCAGAGTCCTATCATTGGACCACCAGGGACTTCCCTGTTATTGGTGATTATTCCCAGAAGTCTTTATTTAAAAAGCAGGATTGGGAATTGTTGGTCCACGGTGAGATCTACAGGAGTATAAATTCATTTTTATCAGTATATCCTGAATTTATTAGAAATGTTTTTTACCAGCCAAACTCACAAGAAACATATATTGACCAAAATATCAATTTATTAAAGTTCACTTAAAATATATATGCCTATTAGATATGCTTTACTTCTTTGGTGAGAAGCATAGTTGGTCACTTTAATTTTTCTCTCACTAGCACATCTGTCACCTATATGCTTATTGCAACTTCAAGTAAGTGTTAGTTTTCCAATCTCTCCATTTATGTAAGTTAGCGATAATCTAATTAAATGTATTCCTAGTTCAAAATTATCTTGAGTGGCTGCTTTTAGTTTTCTTGTGAACAATATTGAAGGTCTGGGTGTAATTTATTCCAACTACTTTTCAAACTCTGTTGGGAAGAAAATACACTGTACTATTTTTTTAATTAGCATTACTTTTTATCTTCTAACAAACATCATTTGAAAGTTTAAATACGTCTTCTGTTTTGTTTTTCTTTTTTACCCCCAAATGTTGTGATTTAACACAGCACCAACCAACCACACATTATTTCTTAGGATGATTCTAAGTGTTGACAAGGAAATTGTTTTGTTCTGTATCGTATTGGCTGGGGCTGCAGTTATCTGGAGGCTCAACTAGCTGGAACATTTGAGATGACTCCCCTACAAAACTGGCAGTTGCTATAGACTGTCAGTGGGGAGCTCAACGAGGTCTTTCCACCGAAATGTCTTGGTGATTTTTGACCTTGACCTCTACTCTGGAATGAGCTAGGCAGGTTCCAAGAAGACTTATACCTAACAGCAAAGATGGATGCTACTGATATTTTATCGTCCAATATCAGAAGTTACACATGATAATTCTCCCCCATTTTCTGGGGCAAAACAAGTTGCAGGGGCTATCCAGGTTCAAAGGGCAAGAAATAGACTTTGTCTCTCCATGGGGAGGAGTGACAGAGAATTTGTAAGAATATTTAATCCACTACACTTTCTTCCTATATTTCAATTTTACTAGAACGTAAGCTCCAATAACTTTGGAGCATAATAACTCCCTTTTATTTACTATTGTCCTAGAATAGTAACAGTACATAAAAGACACAATGAATTTGTTAAATTGAATTTTTTAACATATAGAACTAATCTAATGCACTGGTATTGAAATTATTGTTCAATTTTTAGAGTTGTGACGATTCAGACATATCTAAGTACTGCATGTTACAATTTATGTAATATAATATTTAGAAGGTAAAATCTACATATGTAGAGTTGGAGATACTTCAGACAGCCACATGCGGTTATGAAAGTCATCTTCTATAATTGTGTAATGCCTAACTTTTGATGTATATGTTGGTAAATAGCCCAGGGTTTAAATAAACATTTGCTATTCATCTTAAGAAATTGGACCATTGATTTATAAATGTATTCATAAAGCAGAGCTGCAAAAGTCATGGGTGAGTAATTGAAAAAGGTATTCATTCTCTCTTTATTGAATACCATATGCCATACATACACAATTCTCATGATTGCATATTTCAATTTTCATGAGAATATAAACAGGGAGATAATGAAATAGAATTGATCATTATATGTATCACTACTACTGCTTACAATAAACTATGCCATGTAAAAAGAGGGGAATTTCCTCCAAGAAATAAATATATATAATTCCTTTAGAAAAGCAAATATGACACTTCCAATTTTTAATGTTTCATGTTTACAAATATGCAAACATTACTCCATAACCTCTACATGTTGTTTCTAAAACTGCAGGTAATAGCAATATGTAATTTTTTTTCAGGAAAAATACTAATATTTGTTTATTTTTTTTACCTTGGTGTATTGGAATTTATATGCATATAAATGTATATATATGCAAATATATTTATGTATACATACATATATACACATGCATACATATGTACCTATGTACTTGATATATTTACATATATTAACATGCACACTTAACGAATGAGAAAAGATTCATTACTATAGACAACCACCTAGGCAAAAATTCACCAGTATAGATAACAAGAACCTGTTCAATTAAAAACAACTCCTGGGCTTCCCTGGTGGCGCAGTGGTTGAGAGTCCGCCTGCCGATGCAGGGGACACGGGTTCGTGCCCCGGTCCGGGAAGATCCCACATGCCGTGGAGCGGCTGGGCCTGTGAGCCATGGCCGCTGAGCCTGTGCGTCCAGAGCCTGTACTCCACAACGGGAGAGGCCACAACAGTGAGAGGCCCGCATATCGCAAAAAAAAAAATTCCTAATGTATACAGAATTAAATTAATGAAATTATTCAACATCTGACTAAGAGAGACAATATTAGCATTAGGCAATGGAAAGAGTGGAATTAGGACTCAGAGAACTTAAATTTCCTTATGTATAAAATAGAAATATCCATCTTCATCTCTCCTATTTAATGAGTTATATTAATAGGAGTTATTTAATAAAGCTATTTTTAAAATCCAATTACCAATGCGTGATGTGTGATAAAGAAACTTAAAATTTTTTAAGTGTCATCAGACAACTGAGAATTAAGAGACATCTCCAAATGACTCCTAAATTAGAATGTACATCTTTGGAAAGATGTTTTGGTTTGCACACAAGGCTATTCACCTTTTCACCAAGTCACTTTTCATACGGAGCAATGTCCAAGCAAAGATTTACCAGCTACAGTAAATAGAAGTAGCATAGAAAATTGAGACATAAATAAGTATACTTTATTTTTAATTAAAATTCTTACTTATTGGGCTTAGTTTAGTACACCTGAAGAGCCATGTACTTTCATTCTTCATTTTTATACTTGTATTTCCACCTACATGTTACTCTTTTGTTTGTTTCCTTCTGAAGATTGCTTTACTATCTGACATCTTAGATACACACTGTTGTTTTCTAATATTTACCAATATTTAAATTAGACTTATTTTTCATTCGGGACTATTTTCCATCTGGTAAATTCCAGTTAAGACTGTCTGAAAGACTCAGAACATGTTTACATATTGCCTAGTATGCAAAGACATGCTAACATCTAGACCTTAATCTCTGCTAGAGTTCCTCTTTCAAGTATAATGAAACAGGGACTTTAAGTAATTATCTAGATAAGTTAGACACACATTTGAGCTCTTTTGAGTTAATCCTCCAAGTAAAATATTCTGAAATTCATTCCATTTATGTTTAAATTCAGGAATCATTGCAAAGTGACTGAGGTTCTTTTATACGTTTGAGCTATTCAAGCCAAATAATGTTTCATTTGAATAATCTTAAAAATGCAATTTATTGCCTTTTATCATAATTGTATAAATGGTTAAATCAGAAGTCATTTGGTAAAGTCATTTGATGAATTTGTAGAAACGTTACAGCAAAATAACACTATTTAGATTGATGATATTTATAATCAAAACGGATAAGAAGCCTCATCAGAAAGTTCCTAATAAAGTGTTAAATTGTCCTTAAACTTAATATTCTTCATCTCACCAATCACACTATTCAGAAACACGAGTCCCACTATACCAATAGTAAAACTTATGCTATGAGTTTGTGTATTTTTATAAACAGTCTCCATTCTTTTTATTGCTATAGAATTGCTTGCAGTTAATTTTATTATTAATTTACAATTATTATGAAAACCCTGTACACTCCATAAACTATCCCTGTATCTTAACAAATACATGCACTAGCAAAGAATCATTAATCCAATATACCTAAGGAATTGGATTAATTAGGAATTAATACCTAATTAATTCCTTATGTGAAGGAATTAATTAAAATGACAGTATATGAAGAGCCATTTTGCTCTGTGTAAAATTGTTTTTCTAAACATAGCAAAACAATTCAAAGTACTTTGGCATATAAAAAAAGAAGGAAACTGCAAAAGATGAAGATGTGACGTCAACAATAAAAACCATGTAAAATATAACAAAGTAAGTACTTTCAGGGTGAGGACAGACATGATTTACAGATATATATTCTTTTGTGTTTAGTTTGGTCAAAAGCTGAGTATCGATTCCTGTTTAGAATGGGAATTATTTAGGACACCAGAGAAATTTCTTAAATGGCTTTTTTTGTGCAAGAAAATTAAGATATAACTTGTAAGGAGAAAAAAAAAGTCAGTTTAAGATGTAGAAAAGTAAACATTCCAGAATGTAATCTCGTTCAATTGAAAAAAGAAAGCAACGTTTGTATTTTTGTACTTACGACTTCAGTAATTGTCTCTCTTCCCATAAATAGTGACTGAGCATCTACAGCATGATGAGCAGTTTCACTATGTAATGCCAGTCACCTGATGCACGCGGATACCTGACAGATGCAGTTCCAATCTTCCAACGACTCACAATTCAGTAAAATATGAACAAGTCGGTAAGCCATTAAAGCCACGGCAGCACAGGGGGAAGAATCCCAGAGTGGATAAGAGGGCTTCATAGAGGAAAAGCATCTAAACTGAGACTTCAAGAATGAGGAGAATTTAGCTAGACGAAGACTCCAAAGTAGTAGGTACCACTGGTATATCGAACATACGAACGGTAGCAGGCATGTTCATGAAACCGGACTGCCAAGTGGCAAGGGTAGAGGAAAGGGAGAAGAATCCTGGAGAGACAACCAGGTATTGGAGCATGAAGAACTTGCAACCTCTGCTCCAAGGAGTTTACACACTTAATCCAGAAGCCAATAGGAAGTCAGTAAATGCTTTTAAGCAAGTGGCAAAAAATTGAGGTCACTGCACCTGGAATAAACTTACCCTGTGGTGTGGGAAGTAGATCAGAAGTGCTCATTACTAGAAACTATTGCAGTATTTCAGGTCTAAGATGATGATGACCTAGACCACGTAAGTAGCAATGGGACGAAGAGATGTATATTTATTGAAGAACTACTCAATGCACATAATGACTAAACTTGTAATACTCAGATATTTGTATACTCAAATATTCTTTAGCAAGTATCTCCTACAAATGCTACTTATAGCTAATTAAAATATTCATAGGAAGTGAAACATGTGCCCATATAATTTTAATTATATTTTAATTTTATTGTTTTCATATAAGGACCAATCAAAAATTATTTTGATTTTTTTTTACCTGTTGAAAGAGCTTTATTTGAGATCATAATTAGTGAGTTCTTCAGAGTTACTAAAAGATGAGTAATCTGAAAATTTTTAGACGTCATACCTAAGTACAAATATAGTGTAATTATGATACAAGCTGTTATTTACTGTTAACGTACATGCATTTATTATGAAATAAGAAAGCCTCCTCAGCCTTACTTAGAGAAGTTAGTGAAATCTCTGCTTGAGATAAAAATTAGGGCTGAAAACTGCCACTGCTTATATCGTTGATCTTGTATTTTAAAGCAAAATGAGTCATAGGGGAAAATGAGGAACTTCGACAGCTTAAACATAAACTAATATATTGTCTCATCTTCCTCCACATAGTTCTTTCTTTGTGGCTTTCACTCTCTTGAGTGGTTTTATTTTAGCATCCTGAAGAAGAAATTGAAAAATGTCTTTTTTTCTTAAAAGAGAGAGAAGAAAAAGATAGGTCATTTTGTCTCCCAAATCTGCGAGAATTGTATTTATCAACATACCATATCAAAGTCTGCAGTTTCCAAATCAGACTTCTGTGAAATGTTTTATTAACATATCTAAAGTGTGCATGTCCTTTCATCTCTTTCAGTCTTTGTGCATATACTTACGTATCTAACCTTTCTACAGGTACCATAGTGGGGGTGAAAAAGAAAATATAGTTCTTCTCTCAGGTGGTTTCATCTCTCAAGTACAGAGTGGAACCTGTGGGTAGGGGTATTTAAGTAGTGAATTTTCTCTTCTTTTAAGTCATTTCCACATTCATATTCATTTTCTTTCCTGGTATATTCCCTAAATACATGGGTTTTGCTGATATCCTGAAAATTTTAATTTCTCTTACTATTTTTATAGGTGTTAATACTATTATAGTATTTTCCATAGGATTACAGACAGCATTTTTTTTTTTCACTGAAACATCATCAACATTCTTTCCACGTGTCTTCACTTAGGCTAAGTGATACTGAGTCACATTGCAACACCAATGGGCTCCAGGTAACGGAAGAGTGCACAAGGATGGGAAGCATTTTGCCCTAATGGATCATTGTGCAATCACAGGAAAAAGAGTCTTTTATAATAAAGCAAAATATATCCTACTATGGGACTGCATCAAGTTCATGAATAAGGAAATCAGATGTGAGTCTATTTATTTGTATGAATATATTATACTTTCTATTTTATGGCCAAGAAGTAAAAGAGTGAATTTTTTAAACAGCTTCCCTGGGCACTCATATGCATTGGCTTCTTTACCACAGAGATGGGGGAGAAAAAAAAAAAGAGGAGGAAAGTTGACTATAAGAATTACAATGAGGAAACTAGCTTAACAAACTTTACTGAATGGTAAGGTGTAAGTAAGAGCGGATCTTATTACGTTGTTATTTAAAAACGTTTGTTGTGGCGATTTTTACTTCTGTTTGCAACTTTATGCTTCTGTGAATATCTCTCTAAACTAACCTTTCTTTCTTCTCTGAAGTAAAGGTTCCAAAATAGAAATTATTTATTATTAAATCCCTTTAAAATCTCTGAATATGAGTCATAAATGTATATTCCAATACCTCTCTCTGAAAATATTTCTCTGTCTTATCTAGATACAGTTGAAAGTATAAGAAGATAATCTGAGGAAATCAGATCATCTTGTGTTCAGTTTGTATTTTTAAAAGGTGAAATTTTTCTAAAGAATATAACTTCTTAGCATAAGAATGAGCAAGATAGTAATTTCTATTTCCTTGGACCGATAAGTTTAATATTTAACTCAAGTCTTAGACTTGATTTATGGTAACACACATCAAAATACAAAAGAAACCATGTGAGGCAACCAAACTGCCTAATGACAGGTATCAGATAGGCAAATGGTGTCTAGAGGGGCCTGCGTTCGAATTCTGGTTCTACTACTTACTGGCAAATGAGACCGTATATAAGTCCCTCAAGATTTCTGTGCATAAGATTACTTTCTCAGTTTTTAAAATGAGGAAAATAATATGCAGGGTAGGTTTTAAAATTAAAGTAATGCTTTTCAGTGAAGTGCCTGACTTGGTGTCCAGCACCAAAATATGTTGGTTCATCTCTTTCTTGATTGGGAAGATTATTATAAATTATCTATGAATCTCTGGAATAAGAACAACTTTTCTCAGTCTTTGAATTATCAGGCAATTAAATTATACATAAGCGGTCAATTACAATTTTATCCCTTTTAATTGAATACTTACATTTTTTTCTGAAGAGATATATAAGCTATATAGCATATTTTCTTCAAAAGTTTTCTAGCCATAAGATAAATTTTAATTATTTTAGAAACTATTAAAAGTTCATGCATGGTAAGACCAAGAGAGATAGTGTAAAGATTGTTAAATCTCAAAACATAATAAGAATAAATGAGTAAATAGGTTATAGGGGAGCAAAATTTGCCGCCCTAAAATGTGTCTCTTTGGCATGAGGATTAATTTAGGCTGACTATTTTTAGAAGCAAAAGACTCAGGAAATGTTTCTTGTTATCTCCTCCTTAACTACCTAAAAGAATTTAAAGGTCCTGTTCCCAGAACAGAGCTATCATCAGTGATACCTGACAAGAATATGGACTGGGTGTGATGGGAAAACTCTGCAGGACCTGAAGATCAGAGTTCACCCTGTGTCCCATCTTTACGTGAATTGCCTTCTTCCCTTTTGAAGTCCCAAACCACTGCCCCCAATATCCTCTTTTGTCTTTAGCTGAAGATGGTATTTAAGATGAGGGCGTTAGCCATTTTGGTGAGTTACTCAGGTTTCCTGGGTCTCTCCCATGTATACATGTTATTAAAGTTTGATTTTCTCCTGTTAATCTTTCTCATGTCAATTTAATTCTTAGACCAGCCAGAAGAATTTGGAAGGGTAGGGGGAGATTTCTTCCTCCCCAACAAGGTAAACCATAAAATAAGTGTAGTCTAACAAAGTTCTCATTTTTCCTATAATAACTAATTTTGACATATCAAATTTTATTTTCTAAGAGAGAAACACAACTACTTATCCTGGCATTCAGGAATATCTTGCTCAACCTAGTTTTATTGTTTTATTACCCAATGTTCCAACTCTAATACCTGTTCTTTAGTCAGATGACTATTCCTCTGAGACATATTCCCAGCATCTTTCAAGATTGTGGCCATTTTAAAATGTAACCTTAATTTTTTGGCTCTCCTCCCATTGGCAAGTATGCTTTACGTCCCTTCCTATAATATATTAGTCAGCCATGTGATTGTGTCAACCAGTTGAGTACGGCAGAAGTGATTCTATGTGATTTGCAAGGCTGGTCATGAAAAGTCATGCAGCTTCCATCTGGTTCTCTTGAAATCTTTGCTGTGGCAAGTGATCTATTGAGAAACTCCCTCTAAGACCAATAAGCCTATGTGTGAGAAGTCCAATACAGATGGAGAAGCCATGTGTTCCAGTCAACAGTCCAAGGTGAGTAGAACTTTCAAGCCATCACATTCCATCCACCAGACATGTGAGTAAAGGAGTCTCTAGGTGATTGCAGCCCAAGGCAAGGGGCTCATCCCAAGCCCTTTGTGTCTTCCTAGCCAAGGCCTTAGACACATGGAACAGAGACAAGCTATCCCTGCTTGGCCCCCTTCTCAAGAGGTGGGCCTCTACCGTCTTGGGAGATAATTTCCCCTAAATAGTCTTACGTTTCAGCGTGGTCCAGGCCTTGTGAGCAAATGGCACTGAAAGGATGTTTGCATGACAAACTTGAAAGCTGTAGAGAATCTCTAAAAACAGGAACCTCCTGGAGGATTTAGTCTTAATGCCCTTCCTTTCTCCTTCCTAGAGATATTTGCTTATATCCAAGGGTAATGAACCTCTCGCCTGTTCCCCCCACCACAAAAAAGATTTACTTAATAAGTACATCTCTCTCCTTCTGGAGAGGAGATGGGTAGGTGTACGAGCAAGCTATACCTCCAAATCTCAGTTTTGGGTTTGGCTGTTATCATATTGCTCTGTGGGGACTGGGACTCTGGCTTGCTGCATTTTGCTATGAGTAATCAGCTGTCTGTTCCTCTGATCCAGAAAGGTTTCTGTCTCCTGCCAATACACACACTCACTGTGGTTAGGCTTGTTTGTTTGCATGTAAATGTAGTGAGTTTGAGGGACTTGGGAGCTGACCAAGGAAATATATGTGACCACGAGGTGGCAGTAGCATACAATAAACTTTATTTGGGTGGTGTTTTGACAGGTTTGTATGGATGTGGCGGTAGGGTGACGGTTCTCAAGGAGACCTTCCAGAGGTCATAGCATGGGGCCCACTATCCAGAAAATAAGAAAGGCAAGGGAACTTCTGGGAGGGAACAAAATCAGAGAAGGGGTTCACTCGTCTACATGCTGTCAACTAACAGCATCATGGGGGGAGGGTCTCTGGGTCAGAGAACTCTGAGGGCAGCAGTAGCTTGGGGTCATTTATAACCCTAGGGTTTGTCTTATCTATGGCTAGCAGATTTGAAGCACAGTTTCATGGGATATTCAAAGTAGTTTCAAAATGGCTTAAAATATCTTTTACTTGGGCTGGCTTTAAAACAACTGGGTTGTAAAAATTTGAGTTTGGTACCGACAGGTTTTTGAGCAAATGGGCCCCCCACCTGCTGTGAATTAAACATAGAGCCAATATACAGGGATCATCTTTGGCTCATTTATATAACAGGTGGATAACATTTCAGACCTTCTACAGTTTCCAGCTTAATATACCCTTGACTTGAAACTGGATAGACTTGTGTCTGTTTTGACCAATAGACAACAGCAGAAGTGATGCTACGGGGCTTCTGATACTAGGCTATAAAAGGCCATCCACTTTCTCCCTTGGTCTCTTTGCTTTGCTGACACTCCCACTCTAGATCTCCCTTTCAGAGACCAGTCACTACACTGTGAGAAGCTCAGATCAAATGGAGAAGCCATGTGTAGGCTCCCTGGATGGCAGTTCCAACTGAGTCCTGATTTTGAGGCATCTCAGTCTACACAGCCAACATATGAGTGACATAGCCCACACATGATCTACTCTCAGGCATTTGAGGGTTCCAGGCTGTGGCCTCATAAATCATATAGTGAGGAACAGAGACAAGACATCTCCACTGTGCTTGGCTGAATTCTTGCTTCAGAGTCGGTGAGTAACATAAAATGGTTCTTTTTTAATCCATCAAAACGTGGTGGTGTGTTATACAGCAATAGAAAATTGGGGGGAAAAATGTAGATTAAATCCTATTTCTTTTGTGAACCTGTGCATAAGAATTTCTTCGAATGTGTTCTTGATGGTTTTTATTTTATTTATTTTTTTTTAAGAATCAATTCTATTTATTTATTTATTTTTGGTTGCATTGGATCTTCGTTGCTGCATGCGGGCTTTCTCTAGTCGCATGGAGAGGGGGCTACTCTTCGTTGCAGTGCACGGGCTTCTCATTGCAGTGGCTTCTCTTGTGGAGCACAGGCTCTAGGCACACGGGCTTCAGTAGTTGTGGCATGCGGGCTCAGTACTTGTGGCTCGCGGGCTCTAGAGCACAGCCTCAGTAGTTGTGGCGCACAGGCTTAGTTACTCCGCGGCATGTGGGATCTTCCCGGACCAGGGATGGAACTCGTGTCCCCCCAATTGGCAGGTGGACTCTCAACCACTGCGCCACCAGGGAAGTCCCCCCTTAATGGCTTTTAAACTTCTAAAGCATCTGTGAGTGGTTTCAACAACTATTGTCTTTATTATTGTTGCTATTTTACATGTGCAAATGCAAATCTCTCTATATATATTATATATTATTAGAGGGAAGACTATAGCAAATAGTCTCCTTCGTTGAGCTGTGCCAATACTAAATTGTAATAGTGTGATAGGTTAATTCAAATAAAAGGAAAGGATTAGATAATGCATAGAAAATACTACGTGGAAAAATGGAGAAAGTGTATATAAAAACATGACTTAACCTAGCCTTTATTAATTGAGCAATTCAGTGCTTTAAATACTATATATTTTGATAGCATCAATGCAGTTCCTTAAAACATATTAATAGCATATAAATAATACAGAATAATGAAATAAGGCCTGAGATGAGGTTAAATATTGCTTCCTTTTCAAGGAATAATATAGGGTTTGAAAATATATCAGTTAGTTTTTGAAAGCACAACTATTTAAAGTATTGCTGTGTTTCACAGCTAGTTAATAGCAAAAATGGATCTGTTACCACTCTCTGAACTCCAAATTCATCATTTTAATTTTTCCAACTCACATCCAGAAAATATTTCAATGCTCAAGTTATTTTGGTTACTTGATTTGCACTTAAAAATAAATGCTGGGCTTCCCTGGTGGCGCAGTGTTTGAGAGTCCGCCTGCCGATGCAGGGGACGTGGGTTCGTGCCCCAGTCCGGGAAGATCCCACACGCCGTGGAGCGGCTAGGCCCGTGAGCCATGGCCACTGAGCCTGCGCGTCCGGAGCCTGTGCTCCGCAATGGGAGAGGCCACAACAGTGAGAGGCCCATATACGGCAAAAAAAAAAAAAAATGCTACTTTCCTTCTTTATCAAAAGATCGAAATTCAGATAATTGATGATACAAAATCAATTTAACATTACTAAATGTTAGAAAGAAAGTTAAATAGTAAAAGACTTCAATATACTATCAGTACTTAAGAAATAGTGTGGTTAGACTTAACTTTTCATTATTTTATAATATTCTCTTTTTGTATCTGCTCTAATACGTTTTGTTTTGATTGGTTATTTTCTCCCATATCTATTTGCACTCTGAAATTATCTTCCTTTCTATCTGGAAAATTAATGAAAAAGGTACTCATTGGTCCCTTTAAATAAATCTCCTTTGAATTCATGTTACTAAATGATGGCTCTTTTAAATAGGCCAGCCCCTTGAATTCAAATGGGAATACAGATAAATTAAGCCTTTTTCATTTAAACTCTATTGACCTGATTCTACTATAATGTATTTTCGTAAACACACATCTGTTGTTTATCATGAAAGACTAAAAGTGTATTATAATTAGAAATCTGCCAGTAATTTATTTGCTCCTTAACCACCTGCTTCATACAGGATCATATTATCTTGTGATATAATATTCTTTTATTACAAAAATAAAGTCTATCCATGAGAACATTATCCCATGTTTTAAAAATCATCTTGGTTTTAGTATGATACTTATTTTCAACCAGTGCTTTTGCATCACGTTGGCAGTAGTTTTGCAAGCAGAGACTTGTTTATTGAAAATGTTCTATTATATTAATGATGTCTTAATTATATAATAAAACAACTATCTTGGTCAATCAGATAGCTCAGTCATTGTACTTTATTATTCCCTAACATTAAAAATATAATCTCTCAGAAACACTGTTTTATCAACTTTTCTTCACTTAAAAATTACCTTATTCCCAAACAAATGATTATGATTGTAAAATTTTTGCTCTGAGTAGAAGCCACTGCTAAGTTAAAACATAAAAATGTTAATGAGTATGTTTAAAGGACTTACTCACCAGTAGGATTGGCATTACCTATTGAGTTTAGTCTTTAAGATTTAATATAAACTAAATTATAGAACAGGTAGACTGAGCACACACTTAAAATAACAATATATGTGGATCACAAATAAAGAGAAAATGATATTACAAAGATAAGAAACGTTTCAAAATTTTATATAATCTAGAATAGTGTTTTCAGGCACTGGTAAAAACCTACAGAGAGTAAATTGGTTCCTTCAAAAATTCCAATTGATACAATATTTATATCATTTACTGTATATTGCTTCCCTGACAGGTAAATTATGTATAGCTAGACAGAGATGCAAGGACATTTTTTTGAGTTCTCTTTAAAAGATACTTCAGAGATATTTGAGAAAAGACATTGGATAAATCAAAGGTTCAGAACTTTAGAATTCAAGAATTCAAATAACTAAATGCAGAGCCAAATAATTCAATTTAGATTATATTATTTTTCTATTGGATCTGTAATTTGACATGCGGAGGTGAGTGTGGAGACCAGAAAGCTTCATTCATGGGTAATGAGACGAAAGCAGTAATTAAACAAAAATAGAGCCAGAGAGTGTTTTCTAGATATGATTTCTAAGAATTATAGAATTCTGGGTTTAAAAATGTTTATTTCCCCATTGAATTAACTTGTCACATTTTGGAGAGACCATATATGTGTGCATCTATTTGGGAACTATCTATTCTGTTGCAATAAAACTTATTTCTGGGCTTCCCTGGTGGTGCAGTGGTTGAGAGTCCGCCTGCCGATGCAGGGGACACGGGTTTGTGCCCTGGTCCGGGAAAATCCCACGTGCCGCGGAGCGGCTGGGCCTGTGAGCCGTGGCCGCTGAGCCTGCGCGTCCGGAGCCTGTGCTCCGCAACGGGAGAGGCCACAGCAGTGAGAGGCCCGTGTACCGCAAAACAAACAAACAAACAAACTTATTTCTATCCTTGCACCAATAACACATTGCATTGATTAAAGTAGCTTCATATTAAATCTTGAACTCTAGTGGTGTAAGTCCTCATATATGTTATTTTTTTTTCCAAATTATTTTGACTATTTTGGGTTTCTTTTACATTTCTGTATGAATTTTAGAATCAGCTAATATAATAAGGAGATTTTATACAGATTATTTTGAATACATAGATTTATTTGGGCAAAATTGACATAATACTGTTGAATCTTTTGATATATGAACAGAGCATAGCTTTTCATCTATTAGGTCTCTTTTAATTTCTCCCCCAAGATGTTGTAGTTTTCAGTGTGAAGGTCTTGAATGGTTTATGCTTTTGTAAACAGTATATTTTAATTTTCAAATTGCTTTATAAATTTAAAAATATGTAGAAATATAAGAACATAGAAACCCAATTACTTTTTTTTTGTATTGACCTTATATCTTATGTCCTCCTACACTGACTTATAAAACATGGTAGCTCTTTTGTATCTTGTGTATAGTTATATGCATACAGCCACAACACAACATCTGCAAGTAAAATAGGTTTTATTTCTCTCTTTTCAATCTTTGTTACTTTTCTTGCCTTATTGCACCAGCTAGCTCCTCCAGTAAACAACTGGATAGAAATTGTGGAAACACACATCCTTGCATTTTTCCTGATTATATGTGAAAAGGTATTCAGCCTGTGGAGTTTTCCCAAATACTGTTTATGAAATTTACTTCTTTTTAGAAGTAATTTAGAAATTTACCTCTATTTCTAGTTTTCTGAATGTTTTTTCCATGAATGTGTGTTGAATATTTTCAAAATGTTTTCTGCATCAATTAAGATGATTATATACTATTTTTCCCTAGTCCATTAATATGATGAATTATGTTGATCGATTTTGAATTCTAAACTAATCTTGTATTCCTGGAATACATGTTCTGGTGGTCCATTACTGAAAAACAAACCACACAAACTTAGTGTAATAAAATAACCATTTTAATATGTGTATCTTTGGCTAAGGAATCAGAACATGGTGCATTGGAGATAACCTTTTCTCTAAAAGGGATAGAGAAGCCAAATCAAACTCACATTAGACTCTGACATAAGTGAAAAATAAACCTCAATTGTATAAAAAGCTGATATTTGGAGGTGGTTTGGTATAGCAGTTAACTTATTTGTGGAAAATAATGTTACCAATCCCATAGAGTTGTTGTGAGAATAAGTTAATAATTATAATGTACTTAGACAAGTGTGTGACACATGCAAAGCCCTGTCTGTATATGCATTTGTTTTATGAAATAAAGATAAAGCATTAAGTGCATCCTGATTTAGTTCATTATATCGTTTCCAAACACGTTCTGCTTGGAATACGTATTTCATGTCAATTGCATCATCAATTTTAGTTCCAACATATTTCTTACATGTAACTCTTCTTTACACACTTACTGTCAAAATCCTAGAACTTCATGTAGGTCAGGATTTATCAGTCTTGGTACTATTAACATTTGGGCCAGATAATTCACTTGCAAATGGTAGTGGTGGTCATGTGGCACGGGGGCAGGGGGGAGCCCTGTGTATCATGCGATATTTTACCACATCCCTGACCTCTACCCACTAGCAGATTTCCCAGTTGTGACAACTCAAATATGTCTTCATATATTGCCAAATGTCTTCCAGGGAGACAAAACCACCCACAATTGAAAACCACTGGTATAGAAAGAATAGAAAATAAAAATGTTTGTTTGTTTTTATGCATGTCACACATTGTGCTGTTGCCTATAATAGAAATGGCTCTAGCAAATTTTTAAAAAATATTTATTTATTTATTGGCTGCACTGGGTCTTAGTTGTGGCATGTGGGATCTAGTTCCCTGACCAGGGATTGAACCTGGGCCCCCTACATTGGGAGTGTGGAGCCTTAACCACTGGAGCACCAGGGAAGTCCTGGCTCTAGCTAATTTAAACAGAAATGTATTTAATGCGAGGTACTTACAATTGTTGAAAGGTGGACCAGGCTCCTAGGAAATATTACTGAAACAGCACTGCAAAACTTGTACACCAGAAATCTGGTGTCTCTGTCATTACCTAAAATTAGGGAAATCAAAACCACTGCCTCAGATGCTAGTTCAAGGTCATACTATCTCAGGCTTAATCAATGGTAGCAAAGTAAATAATCCATGCTGTGCCTCTTACAGCCACAAAACCAAAAGAATACATTAGGATTTCTTATATCACTGAGGAAAAAAATACTTCAGATGTCTCCACACGTGACCTAACCAGCAGAAAGAGAAGATATCTAACTCTATCTCATTCTTCTATGTCACTAAGAGAACATGGCTCCCGTTGGCCTGTGCACTAGACCTGGGCAATCAGAGACACCCTACCCTCTCCCTGATCCTTGAAATGTATGTTCCACCTGCTGTCCCTTTACTAGGAGATACTTCAAGGATGCAGCTTTCAGGGGACTTCCCTGGTGGTCCAGCAGTTAAGACTCCGAGCTCCCAGTGCAGGGGGCCCAGGTTTGAACCCTGCTCAGGGAACTAGATCCCACATGCCGCGACTAAAATATACCGCACACGGCAACGAAGATCCCATGTGTTGCAACTAAGACCCAGAGCCACCAAATAAATAAATAAATATTTTTAAAAAAAGGATGCAGCTTTGAGAGAATAATGTGTTATTGAGATCTAGACTGTATATATGACTGAACCCCGTTAGGGCTATATAAACTCTTAAGATTCTATATGAATTCTTAAGATTCTAGTGGGTATGTATGGAAATCTACCTGTCTTGCTGCCACCTAAGACAAACCTCATATGTAAGTTTTATTGCTTATTAAAACTATCACCTACCCATCTGGAGTGGTCTCTTTCTTCAGTCTCTCCTTGCCCTCCATGAACAGGGGCCAGTTTCAAATTTTCCTCTGGGGAACTTCTGAGCTTATGAACCAACAATCGGCTAGCCAGCCAGGAGACCAAAGAAATGGGCCTTGGGAAAGAGGCATCTGTGGGGAAAATCCCATGTTGGCTGTTGACCTTTATGTGGGGAGGGGTGGCCCATAAGTTAGAAGCTTGTGGACTGCCACATGAGCGCGGGGACACCCGAAAATGCCAATCGTTTAATGCATTTGTTGAGGAACTGCACAGAGCACACTCTGGGCAAAAAAGCGAAATAAATGCCTACCACAGGGGATTGGCCTCTGCTGTGAGCAGTTTGGCTGGAGGCTGAAACTCGAGTTAGAAAATTAGAAGAAAAGCTGAGGTAAAGAAAGACATGTGGTCGTTCACCACTCTGCTAGCTTCAGGACTGCCAGACAAGACGGGAGAGCAGGATAATAAATTGGAGAGCTTAGAGTGCCATTTTGCAAAGCTAGGACGGTGCTAGCTGCTGTGGATAAAGATCTGAGTGCTTGTGACAAAGCCTGACTGGGACGCTAAGAGGTGGAACCCCTGGGAAAGGGAGGAAAGCTAAGGAGGATGTGGTGACCGACAGTGAAATGCGTGAAGCCTCGCATGCCTTCTGATCTCTAATACAAAGGAAAGGAAAAGCACAGCAACAACCCCAGCCAGGCGGGCAGCTCACAATTCAAAAATGGCTCACGGGGCTTCCCTGGTGGCCCAGTGGCCGATGCAGGGGACACGGGTTCGTGCCCCGGTCCGGGAAGATCCCACTGCCGCGGAGCGGCTGGGCCCGTGTGCCATGGCCGCTGAGCCTGCGCGTCCGGAGCCTGTGCTCTGCAACGGGAGAGGCCACAACAGTGAGAGAGCCGCGTACCGCAAAAAAAAAAAAAAAAAAAAAAAAAGGCTCACGATGAGACAGTATATGCCTGCTGAGCTTACTGATATAGCTGCCAAGTTCCAATAAAAGACCAGGGAAAGTATTCAGGCATGGTTAGGGCAGCTAAAAGATTGGGGGAAAGTGCGGGGGGTGGTGGCATTTTTCTCAGCGGGCATGAGGCAGAGAAAATGAGGAAGATCACGACCCGCTCTCCAGCAGTGCCTGCTTGGAGCTCGGGGAATTCAAGGTACTCTTCGCAGATAGATTGGGTTATTCTATCCCGCAGGGAGCCGTGACCCAAAGACGAGGATCTCCCTGAGCACATGGGACCCCGGAAATCTAAAGAGGAGGCATAACAAATTAGTAGGGAGTTGGGAATGAAACAGGCCATCTGTGCTCCTTCTTTGAAGGCCCTGATCAGGCCCCATTCATTGCAAGAATGAGAGACAAGGTACTCCAGTCCACTTCCAGCGCCTGATATCCATGTGGAACCCAGGTGTAGGACAAGACATTTATGATGTAAGAAAGTCCATTACTGATCTGGGGAAAACTGACAAATCCTGGGAACTGGTATGAGCTAGAGGAAAGATCCAAGACAGAGGGGAAACTCAAGAAGGCAAAAGTCTATCCCAATTGACTGTTAATGGGTCCAGTAAAAGTAACCCGGAAGCAAAAGTGATTTGACCTCACTGCCTCCAGGACCCCACCTGAACCGTTAGGCTGGCAAGCCAACGCTGTGTTGGTCGGCCTATGTTAAGACTTAAACCCAAACAATAGTTCAGACCTGCCCCTACTACCCCAGTGCCTCACCTGCTGCAGCAGAGACCTCAGGGATACAATCCTATTCAGGTGAGTGCCTCTCACACCCCAGGAATAGGATGCAGTCCAAGACTGTCTCCAGCTGATGGCCATTGGGGGCAATCAGAGGCCCCAGGTGAGCTCACTATTCACTGCTCCCCCAGCAATAAGCAAAAGATGATGGTTCCGGCTGACATCAGAGCTGAATGTACTCTAACACATGGTAACCCTCAGAATTTTTCTGGCCTCCCCAGCAGTGTACACAGCACTCCTCCAGGTAGAACCGCTCATGAAGAAACAGCATATCATGGAAAAAAATTTCCCTTCCTATCAGTGGGTGGATTGAGAATATGTTCCTTTGACCCACCTCTGCCACGGTTCATATTCCCACTTTGACTAAGTGGCTTGTCCGTTTGCAGCAGAGACATACCACGTCTGCCAGCCCACTCTCTCTAGAAATAAGAGCTCTCCTGGGCCCTGCAGCACATGCACATCCTCCAAAATCACCCTATTCCCCAACAGTGGCCCCTGCAGCCTGTAGAGAGGAAATGGGGGGAAATTCCCCCAGATGCCTGATATACAGATGGTTTAGCGGGGCAATGTGCCCACATGGACTGCAGTCACTATTTAGCCCCACCCTGACACCATCTGGATGGAAACAGGAATGAACCACAGCAGCCAAGGGCTAGGCTCAGAGCAGTTTAGCTGGTGATTGAGCGCTCATTAGTCCTGGCTGTCACCCCTCTGCACTGATAGTTGGGCTGTCCTAAGGGATTAGCCCCATGGCTTGGACAGCTGACAGCCCTTGCATAAGCCCTTATGAGATCATGATATACTGAAAGACATTTGGGTTTGCCTGTGCGAGCCTGAGGCAGCCTTCACTTTTCCATGACCCAGCTCATACCCCCTGGCAATTAGGAAGCTGATGCCTAGCCCAGGTACAAGCCCTAGCAACTGACCCTTCAGTAGACACAGTAGATTGGGTGCATAGGAAGAATGCCCACTGTAGTGCTCAGATAGGATGGTGCATTGCCAAAGATGCCAGATTGCCTTTGAAATTCAGTTACTTGGTTAACGCAGTAACCACATGTCATGTGTATTCTAAACAACACCCAAGGCACTGTCAAAGAAGCCTGGGGCTGTCCACTAGAGTTCCCAACTGGTGAAGAATCAGAAAATTGATTATACTGCTCCCCTCACTCTGAGTGAGGATCCTAAATACGCCCTGGTTTGTGTAGACCCTGCATCTGGCCTAACCCAAGCTTTTCCCTCTTGCTGTGCAAACCAGGCTGTTAGCATTAGGGAAGTAGAGAAACTGAGTACCGTGTACGGATATTCTCATTGGAGAGACAGTGATTGGGGGGGGGGGGTCACATTTTAAGGATCGCAATGTGCAAGATTGGGCAAAAACATAACATTGAGTGGAGGTTCCATCTCTCCTATAACCTGCAGGCAGCAGGGTTGGTAAAAAGGAAGAATGGAATATTAAAGCGGCGGATTAAATTACTCCCAAGTAAAACTACCTTGGCCGGGTGGACTAAAGTACTATTCCAGGGTTTAATACATTTGAATTGATCAGCCAGCAGGGCCTGTTGTCCCATATGCCAGATGGGGAACCCCTACCAAGATATCTAATATGGTGTAGGTATGCAGGTCATGATAGGTAGCCACTATCCCAAATTTCACTGTGGACCAACGTGCTATGCGGCACAGAACACCGAGCTCCATAACACCTGAAAGAGGCGTAATTTACTGGAATTTGCAATGGGACATCTCACTGAGATGGGCTGAGTTACTTTGTACCCCTAGGTGAAAGGGGACTACTCCATTGGCCCTTTGTCCTGATGTAAGTCAGACCTGTTGAAATGCATTATACCTGGAATGGAGTAGGCACCATTGAACTAGGGGGAAAAGATGAAAGTCGTGGTCTGGCAAATCCTGTCCCCAGTTCATCTCCTCAAGCCCAAGAGTGCTGCCTCCTTCAACTGGTATGTACGGAATACACCACCAGGTCAAGTTCCTAAGGCTGCAGCCACACTAACATCTAAGGATCAGGCCACTAGTATAACTCTGATAGAAGGGGAAAACCTTCCCATACAAGTTCTTACTAAATATCTGTCTTTTTGACCTTCGACTTTCTGCGGTTCCTGTGGTGTCTGGTCGCAGGATGGGCAACGGATGGAAACACCTGTCTACCGTGGGCTCACTTGTATGCCCAACAAAGAAATCAATCCAACTATCGTGTCTGTGGGCAGCTATCCCTCTCTAACTCCCTGTCAGGATTGCCATGGTGGGTATCACCACTCCAAAGAGGGGATTAGAAGTCACCAAAGCCACTAAGTCATTAAGGGAAACCAGCTGGGACTAGTACTCTTGATTCATCTGATATTATCAATACTGATCCAGAAAGCTGCCCCGCGGCACACACTTTCAATAACACTGTGCTTGGTATTTTTTTTTCTGTCAATCGAGTTATACCGGCAGATTATCAAACTGTTGCCTGGAAGCATCCTAAAAATACCACTGTCAGAGCCATGGATGGCTATGCTCAGACTTGGGGTAGGTTCATGTGGCTTACCCCACGTTATGGACATCTGAGCACTCGTGTACCCCTATGGTGGGAAAGGAAAAGGAACTCTAAACAGAACCAACCCACTTGTACCAGGTATATGAAATGAATATCACACAAAAAGATAGCAACTGGTGAAGGGAGGGACCATCAATATAGGGGTAGGGAATTTTTAAAAAAAGGGCTATCATGGGGTTGTATTAAATTATGTGTGTGAAAGTTTTGAAAATTGTAAAGCACTAGAGAATTTAAGAATCATTCAAGAAAAAAAAAAGTAAGGAAAAAAAAAAGGATAGTAACTGGTTTGGCACTGACTTGTGTGCTGCCGAGGTATGTATTGGGTATCCTTGACGGAGAAAACAATCGCTACGTGGAACAAATCTTTAGCTGTGGTTTCACCTACATGGTTGGGCCTCTGCACCCTGAGTTTCCCACTGTAACAAAAGTTGCCAACCTCCCTCTCCTCAAGGTCAGGTAGGCACGTTCTGTCTTCTATGATATAATCATTCGGCCGCAATCTTTGTTCCCTCTATTGGCCTGGAGGACATTAGAGCACATAGAGAAACCCTTACTAAATTCACCCAGCAAGCCTTGAATGATAGCCAGCAAAGCCTGTCCTTCCTGAACACTGAAATGTCTATAATGAGAAAATCTGTCCTCCAAAGTAAGATGGCCTTGGACATTACTACTGCCTCACAAGAAAGCGACTGTGCCGTTATCCAAACAGAACGCCGTGTGTTCATACCTGATGAGTCTGCTAATGTGTCATCTTTATTAAGTCACATCAGGACACAAGTGAACACCCTGAGTGATCCGACCCCCAGCCTAGGCAACTTAATAAATCAGAGGTTCAGACCACAGGGCTCTTAGTGGAAAAACACCATTACTCATTTTAGGAATCATTACCTTAAGCTGTGTTTTTTCTTGCATGTGTCTGTACTGTTGTATCTACCTCCAAGGCAGCCAGAGCGCCACCAAATGCGCCACCTTCATGCTACCGAAACCCCTTACTGACCCTGCTCAGGGCACATTGTGAAAAAGAGGAACTGTGTCAAAGTGTAAGAGCTGGTCACGGTCCTGAGGTCCTGATTGAAAAAGGTCATCAAGAGGACATAACTGCAGGTTGACCCACGTGCTAGACCTGTGCAATCACAGCCTTGCGAGATTAACGTGGTGCTGAGACTGACTACATCGGGACTGAATCCACGACTGAACCCCATTAAGGCCTCTAGATAAACAAGATTCTGGCGGGCATGTGAGAAGATCTTTTCTTGCAGCCACCCAAGACGAGCCTCCTATGTAAGTTCCCTGGCTTATTAAAACTACCACCTATTAATCTGGAGCGTGGTTTCCTCTTTCTTGGGTTTCTCCTTGCCCTCCGTGTATAGGGCTACTTTAAATCCCTCCCACACCTGCCCTGGTACTCCTGGGAACCAACAACATTCCAAATGTATAGAGCTGTGTCTGCTTAGCGGAAGCTAGGTCAAAGTGGAACTGAACTAAAAACCAGTCTGGGAACTGTAGTCTTTAGTTTTATAACCTCTAGCTTGAAGAAGGACAAAGTTACAATAGAGGTGAATGACCCACTCTGCACCGTCTGCCTGTTCGGTCCATTATAATAATTCATAATAAATGCTTACTCTACAATCTGAATCTAACTATGTTTCCAGACTTGTATCTGCACTTTTCCCTTTATGGGACCTGTATTCTAGTGAAACTGCCTTTTAACTAGTCTGCACACACTCAAGAGTTTTCTGGAGCGCCTATTTCGTATCTTTGTGATTTTGTTTTTTGGTTTGATACTTTTCTGTTACTTCGTTCCACTCAGATTCTAACCAACTTAAAAATACTTACTTTTTTTTTTTTTTTTTTTTTTGCGGTACGTGGGCCTCTCACTGTTGTGGCCTCTCCCACCGTGGAGCATAAGCTCTGGACGCGCAGGCTCAGTGGCCATGGCGCACGGGCCCAGCTGCTCTGCGGCATGTGGGATCTTCCCGGACCGGGGCACGAACCCGTGTCCCCTGCATCGGCAAGCGGACTCGCAACCACTGCGCCACCAGGGAAGCCCCAAAATACTTACTTTTAAGATAATGGATTAAATGTCATCTTATTTATCATTTCTTATTTAATTGTCCTAACAGAAAATATTTTATGACCTCAAGTTGTACAGATTGTTTATACCTCCATTAATAGAATTTATCATGTCTGCATTTCTCATGTAGATTGTATCTTCCTTATTAGTGTGAATTTCCTAAAATGCATCCTTGTATGAAAATGTGCTGAATGAATTTATAAAAATTATTAGGAACAGGCTATATTGTGGATGCATTAACTTTATTTGCTTTATAGTGTGAATACATGTATAAAAGCTAAACATTTATAAAGTAAGCAGCTCATGATACATGCTAGTGAATAATGTAATAATAATCTTTGAGTAGAACTCTTAAAACAATTCTTATTATTTAGATCCTGACTACTGCAACTGAACCAATAATCTAGAAGAGTATTAATGAAAGAAATAGGTTTTTTTTTTACTGTTTGATAAAAATATTTTTTAAATATTAAAAATTAAAATTTCTCAAATATTTGCATACTACCTACCAGTCATCATGAATTCTTCAGTGTGGAATTTAAGAACAAGTTTCTGCTAACTTATCATCCTGGTCACAACATCATGACTCTTCCCTGGTATATCAAAGTTAATCATGTTCCCTTATTTTATATTCCTATAGAATTATTTGTTACAATCATACCTGTTATGGAATAAAAGGCTGCCAACCAAATGAGAAAAAACAGAGGCTGTTTCTCCATCGATTGCTGTAGCAGGGAGTCAGCTACCATCACTTGAGCTTGGCAGAGACTCGAAGGCAGGCAGGGAGTGGGAAAGCTTTATAGTGAAAAAAAGAGAAGCCTTCACAAAGGTTCTGATTAGAGGTTGTTAGCGTAGTGGAAAATGTACCATTAGCTTTCTCTGTTCTTTTTCTGAGTTGAAAACAAAGGCAAAAATATGGAATGTGGCAGCTGTTGACCAAGTCCTGATGGTTCTGAGCATGCTGTTGCAGAAGTTGTCACTTGGCTTCCTGGGCTTCTAGGTGAGCATTCTATTGTCATAGATCATCTTGCCATTGCCTATTTGTATATTCATTCTCTCACTGTTGTAATTAACATGTTCTAATTTCTCCCCCTTCCAACTTTCATTTCTTCAACCAACAAATATTTATGGAGCACCTAGTATATGAATGACACTGTCAGGCAGTGTCTATATAATGACAACCCTCATTTCATAGAGCTTACAGTTCACACAAATAGTGTGCCAATGTTTTTTCTTTAGCTGGCCAGGGAGGTGAGGGGGACTGGGGTTGAAGTATGGACTCAGATTTGACCTTGTAACTGGAAGTTAAAGATATGACACATCTAGTCAAGTAAAGGGCACTGGCCAAATGGGGAGCCCTCTGAACAGATAGATAGCCAACTTGAAGCCCGGCAACTAGTAAAGTTCTTTGTGCATTGGAATCAACGCTAGATCATTCATATGGATACAGCATGGTGGCTTAAAATGAGACTGTTGAATTAAGTAGGGTCAGGTCATATTTGCAGAGAATTTAAAGAACTAGCTATTTAAAACAGAAGCAAATTTTAGAAAAGGGCTCACATTCAGATTGCGTGTGGCTAAATGGCATTCCCCTGCAGTGAGGAATAATAAGTCATGGTAAACCATGCTGGATACATTCCCTTTCTCAAACTCAAATGGTAGAGTCATTTTCAGATAAAGTTAAACACTTGGACCAGGAATATAAGAACTGACAAAAAATATTTTTTTTTCCACATGTAATGCCAAAGATATGTCCACGGATCCTTCCTGGAATTCTAACACTGGCTAATTTTATTCTTGATTCTACCTGTTTCCCCCAAATACTGATGCCCTCAATCACAGCAACTCTTGGAGCTGCTGGAGCTGAAAAGGATAAGCAAACACTATATTACCAAATAAAATAGACACAATTTTTACACGATCCGATGGTGGGAATTAGGCTTACACTGAACTGCAATCATGTGGTAAGAAGGTCTAATCATTCAACAGCTAAATCCAAGTTCTGCCTACTAGAATCAGGCCATTTTGATTCTGTAAATGTGCATGTGGGTAGAATACTATTAAAGAAGTGAATGAAAAACTCATAGATAGGAAAAAGGAAAACAGAAAAAGAAAAAAATCACCGAAATCAATGCAGCCACCAATGAAATACTGGGAAACTCCTAAGAAGAATTAGGTACAAATATTTAAAAATTGTGGAAGAGGAATTTCTGGTATATGGCACATAAGTTCTATTTTTACACTAGGCTGTAAGAAGCTTTACTCTGTGCATATACAACTTTCCTTATTAAAAACTATATTATGAAAAGAGAAGATATGTTTAAGAGGTATTTAAGTGATAAATGCTAACGGAAAAATATGCACAGAATGATCTCTTTTGTATTAAAAAGGATATAAAATGTAGCTATGGATATATATATTGAATATACTCATATGAATATATATTTGAATATACATGTATATATATATAAACACAGATATGAATAGATATATACTTAAGTGGGCATTTAAAAAGGTCTGGGTTTCAAAAAATAAAAGCAAATTTAAAAAAAGTAAAAAGGTCTGGGAAAATGCAGAGCAAATTATGGATCATGGTTACACATGGAGAGTGAAAGAATGAAATAGGGATTAAGGGAACTGGGAATGGGTGATTTCTAAGTTATCTCTATCTTTGTATTATTTGGATAATGTTTAACAATGAGCACTAATGTTCTATAATTTAAAATAAGGAAATGTGTTAAATAGGCATATGAAGGAAAGACATAATGTGATTAATTATGTAAAATTTCTGAGCAGAAAGAGAATACATCTATTTGAACAGACATCAGTGATACATTATAATGGGGTTTGGGACATAAAGAAAGTAAGGGATGAGGCCATGGTGAGATATTAAAGTCTATCATTTTGTAGAATTTCAAGTGTGTTTGTTAATTTTCTAATAGAAACAATTCTCCTAAGATATTATAATGATGTCTTCATCTTGAGAAAGGAAATCATTTCCCCGTGGTGTAATCTCATTTATGTTTTTGTTTATTTTATTTTTCAAAATACTCTTTAAAACTTCCATATATAAGAAGTGGTTGAAATAATTTACTGTTAGCATTTGACCTTGAACATAAGAATAAAACCCAAGATATGCTGTCTCTACTTTGTACACAGGGAAACAAGTGATCATATTTTAGTTATTCTAAGGAAATGATGCCATGTAAATACCGTTTCTTTTTATAGAAAACTACTGTATATGGATTTTTTTGACATCTTACTATAAGCTCTGGTTGCTTTTGTAGTGAAAACCTAGCAATTCATCTGAAAGGTCATTCAGGACTGGCACAATAATTTCAGCTGATCAAATCAATTATTTATACAATGAACTACAGTATGGTTCCCTCTAGAAATTACCTTATTATAGCTACTCACTCCCACTGAACTCTAAGAAAAGTGACATTTTGAAATACAAAGCTTATTCTCTTCAGTGAGCTTAATACGTATCAGCATCTCTCTGTAGCTCTTTTCTCTATTGAATAGCTGTCAGTCAGCAAGAGAGGGCCCATTCCCTAAGCACACTGCACAGTGGGTTTTCTTGACATGATAGAAAATTTTCCAGTTGGCAAGAGTAAAGATTGAAGGAGGTAAAGCTTTGGACTCAGCATGAAAGGTAATAGAGCTATTAGCCAAATACCAATTCAGATGCTGGCACTGCCCAACCAGGCAGCTAAGAAGGAGGTTTAATGTCCCATGGGGCACAAATTTTAGGAAAGTGTTTGGCAGATTAAAGCATGCAAATAGAGAGGGGAACATCTTTAAAAGAGAGCTTTTGGTATGGAAATCAGTGTCGTTTTAAATTAACAATTATACTGAGTATATAGAGAAGGTTTTTGCACAAAGGGGACAAGATATTGTACTAGTACCCAGATAATGGTATAATTACAAAAAAAAAAAAAAAAAACTTCTGCTACCATGCACTCTAGGTATGATAAAATAATCATATCTATGACCTCGAGGACCCTTACATTTTACTATATTCTCTGGTGTTGTATTTTTTATTATAAGAAGACTGACCTGCCTAATAGAGGCACTATAATAATCAATAATATTCAGAATTCTACATCTGTGCCTATTTAATTTTTATGCATAGGTGAAATTGGAGATTGCTCAAAAGACTTATATTTTTAAAATAATAATTTAAGAAACAAATGTTTAGACAGTCATCATAGCCCCATATCATGCTATAAGCAGGTATATCTTAGATGAGAAAAGACATTTTAAATGTGCTAAATCACATGACAAATTGGAGAGTGTATTAGTTATACAATGGTGTGCAAAAAATTTTACCTGAAAACTTAGCAGTTTAAAAAAATAAACCTGGGGCTTCCCCGGTGGCGCAGTGGTTGAGAGTCCGCCTGCCGATGCAGGGCACACGGGTTCGTGCCCCGGTCCGGGAGGATCCCACATGCTGCGGAGCGGCTGGGCCCGCGAGCCATGGCCGCTGAGCCTGCACGTCCGGAGCCTGTGCTCTGCAACGGGAGAGGCCACAACAGTGAGAGGCCCGCGTACCGCAAAACAAACAAACAAACAAACAAACCCTGTACTATTGCACCATTTCTTGTAGATCAGCAATCTGGACATAGCTCACCTGGTCCTACCGCTTAGTGTAGTCACAAGGCTGTAGTCAATGTGTTGGCTGGGATTGTAGCCATCTCAAGGCTCACACAGAGGAGAATGGGCTTCCAGTATCTCACATGGCTGTTAACAGGATTCAGTTCCTTGTGGGCTGTTGAACTGTGTAACTCAGTTTCCTGCTTACTGGTGGCTGGAGGCCACCTTTATTTCCCTGCCATGTGAGACTCAGGCCAGTTCACACCGTGTCGGCTGGCTTCCCTCAGAATGAATTGGCAAGGGAGCACAAGAAGGTAGCCACATTGTGTTTGTAACCTAATCTTAGAGTGGCATTCCATCAGTTTTGCAGTATTCTATCTGTTAGAAATAAGTAACTAGGTCCAGTCCACATGCAAGGACATGGATACCAAGAGGCAGGAATCATGGGGGCCATCTTGGAGCCTACCATAATGGTTTGGTAACCTAAGAATGGTTTCTAGTAGAATGGTGAATTTAAGACCAGGAGGAACATTTGTATATCATTAGATAAAAGCAAATGGGTAAAAAAAAAGTATCAAATTCTTATCTTAATTTTTCTTAATTTCTTTTTCAAACTTGATTTTCTCTTATGCAATGAATATAAAATTATGAAGCTGAAATTGTAAAGAGCTTAAATCACTTAAGGAAGTTGTATATATTGAGCAGTTCTCTACAACAATTTAAGAAAGAAAAACTTCAACTAGCCCTTACAGGTTATCACAAAAGATGTTCTTCAAAATGCAATTGTCTTGAATTTTAGACATGTTATCCCTAGAGCTTAGAAAAGACCATGTGTCCAACTAGCTCAGTTTAACAAAAATCAGTGACAGTAATATCATGAATAAATATAGACACCATCCACAATTCATTGTCAAGCCTATGCCATCAGACCAGCAAATGCATCTACCTATATCTGTTTACATATTAGACATCACTGTTACCAGCCAAAATAATGTAAGCAAGCAAGGAAACAAAAACATGATACTCTGAAAACAATGAAAACAAAAGCAACATATATTTATATACTCAAAATGTACAATTTTTTAATTGATTTTATTTTTATCTAATTTAAGCTATTTCAAATAAAAGATTTTGATAGAGATTCTTGACAAATAAGGGTCTATAACAGATTGTGTTGAAGAGAGGATTTTGGGGGGGTTTAGTCAGCACAAAGTAACACTTCTGTATGCTATTATGTTAAATAGTTAATACTTCTAGAGGTGAATTATTCATGCCACCAGAAAAGCAATAGAGATAAAGCTAACAGCCTGTTCCGATCACTATTATGTCTAACGGGTCTCCTGCTTCCGTTACTGCCCATCTATAATCCTACTCAACATGGCGGCTAGAATGATCCTATTAAAGTTTATGTCAATAACACTTTTTTTCCCCCACAGTGGAGTAAGGTAAGAAGCCATTGGTTAAATCCTCCAATGGCTCATTTTACCACATGGAAGAATAAAAACCATTGAAGTGGTAACAAGAACCTGCAACATCTTTTGACAATCTGCTCCAGACACAGTGGCCTGTTGGCACTGTTGGCGCCTCTTTTTGCAGATGCCATTTGACCAGAACATCTACACAGAGTGAAGAGCAAGACATGAAAATACCTTTCATGGAAAAACATTCCAGGCAGAGGAAGGAGGAAGTGTATAACCTTGAATTAATACAAGCAACTAACAAAGTAAACACATGATAGGAGATTAGGGAAAATTAGAGTTACTGGGGGCAAGAGTTTTTTAAAAATCTAAAAGCTTCATTGAGATATAAATGAGATAAAATTAACTACATATATTTAAAGCATACAATTCGATAAGATTTGACATACATATTTCACTTCCTTTCCACCTGGATATCCAAATTTTTCAGCACAATTTGTTGAAAACATTTTGTCCACCAATAAAATGTCTTAGAACATTTTTTAAAAGTCAGTTAGTCATATAAGTGTACGTCTATTTCATGAATCTCTTCTCTTTCATTGATCAACTTGTCTATTTTGATGCCAATACCACTGTGTGTTGATTACCATAGCTTTATAATATATCTTGAAATCAGATAATGTTAGCCTCTTGCATTAGTTTCTATTGCTGCTGTAATTTAGTCACTTAAAACAACAAGAATTTATGATCTTAGAGTTCTGGAGGTCACAAGTCTGAAGTATCAGTGGGTTAAAATCAAAGCATTAGCAGAGCTGTATTCCTTTCTAGAGGCATCAAGGGAAAATCAATTTTCTTGACTTTTACAACGTCTGTAGATCTTCATTTCTCTTTATTAGTATAGGTCTCCCTTGTCTGTTCTCTGTCTGGCAAACACTAGAGTTCTCGTCCTCCCCCAGATCTCAACTTTATCACCTCAACTTAAGCTGACTTCTGGGCTTCATTTGTGTTCCCCCTCCAAGTGCTAGAACCTGGAAACTCTATAGATAGCATCCTGGGGCAATTCCAGGGTCCCCTCATTTGTTTTACCCTCTATCAGTGATCAATGTCCTCTGTTGGATGTTATCCAGTATTTGAAAAAAATCGTTTTATATTCTTTATGCAGTATTTATTTGTTTAAAGAAGATGAATCTAGCCATTCTATTTCACCTTGGCTTTAAAAAAAAGTCTGTTTATACCTTCTTCATAGTTTTTATCTAGTTTTCATCTAGTCCCTTTCTACTCAATCAACTAAAGGGAACTGTCAGAGTTACACTATTTATGATTTAAGATCTATTCTATGATTTTGAGTCCCCCAAAGGCTAGATATGCCAAACATATTGCCAATTTCTCTAAGCAATATTGCCCATTTCTAGCCATCATCATCTGACAGATTCATGCTTTTGCAACGTGATCTTTTAGTCTTTTTTAAAATTGTTCTTATACACATAACACTCTATGCCCAATAATAACAAAATACTTGATATAGTTTGAACACCCTTGCCTATTTCAAGCTTTATCTTGTGCTCCTAACTTCACTGCCAATATAAACATCTTCTCAACCTTGGTTTCCTGATTACTTAACACATACTTACTTCTTTAAGAAAGAGTTCCTATGGCCACTTCTATTTGAATTGACCACTATCTCCAGAGCAAAGTACTTGATACAAAATAGGTTTCAAACATGCTTTAAATTAAAAAAAAGAAAAATTGTTGAATGACTGAACAAATAATTGGATATGCTCATTCCCAATCAGACACTGAGTAAAATGCAATAATCCTTATTAGTAACTCTACAAGGGTTATGATGAATAAATATAAATAGGTACTTTCTTAATATGATATAATCATTGAATATATTAACAAATTGAGACAAACTATATGAAATTTATAATATGCGAATTTAGGTAATCCAAAATTGACCCTTGCTCTATCTGATAAGGGCATTTTCAGTGAACAATTGATAATGTACACATATTTGTGTACAAGGTTTAAAAATTTTATGTACTTAACACAAGAAAATAAATTTTGATAAACAAATTTGTGTAAAAGTGATTTTAAATTATTATATTTTTATCAATTCAACTTCTACAGGTGTGTCATGCCCATTGTCTATGGGTAAAAACATATTTGTTAAATATACACATAAATAAGAAAAAAGAGGATCAGTTGAATTTCTTTTTTACTTTTTTAAATTTTCTTTTGAATTTTCTTTTTCTTTTATGCAGCAGGTTCTTATTAGTCATCAATTTTATACACATCATTGTATACATGTCAATCCCAATCGCCCAATTCTTCACACCACCACCACCCCCTGACGCTTTCCCCCCTTGATGTCCATAAGTTTGTTCTCTACATCTGTGTCTCAATTTCTGCCCTGCAAACCGGTTCATCTGTACCATTTTTCTAGGTTCCACATATATGCGTTAATATACGATATTTGTTTTTCTCTTTCTGACTTACTACACTCTGTATGACAGTCTCTATATCCATGCACGTCTCAACAAATGACACAATTTCGTTTCTTTTTATGGCTGAGTAATATTCTATTGTATTCTATTGTACCACAACTTCTTTATCTATTCGTCTGTCGATGGGCATTTAGGTTGCTTCCATGACCTGGCTATTGTAAACAGTGCTGCAATGAACATTGGGGTGCATGTGTCTTTTTGAATTATGGTTTTCTCTGGGTATATGCCCAGTAGTGGGATTGCTGGATCATATGGTAATTTTACTTTTAGTTTTTTAAGGAACCTGCATACTGTTCTCCATAGTGGCTGTATCAACTTACATTCCCACCAACAGTGCAAGAGGGTTCCCTTTTCTCCACACCCTCTCCAGCATTTGTTGTTTGTAGATTTTCTGATGACGCCAATTCTAACTGGTGTGAGGTGATACCTCATTGTAGTTTTGATTTGCATTTGTTTCATAATTAGTGATGTTGAGCAGCTTTGCATGTGCTTCTTGGCCATCTGCATGTCTTCTTTGGAAAAATGTCTATTTAGGTCTTCAGCCCATTTTTGGATTGGGTTGTTTGTTTTTTTAATGTTGAGCTGCATAAGCTGTTTATATAGTTTGGAGATTAATCCTTTGTCCATTGATTCATTTTCAAATATTTTCTCCCATTCTGAGGGTTGTCTTTTCATCTTCTTTATGGTTTTCTTTGCTGTGCAAAGCTTTGAAGTTTCATTAGGTCCCATTTGTTTATTTTTGTTCTTATTTCCAATAGTCTAGGAGGTGGATCAAAAAAGATCTTGCTGTGATTTATGTCAAAGAGTGTTCTTTCTATGTTTTCCTCTAAGAGTTTTAAAGTGTCTAGTCTTACATTTAGGTCTTGAATACATTTTGAGTTTATTTTTGTGTATGGTGTTAGGGAGTGTTCTAATTTCATTCTTTTACATGTAGCTGTCCAGTTTTCCCAGCATCACTTATTGAAGAGACTGTCTTTTCTCCATTGTATATCCTTGCCTCCTTTGTCATAGATTAGTTGACCATAGGTGCGTGGGTTTACCTCTGGGCTTTCTATCTTGTTCCATTGATCTATGTTTCTGTTTTTGTGCCAGTACCATATTGTCTTGATTACTGTAGCTTTGTAGTATAGTCTGAAGTCAGAGTGTCTGATTCCTTCAGCTCCGTTTTTTTCCCACAAGACTGCTTTGGCTATTCGGGGTCTTTTGTGTCTCCATACAAATTTTAAGATTTTTTGTTCTAGTTCTGTAAAAAATGCCATTGGTAACTTGATAGGGATTGCATTGAATCTGTAGATTGCTTTGGGTAGTAGAGTCATTTTCACAATATTGATTCTTCCAATCCAAGAACATGGTATATCTCTCCATCTGTTCGTATCAGCTTTAATTTCTTTCATCAGTGTCCTATAGTTTTCTGCATACAGGTCTTTTGTCTCCCTAGGTAAGTTTATTCCTAGGTATTTTATTCTTTTTGTTGCAATGGTAAATGGGAGTGTTTCCTTAATTTCTCTTTCAGATTGTTCATCATTAGTTTATAGGAATGCAAGAGATTTCTGTGCATTAATTTTATATCCTGCAACTTTACCAAATTCATTGATTAGCTCTAGTAGTTTAGTTTAGTTTAGTAATCTAGTAGATTAGCTCTGGTAGTTTTCTAGTAGTTTTCTGGCATCTTTAGGATTCTCTATGCATAGTATCGTGTCATCTGCAAACAGTGACAGCTTTACTTCTTCTTTTCCAATTTGTATTCCTTTTATTTCTTTTTCTTCCCTGACTGCCGTGGCTAGGACTTCCAAAACTATGTTGAATAATAGTGGTGAGAGTGGACATCCTTGTCTTGCTCCTGATCGTAGAGGAAATGCTTTCAGTTTTTCACCATTGAGAATGATGTTTGCTGTGGCTTTGTCATATATGGCCTTTAATATGTTGAGGTAGGTTCCCTCTATGCCCACTTTCTGGAGAGTTTTTATCATAAATGGGTACTGAATTTTGTCAAAAGGTTTTTCTGCATCTGTTGAGGTGATCATATGGTTTTTATTCTTCAACTTGTTAATATGGTGTATCACATTGATTGATTTGTGTATATTGAAGAATCCTTGCATTCCTGGGATAAATCCCACTTGACCATGGTGTATGATCCTTTTAATGTGTTGTTGGATTCTGTTTGCTAGTATTTTGTTGAGGATTTTTGCATCTAGATTCATCAGTGATATTGGTCTGTAATTTTCTTTTTTTTTTTTTTTGTAACTTTATCTTTTTTTTTGTAACTTTATCTGGTTTTGGTATCAGGGTGATGGTGGCCTCATAGAATGAGTTTGGGAGTGTTCCTTCCTCTGCAACTTTTTGGAAGAGTTTGAGTAGGATGGGTGTTAGCTCTTCTCAAAATGTTTGATAGAATTCACCAGTGAAGCATCTGGTCCTGGACTTTTGTTTGTTGGAAGAATTTTAATCAGAGTTTCAATTTCATTACTTGTGATAGGTCTGTTCATATTTTCTATTTCTTCCTGGTTCGGTCTTGGAAGGTTATACCTCTATAAGAATTTGTTCATTTCTTCCAGATTGTCCATTTTATTGGCATAGAGTTGCTTGTAGTAGTGTCTTAGGACGCTTTGTATTTCTGCAGTGTCTGTTGTAACTTCTCCTTTTTCATTTCTAATTTTATTGATTTGAGTCTTCTCCCCTTTTTTCTTGATGAGTCTGGCTAATGGTTTATCAATTTTTTTTATCTTCTCAAAGAACCAGCTTTTAGTTTTATTTATCTTTGCTATTGTTTTCTTTGTTTATTTCTGCTGTGATCTTTATGATTTCTTTCCTTCTTCTAACTTCAGTTTTGTTTGTTCTTCTTTCTCTAGTTCCTTTAGGTGTAAGTTTAGATTGTTTATTTGAGATTTTTCTTATTTCTTGAGGTAGGCTTGTATAGCTATAAACTTCCCTCTTAGAACTGCTGTTGCTGCATCCCATAGGTTTTGGATCATCGTGTTTTCATTGTCATTTGCCTCTAGGTATTTTTGATTTTCTCTTTGATTTCTTCAGTGATCTCTTGGTTATTTAGTAACGTATTGTTTAGCCTCCATGTGTTTGTGTTTTTGTATGTTTTTTTCCCTGTAATTCATTTCTAATCTCATAGTGTTGTGGTCAGAAAAGATGCCTGATATGATTTCAGTTTTCTTAAATTTACTGAGGCTTGATTTGTGACCCACAATGTGATCTATCCTGGAGAAGGTTCCATGCGCACTTGAGAAGAAAGTGTAATCTGCTGTTTTTGGATGGAATGTCCTATAAATATCAATTAAATCTATCTGGTTTATTGTGTCATTTAAAGCTTCTGTTTCCTTATTTATTTTCATTTTGGATGATCTTTCCATTGGTGTAAATGAGGTGTTAAAGTCCCCCACTATTATTGTGTTACTGTTGATTTCCTTTTTTACAGCTGTTAGCAATTGCCTTATGTATTGAGGTGCTCCTATGTTGGGTGCATATATATTTATAATTGGTATATCTTCCTCTTGGATTGTTCCCTTGATCATTATGTAGTGTCCTTCCTTGTCTCTTGTAACATTCTTTATTTTAAAGTCTATTTTATCTGATACGAGTATTGCTACTCCAGCTTTCTTTTGATTTCCATTTGCATGGAATATCTTTTCCATCCCTTCAGTTTCAGTCTGTATGTGTCCCTAGGTCTGGAGTGGGTCTCTTGTAGACCTCATATATATGAGTCTTGTTTTTGTATCCATTCAGCAAGCCTGTGTCTTTTGGTTGGAGCATTTAATCCATTTACGTTTAAGGTAATTATCGATATGTATGTTCCTATGACCATTTTCTTAATTGTTTTGCGTTTGTTTTTGTAGTTCCTTTTCTTCTCTTGTGTTCCTCACTTAGAGAAGTTCTGTTAGCATTTGTTGTAGAGCTGGTTTTGTGGTGCTGAATTCTCTTAGCTTTTCTTGTTTGTAAAGCTTTTGATTTCTCCATCAAATCTGAATGATATCCTTACTCTGTAGAGTAATCTTGGTTGTATGTTCTTCCCTTTCATCACTTTAAGTATATCATGCCACTCCCATCTGGCTTGTACAGTTTCTGCTGAGAAATCAGCTGTTAACCTTATGGGAGTTCCCTTGTATGTTATTTGTCATTTTTCCCTTGCTGCTTTCAATAATTTTTCTTTAATTTTTGCCAATTTGATTACTATATTTCTCAGTGTGTTTCTCCTTGGGTTTATCCTGTATGGGACTCTGTACACTTCCTGGACTTAGTTGGCTATTTCCTTTCCCATTTTAGGGAAATTTTTTACTATAATCTCTTCAAATATTTTCTCAGGGCCTTTCTCTCTCTCTTCTCCTTCTTGGACCCTTATAATGCGAATGTTGTTGCGTTTAATGTTGTCCCAGAGGTCTCTTACGCTGTCTTCATTTCTTTTCATTCTTTTTTCTTTATTCTGTTCCGCAGCAGTGAATTCTACCATTCTGTCTTCCAGGTCACTTATCCGTTCTTCTGCCTCAGTTATTCTGCTATTGATTCCTTCTAGTGTAGTTTTCATTTGAGTTATTGTATTGTTCATCTCTGTTTGTTTTTTAATTCTTCTAGGCCTTTGTTAAACATTTCTTGCATCTTCTCGATCTTTGCCTCCATTGTTTTTCCGAGGTCTTGGATCATCTTCACTATCATTATTCTGAATTCTTTTTCGGGAAGGTTGCCTATCTCCACTTCATTTAGTTGTTTTCCTGGGGTTTTATCATGTTCCTTCATCTGGTACATAGCCCTCTGGCTTTTCGTCTTGTCTATCTTTCTGTGAATGTGGTTTTTGTTCCACAGGCTGCAGGATTGTAGTGCTTCTTGCTTCTGCTCTGAATTTCCTTTTAGAAATTTTTGTAAGCAATTTGTTTGCTAAACAAATATTTCTAGACAGAGAAGCTCTTTAGTACATGTATAAAAGTATTTTCCAATGAATAACAGGATAAATTTCAGTGTTGCAAAATACAAATTTAAGACAGTAATTAATATTTACATGCCTATCATTCTCTGTAGAATTAGCATATGTCTTTTTTGAATAATAATCATCATATCTACCCTTGCTTATGGTGTCCTTTAAAATAAATAGTATTATGGGGGATGCCCTGATATTCAACATGGAATTGTCATTAGGTATTGGTTAGAAATATACATGTGAATTATACAGGTCCAGCGTGTATAAGAAATAGTTTGATGAAGGATACCAAACATTAGAAATAGTCTCTTAAAAACAAACCATACTATTAGTATCTATTATGTTTATCAATGACAATATTAACATGATTTATAATATCATCTTCTGGATAATGGTGAAGAATCAGGGTATCATCAGAAAGCTGCTTAAAAAATGATTTGTACACAGGTCAGAATTGTCATCATCAGAAAGTCTACAAGTAATCAATGCTGGAGAGGGTGTGGAGAAAAAGGAACCCTCCTACACTGTTGGTGGGAATGTAAATTGGTACACCCACTATGGAGAACAGTATGGAGGTTCCTTAAATAACTAAAAATAAAACTACCATATAACCCAGCAATCCCACTCCTGGGCATATATCCAGAGAAAACTATAATTCTAAAAGATACATGCATCCCAATGTTCATAGCAGAACTATTTACAATAGCCAAGACATGGAAGCAACCTAAATGTCCACTGACAGATGAACAGGTAAAGAAGAACTATATATATATATATATATATATATATATATATATATATATATACACACACACAAACACACACACACACAATGGAATATTACTCAGCCATAAGAAAGAATGAAATAATGCCATTTGCAGCAACATGGATGGACATAGAGATTATCATACTAAGTAAGCCAGACAGAGAAAGACAAATATCATATTATATCGCTTATATGTTGAATCCAAAAAAACTGATACAAATTAACTTATTTACAAAACAGTAATAGACCCACAGACATAAAAACAAACTTATGGTTACCAAAAGTGGGAGGAGGTGTACACTTTGCTGTATACTTGAAACTAACACAATGTTGTAAGTCAACTATACTTCAGTAAAAAAAATTTTAAGTAAAAAAAATTATTTGTAAACTATATACCCCTAAAATATAAGGGTAAAATAAAAATAGCATAAAATGTCCCCTTTACTGATTGTTCACATTATTTTTATGAACACATAATTACCTAGTATTTAATATTTTTTGCGTCATAAATTTTTTTTCTTTTTGACTTGTATCAAACGCAGCTATGTAACATTCACTACCCATGAGGAATGCTCTAGCAAAAAACAAGAATGCATTACTGTAAATATACAGTATTAAATGTTTCAATTTGATTTTGTTATTTTTATGATTATGTAACTGGAAAAAAACTTATAAAAATTGTTAGATTTGCTTTAACAATTTGAGAAGAATTTTTTATATACATAATATAGGTTATTACAGATTCTTGCAGAACTGAAATGGTTGAAGAAGATTCACTCTTTTAAGGTAAAAAACCATGTCAACAATCTGAAAATATAAATTTCAACCAAATATTGACTGAATTGGGTCAAACTCTGAATTTTTGAAACTGAAAGAATTTTATTCTATTAGAAATTTGCAGGCAATTTTGTAAGTAGGTTCAAAGAACAGTTAATGCATGTGTATAAGTATGCAATTACTCTAATTTTCCTAAATTATAGTAAAAATGATTTAGTTACCTTGTTTACTTTTATAATTATTAGAGAGAAATGTAACTTCAAATTCTGCTGACAATCTATCACCTTGAATCTCCTAGTCTGGTACACAAATAAATATTTTTGCATCTTTCTTTAATTTTTTAAGCATTTTGGGGGCAAAAACCTGAATTAAATTAAGAAGACTATGTTTTTGTGCTATAATCTAGAATTTAAAACAATTGAATTAGACATTTAACTTATTCAGTTGTCAAGTTCAGATTTATTCACCTGATTGGACTGTTTTCACCCAGTTTTCTCTTAGAGAAGCATAAAAACAAAAATCCCCAAATAGTGTTTTATAAAGAGTAATTAATTTATAATTTTCTTCTATAAAATTTATTAGATAGTCTTACCCTCCACCCTGTGGCTTTTGCTAATGCCAACACCACTATTTAAGAATTGTTAAATAGAAAGCAGATAATTAGTTCCCATTTCATCTATTAAAAAGGATCTGAATTTAACTTCTAAGTTATCACATTACTGTCACATTTACTTTTAATTAAGCATTTTATGCTAACTCTGATTTCATAGCTTTCTGTTATTAGCATACCAATGTTAGTCAATAACACATTCATAATTCTCTTTAAAGGACTAAGTTAGACTGTCCATGGACTAATGAGTAGTAAAAAAAAATCATGCAATTTCAGTTGCCACAAGCTTTCCTACAACTTACACATTTCTGGAATAGAAACGATTCGGAAGCTCTTTTGTATTAGATGAATCATGAAGTCTGAAATAATCAAATGGATACTTACAGAGAAAGTCCTATAAAATTAGGAAATAATGGGATATTAACTTAAAACTTAAGCTGTTGATTTAGGAATGGTTATTTAACACTTAAAATTATGTGAAAAATAAATAATAAAGAAGGTTCTAAAGAGAAGTATTTGTCTTAGAGTTTGGCTGAACATGATTTATGAAATGTGACTTGTTCAATCAAGTCATTTTATCCTATTAAAGTTTTTGTCTAGGTAATTGGTTTTCCAACTCCTAAAGTTTTATTTTCTAGGCTTTTTTTTTTTTTAATAATAATGTAAGTGGTTTTTGTTTGTTTTCTGTAAAAGAATGCCACAGAGATCAGACTGTTTCCTCCCTGAAGTCCACGGCAGCACTTTCAATTTCCAGTATCAGATCTTGACATAGTTAGTTTGGGTTATAAGTTAACCCAAGAAATTTCTTCTCCTTGGTACAATTTCATCCATGTAACATGTGAGACAGACCAATCCTTGACTCGATGATGATCTTCTTACCTTGTCTTTAATGTGTCTGTTTTACTCACTCATTGATCATTGAATATTACTTCACAGTAGAAGGGGATTAAGTGGACATTTTTCCAGTAAAACATTTCACAAAACACCTTTTCACTTATCTTTTACAATAAACCAGTTAGAAAATAGATATTTCATGAAGACTCCAAGAAAAGAAGCCCTCTTTATAATACATTCTCATATCAGCTAGGCAAAAAAAAAAAAAAGAAGGGTCTCTATATGTTCTGTCAAAGTAAAACTAAGTCTAAGACAACATTTTAAAAAGTATGTTTATCCATAAAATTGAGACAAGGGAACCCATCTGCCATTACTTAAGTTTCAGGAGGGAAAGGAGACTTAACATTTTATAGAGTGAAAAGACAAACCTGAGATAGTCTCTGCTTGGCAAGTATTCTATTAAGTTGGGATCTTTGGTAGTGCAGGCTACTTCCTTCAGTCACATTTGGCAGTCCTTGGTTGTCTGCACGCACCCATGGGAACATTTTGGGATATTTCAAAAAAGGGAAGATCGTTCAATGTTAGGGGTTATTGGACAGTGCAGATATTGAATAATATCTTCCAGACCGAGAAGGAAAATACCCTTCGAAAAACAAAGCAGGCAACTTCATAAAGTGCAATTATGAACTTTGTTGTGGGAGAACTGCGTACAGGAATTCGGGCATATGATCCAGAGGCCTTCTCAGCTGCACTCCACACCGCCAAAAGGGGCACAGGGGGGATTTAAAGCTGCCAAAGAGTAGAATCTGACTACTAAAGGGGAAGCGTGTCTGCACCGTCAGGAACTGTTGTTTTTTCCTACCCCTGAGTGTCTCCGTGACCATTATTCCTTGTGGGCCATTAACCAACAGCATAAGCAAAAAGGCATTCTTCCAGTTTTCCTATCAGATAAAGGCAAGGGTAGAGGGACTTACCTGGCTTCGGTGCATTCCTTGTGAGTAGGCTAAAGCTCAGATACAGGGAAAAGGGAGTGGGGCAGACCTGCTGGCATAAGATAGAGCTGACAGAATGGAGTCAGTGTGGTCAGGCACACAGGGATGGAGAGTTTTCTGCGGCCAGCTATTTCCTAGAACGGTTAAGGTCATTAGAGTGTTTTGTGTTTGTTTGTTTGATTTTGTGGTCAGACGGTCATACTCATAAAGGTCCTTATTGGAAGGATAGCTATGATGGCAAGCAGATTCTCAATACAGGTGCATTTTCTTTCCAAGCATTCTTCTTTAGGGACAGTGCTGCACCGTGTCTAGCTCTAAAGGTAGCCCATATTAAAGTCATCAATGGTCAGTTTCTTGTAAAAGGGGGACCTTATTCGAGTAAAGGCAGGATTTGTAAAAGGATGAAAACAGACACTCTAGAGGATTCCCAGTTTTCTCCTTGCCTTCTACCATTGCCAATTTTTCTTCCTTGGTTGTGATCTACCTCTCCTGCCCTGTGAACTTTTACTGGCTGATAATTCTCCTAGGCTGGCAAAAATAGTTTCCAGAAAATACTCTTACGATGGTTTTCAGCATCGTAACAATGATCCCGAGTAAAGGGCAAGAGATTAGGACTGATTTTCACCTGCAAGTTTCAGCTAAAGTCAAAAACTGCTGCTTAAACCAAAACCACAAAAACAAGTATTTAACTTTCCCTGTGTTGTTAAACCCTGACCCTGCTTCAGTGGGGCAGCTCTGGGTCTTCAGGTGCTCCCAGGTGTACATCAGCTGAATAACCCTTTTAACCTCTATTTGAGTTACTAAAATAAATTTCTTTCTGATAGGTATGTAAATTCTGTCCTGTCCTTCGGGTAGAGATTTTAATTGACTTTCTCCCCACTATGGAAAAAAAAAAGTTTTATTCCCATTTGCAATTCATCTCAACATTCCTTTACTTCATATATATTTGTGCTGCTTTGACTTTTTCTTTGATTATAACATCTGCCTGTTCTCTCATTATATGAGTAAAATAAGTAAGTTAATATGTGTTCATTATTATGTTGTATGCAAGTTGTGATTTTATCTTTTTCTTGAAAATTATCTTTTAACATCTCTTTGTGACCTTTTAAAATATATCAGAACAGTTCCTGAATACATAAAAAGTCTTATTTCTTTAAATGCATTTAAAAGATCACTTCATGTATGAAATTCTTGTACAAAAAGCAAGGATGGGAAACAAAGCATGAATGTTTATGTCAGAGCTTATTAGGTTGACACAGACAAGCACGCAAAGGGACAGAGTATGTTCCAGTAAGTGGTGGCTTTCAGATGCTCTGAGTTGTATTTATTGATTCCCTAAAAATTAAAGACGGGAAATGGATAGTTGAGTAAATAAAACTGCTGCATCCAAATAGCCCATCGTCATGCAAAACAGATAAATACAATATACAGGGAGGGAGTTCATTATAGTTCTACCGCATGTAACAGCTGTAAAGAAAAAAACAGTTGTGACCAGAGTGGACAGAAAAAGATAAAGACCTGCCGGAGAGCTCGTGCTGAGCAGCAAAAAAGTTAGGATGGGAAAGGAATCTGTTCCAACTATATCACACTCATATCTCCATTGGGCACTATTTCTCCTTCCAATATAAAATGCCCATCACAGGGAAATACGATCCCCCATTGTCAGAGTCTACTTGTGCTCTCGAATAGCAATTTTTCCTTTTCTGCTAAACCCTAAGTAAGTACTAAGCTAACAGTTGTTAGGTACTTTTTGCACTTTTTGTAATCCGAAAAGTCTTTCCAACTCCTAAAGTTTCATAGCCGTGGGGAAGTATTAAAATGTTGAATCTTAGATCTATGTACTAAAGGTTAGCCTGTTGTGGAACTGATTGCTAAAGATTTTCCCATGGTTTGCGTGGAAGCATTTCCTCATTTTGATGCTGTCCTCAGAGTATGTCCTCAGAATTTGCTTCAGTATACAAATAGAGTTTGTATTATTCTTACAAACACTGAAGATTTATATTAAACTATTCGACATCAAGGGATGTCTGTTATTAGCTAAGAGTGTAAACGTCTACGATTTGAGATAGAACAGGAGTAAATAGGGAAAGGTTACAGGAAAGGAAAGAAAAAGAACAAGTTTAAAAGGAAGGAATTTAGTAGAATATAGAGGATATTAACAACGAACTCAGTGACAACAACACACCAGCAAGAAAGCATGTATTGATTCATAGCTTATCTCAAATTATAATTAATTTGCTCTGGTTTGCAATAAAATGCTAAAATACATATTAGAAGGCCAGGTTTCTATTCCAGTTTTATTGCTCATTGGCTATGTTATTTTTAACACATCACACACACACTTTTAAGTATTGTCTCTTCAGTAGTAAATACTAAGGTTGAATTGAGTAATTTCCGAAGTTAAAGCGTGGCATTAACTATGATAAAGTTTTTATCTACTTGTGATAAAATTAGAAAAGCAGTATACTTTATTTCCAATAAAATTAAATATGTTAAATTTAAGAAGTTGTCTCCAATTATGAAAGTGTATCTTCCATATTATATTGAGGTTATATAATTGAGGAATAGGTTTGGCTGCATGTTAAGTTTGAGATATTTATGAGATATGTTAGTGGAGCTGTCAGTGTGTAGAAGGACACAGGGTTTAGTCATAAATCACACAGTTTTCAATTCCTTGCTCTTATTCAGTTTTCTTTATCCAACCAGTGCTCTGAAATGGGTCCATCCCATTGGCTCTTAGACCTAAAATTTGGATAATCCACAAATAGAAGGGAGAGTTATTAAGGAATACAGGAATACTATATATTCTTTTTTCGTGTTCATCTGTGAACCTACATGTGGTAGATATAGGATGTTTGTTGGTTGGCTGGATTTTCATGAATAGATGATTTTACACTTCTAATTAGAGGACACTATATTAACCTAGTTCACTGAGACCCGAAGACAGTGAATCCTTCCTTTGCTTTCAAGGTCACTCCAGAACTCTATTCAAATTCCACAAGTGGTGATAAATACGCTTTTGACAATTTCATTCCCTATATTCCATTTGGTGTCTATCCTGAGTAAAAGAGAAGAGAGAAAATATTCTGAAGAGTGAAAACAAACTGGCATCAGATGTCTGTCCCAAGGCATGAAGAATTAATGTTCTCTCCTTTTCTGTTCTTAAACACAATAGCTAGATGTTTTTTTTAAGTAAAAAGGACTTTTTTTTAAAACACAATAGCTAGATTTTTTTTTAAGATTTTTTTTTTAAGTATAAAGGACTCCTGTGTGAGAATTACCATCTCTTTGCTTTCTACCTCATATAACCAACCATTAATTCAACAATTATCTACTCTGCCCCTATTATGTGTTCGCCAGTATGCTAAACATAGATGAGGCAACAATAGGAACTCTGTAAGTTTTCAAGGACCCTGGAGTCTAGTGTGAGAAATAGGCATAGTAAAAACTAAGACCTGTCGTAGGTAGCCTTTAGCCATTAGAATTAATTACTGCGGAAATACCTGGGAGGAATGTTTATTTGACACACATTGTACTCATTCTCAGATTTCCTCTATCACCTATCTCCTGGTTTTTCTTTCTTAGTGAAACATGAAACAAATCACCCATCCAGGTCGAGATTTGGATGAAATCTCCTACCACGGGGTGGTGTTTGGCTAACCTCTGAGGGGCAAGAGGATGTAATCTGGAACGTAAGCTTCCTATGACATACTTAGACTAAGGCAAAAGAGGGATCAGAAAGGACCGGAGCTGGTTTACCGCCCCCAACCCCTTCTCCTCTATGGAATACTGCTAGGTGTAATTTTCTGGCACAAACTTTCCAGATCAGCTTACATGCTGAGCAAACATACCCGAAAAACCGCTTCCTGTGCCTTTTTGAAGCTCATACTGAAGCAGTACCCAGGCAGGTAAGGTTATAGCACTGTATCGCTGCATTTATCTCCTTCCTTCTTTTCGCCTCACCCTCACCACCCCAGCATTGCGACTCCCAAAGTATTAACACTTTAAACTCTGCCTCTGGCTCTGCTTCTAAAACACGTGGGTGATTACATGTGGTTAACTTTGCTTAGGGATAATCATGGTTTTACCACATAGGGAACAAACTAATGTTCGGCCTAAAAGCCAAATAAAAAAATATTATATCAGCATCATTTTTAATCCAAAGAAGAATCCAATTCTTATAAAATCAGCAGTGAGTCATATTCAAACAGCATTTTTAGTAGGCCTCAATTAGGGGACAAATCACATCACAGGCCATATCTCTGCACGTTCTTACAAGGTTGTATTTTGCACAACAGCCACATTTAGGAATTGAGTAGAGTACAAAACCCAGCCTCAATCATATTTGCTCATCAAGCCATTAGTTCTGGTTTGGAGCAACATCTTCTCAGATATAGTTCATTAAATACACTTGATATGGGAGGCTGGAAGACCTGTCTATGGGATCTCCTTCTATCCATCTATACTGTTATAGGAAAAATTAAATTTGAAATTATTATGACAAATAATTCCAAAGGGAAAAGAAGTCATACGATCTGTAGTCAAAAGTTGACTTAAGATATTTGTAAGATAGTCAATTGAAGTGAAAATAACTTGAGTTATTGAAGACCGTAGCCCCATACTTTAGTGAGAAAAAGGATGAAAGCAAAGGAGAGAGCCTTTTCATCAAAATTTGATTGCTCCATTCTCCTTAAAAGTCCTATTTCTAATGCTTACCAATACACACAGTTTATCAGAGAATGTCTGACATATAACAAATACTTAATTGGATAAACAAGTAAATGTTCACAGAACAACAGTCTATATAGTCCACTAAATAATGCAATATTTTTACAGGGAAGGACTAGTTTTGTGGCATATCTTACCAATCAATAAAAATTGCAACAACCTCTGATAAAGTTTTTAATAATGTCAAAAGACAAAACTAAAACAATGTAGTAACAAGGAGTTTGATGTTCTTTATTCAAGGGAAAACAGTCCATGGATTAGGGGAGTACAGTGCCTCACAAGAAGCAGAGCCCTCTGCCTGAGGGATCTGGGGCAAGAGTGAGTTTTATAGAGCGTTAGAAAAGGCAATTCAGACATAGGGCATAGTTGGCTAGGAAGTCAGGGATTTCATTATAAGGCTAGCAGGTCCTATTTTCCAGGGTAAGGGAAGCTGGCTAAAGCTGAGTTAGAGGATTGTGATTGGTGTATGTTAATGTTTCTTGACAGGTATTTCCCAAAAGTACAGGCTGACTTAGGTTTGGATCTGTGATGTGTTAGGGCCACTGAGGCAGCCTCCATTCTGTGGGTCCTGATACGTGAATTCACTTTATCAGTAGTAAGAGACACCCATCCTTCTTTCTACTGTCTCTGGCATTATAGATGAGTAGGTACTGTGAAAGGGCTTCACAATTGAAAGAAAACCCTGAAAAAAATCACACCAGACATAATATTTCATATATTGCCTGGCTTAGCACAAAGTAAGCTAAATATGCACCACGCCCCTTACCCTAATTACAGCAGCATACTCTGAAAGTCGATCTATGATTTCAGTTTTAGCAGTTTACCCAGAATAGATCAGACTCTGAAAGACTGACTTTCATTAGCCAAACCCAGGGAAAACTGACTATTAAACCTGTCAGGGCATAGAGCTTGCTAGTAAATGAAATAGTTTCTACTCCCTTTCTTAAGTATCAGGCTTTCAGGAAAGTGATGGGGGTAATTAGGTGTTTGTGTGCTGTTTATGGAGTTAATATATTGAGATAGTTTATCTGGAACATAAATATTCAGAAGTAATTTCTGTATTTTTTGAATTTATAACTTTATTCTTTCTTAGTCTAAAAGATCCTTACTTGCTGCCAGCTGAGAAAGATAGACAAATATTAAATAGAATATCGCTAAGATTACAGCAGGATTTCTATAAAGAAGAATGATTGAATTACAAATACACAGAGAGAAGTTTCTGCTAGTGGGTGGTATTTGTATTTTAAGAGACAGCACTTCATGGATCATAGGTTCAAGCAAACACTCTTTGTGCTAGACATTAACTTCCACTTAGCAATAGTGATAGAGAAGTAGAAAACATCTGGTGGTGGATAATGAGCCCGAGCTTCTCAGCACCCTTGGATGCTAATAGCATTGGGCAAAGGTCATGGTGGAAGGCCATCTGGCTTCCTGTGTAAAGATACGTAGAGATCTTTCCTAGCGCTGCAAATCATCAGCCTATCTGTAAGCAGCAGCAGGTAAGAAAATCTAGTAAGTAAATATGTAACCACCAATTTTAAATATCTAACATTAATACATTTCATTAGCATCGTGGCTACTAAATATTAGCTTTCTATCACAAACTGTTGAAATATGAATTATGTCATAATAATATGCAAATTCACAAAACTATATTATGAATACAAGACAAATCATTGCTCATATATATTTAAGTTATTCGGGCAGAGGAGCTATGTATAAAAATGTAACTTAGAAGAGGTTTGCTTTCAGCAAAAATTATTTTCCTTTCCTGATATCTCTTTAATTCTTACCTTCATCATATTTCTATCAAAAATTCCTTAATGAAAGACATATGCTATAAATTTAAATATCATTCATTTCCTTTAAATATCATTTCCTTTAAATATCATTCATTTTTACCGAAAAACAAGACAAAAATTATAGAGTATCTACCATGTGTCAGATGCCGTTCCTGGCATTGAGAACCCAAGAAAGTTAATGTCCTGAAGAACTGAGAGTTTAGTTGTAGAAAAGATTGCAGAACTGTTAACAAAAGACTATGTTGCAATGTAATATAATGCATGCTTTAATAGAAACATGCACTGGCCCTTATGGGAGAATACTCAAGGAAACTTTTACAAAAAAATATGTTACCCAAGATCAGCCTCCTGTAATGAGTAGGTACTGACAAATATTCGTTGCTTGATCTAATTTTAGTCAGGCTCCTGAACCTTCACCTAGGCCCATCTGTGGACGTTCTTGTAAAATGCAGTTTTAACAAGAACCCTGCTGATCAGTTTAGCAAGAATGTCCCTGCCCTTCACACCTGATCACCCTTGGATTGTAATTAAAAGTTCTCACTCCCCACTCCTGGTATCTGATCACCCTGATCTGTCTTCAGCAGGACCCCTACTAGGTGAGTTCAGCCAGAACCTACCCCACCCACGCATCCATTTGATGTTTCTTCTTAGTAATTTTCCATGCACTAGCCCTCTTGCCTCTTGGCTATCAATCCCCACTTGTCCCTGTTGCATTTAGAATGAAGCCCAGCTCTATACTGGGCTCTATTTTCCCCTAGCGTAATAGTGCTGAACAAAAGTTGCCTTCTCTGCTTTCACTTCTGTCCAGTTATGATTTTCTTTGAAAACAGGCAGGTAGAAAGGATTCTGTGCATTCTGTGCCAGAGACAACAGTATAGAAGCAGAAGAGAGCATAGCCATTTCTGTAAGGAGTGGTGAAGCTGCCACTAAAGAGCTCATTACACCCTTGTTTGTCATGATAACGAGCTAGATTTTTTCTTGAAAGCATTAGAAAAAAGCAGAATGACTTTAAAGTCTTGAGAACGGTTTGTTTTAGAGGAATCATTGACAAGCAAGATAAAAAATGGATTGTTGCACTGCCGATCTAAAGGCTTTATAGTCATCTAGGAAGTAGTTGTGGTAACAGGGGAAAGAAATATAGATGATCTGAACTAAAGCATGGCCAGTGAGAATAAAGAAGAGGAGGTATAGTTGAGAGATGTGGCATTCTGGAGTTTATTAGACATTCATTGGCCTGAGATATAGTTAAAGGGATCAATGGCATACTGTCATTAATTATAGCTATGGCTGTAGCTAAATGGATAAGCTTGAAACTGGAGGGAAGGGGGCAGGGCACAACCTTAAAAGAATGACATAGCCCTTGAGGATATGACACAAACTGGTTAGAACCAACTAGGTCCGAGATGGTGGAAGATTCTACTTCCAGTAGACCTTGGGCCTCATTATACACTCTTAATACATTAGCAAGCTAAATGACGCACCCACCAGCGCCATGACATTTCCAAGATCGACTATCAAAGGTCAAAAAGTGGGCAGGGGCCAAATTGCTGGAAATCTCCACCCCTTCTCCAAAATAGTTGGAATAATCCTCCCACTTATTGGCTTATGAAAATAGCCAGCCCATAAAAACTAACCACCCCATATCTTGGGGTCTCTCGTCTTCTGAGATGGCCCACATTCTGTCTGTGGAGTGTGTTTTTCCCTTGGCCGCTCTCACTTTCCGAGACAACCCCATGCCCTGCGGCCTCTCTCACCTTTTGAGACAGACTGTATTGTCTATGGAATGTGTATCTCTCTAAATAAATCCACTTCTTACCTATCACTTTGTCTCTCACTGAATTCTTTCTGCGACAGGACATAAAGAATCTGAGCTTAAGTCCTGAGACCAGGTGTGTGATCTCAATTAAAAGACAGTGGATTCAAGCCCCAATCTGGGTTGTGTGGTTTCAAGCTAACTAGTGAGAGTAGCTAGAAGAAAGGCCGGTCTACAGTGACCAGTTATCTTAAGGGATAATGCAAGAAAAATCCATGAAGGTACAGAGACAGAAGAGGAAAATTAAAAGAGAGTAGGAAACTGCTAGAAGGAGTGTACCAAGTATTACAAATGATTCCAGCAAAACAAGGGTTGTGCATAAACATTGGGGCATCCAAATTAGGATGCCAAATTGAAGTCTCACTTTGCCACGTCCTTATGAAAATATACAAACACACGCAATATTGAAAAAATCTGGAAACCTAGAATAGCCATCAGTAATTCTCCAGACTCTGAAGATAATATTCACAGAAAAAGATTAAAAAAGTAAAAAGAGTGCCTTTTAATGAAAGAAAAGGTCAAGAAAGATGTATATCTCATCTGTAATTACTGTTAATTCCTAACTCAGACACACATGGCTTTCATTACTGAAATTTTTTTTTTGTGGTACGCGGGCCTCTCACCATCGCGGCACGCGGGCCTCTCACCATCGCGGCCTCTCCCGATGCGGAGCACAGGCTCCGGACGCACAGGCTCAGCGGCCATGGCTCACGGGCCCAGCCGCTCCGCGGCATGTGGGATCCTCCCGGACCGGGGCACGAACCCGCGTGCGCTGCATGGGCAGACGGACTCTCAACCACTGCGCCACCAGGGAAGCCCTATATTTCTTAATATATATTGTAACTTGTAGTTGTCTGAGCTGTATCATTCTCCCCCTTCAAACTCTATCACATCAATACATACATTTCTATATTTAATGCATGTCTCTAATTTTTAGTACTCAGAAACATCAAGTTTAGGGCACAAACAGACATGCAGTCGTGCATTACATGCCTTACAGCTAGTAGTTACAAGAGACAGAGAAGGAAAGGGGTTAGGAGCACTGCATTGTGGGAGTAATTGTCTGTAGAGTGTTCCTTCTGACAAAGGCAGAAACACAAGTGTTTGAGGTTCGCAGCATGACACCCCACAAAGCCAGAGATTCAAGGAGGGAGAACAGGAGATTCCTTTTAGTCCAACAAAATCAACTAGATGAATGATAGCCAGACATCAGAAATTTGGCTAGAGAGGCAACGGACCAACACACGTAACATATCATGCTAGAGTTCTGAGTGGTGCCACAGCTCCCCCTGTTCTTTTGTTTTCAGCAAATTATGATTCATCCCAGCTTAATGGGTTAGGGTGTCAAGTTTGGACTAACAATGCTCAGACAATCTGCTCAGACAATTTTTAAATTATCAGGATTTTTTTGAAGTATGGGTTTTTAATCCACTAGACTGTGATAAACTGTTACCCTAAGTAACCTGGACCTTTAGATACCGGTTAACATTAGTGTGAAGTTACCAGAGTCAGCATGACATTAAAATTGCTTATTTTATTGTTACCTCACTTAAAAATTTCTAATTGTGTATATTTTGTTTTATGTTCATAATAAAGAAGTAATGTTTTTCACATGTAGGAAAAATTATGAGACTTCAGAGTCCACCAAAAAGATTATTGAGTTTCCTACCTAACGTAGCTTTCAGGATTGTATCAGCCTTACTTTGTCTTTGAGAAATGCAAATAATTCTTAACAGTAAAAATGCAAATTAATTGTGTCACTTGGAATGCAACTGATTATTTCTAGTGGACAAACTATGCTCCTGTATTTACAAGTGCACTTTATAATTCCTATTGACCTTTTTATATGTGATCTTTTGAATTTTCCTTTGGACTGGTTATAACATCTTAGTGCTTCCCTAATTAAGTAATGAGGCTAGGGAGGGTGGGAGGGAGGGAGACGCAAGAGGGAAGACATATGGGAACATATGTTTATGTATGACTGATTCACTTTGTTATAAAGCAGAAACTAACACACCATTGTAAAGCAATTATACCCCAATAAAGATGTTAAAAAAAAAGAAAAGAAACACCTACAGTTGACTTTGGGAATTAAATACACTTATATTAACATTTTATTGAATGTATGTATTAGGAGCAACTTAAGAATAAAGGCTCAAATATCAAAAAAAAAAAAAAAAAAAGTAATGAGGCAAGAAAATGACTGACGTGTTCATTTTATGTTTGTATGAGAGTCATTATTTTATCTATAGTGAAAAATTACCTTTTTGATTTAAACATACATATATGTAGGTACATGTATACACACACATACATAGTTTATAAATAATATTCACTTATTGGCACTGTGCATTAAAATAGTTTTATCTGTAAATGCATAGTAAAAAAGGTAAGAAAAACATAAAATATAGACTGAAAATACCATAAGGCAGAGAAAAGAAAATCATGCAAAAAAGTTCACATAAGTAGGACAAGTGAGAGAGTTTTAACCTTTAAAAATTGGCATTTTTGGTTAAGTAACTGGAACAAATGAAACTAAAGAAGTAACTGAATATTTAGTAAAATAAAATAAAACTATTAGAAGCATCTGACCCTGAAGATTGATAGAGCTCAACATCCATTAGAGCTTATTATAAAACGAAACTAGCATCTGGCGGAAACTTTGAGTTTTAAGGATAAAATAAAATCCTAAGAGAAAAGGACTTTTAACAATAAAAAATTTAAATATATAAGATAACCATTTGGTTTTCTCTTCTATAACATTGATAATAGATTAATTTTTTCAGGATAATAAATTAATTTCCAAAATTTCTTGAGAATTCTTTTTAGGAAAAAGATTATGAATCATACAACACAATATACATACATGTGCAGTATGTATAAGAATTAAAAATATATGCTATCTGAGGAGACTATGTGAAAAGAATTCATTGACGGTATTAAACAAATTTTGAAGTTCTTTAAAAAATTGGAAATGTTTTAATGTTGAACATTAAAGTCTTTAGTATATAATCAATCGTAAATAATGAATTCTGATTTATACTATTAAATAATTTTAAATTAAAATACTAATGTAAGGTAAACAAAATTTTTTAATTAATAAAAGTAGATTAAATTAGTTAATTAAAAGACAGATAAAAGTATAAGTTTAAAGTTAATGGATTAATATTTATCTGTTAATCAGTGCCTATCATATAAAGTACTTGCTTATATTTTTAAAAGTCTATTGTTGATATTAATAAATAAAATCTTTAAAATGGCCTTATAATCAGACATAAGTGATATTTTAAAAATGAGTAATACACAACCAAAGAGATTTGAAATTATGCTTTTACGTAAATTACTTTTACATATAACGAAAAAACTCAAATGATACAGCTTCACTTCTTGATACTTTGAGGAATTTGCAAAAACAGATTAAAACTTAAAACTAAACACTCCTGGGTTTCCCTGGTGGCGCAGTGATTGAGAGTCCGCCTGCCGATGCAGGGGACGTGGGTTCGTGCCCCGGTCCGGGAAGATCCCACATGCCGCGGAGCGGCTAGGCCCGTGAGCCATGGCTGCTGAGCCTGCGCGTCCGGAGCCTGTGCTCCTCAACGGGAGAGGCCACAACAGTGAGAGGCCCGTGTACCCCAAAAAAAAAAAAAAAAAAGAAAAGAAAAAAGCTAAACACTCCTATTAAACAAATACATGATGCATACAATGTATGCCACATCAGAAGGTAAAGCCAAAGTCTTTTTTATAAGAAAATAATAGTAGATAGATAAAAAAACAAAAACATAAAACAACCAAAAATGCAAACCAAGGTAACAGTAATATATTCAATGTGGTAAAACACCCTTACTAGGCAAGAAACTGAACTTTCAGGTAAAGATAAATTAAAAGTTAGAGCAAAACATATCCCCATATAAAATTTAATGAAATGTAAAAAATATATATAAATATAATCTTAATACATAAAAGCAACCCTAAAATTAAGAAGTAATATGACTAATATGATGAGCTTGAAAAATATTTTTCAAGGAAATTTGATATACAGTTGGATTGAAATTCATTTACATATCAACTAGAGGAACAGAAAAATATAGCGTCATCATTTTTTCTATATAACTTTTAAAGAATTCTCATTTACTACTCACTGAATATCCGTGAGCTTGCCAGCATTTCCCATTCTCTTCATAATTAAGCAGTCTCGGAATCTAGTTCTGGGATATGGGTTGTGAATGAAAGGGCATTATTCCATTTCTAAACAGGAGCATTTAAGACATGCAACCCCTCTAGCTCTTTCTCCACTGTGTAATTCAAGGTGATCATGGGTTATATGCAGTGAAGCTGGAGCTTCTATTAGTTTGGGTTTTAGCATAGTAACTTAATGGGTTAAGCAGCAATTCATCTTTACTATTTGTTGTCTTCCAGAGTTTTACTCATTGATGGAACACTTAACAACCATTGACAGCCTTAGCTACCCTATGTCCATGATAAAACCCTGTCCTGTACCCTAACTGTCAAAATTAGGGGACCAAAAGAGTAGATAAGAAAATGATCTTTGAAACTGGACAATACTAAACTGAATATCCACGGTGTACTATTTTCCTGTGTGAGGTTTTTAATATTTAAATAAGAATTTGAATAAATAAATAATTGCATTGCTGGTTAAATAACAAAAACAACTTTTCCAAAATATATAGGCCAGTATTTAGCACACAGCAGGCAATAAATAAATGTTAATCCTCATGCTTCATTCTAAATCTTTTCTTCCTACTGAGTTTCCTCCTCAGGGGCTTAGTCATGATTTTGCTCTTAAAGGAAAACCTGGTGCCTGGATCTTTTGCCTTTCCAACAGATTTCATTAAGAGAGCACTGTCTTCCAACACACCCCCATCCCTGTACTCTACCCACTTAAATAAAAGCTCTACCTGTTTCCCACCCTGGAGCTCCCTGATGCTGTCTGGCTGTTTCCCACCCTGGAGCTCCCTGATGCTGTCTGTCATTCCTCTCTACAAGAAATTTATCCAGTCCCTGCTCTCCACTTTCCTCTTCCTGTAGGTCATCTCCACTGTTTGTTCTCTGACATCCCTAGACTATGCCATCCCATTGAAAATTCAGCTCTTGTTAGAATATAGATGAGAGGGCATACAGGTAAGATTTCATTTGGACAATTTTGATCTCATATAAAATAATATTTAATGATACTAATCCATATATTTCTCAGGTAATTAAAGATTTACAAAATTACTTCCCCTAAATGGGGGAAAATATTTAAATAATATTTTAAGATAAAGGCTTTTGCCCCTCCTTCCCCCATTTGGTGCTACAAAGGCCTGATGCTTAAGGGATCTCACTGCTTGAAAGACATATTATTTCTTAAATATTTGCTAAGGTCATTGTTTTTTCAGAGAAGGCATTTCTGGTCAGCTATGTTGTCTTATGAAGCAATATCATTTATAGTAAGCTACAATACGTACTCCTTTAGCCATAATCAAAACACTCTTCAAACAGAATGCACATCAGTTCCTTAAAGGTTAACTTCTAAAAGAAGTTCTTCATCATTTCAAAAAGAAGTGCTATAGTGCATAAAAGGTCACAGCAGTTTCTGTTTAAGCCTGCACAGTAAAATGCTCTTTACAACATGAGCTAGCTCTCTTTTTTTTTTTTTTTTTTGGTACGCGGGCCTCTCACTGTGGCCTCTCCCGTTGCGGAGCACAGGCTCCGGACACGCAGGCTCAGCGGCCATGGCTCACGGGCCCAGCCGCTCCGCGGCATGTGGGATCTTCCCGGACCGGGGCACGAACCCGTGTCCCCTGCATCGGCAGGTGGACTCTCAACCACTGCACCACCAGGGAAGCCCTATTTTTTAATACATAGTTTAGCTGCACAATTTTCAACTTTACTAACCACTTGGTTGAAAACATAATTTTGATTTAAAAAATTCTGTTACATAGGTATTTTAAAAGTCTGTTAACCTATTGATTTCCCCCCAAAACTTCCTTCATTTATCTGATATGAAAAAGACTGACATCAACTGCTTAGTCATTAATTTTAGATGATCTGAAGTTGCAAAATTAGAATACAGAAGTATATGTGTAAAGGAAGCATTTGCCTTGAACTTGTCATATCAACATGCATTCAGGATGAAGTCATTAATGAAATAGTTGCATCCAAGTCTAAAAGGAACAAAGAAGACTGGTGAACTGAGTTAAGGCGGAAAAACCTACATGTTGATTTAAAAAGAAAACCGAAATATCAGCAATAAAAATAGATCATCTGAAGTTCAAATTTGACCAAAAAACACTTAATATTTTTCTCATACTTGGAGTGTGTTAAGAATAAGATAGGCATTTCAGAATAAAAACAGCATAAATTGCATGAAGGCTTTAAGAATACACGACATGTTTGGCAGAAATTTGATTCAGTTGATCTCTAAGACCATATTAGAGAGGGAACATTGATAAAATTTAAGAAGCATGTTAGACTAATCTGTTATTAAAGATTGATCTAGGTGCTTTCTGAAATACAGATAGGAATGGACAAAACTGAAAGTCAGAAGGCTATCCAGAGAACCATTTTAGCAATCCAGGCGTGGAATAATGAGTTAATAGGCAAGACAATGACAGCAGGAATTGGGAAAAATTGATTGAACTATCCTGCAAAACAGTAAATTAGTGTCTGATTGGCTACTTGAAGAAAGGACAAGGGAAAATTCAAACTCATTTGGCAATGTCTAACTTTAGGATACATAATAGTGGATAGATGGAGTAGTGAGATGGAGCTGTTTCTTTTGAGGGAAAGGTATTTATCTTGTTTAATACATGCTGAGTTTGAAATGACATGTGGGCATTTAAAAGAAAGTGTCCAATAAGGAGATTGTGAAGATAAAACTCCAGGAAACACGTCTGCTTGTGTTCACAGATACTAAGGAAGGAAATTGTGGTTGAAAAGAAAATGAGAATTTGATAAAGAAGGTCAAATAATTAACTAGGCAATGTCTCAAAGGAAGCAGAGAGGATTTAATAACAAATATTGGCAGCTAGCCCTGGAAAACCAAAGAGAAACTATTCTTCATAGGTATAAAAAAATAAAGGTAAAATTGGAAACCTGTACTTTTTAAAAAATAAATTTAACGCCAACTCTACCTGTTTCCCATTTTGGTTTTGATTAGAATTCTTTAGAGCAGTTTTAGTTCACAAAAAACTTGAGCAGAATGTATATCCTCTTATCCCAACAGACATACACAGTTTCCCCTACTGTTAACATCTTGCATTAGTATGGTGCTATTGTTAAAACTGATGATCCAATATTGATACATTATTATTAATTAAAGTCCATAATTTCATTAGGGTTCACTCTTAGTGTTATACACTCTATGGATTTTGACAAATGCATAATGACAGTATCCATCATTACAAATTCACAGAGAATAGTTTCAGTGTCCTAAACTTGCCCTGAGCTCCACTTAATCATTCCTCCCCGAAACACTGCGAATCACTGATGTTTTTCCTCTCTAATTTTACCCTTACAGATATCACATAGCTGGAATCATACCGTGTAGCCTTTTCAGATTTACTTCTTTCTCTTAAAATATTCATTTAAGATTTCTTCATGTCTTGTCATGACTTGATAGCTCATTTCCTTTTATCACTGAATAATACTCCATTGTCTAGATGTACCACAGTTTGTTTTTCCATTTATTTAGTGAAGGACACCTGGGTTGCTTCCAAGTATTGGCAACATGAATAAAGCTACCGTAAACATGCATGTGCAAGTTTTAGTGTGTACAAATGATTTCAGCTCATTAGAGTAAAAGCCAAGGGGTGCAATTGCTGGATCATACAGTACGGGTATGTATAGCTTTGCATAAAACTGCCAAACTGTTTTGCAAAGTGGCTGCACCATTTTGCGTACCCACCAGCAATGTATGAGAATTCCTGTGCTCTACATGCTCGTCTCTTCTTGAGGTTGTTGGTGTTTGCCATTTTGGCCATTCTAATAGCTATGTAATGGTATCTCATTATTTTAAATTGAACTTCCCTGATGACATATGATGTGGAGCAGCTTTTCAAATGGTTATTTTCCATCTCTCTATATTTTTTGGTGACGTTTTTGTTCAAGTCTTATGCCCAATTTTTTTTTCTATGCCCAATTTTAATTGAGTTCTTTGTTTTCTTAATGTTGACTTTTAAGAGTAACTTGTATTATTTTGGATAACAGTCCTTTATCATGTATGTCTACTGTAAATATTTTCTCTCAGGGTGTGGCTCGTCTTTCATTCTCTTAACAGTGCCTTTCACAGAAGTTTTTTATTTTAATGAAATCTAGCTTATCAATCTTTTCTTTTATGAATTGTGCTTTTGGTATTGCATCTAAAAAGTCATTGCCAAACTCAATACCCCCTATATTTTCTCCCATGCCGTTTGCTAGGAATTTGTTAGTTTTGCATTTTACATTTAGGTCTATGACTCAGTGTGCAATTTAGAACTTATGAATTGTTTATTTCTATAATTTTCCATTTAATATTTTCAGACTGTGGTTGATCACAGGTAACTGAAACCACGGAAAGTGAAACCACTACTGTAAAGCCTCCAGAAGGAATGGGGCTACATCAGACTTCATTTCAGCATTTTAAAACAGATTTTTGACTTCTGATCTGCAGAAATGTAAGCAATTAATGTGCGTTGTTTTAAACCACTATGTTTGTAGTAATTTGTTACAGAAACAATAGGAAACTAATTGTATATTTTTCCGTTTCTTCCACTTAAACTGTCCTCACTGGATTATGTATTGTGAATAAATTTTGAGACAAATAACTGGAAGAATTTATCTTCCAAATTTCAACCATTTCCCTCCATGTGTGTATGTGTTGTAGACATACACACATCTATGTTTTGATAGGCAATTTTGTATATGTACATATATACATATATGCATACATATGTGTGTAAGGATACACGTATAGCATAACTGGAAGAAGAAACTTGAAACTTCTTTTAATCAACATTTCAATCTTATTTGAATATATTATGTAAGAGCCTTCCAGTACATCATTTTTCAGTGGTCCAAGAAATTTCAGATATTACTTGAAATTTAATCCTATATATTTTCAGAATTTCCTGCAGCTTAGTGAAAAATTTTGAATATAAACCTATGCTTAATCCAATATTCATTGCAATCTGATGGTTCAGTTTAGGATTATATGTGCAAAGCATGTTTTAAGATTGAAGATAAAAAGGTAGAAATATATGTTGATATATATTTCAGTATAAATTTGAATGGAAAGTGCTTTTCTCGCAAATGTCCCTAGGTTTAAAAACTTACAGTAAAATCATTCTGCTGTATTTTATAAAATCTAATAAAACTGTATTGAAAATAAAATTATTGAAAAAATACTTTGTTTGAATTAGTCCATAATAAATGATAGATATAATAGATTTCAGTTCATATTTTTTTTCTACTAGTATTTAAAACTTTTGGAGAAACATTTAATTACTAATTATTAATATAAATAATTACTGAGATATTTTCATTCTTTCATTATAAATTTCCAAAAAGCATATTAAGTATGTTTATTTTAAATTAAGAAGTTTGATAGTAATTTTTCCAATAATTTTTGGTTTTGTATTACTTTAGGATATAATTCCTCTGAGTTATACTTTAGAAAAATAATATTTGATTTGGCACATGCAACAAACACCCAAAAGCATACAGCTCTGCAATTACAACAATTAATTTTTCCCTCGTTTACTTAAGAATTCTTGTATGACATAAAAGATATGGTGATAAGTACATTATTGACCCATTTCTGATCCCAAAGTGGAAATGTACACTATTTGCTCATTTGTTTGCTGAAGGATTTTTTAGATATACTTTATCACATTAAGGATGTTCCCTTGCCGGAAAAAAAGGTTAGTGCATGGCCCAAATAGCCTTTTGGCTGTGAATACTGGGGCTGATAATTATATCCTGCAATCTTCTCCAGAGCATGGCATTTGGCTAAAGGAAGCTTCTTAAAAAAAAAAAGAAAGGAAAGAAAAGAAAAAAAAGAAAAGAAAGAAAGAAAAGAAAGATATGTGGGAAGTTTTGCTCCCTTAGGTGGCAGACAAGGGAATGATATGAGGACTGAAGCCCAGACATTTTGCTTCAAAAGAGAAAAATCAGTCTTACTATTTATATTTCAGAAGCTACCTGTGAATGATACTAAATCTAAGCTTCACCAGAGATCTCATTTCTGCTCTGCCCTTTTTCTTGCCTTTGTTCTCTCTTACAGGATTTTCTGGAAGAACAGATTTTCAAGAAAGCGCATGCATATGAATCCCTGCCTCAGGGATTCCAGGTCCTTCTAGGGAACCTGACTTAAGACAACTTCTTTCATTTTTGCTGATTTTGCATTATGAATGTATGGTGAATGTACATATTTTCTGTGCTGATACAAGATGATAATTATATTGTTTTATTCCTTTTGAATGAATAAAAAAATGTGGGATTGTGTTAATTTTTAGATGGTAAGTAACTCTTTATTCTAGAAATTAGCCCGACGTGGTCATTGTCTTAGTCCAATTGGGATGCTGTTAAAAAATACCATAGATTGGGTAGCTTATAAATAAAAGTATTTCTCCCAGTTCTGGAGGCTGGGAAGTCCAAGATGAGGGTGCCGGCAGATTTGGCATCTGGTGAGGGCCTGCTTTCTGCTTCATAGACTGCCACCTTCTCATTGTACCCTCACATGGCAGAAAAGGGCAAGGGAGCTCTCTGGCCCCTTATATAGAGGACACTAATCCCCTTCCTGAGGGCTTTGACCTTAGGATCTAATCACATCCTAAAGGGACCTCCTCCAAATGCCTTCACATTGGGGATTAGGTTTCAACATGTATATTAGGGAAGACACAAACATTCAGTGTATAGCAGTTCATGATGTACCATCTACTTTATGTATAGCTGAATTTGATTTACTCTTATTTTATTATTTTTGCATCTATACTCATGAATGATACTGCCAGGCAATTGTCTTTCAATAATCTTGTCTTTTTATTTTAGTTCAAGTTTATGTTGGCATGAAAAATGTTGTTGGGAACTTATTTTCTGTTTCTGAAAATAGTTTCTGTGAGAATGTTATTTCTTTCTAAAAATTTTAAAGAATTAATAGTAATGTTATCTGAGCTGTGGCTTTTTTATTGTGGGTTTTCAAAAGAAATCATTATGAAATCTGTTACTTTCAGTTATAGGAATGTTTCCATTTTTAAATTTCTTCTATCACTTTTGGCAAATTGTTTTCTAAATGTACATTTCATCTAAGTACTTGAACCTATTAGAATAAATATGTTGACAACACATATCTCCTTATTATCTACAGCAGGCAGAATGCTCAGATGTCTGTCCCAGATGTGCAGGCCATGTATTGCTTGAGTGTGAGGAGAAGAAGTGATGGGGCCAAGACAAGAGAATCATGTGGGTATATCACTCCTATGATTAGGCTACTAATCAGGAGACTTTGAATTACTTAAAAGGGAGGTTATTCTAGAAAGGCCTGGCCTATTAGATAAACCATTTTTAAAAAGGTAAAGTGACAGACTTTCTCCTAATGGCATGGAGAAAAGCAAACAATCATATTGTAGAGAGGCCCACTTTGCTGGGAATGGTTATTAGCCTCTAGGAGTTGAGGACCTCAGACCCACTAGAAGTAAATGAATCCTTTCAACAACGAATGAGCTTGGAAGAAGACCCCAGGGCTCAGATGACACCAAGCTTAATTTTCAGCCTGGTGACATGTGAGAAGAGAATCCAATTAATGCCTTCCCAGATTTCCTACCTACAAGACTATGAGATAAAGGATTTGTTTTGTTTAAGCCTCTTAGTGTTTACCACCTCTTAGCAGCAATTAAAAACAAAAACATTATTTGTCCAATTTCCTACAATTTTCAAGTTCTTACATTAACCAGGCTTTAGGTACAAATTACAAGTTTTGATAGACCGCAGTTTATCACTTATACATAGTTCAAAACATTTAATCCCACTATTTCTTCTTTGACATACCTGTTTAGAAATGTAAAGATTTTTAAAAATGTATCCATCTGTTACTGATTTCCAGCTTATTTCCATTCCACTATGAACATATTTTCTGTATGACTTTAATTCCTTAAAATTCATTGTGACTCAATACATGTAGCCCAGGATATACTTTATACATCCTTGATAAGAAAGTGTATTCTATAATTCTTAGAGATACTCTGTGTCACTTAGGTCAAATTTGTTAATTCTGTTACTTAACATTTTTTAATCTTTACTGATAATTTTTTTTCTGTTATAACAGTTATTAAACAATGTATGATAAAATCTTCTACTGTGATCTTGATATTCTATTCCTCTTTTTAATTCTGACAATTACAATTTTTATATCCATTAAGTGCATACTAATTTATTATTTGTATTATATATATTCATTTTTTTACTTTCTTCTTTTTCTTTTTTTTTTTTGGCCACGCCTCATGGCTTGCAGGATCTCAGTTCCCCAACCAGGGATTAAACCAGGGCCAGGGCAGAATGCCCAGAATTCTAACCACTATGCCACCAGGGAACTCCCCATACTTTTACTTTCAACCTTTCCTTATCCTTATATTTAAGGTAGATTTTCTTTTTATTACTGCCATCAAATCTACGGTTAATCAAATCTAAGGTTAATGCTGATGCTTGAAATGGAAGAAATTCATTTAAGCTTAATTTAACAGATTCAGCTTAATACAGCATCACTAAAAAAAAAAAAAAATGATGACTCATAAACAGGTGTTTTTCATAAACCCCTTGACAATCACAACTTCATCTATTTGAAGTCATACAATAACACTCTGATATGGCTAAGACATTACTTCCACAATCACACACACATTCTCACACAGAACAGAATATTCAGATGTGGAACTCTGGGTTACGTTTTTAGTTGATTTCAGCTATGCTATTGCTTATTCCTCCAATGTTAAAAAATAATCTCCCTTTTCTTCTATAAAATTTTAGTTCCATTTATTTTCTGAAAAGCACTATTAGAAGTGACTCATAAGGCACATGTGAAAAATAATTTTGCCTGCATTTTATTTTTACATATAGTAAGAAATAAGGGAATATTAGCATTATCCTTGCTTTTATCAGAGTAAAATGGTTCCCTTTGTTCTCCAGTGGCTCTGCTGAGAGGTCTTTCTTGGTTATACCAATGTATGAAAAGGAATATCCATTATTTTAGGTGACATATGTAATACAAACTTTTGGTTTTAGTATCTTAACAAAGTTTGTGTGGCCCCTGTTTTACAAAGGAATTCCTCAGAAAGGAGATCGACCATTCTTGGGTGCATGTAAGTTCCAATATGGGAAAAGACTGTGGGAGTAGGGTGCAAAAAAATGTGAGTGTCAACTTGACTGAGAGAACTAAGTTATCTTCCAGAATCAGCCACTGCAATGCATGGTTCTGCCATAGAAAAATGACTACACAGGAGAATATGAAATGAAACAGTATGTCTTCAACACCCTGTATGCATGGAACAGTGATTGTGTGGCAGGACACACTTTTTTTTACATCTTATTCTATCTCTTGCTCCAACGGTTAACTGGAGGGACTTATGGCATTGAAAAGAATATGTGAAATAGCTTATTTCTTACAACTGTTCTTATAATCCAAGGAAAAGAACATCGAATAACTTGTCCTCTCATTGAAGGATTCCCTTACCTAGTTCCTGAGTATCCAAAGGACAATAGCTAGAGCAAACCCACACCTACAGATACATAAGAAAACCACACTCATGAACTGAGATCACCCTTCAGAAGAGGCACTGTCCAACTTCTTAATGAGAGTGAAAAATCCTCTCCTATTTACAACATAATGTGCAGAAGTTACCCTGACCCAAAACAGAGATAATCTTTGACATTTTTGTAAGGAGGTATTTCTTGAGTTCTTGTCTCAGTTTCAGATTGTGCCTCAGGAAGTAAGCAGTACATAAGAACATAAAAAATACTGTATAAGAATCATCTCTCCATAGATGATTAGCCTCATCTAAACCAAGACACACCAGAATTTTTATAATAATTTTTAAATTTCTTTACCTTTAAGTTAACATGGAGGTATGCTAAAACTCTTCTATAAGATATTATCCTATAATCACTGAAAATGGGACATACAGAGTTTGAAGATTTAAACTCCTCCAGTCCAAGCAAAGTCCCTAGAGTTGGAAAGGGAAGAATTTGCTCTTGCCGTTATTTTTTGCATTTAAAAAAATTGGATATTTTTCAAAATATCCAATAGGTCCAAGCATAAACCATGGACCAGAGTAGGTGTTCATTTGTAAAGTAGCTATTCTGATTTATATTTAAAATAAAAAAATTAATTTTAATAAATTTTATTAAATAAAATAAAATTATTTATTATATACAGAGTTTAATATAAATTTATTAAAGTTGTATTTTATTATTTATTTTATTAAAATTAGAATAACCTGACATACACAGTGAGTTGAACACTACAGAGCAGCAAGCCAATCACATGGAGAGAGTGGAAATCATAAACACTCTCAGGAAGGTGGTACCGGGCAGGGAGAAGAGCAGGTCTAGGGGAGGAGTGAGGGCTGCACATATCCCCACCTCCTGTGTACGCAGGAAATCTCTGGAGATGAAAGACCAACAGAGGCTCTAATTTATCTTTCCTACAAGTTTCACTTACCACTTAGCAAAATGACAGGGATGATACTTTTTTCAAGATCAGAATTTTTTTGGATTACATTACCTACTGATAGCAACACAAAAGTGCGTGCTTTATGAAGCATGTAAAATAGAGGCTTTCTCACCATTTCTGCTTCATGCAGGGGTGAGCCCTACACAGGAGGAACTGGACACAGAGACTAAAATTAACATGACCATATTTTCAAAACAGACAGGGACTTACTTAAAGTATACAAATTAACATTGGGTCAATTCATGTCTTTACTATATAAAATTTTTCACTATTTTTTATTTCTTAAATTTCATGGCAAGCTGTAATTTTAGTACATATATATATTTTACTATTCATATACGTGCCAGTTTAATTAAGATGAAAATTTACTGTAGTAAATGGAATGGAGGAAGTTCAAAGATTTAAATGTCTGCAGTTCAAGAAACCCACCAGGAGTTGGAATCAAAGCTAATAAGTGGTAGAATCAGCATTTGAACAAGAACAAATGGTTCCAGAAATTATTCCTTTCATCACTAGGCCATACTGCCTTTCTGAGAAGGTACTGTGTGATACAACAAGGTACTGTGTGTTCCAAACGTACCACTTTGGAACAACTTGTCCAAAGTTACATAAGTAATAAAAGGTGGAGCCAGAAAGCCTGTGTCTCTAACCACTGCACTGTCCTGCATGGGTTAAGATCAGATCTATCGGTCCATGTGTCCAGTGTGCCCTGGAATGTCTGGATGTTCATCATTATATGAACTTCAACTTTCACAAAATCTCCCAATTTACAAATTCTATACAAACACCCAAATACCTTGTGTCTCAAATACTTAACATTTCATTGTGACAGCTTTCTCTGCTAGGACTAGGACTAATAATATCTAGCATGTATTGAGTTCTTGCTATGCACTAGGTGATGTTTAAGTGATTTTTATATGTTAACTCCTTTAATTCTGACAACCCAGTGAGATCAGTAGCAAGATTATTTTATTTTAAGACACAAGGGAAATAGGTAATACAAATTTTAAATAAATGTTCTAGGTTTTTATATTTTTCTTTTATTTAAATCACATCTTTAGTATTGAATTATTATTATATACTACAGTGATTAACACACAAAACTGTGAAGTGAGACCTACGTGGTTTTTTTTGTTTGTTTTTGGTTTTTTTTGCGGTACGCGGGCCTCTCACTGTCGTGGCCTCTCCCGTTGCGGAGCACAGGCTCCGGACGCGCAGGCTCAGTGGCCATGGCCCACGGGCCCAGCCGCTCCGCGGCAAGTGGGATCTTCCCAGACCGGGGCACGAACCCGTGTCCCCTGCATCAGCAGGCGGACTCTCAACCACTGCGCCACCAGGGAAGCCCGAGACCTAAGTTTTAATCACAACTCTGCCATTTATTAGTGTGACCTAGTTAAATTAGCTGATGGACACAAAAAAAAAAACATAAGAAATAAAAGGGGCTTGAGTTCCCTGGTGGTCCAGTGGTTAGGACTCACCGCTTCCACTGCAGGGGCCACAGGTTTGATCCCTGGTTGGGGAACTAAGATCCTGCATGCCAAGGTGTGGCTAAAAATAAAAAATAAAAAAATAAGGGAAGAGGGCTGCAGGCTTATTTTAAAATATTTGAGTGAGGAAAATAAGATATTTAAAAATTTCCCCAATAAATATTAATATTTCCCCAAATTAATTGAGCAAATAAAAATTATGATGGCTTTAAACAGAGTAAATTGAATTAAGTTTTGGTGCTTTAAAAGATATGTAAATTAGAGTATGGTAAAAGTTAAATAAAATGTGCAATTCAATTTGTGAAGTTTCTATTGGTATATACTTCTAAGCTCACCGATCTTTCCTTGGCAATGTCCAGTCTACTTAAAAGTCCATCAAAGGCATTCTTTCCATTAGTGTTTCTGATGTCTAGCATCTCCTACTGATTCTTTCCCAATTTCCATCTCTTTGCTTACATCACCCAACTTTTCTTGAATGCTGTCAGTGTTTTTCCATTAGTGCACTTAACCTATTAATAGTAGTTATTTCAAATTCACATATATTGTCAGTACACAGCCCTATACAACAACTATATGCAAAGAAAAATTTTGTAGTATAACACACATGACATAACACAGTAAGCATAATTATGTGATTATTTGTAGTAAACCACACGTGACATTTGTAGTATAACACAGTGAGCATAATAATTGAGTATAATTAATATGGGGTAATAATTAGGTCTCAACATTTTCAGAATAAATTATTTTAGAGAATAGCAAGGTCAGTTTAGACACCAATTTTGAAATAAAAATCTAATAACAAAATGGCTTACTAAATTAAAGACTCACTTCAAATAGTATCTTCTGAAGGTCTATAATATTCCTCACATTATGTTGTGTTAGGTCTTTTATAACCTCGATGTCCTATTACTTTCTATCTCTAATAAATTCATAATTTTTTGAAAAAATTTTACAAAACCTGGAACTAGTTTTCCTCTCTTCTATTAGTGTCTTAGGCTACTCGATAATGGAAAAATAAATCAGAACAATGAAAATAAATAGGTTATCTGTTTCCTCACATGTAAATCCTCTCATGAATCACTTGAGACAAACGTTTTTTTTTTAAAAAAAGCAATTGCTGAAACTATTCATTCATCACAGTGCATATGGTAATGTATGAACAATATCGAAGTTTGATTCAGGTTTTCAGGACCTCAATGTTTCCGTAAAAGAGGCAAGGTCAGAATTCTCTCATTTTTCTAGTGGTTGCACACTGTCACTACCTTAGAGATATTGGGGTGAGTGTGATTTGGAACTCGAGGCTGTCATGCCTTTATTTGTTAGACTTATCAAGTAGCGAATTCAATCATAGTTTCAACTTTGTTGTATCTATAAACATTACATTATGAATCTGCATCCCATTGAGTACAAAATAAATCTGAATTATTTATATAAAATTAACAACAAAGGACAACAGGATATGACTTCTCTGTCACAAGAATACTGATTTTGATATTTGTTGTAAAGCAGAACTTTAAAATTACTCCATCTTTCCACTGCATCCCTTCATTTCATAATTAGTCCTATAGACATGCCAAAGTATGCCAACCAAGACACAGAACAAGGCTAATTATCTGTGAGAGGTTGAGGCTCACCAACTAGTTGTAAATTTTTACTCACCTGGGTCAAAGGGCCCTCAAGAGGTCAAATGATACTGCCACTAAAACAGCACGTGGAAAGAGAACCACACAGAATGGTCAAAGAGGTCATCAATGATAATAAGTACAGAAAAGTTAGAGTTTAGGACCAAAATATTGCCAAGTGATGAGTTGCACAATTGCTGACATGGCACTTAAATTTGAAGTACCTCTAATTAACTGCAGGGGTGAAAAGGAACCATAGAAAGATAGTGGAGGAGGAATAAATCATGGGCCTCTAAGGAAAACATTGTTTTCTTCATCAAAATTCTTTTACTTAAATTTCCTTCTGTAGAGTCTTAGGGATGGCAGAAGCCACCTAATTAAAACTTCACACATTACCTATTAGTCATTTTTCAATCACATTATATAATGCCCCTGGAAAAGAAACTTTTGATAATGAATGTAGTCGACCAATTAAAGTAACCCAGAAATTTCTTTGATTTACAACAAAGAAACCGTACTTGACAGTGAAATTAAAACTAGTTGATTTGCAGTCTCTAAAACAATTTCAATCATTCTGTGCTTCCTTTAATGCCACTTTCTGTACTTAAATGGGGTGTATCTTTATCAGGAGAGCTTGTGAGAAGTAAATTGAGATTATGACTAATCTAAGTGAAAAATACCTATTAAGAAACGTGAGATTTGTCTCATTTCCATTACATTGTTATTTGAAAAGGCTTCTGTTTCCTCAGGAAAGGGTAAAAGGACAAATAATTGGCATTACATGAAATCATGAAAAGCTGTACTAATTTTTCAAAGTCTTGAAAGAGCTTATGGAATTCATTTGAAATCTGAGTGATTGAAAAGGCATTTTCTCCCAAATGATCAATTTGCCTAACTTGTATTCATTCATACTGTTGAGAACATTTAGATGACGATAATCAAAATATTAATAAGTTAGAAAAGTATTCATATAATTAGAAATGCAGTCATATAATTTTGCAAGTTAGCAATACTTTGAGGAGCTGAGATTTAAGGTAGCTCTTTCCTTTGCATAATAAAAACAATCAATTAAATTTATTACAAATAATCATCATAATCTACTAGAATCTACTTGATTTAAAAAAAAAAGGTTTCAGGATAATTATCTTGAATCATGGGTAGGATTATAACAATCAGAAAAGGGAAAGGACATTCCAGGTTAAGAAGAACAGGGACTTTTTAATGAGTGGAGAGACATGGCATAGAGTAAGAAATTGAATGATAGAAGACCAGGATTCTAGATCTGGCTTGATCACCAACTTGATTTACGTCATTGAGAACATGCCTTTATCCCTCTAAGCTTAATGATATTTGGCATTTGTAAAATAATAAAAATAGAACATGTAAGACCTGTTATTTGCAATCCAGGTTTTTAATTATCTATGAGCATATAGGCATATTCAAGAGTCAAATTTCATTGAAGCGTGGGATAGAGTTAGTGGCATCATGGAAATTAAGGCTAGAGAATTATTGTAGAGCCATGTTGGGAGGCTCATGTATGCCAGCTGGAGTGAATGTATAATCCTGTAAAATAAGTAAAACAAAAAATTTCCACCAGCACATTCTCTCAATAGAATCAAAAAGATCACTGACTATCTATAATGAGAAGCATAAAAATCATAGTAATAGTAAAGATCATCTTTCTCACACTTCTGTTGATGTTCTCCTAACATTGAAGGAATATTAGGCTTTAGTCCAAAGGAGCCCTCTGAAAGGAAAGGGCTTTTTTCATATGTTTGGGTTTAGCTTAAAAGTCATGAGACCTTTCACTACACATATCATAATATACCCATAGTTTTTAAAATGATAAAATATTTTCCCCAAAAGCTTTGAGGTAAACATGGAACATGTTTATTCTCTGGCTTGAGTTAATGCCTCATATGTCATCTCAAACTTCTGGAGATGTGTCTGTTTAGGCAATAAATTGTGTGTGTGTGTGTGTGTGTGTGTGTGTGTGTGTGTGTGTATGTACATATAATACACATACTGGTATGTATTATTAAATTACAAAATGAAACAAGAAAATGTAAAATAATGACCTCACAATCACTTTTGCATACTTTATCTTCCTCTAGGTCCTTCTGGTGTGTAACACAATTGTGCTAAGACTTTAAGATTTAAATAGACACAGTTATAAAGCAACTGGTTTTCCTTTGTATGAGGACAAAGCCAACTTATACAAGACATAAATTGATTTAGGGTCATAGTTTTAGCTAATGTGCTTTAACCAACCAATCTGTAAGTGTGGCTATAAATCCAAAACCTGCATAAAGAAATAGCTCGAGTTGAACACTGCTAAATACATTAATAGAAAAGGAACTCATAGCACTTAATCATGAAAATTAACTAATCCTTTACTCATCTAAGAATTTCAAGGCAGTAGAAAAATAGTGAACTAAGAAAATTAGTTCACTATATGTTTATATATACATATATATGGATATATATCTACATATATGGACATATAGAGAGATATTATATATGAAATATATTAAGGAACATTTGAAGAAAGCTTTATAAATAACCATTGCTCCTAAAGTGGTATTTTTCATAAAAGAAATCTCACTTCTAGCAAAACTATATCATAAGATATATCTTCTCACATATAAAGAAAAGCATAATTTTAATGTTTATATTTTCACCAGATGTTAAAACTTTATTAGATTAAAAAATTAAGCACTCTACAAACTTTGACAGACCAATCAGAGAAAATGAGTAATAAAGGAGTTATTTTTTAAATAGTCTTAATAAGACTAGCAGCAAATTTTATATATAGTGAACTTCTAATTTGAACTAAAAACAATGTTTCCAAACTGTGAACAAGAGACCTCATGTTCTTGGGGATTTTATATAATACTTTTTACTATAAAATTAAAAAAAATATTGCCCACCCACTGTATGATTTGGACTATTCTAGCATATTCATACATGTTATTAAAACTCACCAACTCTCTGAGAGGTAATTTTATACTCACTGTCATGATGATAATTTACCTACATTCACCCACTGACTAAGTGACAGAATTTTAATTAGTTGTCCAGTCTGTTTGAATAAAAGCCCCAAACTGTCCCACTATACCTTGCTGTCTCTCAAACTATAGGAAATGTTAGTATTTGGGAAATGCTTTTCATGATCTAAAATAGTCAGGAAGCAATTGGTCATTAGCTGTGAATGACAGAAATAGTACCAATTCTTTGCCTTCAATCTCTGAACTCAGGCTACTTCCAAAGCTCTTTGCATGACCCATTCATGCCCTTCCTCAGATAGTACAGCTATCCTGGAATCAGATCTTTTGACAGGCAGACTTGATTTAAAGGTTTCTCTCCAAACTTTTAAGGTGAAAGAGAACATTATGCAACCTCAAGTGTGAAGACTTTTGCAGACTCTGTCCCAGTATTCCAAACCATAATTACTGATAATTTACTATGTAAGGAAATGGCGGTAAGAGAAAAGAATGAGAGAGGTAATCCAGTCCAATGGACCACTCTAAGCTGATACATTTTCACATTAATGAATCTGTTTCTTCCCCTTCCAAATTTTTCTTTAAAATTTGTCCTACTTCTCTCAGTTGACTTGAACATTCCTTAAGACACGAATTTTCCTACATATAGAGATCTGTAACAAATATGTTCTATAGTGGGTAGGATTATTATTTCAATAATATTAACAGTTAGAAAATCTTTATATGAAGGTATGATTTTCTAAATCTAAAGCAATTTCTTCCATAGGGATCAATATTTGCATAAAACAGTTCGAAGATATATGTTCCATAAAGCTAGCAATTTATTAAGCATTTTTTTCATTCTAGAAAATTTTATTTTTGGTTAATTAAAAATGTATAATGTATATTGAGCAGACAGCATAGGCTCTCTAAAATGAAAAGAAAATTTGCTTAAAACTTTTCTGTATTTTGGAGAATCTCTTATAAATAAAAATATTTTCCCATCTCTAATTAGGTATCATTTATTATATAGGCTACCAAAAAAAAAAAAAAAGACCAAGGTATAGCTTAAAAAAAAATTGTAAACTTAAATTGTCTATACAATAGAAGAGATCTCAAAAGTTTTGGTTTTAGGACATCTTGCAACTCAACAATTATTGAGGACACCAAAATACTTTTGTTTATGTGAATTATATCTATTTATATTTACTGCATTAGATATCAAGAATTTTTAAAATACTTATTAGTTCATTATAATTAAAAATTATACACTAAATTATATTTTTATGAGAAATAGCTATTTTATAAAACAAAAAGTGATAGGAATTGGAGCGTTTTACATTTCTTGCAAATCAATTTAATTTCTGGCTTAAGAGCATCGCTGGATTCTCATGTTTACTTTGATATTCAATTTACTGCAAAATCACATGTCATGTAGCCTCTGGAAAAATCCACTGTACCCCTACTTATATGCCCTATAAATCATCCAAAATGATCCTTTTGAAGTGGAACTGTGATCTCGTTTATTGTCGCCTGGCCAACTCCTCAGTTTTTTAGGTATTACGTGAACTACGTGCCCTTCTATAGCAGTGTAGAGTTCCATCTTAGGTTCTCAAGTGCAAGAATACGTTAAAAATCAGAGTAAAAATTTTACTTTGAAATTTTCTTAGTTGCATACAATCCATGGTAACACAACTTTGTAGAATACAACTTGGCACAATAATTTATATGCACATTCAATTTTGGAAACTGTTCAGCCTCACTGAATGGTTTCAACAAAAGCAAATATATAAATAGGTGATTGAATGTTTAAAATAATCTGTCTTAATATTACAAAATATTTACTGGTGAATGGGTGAGATAGAAAGTTCTAATGTATTGATACTTGTCTGCAGTACATATTTCATTCCATTTTACTATTAAGTGTCTTTAAACTTCAGGCAAATTAATGGGCATTCTTGTTCTTTTTGTGACTTACATTACATTCGGTTTGAATCCAACTTGTAAGTTAAATGCCCATACGATGAGACTTCAGTTTAGCATCCTTTCTATGAGTTCCAGTATTATTTTGCATTTCCCCCATGGTAGATAGTACCTATGTCACAACTTGTATTACTATGTTTCACTTACGTGGTTTTTTTCTTTGACTGAAAGATTAATGAGGCCAGGGTCTGTGTGTGTGTGTGTGTGTGTGTGTGTGTTTATATATAGACACACAATACATACACACAGTTTATTTTTTTGTTACTATAGGCCATCTACTAAGTTAGGCAGAGAATACAATCATGAATTAGATTGGTAAGAGCTCTGTTTCCATCAAGCTATGGGCTACCAGCAAGAGAAATTTTATACAGATATTTACAAATAATGAAATAATTTTAACTAATAATGAAAGTAAATAATGAAGTAATTTCAATTCCTATTGAGGATGAACACAGGATACTAATCAGATTTGAGTAGGTTTATATTACAGTAACAATAACAACAAGAAGAAGTAAAAACCCCACACATCCGAGTACCTTAATACAGTCAAATTTAGTTCTACTTGGTCAGATTTTACCTTAAGAATGGGGAGAGGGGTCTCTATAACATGTATTTACTTGGATCTCTAAGTTGACAGAGAATCCAACATCAGGGACATTGTCTAATATCAATAAAGGGATGACTTGTAGACCATACAAAGGACCTTAGACTTTAATGATAGTTGGAAACAACTAAAACATTGTAAGCAGGGGAATTGCTCTAAAATCAAGAAAACTTGTCGGATTGATAAATATGAAGTGTTCAGGGAGGGAACATGTGAAAAATCCAGGATTTTTCCTTATCTGCTAGATAGGAAATGTTATTTACTGAGATTAGAAAAACTAAAAAAGGAGTATTATCTGAGAGTGACATAAATTCAACATTGGACATCTCTAGTTTACAATCCCTGGAGACATCCAGATGGAAATGCTGACTTGGCAGGTGGAGATGTAATGCAGTGTGGCAGTTAAGCATATGGGCTTTTGAGACCAACTGGATCATTTGGATCTCATCCCACCAACCTAGCTATGTAACCTTGTGGAGGTTATTTCCACGCTCTGTGCTTCAGTTTTATTATCTATATAATGGAATACTCAGTATATCTACCTCATTGGACACTGTAAGAATATATGAAAGTTACTGTGAACAGAGTTTTATACACATCAAGTGTTAAACCTGAGTGAAGAAGACAAAGGAAAAGAAGAATGAAATCAGGGCAATTGATGTAGAGAAGGTCAAGGGGGTAAGTGTACCATGAAAATAGGGAGGTGAGGCATGGTTATTTAGCCTTGACCATCTCTTGGAAGAAATTGCGATGTTTCTCTTTTATTTTTATAAATTTATTATTTTTTATTTATTTATTTTTGGCTGTGTTGGGTCTTTGTTGCTGCGTGTGGGCTTTCTCTAGTTGCGGCGAGCAGGGGCTACTCTTCGTTGCAGTGCATGGGCTTCTCATTGCATTGGCTTCTCTCGTTGTGGAGCATGGGCTCTAGGCACGTGGGCTTCAGTAGTTGCAACACGTGGGCTCAGTAGTTGTGGCTCACGGGCTCTAGAGCACAGGCTCAGTAGTTGTGGCGCACGGGCTTAGTTGTTCCGTGGCATGTGGGATCTTCCCGGACCAGGGATTGAACCCTTCTCCGCTGCATTGGCAGGCAGATTCTCAACCACTGTGCCACCAGGGAAGCCCGCCAAGTTTCTCTTTTAGAAAGAACTGTGAAACTCACTGTACTTACGTTTTATTATTTGGCCAGCTTCTATAGTCACTCCATACAGTTTTCTCCTTGTTTGCTTTTGGAGGCTGCAAGCAGAAGTTTATTCATATTTAACCTTAATCTGTACAATACTTAAGGCTCCTATCTCTGACAGATACCAGTTTTCCACTGAAAATAAGTTAGACTATTCTATACCGGCAAAGCATCTTTATTTTGGGGAACTCAACCCAATACTCTGTAAGGTGAAGACAGTCCATCAGGCTGCTTTTAGAAGCCTCATCTCAAGAATAACATGATCTAACGCATGAAAAATTCCCACATTTCTCCTGAAATTCACTAAATCTCCTGTGTGGAGGAATGAATGAGCCTCACAGGTACTTTTAGTAAAGTAGGAAAGTTATTTTTAAAAATTCCCGTCTTATGTAGTGAGGTAGTAACGTGAAGAAGACAGAAGGGTTTACTTTACAATTTTCAAAAATTTGTTTTTAGATATAACATTGGTTTATTATAATTTTTATTAAAAATACTTTCACCACTTCTATGAGATTTCAAAGACCTTGGACAATTTACCTCTATTTGCTTGCTTACACCTTAGTGATATTATGTGTTTTAATCTCTAAAATGGTTTTAGACAGGTAGCTAAGTACTGGGACCACTGCTATCCTTTGAAGTTCTGAGATGATTGTCAGAGCCTCTGCTTCAAGACATAGTACTTGAGGGCTTCCCTGGTGGCGCAGTGGTTGAGAGTTCCACCTGCCGATGCAGGGGACAGGGGTTCGTGCCCCGGTCCGGGAGGATCCCACATGCCGTGGAGCGGCTGGGCCCGTGAGCCACGGCCGCTGGGCCTGCGCGTCCAGAGCCTGTGCTCCGCAATGGAAGAGGCCACAGCAGTGAGAGGCCCGCGTACCGCAAAAAAAAAAAAAAAAAAAAAAAGTCCAGGCCATGTACTTGACTACTACTGCTTCTCTGTCTTCATCTGGGTGGCAGTTACATGGGTAGGATCATTTTGCAAAAAATGCATCAAATCTTTAAACTTAGAATTTTTGCATTTTTCTGCACGTATGTTAGCCTTTGGCAAATGTTTGCTTAAAAAGAAGTCCTTCAGCACACAGTAAATTAAGGTAAGTATGTGGTAAATGGTAGGGTGTGTCAATGAGGCATTTCACATTACAATTTGATGGGCAACCAATTATTTCCTGAAAAAGGCAAATTTTCACAATTGGAAAAGGAGGACAAAATACAGTTAGTCGGTTCCAGTTGCAAACAGGACGTATTGCCAAAACTAAAACCTACTTCAGAACTGTGTTCTCACAGTGTATTCTCAATAGAAGTCAGTTAGGTTCCATTCCACACCATACATATTTTGTCACTGCATTGCTCTCCATTCCAACACTTTATTGCAATATGCGTACTTACATGAGCATATTGTATTTATTTTTACCATATGCCCAATATTTGCCACAATTTTTCATGCTATTAAACGCCATTAAATCGATGTAAAATGTGGCAGTGTTGGTTAAATTGTTTAAGCTTTTGGGAAATTTCCTCTTTCTCCATAGTGGCAAGCTCATCAAACAGTATTTTTATATCTAAATATGTCATCACAGTTTTTAAAAATAAGCAAAATAATACCTTATACCTTATTTAATAAATAATTCATTATTATAAAATCTTAAAACATTATTAAAAATTTTAGGGCTTCCCTGGTGGCGCAGTGGTTGAGAGTCTGCCTACCGATGCAGGGGACGCGGGTTCGTGCCCTGGTCTGGGCGGATCCCACATGCCGCGGAGCGGCTAGGCCCGTGAGCCATGGCCGCTGAGGCTGCGCGTCCGGAGCCTGGGCTCCGCAACGGGAGAGGCCACAGCAGTGAGAGGCCCGCGTACCGCAAAAAAAAAAAAAAAAAAATTTTATATACTTGTTACATGTCAGACATGTAGGGATAAAATATTCTAAAGAAATGAATCTTAGTTTACCCTTCAAGGAGAATATCATACTGTGTAAAGAATCTGCCCATTTAAAATGTAAAATATTTTAAAATGTCATATCATGTGCAATTTTCAGCTCAAATGTTTCCATTACACTCAGAAAATTTAAGGCCTTAACATGTCTTCTGAGATCTTAATCTGGCCGTCTGCTAGGTTTTGGCTTTATTTCTTCTTCTATACTGTGCTCTGGCCACATAAGCATCCTTGCTCATACTGGTCCATGAGAAGCATGCTTCTATCTCAGGTTCTTTGCTCTTATCTTTCTTCTACAGAAAATTCAATTCTCTTAGACATCCATGTGTCTTATTCTCTCACATCCTTCGGGTCTCTACCCCAGTGATCCCCTGAAAACCCTATGTGGAATACCAATCCCTGTGCACCCCACTCCAGTCTCTGTTCTCCGTACCCTGTCTCACTTTTCTTTATAGCACATATTGCCATCTGGCATCATATATTTGCGTTTATGTGTTTACTTGTCAGTCTCCTAGTTCTATTCTACCAGGATAGCAGGGATGTTATTTTGTTTGCTATAGTGCCTCAGTGCCTAGAATGTGGCAGTATTAATTATTTTTGAATGAATGAATCCATTTGCTATAATTGAGATAATTATAGATTTACAAAGGTTCTCCTCTGGTATCCTATCTGTGTAGGCTGCTATTCCTAGAATAACTTGGATTTATGGCTTATACTGGGCTCAAGAAACAATAGTGAGACTCCAAGGAACACTAGGTTTGCAAACTAGTCCTTCTAGAACATTCTTATACAACGTTAAAGCCATTAATTTATTCCATTACTTACTGATACATAATTAACAAGCTAGCCAAATCTATCTATCAATCAAGCATTACCTTGATGGATCTCCAGCACCTGTTCAGTTGATTTCCCTCCCAAACACAATCAATATTTGCCTCTCCCACCTTAAATTGAAATTGGTTTATACAAACCAAATTTACAAACTCTGTCTCTCATATCTTCCTGAATTATCACCTTCTCAGGCTTTCATCTGGATAGAGTCTGTCGATTCATGCTCATGAAAGATCCTAATGAAGCAATAAAAATCCTGAGAGCTTCGCCTTCATCATCTCCTTGAGACCCACTGATCTGAAGATTGTTCTTTAATCAAAATTTTGGACATTTAGACACCCTATTCCTCTTGAGTTTATGAGCTAAATAGTTTTTTCTTTAAAAGCACTCTCTGACATTTTATATACTGAGCTCACTAAAATCATCCATTATTTAAATATACCAATTTTACACTCCATCCTGCCCCACGCTTTACGTCCCTGTTTTCTACAGCCATCCAGAGAAACTAAAGAAAGGCTTACTTATCATGGGCCTGCTTGGGCAACCTCTAATTTGTGTCACTTACTTTAGAGTCCTAACCAGGGAGATGTTTTTTGGAATGCCCTTCACAATGTACTTCATACTGGATTCCTTTCCTATGATGTTGGGTCCTGGTGAACAGAACCGAATAATGCCAAGTTATGGAAAATAGAACAGTGTCTTTCCATACCCATCCCAAACCCTTCTAGCATATCTGCTTGTGCTGTAAACGCTGGAAGGCTACACACTAGATTTTCCAAATCTACTTGGAGCTAGCATGCATATATGTTACCTAGTTTCAACAAAGCAGAGCCATATGAAGAGGCATCTGCCCCCAGAGAGAACACATCTTGTGAGAGGTGTTTCATTCTTCTGGGGCAGCTGTGGCAGAGTCTTGGTGACTGGTCTCTGGCATGTGGCCTCTTTAGCATCTTTAGCAGTGGTTTCTGTGTGCAGTTTAGCATTTCTCCTGGCTCCATTAGTTCCTGACTGTATGGCATAGAAAGTTGATCCCTAGCTTCCTAGAAATTTTTTAAGATAACTACCATCCCGTAAAATTCAGATGTGCTTAAACCAGCTAAAGGAGATTCTGTTATCTGCAACAAAGAACCTTGAAATAAATAGAAGTGCTCTTAACTACCTTCCCTGATCATCCCCTCTTAAATCTGTCTTCATCTTAGTTATATATGCATAGAAGTTAAAAAATAGTAAGCTTTGATACTGATTTCCTACATGCAGTTTTATGAGGGTAATTCTCAATACTTTACTAGATTTGGTCTAACACTGCACAGGTATATAATTTGTCTGACTGTGTTGGAATTATAGGGATACAAATTATTAACTTTAAATTATTAATGAAAGTTGTCACTCTTTGTTAGCATCCATTCAGATCTGAGGGTTTATGGGGGGGGGTCTTCTCTTCTGATAGTGAAATCTTTAACATTTCAAATAATTAGAGTTTAACTTCTTAATTTCCAGTCTTCTTCCATTCTTGAACTGATTGTCTTTATTAACCTTAAAGCCTTTTCCTAAACCTTAGATATCTATGGATATAAATTATCTTGCAATTTCTTTGCTTGGTGCCCAAGTTCTTTGTTCTCTTTCTGGCCACCCTAATTTCCAAGGCAGTCATGGTACAAATTTTCTTTGCTCTGACCTTTGTAGTTCTTATAATTTCATTTATTCTTTCCACAAACATAAATACACTTCTTAAATCACTGTTTACATGGTACTGTGCATACTACTTAAAATAGCAATTCACATTTGATTCCAGCTAGAGCGTCTTTCCTTCACCAATTTGCAGAACATTTTAGTATGTCTTTTAATTCTACTCTAAGACCCCACCACATCAAATTTAGCTTATGAGAGTAAACTAAATCCTGTATCTGACACAAATTCTTCACCACTGTACCCTCAATGTGAAGAATATAGTTAAGAACTCAATAAACATTTATTAACTAATAAGCTGAATTGTTTTTTCTCTCAACTAGATGGCTATTTCATTTTAAAAAGAATGAATTCATCTACTTACTCTTCTATATATGGCCACCCTATCAGTGGGCTCTTTTTCAGATTAGTCTCACAATATAATCACATGAAATTGCATTGAGTGATAGGTCTTGATTTTGAACTCTTATCTGTGAATGAAAAAAAAAACTGGATAACAACAACTATAGTTGGGCTTAGGCTTTTCTAAGAGCTATGGAGGTGGTAGGCAGAACATAAGACAAGACTATCAGGGCATAACATTTTCATGGGACACCACCTACATTAGCAAACCTCACCCATATACACTATATAATTTTTAAAAAGGTGATTTGGATTTGTAATGTTAACAGACATAAATTGGTGATACTAGAATTCATTTCTTTAAGCAAAAATAATATTAAATTAAATAAGTACCTACTCTATACAGGTATAACTATGGGCACCCAGTTTATGTTTAACAACAACAGCAACACAGAGACAGGATTCTACAGTCATAGAACTCAGTATAATTGGGGACAGACTTTATCAAACATCAGAGAGATAAGTGCTGCAAAAACACGATGCCATGAGAACATATAATAGAGAAATACGAACTAGCCTGAAAGTTCAGGGAAGGCGTTTTCCGAGAAAATAAAAGGTGAGAATAGGTTACCAAACTTGGGGAGGGAGAGTGAAATGTTTCAGGAAATTGCACAGTCCCAGTGGAGGCTGAGACGTTTGGTACTGGAGGAAGTGAAATGGCAGAGCAGTAGTTTACAACAAGGGAAAGCAGTGAGAGATGAGCCTAGATAGGTAAGCAGAATTCAGGTCATGCAAGACCCTGTCGGCTATCGAAAGGATTTTAGTTGTCATCTTAAGAGTAACAGAAAGTTGTTGAAGAATTTTAAGCATGGATATGATACAGTTGGAAATGTTTGAAAAGGGCACTTCGGTGTGTACTTCTGGAAAGCAGAGTAAAGGGTTAAGAGTTAATGTTTGAAAAACAGGGAGTGTTTGCAGTAGTATAAAATATAACAGTTTCTGACATATATTTATGAAATCCTAATTCCCAATCAATGCTCTTGCCTCTAAACTAGGAAACATTTTGGTTGAATTATAGTTTATGTATGAAATACTCATTACTTTCATTTGTTTTATTGGAATTGTATACCTCAAGTAAAAATCTCTGATTTAAGAAATAATTCTCATATTCCTTTCAATTAATTAATGAAGGATTTAAATTGACTTGACATTTTGGATGCTTACTTTATTACTCATATATCCCTGTGTTAATATGTCATTTTAACATCTGAAATAAAATTTGAAACTTAAGTCAAATTATAGTTTATGCACTTAAAAGTATACACTTTAGAGTAAAATCATATAGATGTGTTCTCAATATGGTGAGTACAAATGCCTCAAATGAATAAAACTGTAGGTGCAGAATTTTAAAATATTTTTATTTTATATTTCATTTAGTAGTTTTCTGAGTAAGTCATGACTTGAACTATATTGTAGCACATGAATTTCATAGCTACTAGTTTGCTTAGACACAGAAAGTCGCCTTAGATTTCCTTCAATTATGCCAAGTGGGTCCACTGGAATTTTGGAATCCCACTCTGTAACAAACAATGTCTATTATTTTTTGAAACAATGTCTATTTTTATATAGGAAAACTGATGAGGCTTTGAATTCAACATATGCTGTATTTCAGGAACGTGCATGGTAAAACTATAAATCAGATTCTCAAGGACTTAAGTCCTGTGGCTAAAGGAAAAAAAAAAGGTTCCCTAGTTTCCTGACACTGAGTTTACTTGAGTTTAACACCTTGAAGCTGTCCTTTTCTTTCTTTGAGCTTCCCCAGTATTGTTAGAATCAGCCAGGCCATGAGTCTTGTGTTCCTCACATCCTTAACGGACCTAAGCCTTGCTTTCAACACCGGTGTCAATAATCATACGGGTCACTGTTTTCAGTTTCAGAGACTACTCTTCATTTATAAAATAATTTTATATGGGATATTATATAAATTATAGTCTCCCAGATGACCATAAAACCTGGCCAAAAGAGCTGGGAAAAATTCCCAACACACCCTTGGACTACTTCAGTAAAAATACCACTGGCACTGCACTCAGCAATTACTACCCAACACAACTTCCCCATATAGATGGGGAAGTGAATTATTTATCTTCAAGTTAATTATTTTCTATTATTGTGCCATAAAATAATTTCTATTCAGAAATGGCTTGCTTCATCATGCTCCCTTAGCCAATCATAATTCTAGACCTCAGACTTCTGTATAAATAAACTACTACTCAACTATCTTAGTTCCAGTGGCTTTGATGCCATCAGTTTTTTCTATGTAGATGATTATATCATTTGCAAATAATGACATTTTAATCTAACTCCTTTCAATCCTTACACTCTAATTTTTCTCTCTTCATATTTCTATCTTCTCTTTCTCCCTTCCTCCCTTCCACATTCTTATACCATAAGACATTCAGTACTAAGTTAACGAGTGGCTATGTTAATGAGGATCTCTGCCTTCCTTGTTCTTAAGTGGAATGTGTCTATATAGGCATTGGTACGTAACTTTTGCCATATTAGGAAAGTTTCCTTCTTTATATATATTTTTTAAGTATTGATCTTGATCAAATGCTTTATTTACAACTGCACTATATACACTTTCTTCTTTATTCATTAATGTGATAAAGTATAATGCCAACATTTCTATGGTGAATCAGCAAAGATTTTTAGGGATAACTCATATGATTATGATGGATTAATTTTAGTACACTGTTGGATTCACTTAAATATTGTTTAATTAGGGGTTTTCATTTGTATTAATAAGAGAAACAGATCTATAATCTTCTTTTTTGCATTGTCTTTATCTAGTCTGAGATTGTACTTAACTTCATAGAGTCAATAGTTACCTTTAGCTATTTCTCTCTTCTTCTGGAAAAATGTGCAAACATCCTCTTACTTTGGAAGTTTCTAGAAATTGCTCTGCTTTTGACAAACTTAGATTTTAATATAACATGCTGATTCTATACAGATTTCCTTTAACTAGGGAGTTTGGCATTCTATAAGTTGTTTTGCTATGGGGATGTTAAACTATTAATTTTATAAGTTTATTATCATTATTTCTTCAAACATTGGCTCACATTTTGGTATTCTATGTCTAAATGCTGGCAATTCTATTTCTAGCCCCCAATTTCTTAATATTTATCTCATTGTCTTTTCTTGTTGCCTTTCCATTTTTCTCAATATGATTTTTCAGCTCATTTACTCATTCCTTAACTGTTTCTACCAGCATTTCATCTCATCTACCGTAAGTAAAATTTCCACTTTACCTTTTCTGTTTTTTTAATTATGAATATTCTTCATTAACAAACTTCCATAAAATTTATTACAACTAATTTAAATTCTTATTCTGCCTGTTCCAAAAATTCAGCATCATGTGTTACATTTGTTATTCTTCTTTATAGTGGGTTTACTTCTCAGATATTATTTTGTCTTGTGAGTTCATGTTCCCCAGATGGTATCACCTTTCTGGTAATCTTTCTGGTAAATGTATTACAGAAGGTAGGTCCGAGTTGTGTCCTTCCCAGTGAACTGAGAAACATAGAGGGATAAGCTCCAGGTTCAAGAATCTCAGGAACCTTCAAAACATTTTGATCAATGCCATGTCTTACCATTCTGCCTAACCTCTCTTTCTGTCCTCAATTCCTCCTTATATCCTGAATTACAGGGTCTAGGCTAAGTTTCTGGATCAAGTAGACCCAAAGTTACAATAACTTCTACATAAGAGAATTCTGTTTCTTTTTCAGTTAATAGTCAAATGGGAGTTTTCTAGAGCTAGTGAAGATATTTCTTCACCACAAAGTCATTGAAAGAATAAGGATAAAAGGGGCCCTAGGTCCAAGGTAGCTGGTACATGTGTTGTCATTTTTATACCAGCAAGAAATGGGAGCATGGGAAAGACAAGAAATTTTCCTTTATAAAAATAGAAACTAGATGCTGTAAACATTACTTCCTCTTACATTCCACTGACTGACCAGAACTGCATCATATGGCCATATCTCATTGCAAGGGAGCTAGGAAACACAATATCTGTTTGGGCAGTCTTGTGCCCTGCTACAATTCAGGTGGCTCTATTATTACAGGGAGGAAAGTCTGATAGATTCTAGGAGATAATTAACATTGTCTTATTTAAGAAAAATTTCTCCTAGAAAAAGAAAAACCTTTGTATCTAAGTGGAAATATCATCAACCCTTGGGTTTGGAGGAGGTGGACATGGAGCCATGAACCTCCCATCTTTTCCTATACTTGTTCCACTAGCAATTCAGGCCATGAGGGCCTATTCTTAGGACACTTCTGGAGAGTTCTGTGGCGATGGCAATCACCAGCATTCCCAAGATAATGTGGTTCCGAGACCAGAATTAGAAAAAAAACTCTCTCCCACTCTCATCTCCTGCTGCAATTCGCCTTTCTCCCAGGTTGCTGTTAACCCATATGCTATTAAGCCCTCTGCCTGCTCTGATCCCTCTTCTCTTCTCTCTCTCCCCGTCTCTCCATCTCCCTCTCTCTCTCACACACACACACACACACACACACACACACACACACACACACACACACTTATAGACATCCCACTTCACAGTAGCCTTTGATCTCTCAGGTGTCTCACTCTTTAGTATTAATCCTTCAAACCTATGCTTCTCTATTGCTTTGTAATTTTTCTGGAGTGGATTATATGGGAGAAACCCAAAAGAATGTCATAGTTACTGATTTATCAGATATCAGAAGCCCACTGATTTATTTGCCTAATATTTCAAGTTTTGAAAAATTAAGAATATCTATATACATACTGCAGAGAACTTCAAAATAATTTGTAGAAAGTTAAACATTTTACTCATAAATTTTCAATAACTTCTGAAAGCTTATTTTATCTCCAACCAAATGGGTTGACACTTTATTGACATAATCATAAATAGAAATATTCTACCAGATGAGTGGTGAGTCACGATCATTACTAAAACAGGTAAAATTAAAAGAATAATTGATTAGAATTTTAGTTTTAATTAAATGAATAAAAGTTGGGTTTAGTCATATTCTGAAAAAAAATTCTAGCATTTTATATTGAAATTCAAGGTCTAAAGATATGATTAAGTTCAGCATTTATAATAGAATGACAGTAAGGCCAAAAGAAAGATTATTCCTCATAGGATAACACAGTCACAACGTTAATTAATAGAATAGTTCTTAGACTTTGAAAATTATGCTCATTTTAAGCAAAAATTAGAAGATTACTTTCTTCCTTATCTTCCTACAATTTTTTATCTCCATCTTTCTGATGGCGTTTTTGCAAACTTAAAAGAACTATCTTTCCTCAAGGTTTTCATAGTTTTGTCTTTTAATATATTAAGTAATTCCCAAATAATCCAGTCTTGGTTTGAAATGTTAAATCCCTAGTGGTTGATGGAAGCCTGTAGCTCTAGTCAGAAATGGAACTTTTAAACTAGAAATCCAATGAGCTTGTTCTATTGTGCGTTTGTGTCTGTATTTAACTTATCCACTTCCAAGTTAAATAATTTAGGCTACCCCAAATATTTCCCCAGGCCCCCCTGAATAGTCAAATAATCAGATCAAGGCAGATCAAGGTGTTCTTATTCTATTGTACATTTTACCTTTCTTTTTCCATATCCTTTTCCTGTGGATCCTAGGCTGAATTGGTGCTGAAAATACATAGATTATTTGTAGGCATGCCTGCTCCATACTGATTTAAGTCACTACAAGTTTATTGTCTGATTGTTTTGGCTTTAGGTACAGACACACATAATTGCCTACAAAAATGGTTCCTCCCTTATTTAGCAACAGAGCTGGACATAGCCTCTTTTGTAGCTTATTGTGAATATATGTATTTATTTTCTTGCCAGTGGGATATGAGAAATGATGTCCACTTCTAGGTCATGGCTTCATAGGAATGTACATGTCCTTTCCTCCTCTTCTTCTATACCCAGTGGCCTGGAGATGGTACAAAATAGTTGCCTATGAAATAGTCACCTGGAACACAGAGATGTGAGTCTCCCTACCAACTCTAGACCTACTACTTCTGTTTTTTTATGTGAAAGATGAATAAATTTCTATACTGTGTTTGCTACTATGTTTTGGGGTCTTCTTTGTTATAGCTACCTGTCTGAACACTAGCTAATATATTGTGAAAGCTAAGTCAGATGTCCTTACTGTTGGGACTATGCCTAAACATGATATCATCAATGACTGCTTTGATTGTTTTGCAATTGCTCCCTTTAATCCCATTTCTGCCTACTACTTCATTCCTTCAAAAAATAGACACCCAAGCATATAGAAACAAGGCAGGAATTTTGTTGCTTGGTAACTGAGATATCAAGGATAGTTTTAACAGCAAAACCAACTAAAGTCTGAAGAAATTCTCATGCTTTGGCATGGTGCTGAAGTCACAAATAGAAGAAAAACTGATCAGCAAGTGGAAGAAACACAAGGGGAGGGAATAAGCAGCTTTTCCACAGCGGATTTTCAGAAATGATATGATCATTACAGACAAGAACTCATTCTAGGCTAGTTGTTTATTTCCTTACTCCTATTTCATGACACAAAATATAAATGAGCATGGAGGGACCAAGAAACATTTACAAACACAAACTGTGTCAAAGTTAAAAATCACCTATTCTGTATTGATATATTAACTAGACTATGTCAAAAGTTTTTTGACAGGAATCAAATAATTACAAACTGGTATTCACAGTTTAAAACTCTAATAATGTTTACACGTTCAAAGGCAAAAAATAACTTGAACACACTTAGGTAAACAGAAAGGGCACCTCTGTGAGGAATTATAAAATCACTTATATGATCTCTAAAGTCCTCTGGGGTAGAGAAATTGTTCTTCAAATATAATGTCACAAATTAGCTCAAAACGTGTTGAAACCACACACTACGTGTGGGGTAATAGGGGAAGGTTATAACCCCAAATTATATCAATACATGGAAAAAACTCATGTACTGAGCATATTCTTTTTGAGGGACTATAAAAAATAAAGTGACTAATATAGTTTCCCTCGTTTTTAAGAATTAAGAATTTAATCTGGCACAAAATCTGGTAAATAATTCTTATATAGAGAGAATGGTCAAGTGATAAATACAAGTTCCAATATAATAACTTGCAATTAATTCTGACTGGGAGATCAGAGAAAGCTTCATGGATGATGTGTCTTTTGATTTCAGTTTTAAACATGAGGAGGATTTCAACTGTGGGAGACTGGAAGAAAAGATGATTCCAGGTAAAAAGAAATATAATGGAAGAGTGTCAAATAAAAAATAAATTCACACTTATGTAAGACGAGACTTAATTCAAAACAACTACTCTAGGTGGGGCTAATGGCGGCCTCTAGGAGGGCACCTGCCAAGGAGTACTTCCCAGAACTTCTGCTGCCAGTGTCCTTGTCCTCATGGTGAGACGGAACCATGCCCTACCTATGCAGGAGACCCTCCAACACTAGCAGGAGTGGAGTCTCTGTTTCCCCCAGTCCTGATGAAGTTCTGCAATCAAATCCCACTAACCTTCAAAGTCTGATTCTCTAGGAATTCCTCCTCTTGTTGCTGGAACCCAGCCATGTAGATAGATGAAGTCTGACTTTCTACCAACTTCCATCTCTCCCTTTTGGGTCACCCGTGGATGGAACTCAATGCTCAAGATACACCCGAGCTTTCTGTGTGGATGAAAGGCTCTTGGTGCTGCAGCCAGGAGTCAGTGCTGTGCCTCTGAGGTGGGAGAGCCAACTTCAGGACACTGGTCCACAAAAGAACTCCGAGCTCCACGTAATATCAAACGGTGAAAATCTCCCAGAGATCTACAACTCAACACCAACACCTAGCTTCACTCAATGACCAGCAAGCTACAGTGCTGGACACCCTATGCCAAACAACAGGCAAGACAGGAACACAACCCCACCCATTAGCAGAGAGGCTGCCTAAAATCATAATAAGGCCACAGACACCCCAAAACACACCACCAGACGTGGACCTGCCCACCAGAAAGACAAGACCCAGCCTCATGCACCAGAACACAGGCACTAGTCCCCTCCACCAGGAAGCCTACATAACCCACTGAACCAACTTTAGCCACTGGGGACAGACATCAAAAACAACAGGAACTACGAACCTGCAGCCTGCAAAAAGGAGACCCCAAACACAGTAAGATAAGCAAAATGAGAAGATAGAAAAACACACAGAAGATGAAGAAGCAAGATAAAAACCCACCAGACCTAATGAAGAGGAAATAGGCAGTCTACCTGAAAAAGAATTCAGAATAATGATAGTAGAGATGATCCAAAATCTTGGAAATAGAATAGAGAAAATGCAAGAAACATTTAACAAGGACCTAGAAGAACTAAAGATGAAACAAGCAACGATGAACAACACAATAAATGAAATTAAAAATACTCTAGAAGGGATCAATAGCAGAATAGCTGAGGCAGAAGAATGGATAAGTGACCTGGAAGATAAAATAGTGGAAACAACTACTGCAGAGCAGAATAAAGAAAAAAGAATGAAAAGAACTGAGGACAGTCTCAGAGACCTCTGGGACAACATTAAACGCACCAACATTCGAATCATAGGGGTTCCAGAAGAAGAAGAGAAAAAGAAAGGGACTGAGAAAATATTTGAAGAGATTATAGTTGTAAACTTCCCTAATATGGGAAAGGAAATAGTTAATCAAGTCCAGGAAGCACAGAGAGTCCCATACAGGGTAAATCCAAGGAGAAACACGCCAAGACACATACTAATCAAAGAGTCAATAATTAAATGCAAAGAAAACATATTAAAAGCAGCAAGGGAGAAACAACAAATAACACACAAGGGAATCCCCACAATGTTAATAGCTGATCTTTCAGCAGAAACTCTGCAAGCCAGAAGGGACTGGCAGGACATATTTAAAGTGATGAAGGAGCAAAACCTACAACCAAGATTACTCTACCCAGCAAGGATCTCATTCAGATTTGATGGAGAAATTAAAACCTTTACAGACAAGCAAAAGCTGAGAGAGTTCAGCGCCACCAAACCAGCTTTACAACAAATGCTAAAGGAACTTCTCTAGGCAAGAAACACAAGAGAAGGAAAAGACCTACAAAAACAAAACAATTAAGCAAATGGGAATAGGAACATACATATCGATAATTACCTTAAATGTAAATGGATTAAATGCTCCCACAAAAAGATACAGACTGGCTGAATGGATACAAAAACAAGACCCATATATATGCTGTCTACAAGAGACCCACTTCAGACCTAGAGACACATACAGACTGAAAGTAAGGGTATGGAAAAAGATATTCCAGGCAAATGGAAACCAAAAGAAAGCTGGAGTAGCAATTGTCATATCAGACAAAATAGACTTTAAAATAAAGACTATTACAAGAGAGAAAGAAGGACACTACATAATGATCAAGGGATTGATCCAAGTAGAAGATATAACAATTGTAAATATTTATGCACCCAACATAGGAGCACCTCAGTACATAAGGCAAATACTAACAGCCATAAAAGGGAAAATCGACAGTAACACATTCATAGTAGGGGACTTTAACACCCCACTTCCACCAATGGACAGATCAACCAAAATGAAAATAAATAAGGAAACACAAGCTTTAAATGATACATTAAACAAGATGGACTTAATTGATATTTATACGACATTCCATCCAAAAACAACAGAATACACATTTTTCTCAAGTGCTCATGGAACATTCTCCAGGATAGATCATATCTTGGGTCACAAATCAAGCTTTGGTAAATTTAAGAAAATTGAAATTGTATCAAGTATCTTTTCCGACCACAATGCTATGAGACTAGATATCAATTACAGGAAAAGATCTGTAAAAAATACAAACACATGGAGGCTAAACAACACACTACTCAATAATGAAGTGATCACTGACGAAATAAAAGAAGAAATCAAAAAATACCTAGAAACAAATGACAATGGAGACATGACGACCCAAAATCTATGGAATGCAGCAAAAGCAGTTCTAAGAGGGAAGTTTATAGCAATACAATCCCACCTTAAGAAACAGGAAACATCTCGAAAAAACAACCTAATCTTACACCTAAAGCAATTAGAGAAAGAAGAACAAAAAACCCCAAAGTTAGCAGAAGGAAAGAAATCATAAAGATCAGATCAGAAATAAATGAAAAAGAAATGAAGGAAACGATAGCAAAGATCAATAAAACTAAAAGCTGGTTCTTTGAGAAGATAAACAAAATGGATAAACCATTAGCCAGACTCATCAAGAAAAAAGGGGAGAAGACTCAGATCAATAGAATTAGAAATGGAAAAGAAGTAACAACTGACACGGCAGAAATACAAAAGATGATGAGAGATTACTACAAGCAACTCTATGCCAATAAAATGGACAACCTGGAAGAAATGGACAAATTCTTAGAAATGCACAACCTGCCAAGACTGAATCAGGAAGACATAGAAAATATGAACAGAGCAATCACAAGCACTGAAATTGAAACTGTGATTAAAAATCTTCCAACAAACAAAAATCTTCCATCTGGCCCAGGACCAGATGGCTTCAAAGGCAAATTCTATCAAACATTTAGAGGAAGAGCTAACACCTATCCTTCTCAAACTCTTCCAAAATATAGCAGAGGTAGGAACACTCCCAAACGCACTCTACGAGGCCACCATCACCCTGATACCAAAACGAGACAAGGATGTCACAAAGAAAGAAAACTACAGGCCAATATCACTGATAAACACAGATGAATGGATAGAGAAGATGAGGCACATATATACAATGGAATATTACTCAGCCATAAAAAGAAATGAAATTGAGCTATTTGTAATGAGACGGATGGACCTAGAGTCTGTCATACAGAGTGAAGTAAGTCAGAAAGAGAAAGACAAATACCGTATGCTAACACATATATATGGAATTTAAGGGAAAAAAATGTCATGAAGAACCTAGGGGTAAGACAGGAATAAAGACACAGACCTACTAGAGAATGGACTTGAGGATATGGGGAAGGGGAAGGGGAAGCTGTGACAAAGTGAGAGAGTGGCATGGACATATATATGCTACCAAACGTAAGGTAGATAGCTAGTGGGAAGCAGCCGCATACCACAGGGAGATCAGCTCGGTGCTTTGTGACCACCTAGAGGGGTGGGATAGGGAGGGTGGGAGGGAGGGAGATGCAACAGGGAAGAGATATGGGAACATATGTATATGTATAATTGATTCACTTTGTTATAAAGCAGAAACTAACACACCATTGTAAAGCAATTATACTCCAATAAAGATGTAAAAAACAAAACAAAACAAGCAAACAAAAAAACAAAAAACTACTCTAACAGGGAGAATGGTCTAACCATAAGATGTGCAAAAGCCTGTTAAATCAGAAAGGGTTCTTTAATAAGGAGCGAACGAGGCAAAAAAGAAATGGGTGTTGGAAGTTAGATGAGCAGGTATCAAGACTGAACAGTTGATGAGAATGTTTCTCGTTGCTGTCAGGTAATGCTCTGGTGGGACCATTAAGGATATGGGCAGTCAGATTTTAGTTGTCTGTGATGAAAAATCCAGGAAGGAGGAAGAAATACTGGAAATATTAGCTTGGAGAATAGTAGACAGATATTGAAGGGAACTGGAAGAAGTAAAATTTGATAAGTGTTATCAATGGTGCAAGGTGACAGGATCCACTCCAATTTACAGTAGGTAACAAAACAGGTTTGACCAAGTGAAAGAAATATTCATTTGAATTTCTACAAGAAAAGACAGTTTGTGTATCTATCAGTTACCTGCAATTTACAAGAAGTAGCAAAAGTAGCCCAAGACAATGAACAGGACCAGAATATGATAACCCAGGAAGACATGCTATACTGTAGTTTTCTATTGAAATTTCTCTCTATAGACACCCTTTCTTTGTTTGGATCAAAGATAATCTCAAGGAAAGATTACTCTTGATCACAAAATAAGTCCAGTCTCATTAAATTTGGCCTATTTACATAGGTCCAGCAAGAATGGTAATTTCCTATATATGAGATATATGAGATAATTTCCTATATATGAGATATATGAGATAATTCCCTATATATGAGATATCTCTGATATCTCTGAGATATATGAGATACCTCAGAGATATGGATGGTTCTGTTCCAGATCACCACAATAAAGTTAATATTCCAAAAGTCAAGTCTCATGAGCGTTTTCATTTCCCAATACATGTAAAAGTTATGGTTACACTATACTATAGCTTATTAACTGTGCAATAGACTTCTGTCTAAGAAAAGATGTACATACCATAATTAAAACTACTTTATTTGTAAAACATTGCTAACCGTTATAAAAGCCTTTGGTGAGTCAGAATATTTTTTCAGCATTAACATCTAAGATCTCTGATCACAGATGACCATAACAATTATAATAATAATGAAGAAAGTTTGAAATATCACAAGAATTACCAAAATGTGACAGAGAGACACAAAGAGAGTAAATGCTGTGGGAAAGATGGCACTGATAAGGCTTGCTCAGTGCAGGGTTGCCACAGACCTTCAGTTTGTAAAAAGCAGTGCAACATCAGTGAAGCAAATAAAATGAGATATACCCGTATAAATCTTTTAAAGTTTTCTCTGCTAGAAGTTTTCATAAGAAATATCAAATTGAACTTTTAAAAGTCTCAAGGTTAGGAAGCTAAGCCGAGACTTTGCCATCAGTTTTCACCTGCAATACTCATACATTTGGGTGAATTCTTCCTTTCCCTAGGTCACCAAAATATCCTGAGATTCCTAGGTTTTCCAGGAAGTGATCTTCCTTATTTTACCTATAAGACTGGGAACGCTGTAAGCCAGCTACCTTGCCAGTTTTCCCAACAGGGCTTTGTAAGCATTGGCTCCATTAAAAAAAAAAAAAAGAAAAATCAACATAATTTCCCTAAAACTATCTGGTCACATCTGATTAAATGAGCAATATTCTCAAATGACATTTCAGTAAAAACCTGGGCTGTATAACCTACGTTTCTAGTTATCTCCAGTTACCAAGGAGGATAAATTCTCATTTAACCCATGAATATCTACTGGCATAAAAATAAGAATATTCAATAAGAGTTTCTGAATTCTTCACAGTTGAAAGGGATAACCTTCTATTTACAAAAGAAGTTGTGCTCCACAACGGGAGAGGCCACAACAGTGAGAGGCCCGTGTACTGCACAAAAAAAAAAAAAAAAAAAAAAAAAAAAAAATTGGCAAAAAAAAATATACCTGTTACATTTGGGTTAGTTTCTATAAAAATACTTTGGAAAGTATTAGAAGTTGAATTTTCTTACTATCTGGGAATCACAGGAAGATCTCATTTTTGTGTTTACCACTAAACCACTAAGAATAGCCTTCCTTGAAGAAAAAATTTACATACAATAGTTTGATAATACCATTTGAGGGTTAAGAAAATGTTCAGATATAACATACATTTGTGTATAAACATACACATGCACATTTATAAACATTCAGATATAAGCAAAGAGAAAGCGTTTCAGTTTTGACCATAATTTCCAGTTTTTAATTTTAGACACACGGTTCAGCTGAACACTTATGAAACAAAGAATGGGAATTTGGAGGGTCTGTGCCTGGGCTCACCCTGGGTAAACAAGGACATTATCCTCAAGACTTATCTAATTCACCTGGGAAAGGATGTTTCTTTGCAGTAAACCATTTCCTTGAATTCAGAGTGGTAGAAGTTTCTAACTCATCAGTTTTCAAGGAGCACAGCGCTTGGTAAATTTCAACATTGTCAAAAGTATGAGGAATTAGGAAAATGTGTTTTATATTCTATTACTATTTTAAACATCCAAATGGTGTGTATCTTCTTAATATGCCATTGACTGTTTTAAAATCAATAAATTCTTATAAGATTAAAATATTTCTGTCTATAACACTCAGGTTTAGAAAAATAACAAGGGAAATTTAATGAATAACAATAATTGACTCTCATAAATATCCAAAAATTTAAAACATCACAATTAAATACAACCAAATGAAGAAGTTAACATAACATTTTAAATGGTGAAAAAAAAAGCTTGAAATCACTGTTTCTATGGCTATATGCATACTCACTAGGGAACTGCATCAACTTTTTCTTACAATTCTCATGAACTCACAGAGATAATAGAACAGTCATGGCTTTCAACCTTAGGATTAGTTTCACTTCCAATCTTGCCATTCCAGTGGCTTTAAGCCTAATGAAAACTTTAACAATAATTAATGGATCTTAAAATTTTTTCTTCAATTGAAGGCATACGCTAATTACAACTCTGCTGGGGTAGAAGGAGGGGAAGTGTGCAGAGAAGAGATGTACATGAACTCCACCATGATGTGAGCATCTATGAATAGTTCTTTCCAGGCAGAGCACATAGTTTGCAAAGGTTTGATATTAATAGTGATTTGCTCATAACAATGTTTACTTCAATTCTGGGCCTATGACTAAATTTTAAAGCTTGTGCTTCATGACTAAGAAGACAATTATTCTGTCAGGCTCACTAACTATCATGAGATGTTTGATTAGCAGGTTGAAGTTTTTTCAACTATCTGAAACTGTTATTTCAATTACACTTTAACTTTTCATTATCTTGACTCTTAACAATGCCAAATACATCTCCCATTTCAATTCTTTTCCCTTAAGTCGTATCTGTCCTTTTGTTTTATTTCAAGCAGTAAGTCTATTAATTACTATGCAGAGTCCACGAATTGCTACTAGAAGTACCTATTGCCACTAAAACAATCAACATTAGATATTTAAAACTGAATATTTGGATACGGTATATACTGGCTCCAAAATGACACTTTCTATAACTCTTTTTACCAATTATAGAAATAAATAATTTAGAGAAAATGATGATAATTGAACATTGGAATTAGCATCAGTAATCTCAAATAAAGCATAAACAATATTTTTTTCTCAATAATCTCTTAAAACCTTAACTGAGAAGGACATTTCAAATTTCACTCCAGTTGATAAAAAGCTTTATGGAAGAATGTCTAAAACACTTTACTTGAAAATTAAAAGAATGCAGTATTTCTGGTTTTGCCATTTCCTGATAAGTAACCTTTCTCAATCGTTTATTTTTTAATATATGCCAAATGGGGTACAATATCTAGTTGATAACACTGTGAATACTAAATTGAAACATATCTGTCATACAGCCATTGAGATAATTTGTAATATTAATGACATTAGTTCAATATTATATATCCCAAAAGTCTTATTTAATTTTTAATGAAAACAATGTAGTTAAATATTTGATTAAAATGGTTGTCTCATTAAATATAATATTTAAATTATAAACTGGTCATTCTTTTTTTTTTTTACATCTTTATTGGAGTATAATTGCTTTACAATGGTGTGTTAGTTTCTGCTTTATAACAAAGTGAATCAGTTATACATATACATATGTTCCCATATCTCTTCCCCCTTGCATCTCCCTCCCTCCCACCCTCCCTATCCCACCCCTCTAGGTGGTCACAAAGCCCCGAGCTGATCTCCCTGTGCTATGCAGCTGCTTCCCACTAGCTACCTATTTTACGTTTGGTAGTGCATATATGTCCATGCCTCTCTCTCGCTTAATCAGAATTCCCAAGTGCTTTTGAGGCTGAGCAGGTCTGAGCAGATTTCCCCTAAAACTGCAGTTCTAGGTACGAAAACTGGCATACTCTTTAACATCCAAATCACTGTAAATGCTCCTCTGCTGTTATTATAAGTGCTACTAATCAAAGTCCATTCATTCTTTTGTACAGTCACAATACAATATTCTGTCTTCCCATTGTACTCCTCCCAACCCTCAGAAACCCTGACATGGCCATCTGGCCAGACTTCTGTTAAAATGACAACTGGGGATATTGTAGTCCCTGAAAGGCACTTGAAATAGCAACCATGGTAACTAAACACCATGATCCAAAACTGGAGTCTTCATGGACACAATGAAGACAACTTCCGGGCAGTCCAAGCCCTCCATAATGCCCAATAATTAGCCCCAATACTGCCAGCCAATTAGTGGTATTGAGACTTGCCTTTCCTGATGCAGGACAGAAATTTTTTGAAGTTTTAAAACCTTAAACGACTGTTTAAGAACCTACTTTATTTTCTCTAGCGCTTTATCATAGAGATTATGTTGGATTAGGTTTTTCCTTCAAGGCAATAAAATTTATACACAGTGCTCAATCTTTGGTTCCAGAGGTTTTTATTTTCTTTTTAACACCCTACAAATTCTCACACATGTTCCACCTGCTTAGACTGCCTTCTCCCAGTGCCATTCCATCTTGTGAACTCCTATTCAACCTTCACATGTTGGATCAAATATCTACTTATCTGGGAAGGTTTATATGAGATCTCTAGACAGTTTCTGTAGCATTTATCATTCCTTTATAACAGTTGTTATATTTCACCCTGTACAATGGTGATGAGCCTACGTGTTCTTTGTATGCAGTTGAATCTTCATACCTACCACAGTGCCTGACACAGAAGATCTTAATCAATGTTGATTTAGGAAGTATTTATTTAGAATTTACTACGTGACACATGCTATTTTAGATGCCTCAAATAGAGCATTTAACCAAACAGCAGTTTGTTTGTATGTGTGTTTGTTTGTTTTAACCTCTATGGAGGTCCTGGCTAGCCTACTCATCCCAGGGACCCTACCATTTCCCTTTTGTCAGGGTGAGATTCTAATGGTCCTTCTCTGTGTGAAGCTCTGATGAGTCCCCTTGGGATGTATAACTTCACAAGTTGGAACATAGGATAACCTCTGGTCCTGAGACCATGGAGTTAAATAGGAAAATAGAACCTTTCTATTCTGAGGTGCTCAAAAAGAACAAAGAAATGTCGTGGAAGAAAACATAAAAGCAAACACAGTCACGGTCAGTCCGGAGACCCTGGCTGATTGGTGAATACTGCCAGGCAAGAAGTTCTTCAGCACAGATCAAATTTCTCCTAAAGCAAATGTTCTAAACTGAAAAATGATTCAAGTAACTTACAGAGGAAGTAGAGGAAGAAAACATCTACATGGACCCTCCACACATAAAACAAGTCATAGAGGTGTCAGTCTGATGGAAGCGGACAGGAGAGAGAGCACAGCCCTACTGCCTCCCTACCGTCTCACATCCTGAAAGCCCACCATCCTTGGGTGGACATTCCATATTGGAAAATCATGGTGTGTGATTCGCATTTGTGTATGAACAGAAATAGGGCTGTTAAAGGGGTTTTGTTAACAGGTGAAAATGGGACCTTAGTTTTGAACATGTTAAACTGTCTTGTTGGTACCAGAGACTTTTAATCAATCTGATACTTCTGTAAAATCTCCACACCAGCTGTTCTTGACTAAGGTGTAATGATGCTCTTGAATCAGTGGAAGTTAAGGGGATAGAATAGCTCTTACTACTCTATAGGAATTCAGAATGGCTCAACGATTATGCAGTGACTCATGCTATATTTCTCTTTAACGGTCATTTAATAGCCTCTAATTTGTTATATGATAAAATGCAAAAATCTTTTTATGGATCATTAGTCAAAATAGGCTAGGCTGTCTTGTATTAAAAATTAACCCCAAATCTCAGTGGATTCACCAAATAAACGTTCATTTTTCACTCACAAATCCAACATGGGTCAGCTACACGTCTTCATCTGTAACTATACAATACGGATTCTTGGTATCCTCCAACGTCGCTATAGAAGTGGAAGAAAGAACATGACAAAAGCCCACTTGTCTTTAACTGTTAAGACCCAGAAGTGACTGTTTTATATTATCTTTATATGAGACATGTCACATGTAACATTTGTACTTTTATATCACTGTTAGAAAATTATTTGAATATATCTAATCCCAGGTTCCTAGAAGAAGCTAGGAAGTATATTCTTCTTAAGCAGCTACCATGAGTAAAATAAAATGAGATATTTCAATGCATAACATTTTCTCTGTCATGTCCGGTACCTAAAATTTTTCTTGATCTACACTTTGTCTATTTTCCAGCTTCATATTCCTCCATTTTCTTTATCATTTTTTGTTCCAGCTATAAAAGAGTACTTTTAGATGCATCACGCTATATTTCATGATTTTATGACTTACAAAATGCCTAAAATGCCATCTTAACTACTCCCTATAGCCCCTCTGTTTTTCTACAAAAACAGAGAATTAATTTTCCATTCTCTACCTTGCAACTACAGGGTCAAGAGTCAAGAGCTGTTATCTGAAAGTTTATTCATGGTATGGTGTGCTGAGGACAAGAAAGATTAGTCAGTGTTAAAACTTAACAGAAGAAAGGAAGGAGGGAAGAAAATATGGAAGGGGAAAGGGAGGGAGGGAGGGAGGGAAGAAGGGGGCGAAGGAGGAAGAAAGGAAGGGAGGGAGGAAGGAAGGAAGGAAGGAAAGAAAAAAACAGAAGGAAAATATTAGATTTTGTGTGAATCTGGATACGGAACAGGATCATAAATAGATTCTGCATGCTGCAACTACAGATCCCGCGTGCTGCAACTACAGATCCCGCGTGCTGCAACTACAGATCCCGCATGTCGCAACTACAGATCCCACATGCTGCAACTACAGATCCCGCGTGCTGCAACTAAGACCCGATGCAGCCAAATAAATAAATAAAATTTTAAAAAATTAGTCAAGAGCATAGAGAAAATAAGGAAAGAATAATGTGGAAAAGAATTTAAAGTCGGTGTTCAACTAGAGGAAGTAGAACCAATAAAAAACAACAGACTTAAGTAGAGATACAATTGTACAATAGACAAGAGAGAGATTTATTACAGGACGTTAGCTTATCCAATTGTATTGATAGCTGGCTAAACAAGCCCAAAGTTCACAGGCAGGCAGTACAGAAGGAAGGATTCAAGCGAAGGGAAAAAAACTGCAGGCCCAGCTGCTGCTTTATGCAGCTCAATGAAGTGAGTCAGCAGATTTGCAACAATGAAATGACTGTGGAAGTACCAGAATGTAGAAATATTTTACAATCTTTTTTCCCTCTTAAGGATTCTGATCACCAGCTAAGATTCTGATCATCAATTCTGATGCATGAGGAGTTTTCTCCACACCTCCAAGCAATTCTCTCACACCAGTGGGGTGTCCTACAATTTAACTCAGTTCTGACATCATCTCCCAGGAGACGGCATCAGCTCTTACAAGACTGCTCCCTGACCCCACTTCTGCTGCCAATCTAAAAGTCAGGTTATCACCTATGCTTCTAACCAAATGGCTCCAGATTGGAGGTGCCAGTGACTCCCTCCCTGGGGTCAATTAATTTGCTAGAGCAGCTCACAGAATTCAGAGAAACATTTTACTTATAAGATCATTAGTTTATTACAAGAGGATATAACTCAGTAAGAGCTGAATGGAGGAGACATATAGAGCAAGGTATGGGGAAAGGTCACAGAGCTTCCACGCCCTCTCCAGGCACACCACTTTCCTTGTGTTCACCAACCTGGAAGCTCTCTGAACCCCCTCTTTTTAAGTTTTTATGGAGACCTCATTCCATAGCCATGATTGATTAAATAATTAGCTATTGGTGACTGGTTCAACTTCCAGCTCCTCTCCCCTTCCCAGAGGTCAACAGCCCCTCTCCCCTTCCCAGAGGTCAACAGCCCCTCTCCCCTTCCCAGAGGTCAGGCGGGTAGAATTGAACGTTCTCCTAGTTCTGAGAGTAGCCCCCATCCTTAGGTAGGGTCCAAAAGTCACCTCATTAGCGCAACAAAAGACACCATCATAGCTTGCATGATAGAAAATTCCAAGGGTCTTAGAGCTCTGTGCCAGAAAGTGGGAATAAAGACCAAATATATCTGTATCATCTATACCTATATCTATATATCTATATCTATGTATATAATTTTTAAATCACAATATCACACCTGTGTTGCATGCAGTCTAATTTTAGTCCTTCTCTAAAGGGCTTCCGCCTAATTAAGCCAGCCTACCCAGGATAATCTCCTTTTTGAAGAACTAAAATCAACTGGTTGTGCAGACTAATCAGAAACATACTATAAAGGGAGTTCTGTGGTTTGTATTTCAGCCTAGCCAAGTTGATACATCACAAAGCAATCAATCTAAATGCACAAATACTGGATGTACTGGAATAAAACTTCTCAGAAGCACCCTTGACATCGCCTCAGGCAGAGTGAGGCACTCACTTCTCCATCCGCTACTGGCTTGTATATAGAGTCGATCATTGTTGTTTGCATGAGCTAACGTTATATAAAGTTGCTGCAACCACTGAATTAGTGAATACTGAACCATTGCTCCCAGGAGAAACACAGGGTTAGGTTCCTATGAGCCTCTGGTCTCAACAGTTTCATCAAACAAAGTGCTATTTGCCTTGTACATGTTCATTTGCAGTGCTGTTGAAAAACAAGACAGTCTCATCAGTGTGGAAAATTGCTTTTCCAAATAACCCTTTCTCTATATAACGCTTAGCAGGTATTTAAAGAAATTCTTTTTCTACAGCTTCTTGATCTGTAGAACCTGTCTTGCTTTCCCTGAAAATTGAACATTTTCCATGCCGTATCACCTTTTGAAATGTGCAAGCCAGCACCAGCCAAAAAGAATTTGAAATTTTCCTGATCCTGGGTAATGCCTCTGTAAATTTCTTTGGCTTTTAATGTCACAACAATGTTATTAATTATGCTATTTTTCCTCACTCATGACATCTTAATCCACAAATTTAGCCAGTTTTCCATCTTTTCCGTAGCTATAGCATGCCCTGCATACCCTTTGTAGCCATGGAAGTAAGCTATCTGCTTTATCTACGCTGAAGATGCCCATTAGTGAGACTGGGACTTAGAGTGACAGTTGCTTGAATATGGTCCATGGATAATACTGCAAATGAATACCAAGCATGAAAATTGGTTAAACCTCATAAAATTTGTTAAAGCTTTCTAGAAGCATTTCCAGTGGGTCAGATCACTCATATCACCTCCTTCAAACTGAGCAGTAGCACATATGTCCTGTATGGCCTTCAGATAGCACTGGAGAGTGTGGAAATCTACAAATATTAATGTGGACAGGACTAGAAGATAAAGCTGTATACTCATACAAAACTACGTCATGTTTATTAAACATCAGTCAACAACTTATCCCTGTCTCAACATAATACCTTGAAAGGTAAGCTGTCTAATGGTATATTTTATACAATAATTTCCAGTATATCACACGTGCAATAAAACAAGAGTGATGAAGAAATATATGTAACTCCCTGCCTACCTCAACCTAAATGTAGGAGAAAGTGACAGGACTATTAAAATCCAGGGACCAGGGATATTTTAAACACCCAATTCACTCAATTCTATTCACTGACACAATTGTCTATAGAGTCTCTGCTCTCTAGACACACATACAAATTAGCTGCAGAAAGAACTATTGAAGCTGAAGAAAATTGTCTTCTATCCTTTCTGGGCAAAAAGGGAATAAAGGTGTGACTGGTATTCCACACAGGAACAGGAAAGTCAACTGTAGTTGTTCTAAGCTATTATATAAAAATATGGTTATATTTACATGTGTAAGTGTACATTTCCAAGTTTTTATTTAGAGTGAATATAACACTTTGTAAATGGAGCTGATATTAATAAAAACCATAAATATAATTTATGTTATAGTAATTGCTTTTCCACCTTCTTTCAGAATAGCATACATCTTTTTCAAGAAAGAGCAATTTGGATTTATTTTGAATTGTTTTCTATTACGAGAAAATCACCTGCAATTTGAATGTATATAGTAGGACTTATTCTTGAAGAAATATTTTAAGGTGGTCAAAGTAGGTTGTGGGTAGCTGAAAAGAACAGTAGTTGGTTGGCTAACAAAGGAAAGGATCAGAAAGGTCCTGAGTGGCACAATTTCAGAGATTCAGTACAACCTAACTGTCCCCCAAATACTTCCCCACTAATATTTTCCATACTATCCAGAATTTCATTCATTAAAGACATTGTTTTGGGCTGAATCATTGTTTTCAAGAGGTCTTGATTCAAAAATATGTAGTCATAGTAGCAGTAATAACAACAATAATAATAAAATGATGCTAACCTACCATATACCGGGCATTCCTGAAGCGCTTTATAAATCTTTTTCCCTCTACCACATTTCTTTCCCCATCATCACTCTCAGCTAACGAATTTGCTTTTCATTTCAACGAGGAAACAGGAACAATAAGAAGAGAACCCTCACGTGCCTCAACCACTGCATTTGCCTACGGAGCTGCATCTACACATTCACTGTATCTGCTATCCTGTTCCCATAGAGACACTAACTTTCCTCTTGCCTGAGTCAACCTCTTCTCTTGAGATATTAAGGTATTTCCTATGCGTGCCCCCTATTAAGGCTATCCCTCCCTTCGCTCCTACATAACCAATGTTTCCCTCTCTACTGAATCTTTCCTTCAGCATACAACCCTGCTGTTATTTCTTCTATTAAAAGAATTAAAATTCTTCTTAATTTCACAACCCCTTCAAGTTACACCCCCATGGCTCCCCTCCTCTTTACAGTAAACACTGATGATTTTCCACTTCCTCTTCTCGTCTTCCCTCCTGAACTCATTCCAATTTGACTTTCACACCCACTCCTCCACCAAAACGGCTAGGCTGAGGTCAGCAATGACCTTTACCTTTCAAAACCCGGTGATCAAGGATTCTATCCAGTGGTCGATCCAGTGATGGCATAGTCCCTATGCTGTTTTAACTAGCAACAACATTTGCCACCACACAGAGTTTATCACTCTGTCCTACCTACCTTCATTCGTTTGGGACAGCACACACTCCCAGTTTCCCTGCTCCCTTCTCTGCCCTCGTCTTCTTTGTCTCCTTTGCTGGTTCCTTCTAATGGAAAATACTGCTCATCATTTTGGTGCCCCGGAACTGAGTCGTCATCACTTATGGTTTCTCCCTCTTCTCTCTTGGAGATCTCATCCAGACTCATGACTTTAAATATTATCTATATGCTCCTGACTCAAATCTTCCTCTCTACAATCTACACCTCTTCTTGAACTCAAGTATTAAATATCTAAGTGCTTACTTGACACCATCTTTGGGCTGTCTAACACTATATACCATTGCTTCTCTAAAACTGAGTTCTTGATTTCCTCTAGCCCCAAGCCTGCTCTTTTCACAGTCTTTCACATCCCAGTAAGTCTCTACTCCTTGCTTCTAGTTTCTTAGGCCAAAATCCTGTATCCGTCTTTCTCCCACATGCCACATACATCAGCAAATTCTCTCAGGTATGTTTTCATCATAGGTGATGAAAGAATCTGACTACTTGCTACAATCTTTGTCGACACCCTGACCCAAGCACCTATCAGTTCTCATCTGGTTTATTGCAGTTGCTTCCTGTTTTCTGCCTGAGTCACACATACCTCCACCAGCTACATCTACTGTCCATGCAACAGGTAACCAGAATGATCATTTTAAGACATAGTGTATGTCTTTCCTCTCATCAACACTATCTTCCTGGTCCACTCAAATTTACAATCAAATCTTTATCTCCAATATCTTTAGATACCACTCAAAGGAAAAGAATAAAGCCCAAGATCATCTAGATCATTTGTATGACCTTCATTAACTTATCTGCTACCACTTGCTCTCACATCTATTCTAGCCACACTGGATTCCTCTTTGTACCTTGAACATCCTGGGCCAACTTAAGCCTCAGGGGCTTAGAACATTCTGATCCCTCTGCACGGAACACTTGCTCCCTAAATATCAGTTGGCTTGCTATGTCATTTTTGTCATCTTTTCCCAAATGTCTCTTCAGTGGGGCTGCCTTATTTAGAATTGCACCCCTCCACACACATATACCCCCTTTTTCTTTCCTATTTATTTTTTTTCTACAGAAACTGTCACCGTCTGACATACTGTTTATTTTACTCGTAGATTTGTTCATCTTTCTTCCCCTACTATGATGTAAGTTTTATGAGGGAGATGGTTTTCTCCTGTTTGTTGCAGGATATTGGATAGGACTCTGACATTTTGCCAGTACTTGATAAATACTTCTTAAATGATGATGATGATGATAATAATAATGGGTACCTCTATATTTTCTATACTGTTTTTACAGGGTTATTCAGTTCTCTCAAAAAGTCTCATGGTAGGTATTGCTATTCTTATTTATAGACAATCTCAAAGAGCTTAAGCAACTTGAAAAAGATAACAGCAAACAAGTTGTAAAATTTTGAACACATTATGTGTGCGAATGTGTGTGCATGCCTGTGTGTGTGTGTATTTGTAGAGAAAGGAAGTGAAAGAGACAGAAAGACAGAGAGAGAGAGACAGAGAGACCAAGGCTGCTTCTCACCCAGATTCCTCTCATTCTGAATTAGCAACTTTTTGCAACGATGGGCATTTGTTGGTTAAAAGAGTTTTAGGCCACAGCCATAGACTTAGCTCTATAGTTCTGAAGCAAATTTTCTTCAACTCTTCCTTCTTATTTATTTACTTCTTCTCCTATATTTACTTCTCCTTTACATATAAACAGAAAATGAGCTTAAAGAACAAGTACATGATGGCTTTAGACAATGTGGGAGTAGAAGATAACTTTAAAAAAAAACTATGAAATTAGAATTCTCAGGTACATATTAAAAGATATTGTATCCTTAAAAGCAGGAAAAGGAACAATGAGAAGAAAATAGAGAATTCTTTAAAAACCATACGTATAAGGATATCTAGGTGACCTTGGGTTTGGTGATGACTTCTAAGACACAACATGAAAGGCTGGATCCAAATAATTTTAAAAAAGATAAAATGGATGTCATTAAAATTAAAATCTTCTGCTCCTTGAAAGGCAAGCTACCAACTTGGAATAAATATTTACAGAACATGTACCTGATAACAGACTGTTATCCGAAATATAGGAAAGGCTCTTAAAACTCAGCAATGAGAAAACAAATAACCCAATTAGAAAATGGGCAAAAGATCTGAACAGACACCTAATCAAGGAAGATATACAACTGACAGATAAGCATATGAAAAGATGTTCCACGTCACATATCATTAGGTAATTACAAACTAAAGACACAGTGAAACGCCACTACATACCTAATAGAATGGCTAAAATCTGAATCACTGACAACAACAAATGTCAATGAGGATGTAGAGCAACCGGAACTCTCTCACTCGTTGGTGGTGAAAATGCAAAATGGTACAGCCCCTTTGAAAGACAGTCAGTCTGTAGTTTCTTACAAAATTAAACATACGCTTACCAAAAGATCTAGTAATGTACTCCTTGGTATTTACCAAATGAGCTGAAAAGTTATATCCGTACTAAATCTGCTCTCAAATATTTATAGTAGCTTTATTCATAATTACTAAAAACTGGGGGGGAACCAAAATGTCTTTGAGTAGGTGAATGGATAAATTAATTAACAGTGGTACATCCAGACAATGGAATATTACTCAGTACAAAAAAGAAATGAGCTATGAAGCCACAAAAAGAAATGGAGAAGCATTAAATGCATATGAATAAGTGAAAGAAGTCATTCTGAAAAAGCTTCATATTATATGATTCCAACTACAGGACATGCTGGAAAAGGTAAAAATATGGTGTCAATAAAATGATAAGTGGTTGCCAGGAGTTTGGGGGAGGATGAAGGGATGAAGAGGTTGAGCACAGGGGATTTATAAAGCAGTGAAACGATATGAATGATGCTGCAATGGTAGATACACATCATTAAACATTTGTCAAAACTCATAGAATATATAAAACAAAGAGTTAGCCTTAATGTAAACTACGCCTCAACAAATGACCCAATTTCATTTCTTTTTATGGCTGAGTAATATTCCATTGTCTATATGTACCACATCTTCTTTATCCATTCCTCTGCTGATGGACATTTAGGTTGCTTCTATGTCTTAGCTATTGTAAACAGTGCTGCTATGAATATTTGGGTGCTTGTGTCTTTTTGAATTATGATTTTCTCTGGGTATATGTCAGTAGTGGGATTGCTGGGTCATATGGTAGTTCTATTTTTAGATTTTTAAGGAACCTCTATATTGTTTTCCATAGTAGCTGTATCAATTTACATTCCCACCAACAGTGTAAGAGGGTTCCCTTTTCTCCACACCCTCTCCAGCATTTATTGTTTCTAGATTTTTTGATGATGGCCATTCTGACTGGTATGAGATGATATCTCATTGTAGTTTTGATTTGCATTTCTCTAATGATTAATGATGTTGAGCATTCTTTCATGTGTTTGTTGGCAATCTGTATATCTTGTTTGGAGAAATGTCTGTTTAGGTCTTCTGCCCATTTTTGGATTGGGTTGTTTGTTTTTTGATATTGACCTGCATACTGAGTGAAGTAAGTCAGAAAGAGAAAAACAAATATCATATGTTAACGCATATATGTGGAATCTAGAAAAATGGTATAGATGACCTTATTTGCAAAGCAGAAATAGAGACACAGACGTAGAGAACAAATGTATGGATACCAAGGGGGAGGGGGGGGAGGAACTGGGAGATTGGGATTGATATACATATGCACTATTGATACTATGTAAAAAATAGACAACTGATGGGAACATACTGTATAGCACAGGGAACTCTACTTAAAGCACTGTGGTGTCCTAAATGGGAGGGAAATCCAAAAGGGAGGGGATATATGTATACGTAAGGCTGATTCATTTTGCTGTGCAGTAGAAGAGACCACAACATTGTAAAGCAACTATACTCCAATAAAAATTAATTAATAAAAAATGTTAACTATGGATTTTTATTTAATAATAATGTATCAGTACTGGCTCATCAGTTAAAATAAATGTATCATGCAGTGCAAGATGCTAACAGGGATAACTGTGTGTGTTGTGTGGATGGTAGATGGATAGGAGAATTCTCTGCACTTTCATTAAACGCTTCTCTAAACCTAAAAGGCCTTCCCCAAAACAGTCTAATATAAAGTTGTATATGTAAAGTTATATATATATATATATATATATATATATATGTATATATATATATATGTATATATGTATATATATGTATACACACACACACACACACACAAGTCCAGTATCTGTGGGGGATATTGGTTCCAGGAGCCCATGCAGTATACCAAAATCCATGGATGCTCAAGTCCCACAGTCGGTCCTCTGTATCCCAGAGTTGGCATCCAGGGATTCAATCAATCGCAGATGGAAATTTCAATCCTCGGTTGGTTGGTTGAATCCTTGGATGGGAAACCCATGAATACAGAGGACCGACTGTATATCTATTGAGAAATACCCACTTGTGAGGGGAACCGGGCAGTTCAAACTTGTGTTGTTCAAGGGTCATCTGGAGAAAGATAGACACAGAGAGAGAGACGATTAGTTTCAATTTAGTTTTGTCTCAAGTTCTGGGAAATATCTTTGATTTTACCTTCCAGCACTTTTATAGGCCGGTGCTGTAAAAACCAGTTTCTAGGACGAAGACGAAAAAGGAAAACAAACATTTTTTAAGATGCTCACCCTCACCGTAATTAAATTTAATTTTTTCAAACCAAGATATGCCATTTTTCATCCATGATACTGTAAATATTTTATAGTTTCATATTAATCAGAGTTGATGAGTGTGAGAAAATTGTCACATCTTATTCACTTTTGGGATATATAAATAGATTTAACATTTATAGAAAGCAATTTATAATATTTAGTCAACTATAAAATGCATGAATAATTTGGTCTAGTAGTTTTGCAGTCAGGCATTTATCCTAATTTTTTCCACAACATGTTCTCCAAAGTAAGATTTCTGGGACAAATGATTTATGTGTATCCATAGATACAGGGAGAGGCCAGCTAAGAAGACCAGATGCTACTGTCCTACAGGCAGTCCCCAGCAACTTAGGCAGGGCCGTCACGTAGTGTGAAGCACACCACTGTTACCACACCCAGATGTAAAGCCAGTCATGACTCAGAAGTTTTGTCCAGAGGAGACATAAAAGAGAGAGCTATGAAGCTTTTCCCAAAATAATCAAAACACAATGTAGGGCATTTCAAGCCTAAGGGAGCTCTTAAAGACATTAAAAGTTTTTTTTAAAATTATTTTTCTATTTATTTTGGCTGAGTTGGGTCTTCATTGCTGTGTGCGGGCTTTCTCTAGTTGCGGTGAGCGGGGGCTACTTTTCGTTGTGGTGCACAGGCTTCTCATGGGGGTGGCTTCTCTTGTTGCGGAGCACAGGCTCTAGGCATGCGGGCTTCAGTAGTTGCAGCACGGGGCTCAGTAGTGGTGGCTCACAGGCTCTAGAGCGTAGGCTCAGTAGTTGTGGCACACGGGCTTAGTTGCTCCGCGGCATGTGGGATCTTCCCAGACTAGGGCTTGAACCCGTGCCCCCTGCATTGGCAGGCTGATTCTTAACCACTGCGCCACCAGGGAAGTCTGACATTGGAAGTTTTGAAACAAAGGAGTTAAGATGAGACTTGTAGCTTCATTAAAGTTATAAGCTAAACCACCTCTTTTTTTCTTTTTTAACATCTTTATTGGAGTATAATTGCTTTACAATGGTGTGTTAGTTTCTGCTGTACAACAAAGTGAATCAGGTGTATGTATACATATAAACCACCTTTTTACTCTGGTGGCATCTTCCTTCTGATTCTCCTCTCTCTTCCTGTTTAATTTTTTCCCTCTTACGGTACTGTGCATTTTTGTTTAATATTATATATTCTTTTGCTTACCTCTAGGAAATTTCACCCATTCCCATGCACTCCTCTCTCCATGTGTATCACTCACAATCCTGCACCTTTTAGTTAAGAAACTTTCTTGAACACTAGTCCTAAATATCCAATTTCTACATCACTACTCAATCCTATGTTGCTATAATAGTGACCCTAATGTCTTCATGCCTTAGCTCAGGTTTATTCCATTTCTTGGCCATGTTATTTCAGAGATATACTGACCAGTCATCTGGCCTTCAGCTTGCACACTTTTAATCTACCAGAGTGCTTTTCGGAAATGAAAAATTGATCTTATCATTGCCTAAGGTTTTCATTTTGTAGAACTTCAAAATGGAACTATAATGTAAATGTACACCACAATTTGCTGATGATTTTTTTGTTTGTTTGTTTTTTGTTTTTTACATCTTTATTGGAGTATAATTGCTTTACAATGGTGTGTTAGGTTCTGCTTTATAACAAAGTGAATCAGTTATACATATGTTCCCATATCTCTTCCCTCTTGCGTCTCCCTCCCTCTCACCCTCCCTATCCCACCCCTCTAGGTGGTCACAAAGCACTGAGCTGATCTCCCTGTGCTATGCGGCTTCTTCCCACTAGCTATTTTATGTTTGGTAGTGTATATATGTCCATGCCACTCTCTCATTTTGTCACAGCTTACGCTTCACCCTCCCCATATCCTCAAGTCCATTCTCTAGTAGGTCTGTGTCTTTATTCCTGTCTTACCCCTAGGTTCCTCATGACGTTTCTTTCTTAGATTCCATATATGTGTTAGCATACGGTATTTGTCTTTCTCTTTCTGACTTACTTCACTCGGTATGACAGACTCTAGGTCCATCCACCTCATTACAAATAACTCAATTTCGTTTCTTTTTATGGCCGAGTGATCTTCCATTGAATATAAGTGCCACATCTTCTTTATCCATTCATCTGATGAAGGACACTGAGGTTGTTTCCATCTTATGGCTATTGTAAATAGAGCTACAATGAACATTTTGCTACATGACTCTTTTTGAATTATGGTTTCCTCAGGGAATATGCCCAGTAGTGGGATTGCTGGCTCACATGGTAGTTCTATTTGTAGTTTTTTAAGGAATCTCCCTACTGTTCTCCATAGTGACTGTACCAATTGACATTCCCACAAGCAGTGCAAGACTGTCCCCTTTTCTCCACACCCTCTCCAGCATTTATTGTTTCTAGATTTTTTGATGATGGCCATTCTGACCAGTGTGAGATGATATCTCATTGTAGCTTTGATTTGCATTTCTCTAATGATTAATAATGTTGAGCATTCTTTCATGTGTTTGTTGGCACTCTGTATATCTTCTTTGGAGAAATGTCTGTTTAGGTCTTCTGCCCATTTTTGGATTGGGTTGTTTGTTTTTTTGTTATTGAGCTGCATGAGCTGCTTGTAAATTTTGGAGATTAATCCTTTGTCAGTTGCTTCATTTGCAAATATTTTCTCCCATTCTGAGGGTTATCTTTTCATCTTGTTTATGGTTTCCTTTACTGTGCAAAAGCTTTGAAGTTTCATTAGGTCCCACTTGTTTATTTTTGTTTTTATTTCCATTTCTCTAGGAGGTGGGTCAAAAAGGATCTTGCTGTGATTTATGTCATAGAGTGTTCTGCCTATGTTTTTCTCTAAGAGTTTGATAGTTTCTGGCATTATATTTAGGTCTTTAATCCATTTTGAGCTTATTTTTGTGTATGGTGTTAGGCAGTGTTCTAATCTCATACTTTTACATGTACCTGTCCAGTTTTCCCAGCACCACTTATTGAAGGGCTGTCCTTTCTACACTGTACATTCCTGCCTCCTTTGTCAAAGATAAGGTGACCATATGTGTGTGGGTTTATCTCTGGTATTTCTATCCTGTTCCATTGATCTATATTTCTGTTTTTGTGGCAATACCATACTGTCTTGATTACTGTAGCTTTGTAGTATAGTCTGAAGTCAGGGAGCCTGATTCCAAGCGCTCTGTTCCTCATTTTCAAGACTGCTTTGGCTATTCGGGGTCTTTTGTGTTTCCATACAAATTGTGAAATTTTTTGTTCTTGTTCTGTGAAAAATGCCAGTGGTAGTTTGATAGGGATTGCATTGAATCTGTAGATTGCTTTGGGTAGTAGAGTCATTTTCACAATGTTGATTCTTCCAATCCAAGAACATGGTATATCTCTCCATCTATTTGTAACATCTTTAATTTCTTTCATCAATGTCATAATTTTCTGCATACAGGTCTTTTTTCTCCTTAGGTAGGTTTATTCCTAGATATTTTGTTCTTTTTGTTGCAATGGTAAATGGGAGTGTTTTCTTGATTTCACTTTCAGATTTTTCATCATTAGTGTATAGGAATGCCAGAGATTTCTGTGCATTAATTTTGTATCCTGCTATTTTACCAAATTCATTGATTAGCTCTAGTAGTTTTCTGGTAGCATCTTTAGGATTCTATATGTATAGTATCATGTCATCTGCAAACAGTGACAGCTTTACTTCTTCTTTTCTGATTTGGATTCCTTTTATTTACTTTTCTTCTCTGATTGCCGTGGCTAAAACTTCCAAAACTATGTTGAATAACAGTGGTGAGAGTGGGCAACCTTGTCTTGTTCCTGATCTTAGTGGAAATGCTTTCAGTTTTTCACCATTGAGCACGATGTTGGCTGTGGGTTTGACATATATGGCCTTTATTATGTTGAGGAAAGTTCCCTCTATGCCTACTTTCTGCAAGGATTTTATCATAAATGGTGTTGAATTTTGTCAAAAGCTTTCTCTGCATCTATTGAGATGACCATATGGTTTTTCTCCTTCAATTTGTTAATATGGTGTATCACATTGATTGATTTGTGTATATTGAAGAATCCTTGCATTCCTGGAATAAACCCCACTTGATCATGGTGTGTGATCCTCTTAAGGTGCTGTTGGATTCTGTTTGCTAGTATTTTGTTGAGGATTTTTGCAACTATGTTCATCAGTGATATTGGCCTGTAGTTTTCTTTCTTTGTGACATACTTGTCTGGTTTTGGTATAAGGGTGAAGGTGGCCTCGTAGAATGAGTTTGGGAGTGTTCCTCCCTCTGCCATATTTTGGAAGAGTTTGAGAAGGATAGGTGTTAGCTCTTCCTCTAAATGTTTGATAGAATTCGCCTGTGAAGCCATCTGGTCCTGGGCTTTTGTTTGTTGGAAGATTTTTAATCACAGTTTCAATTTCAGTGTTTGTGATTGGTCTGTTCATATTTTCTATGTGTTCCTGATTCAGTCTTGGCAGGTTGTGCTTTTCTACAAATTTGTCCATTTCTTCCAGGTTGTCAATTTTATTGGCATAGAGTTGCTTGTAGTAATCTCTCATCATCTTTTGTATTTCTGCCGTGTCAGTTGTTACTTCTCCTTTTTCATTTCTAATTCTATTGATTTGAGTCTTCTCTCTTTTTTTTCTTGATGAGTCTGGCTAATAATGATTTATCAATTTTGTTTACCTTCTCAAAGAACCAGCTTTTAGTTTTATTGATCTTTGCTATCATTTCCTTCATCTCTTTTTCATTTATTTCTGATCTGATCTTTATGATTTCTTTCCTTCTGCTAACTTTGGGGGTTTTTTGTTCTTCTTTCTCTAATTGCTTTAGATGCAACGTTAGGTTGTTTATTCGAATGTTTCCTGTTTCTTAAGGGAGGATTGTATTGCTATAAACTTCCCTCTTAGAACTGCTTTTGCTGCATCCTATAGGTTTTGGGTCGTCGTGTCTCCATTGTCATTTGTTTCTAGGTATTTTTTGATTTCCTCTTCGATTTCTTCAGTGATCACTTCGTTATTGGGTAGTGTATTGTTTAGCCTCCATGTGCTTTTTTACAGATCGTTTCTTGTAATTGATATCTAGTCTCATAGCATTGTGGTCGGAAAAGATACTTGATATTATTTCAATTTTCTTAAATTGACCAAGGCTTGATTTTTGACCCAAGATATGATCTATCCTGGAGATGTTCCATGAGCACTTGAGAAAAATGTGTATTCTGCTGTTTTTGGATGGAATGTCATATAAATATCAATTAAGTTCATCTTATTTAATGTATCATTTAAAGCTTGTGTTTCCTTATTTATTTTCGTTTTGGATGATCTGTCCATTGGTGAAAGTGGGTGTTAAAGTCCCGTACTATGAATGTGTTACTGTCGATTTCCCATTTTATGGCTGTTAGTATTTGCCTGATGTATTGAGGTGCTCCTATGTTGGGTGCATAAATATTTACAATTGTTATATTTTCTTCTTGGATCACTCCCTTGATCGTTACGCAATGTCCTTCTTTGTCTTTTCTAATAGTCTTTATTTTAAAGCCTATTTTTTATGATTTGAGAATTGCTACTTTCTTTTGTTTTCCATTTGCATGGAAAATCTTTTTCCATCCCCTCACTTTCAGTCTGTATGTGTTTCTAGGTCTGAAGTGGGTCTCTTGTAGACAGCATATATATGGGTCTTGTTTTTGTATCCATTCAGCCAGTCTGTGTCTTTTTGTGGGAGCATTTAATCCATTTACATTTAAGGTAATTATCGATATGTATGTTCCTATTCCCATTTGCTTAATTGTTTTGTTTTTGTAGGTCTTTTCCTTCTCTTGTGTTTCTTGCCTAGAGAAGTTCCTTTAGCATTTGTTGTAAAGCTGGTTTGGTGGTGCTGAACTCTCTCAGTTTTTGCTTGTCTGTAAAGGTTTTAATTTCTCCATCAAATCTGAATGAGATCCTTGCTGGGTAGAGTAATCTTGGTTGTAGGTTTTGCTCCTTCATCACTTTAAATATGTCCTGCCACTCCCTTCCGGCTTGCAGAGTTTCTGCTGAAAGATCAGCTATTAACATTATGGGGATTCCCTTGTGTGTTATTTGTTGTTTCTCCCTTGCTGCTTTTAATATGTTTTCTTTGTATTTAATTATTGACTCTTTGATTAATATGTGTCTTGGCATGTTTCTCCTTGGATTTACCCTGAATGGGCCTCTCTGTGCTTCCTGGATTTGATTAACTATTTCCTTTCCCATATTAGGGAAGTTTTCAACTATAATCTCTTCAAATATTTTCTCAGTCCCTTTCTTTTTCTCTTCTTCTTCTGGAAACCCTATGATTTGAATACTGGTGCATTTAATGTTGTCCCAGAGGTCTCTGAGACTGTCCTCAGTTCTTTTCATTCTTTTTTCTTTATTCTGCTCTGCAGTAGTTATTTCCACTATTTTATCTTCCAGGTCACTTATCTGTTCTTCTGCCTCAGCTATTCTGCTATTGATCCCTTCTAGAGTATTTTTAATTTCATTTATTGTGTTGTTCATCGTTGCTTGTTTCATCTTTAGTTCTTCTAGGTCCTTGTTAAATGTTTCTTGCATTTTCTCTATTCTATTTCCAAGATTTTGGATCATCTTTACTATCATTATTCTGAATTCTTTTTCAGGTAGACTGCCTATTTCCTCTTCATTTGTTAGGTCTTGTGTGTTTTTATCGTGCTCCTTCATCGGCTGTGTGTTTTTCTGTCTTCTCATTTTGCTTATCTTACTGTTTTGGGGGTCTCCTTTTTGCAGGCTGCAGGTTCGTAGTTCCCATTGTTTTTGGTGTCTGTCACCAGTGGCTAAAGTCGGTTCAGTGGGTTGTGTAGGCTTCCTGGTGGAGGGGACTAGTGCCTGTGTTCTGGTGGATGAGGCTGGGTCTTGTCTTTCTGGTGGGCAGGTCCACATCTGGTGGTGTGTTTTGGGGTGTCTGTGGCCTTATTATGATTTTAGGCAGCCTCTCTGCTAATGGGTGGGGTTGTGTTACTGTCTTGCTCGTTGTTTGGCATAGGGTGTCCAGCACTGTAGCTTGCCAGTCGTTGAGTGGAGCTGGGTCTTGGCTTTGAGATGGAGATCTCTGGGAGATTTTCACCATTTGATATTATGTGGAGCTGGGAGGTCTCTTGTGGACCAGTGTCCTGAACTTGGCTCTCCCACCTCAGTGGCACAGCAGTGACACCTGGCTGGTGCACCAAGAGCCTTTTATCCACTCGGCTCAGAATAAAATGGAGAAAAAGAAAGAAAGAAAGAAGAAGATATAATAAAATAAAATAAGATAAAGATAAAATAAAGTTATTAAAATAAAAAATAACAAGAAAAAAAATTTTTAAGTAATAAAAAAAAGGACAGACGGAACCCTAGGATAATTAGTAAAAGCAAAGCTATACAGACAAAATCACACACAGAAGCATACTCACAAAAAGAGGAAAAGGGGAAAAAATAATAAATCTTGCTCTCAAAGTCCACCTCCTCAATTTGGGATGATTCGTTGTCTACTCAGGTATTCCACAGATGCAGGGTACATCAAGTTGATTGTGGAGATTTAATCTGCTGCCCCTGAGGCTGCTGGGAGGGATTTCCCTTTCTCTTCTTTGTTCGAACAGCTCCTGGGGCTCAGCTTTGGATTTGGCCCTGCCTCTGTGTGTAGGTCGCTGGAGGGCATCTGTTCTTCGCTCAGACAGGACAGTGTTAAAGGAGCCACTGTTTGGGGGCTCCCACGCACGCAGGCTGGGGGGAGGGCGGGGCATGGAGTGCCAGGCGAGCCTGCAGCGGCAGAGGCCAGCGTGACGTTGCACCAGCCTGAGGTGCGCCATGCGTTCTCCCAGGGAAGTTGTCCCTGGATCCTAGGACCCTGGCAGAGGCGGGCTGCACAGGCTTCCCAGAAGGGGGATGTGGATAGTGACCTGTGCTCGCACACAGGCTTCTTGGTGGCGGCAGCAGCAGCCTTAGCGTCTCATGCCTGTCTCTGGGGTCGGCGCTGATAGCCGTGGCTCGCACCAGTCTCTGGAGCTCCTTTAAGCAGCGCTCTTAATCCCCTCTCCTCACGCACCAGGAAACAAAGAGGGGAGAAAAAGTCTCATGCCTCTTCAGCAGCTCTAGACCTTTTCCCCGGAATCCCTTCCGGCTAGCCATGGTGCCCTAAACCCCTGCAGGCTGTGTTCACGCCGCCAACCCCAGTCCTCTCCCTGCACCCGACGGAAGCCCGAGCCTCAGCTCCCAGCCCCGTCCGCCACGGTGGGTGAGCAGACAAGCCTCTCGGGCTGGTGAGTGCTGGTTGGCCCTGATCCTCTGTGCGGGAATCTCCCCGCTTTGCCCTCCGCACCCCTGTTGCTGTGCTCTGCTCCAAGGCCCCGAGGATTTCCCCTCCGCCACATGCAGTCTCTGCCCGCGAAGGGGCTTCCTAGTGTGTGGAACCTTTTCTCCTCTACAGCTCCCTCCCAGAGGTGCAGGTCCCGTCCCTATCCTTTTGTCTCTGTTTATTCTTTTTTCTTTTGCCCTACCCAGGTACATGGGGAATTTCTTGCCTTTTGGGAGGTCTGAGGTCTTCTGCCAGCGTTCAGTAGGTGTTCTGTAGGAGTTGTTCCACGTGTAGATGTATTTCTGATGTATCTGTGGGGAGGAAGGTGATCTCCGCGTCTCAGTCTTCCGCCATCTTCCCCGCCGTGCTGATTTTTTTTTTCTTTCATGCTTTCTGGTATTATTATATGCTAATAGAATTTGTAAAGAATATGTCATGTCCTCTTATTTGCTGTTCCAGCCTGATTAAGACCTAGTGAATTCAGAAAATCTCACATTCTTTCTTAAAAATGTGGTTTAGTTCTGAAATGATTGACCTAATTTTTGAGTTATTTAATCATAAAATCTACCTTGGTCTATCAAATGGGGCAGAATGTGTTGTTTCCTCTATATCATATCATGTTGTTTCCTCTATATTATCATTATATTATATTATTGTTGTTTCCTCTATATTATCCTCTATAATATCATATTATTATTGCCTAAAACTGCCAATGTCAAGGATAAAATTTTTTAAATCATGATGTACCAAAAAAGAAATTAAAAGTATGACCTCAGGAAAATATTTTAAAAATTATGTTTCAATCATATTGCTTCTGTAAACAACTTGATTCTACTTGATACCTGAGAAGAAAACAACAACAACAAACATTCAAGCTAAAAGCCTAGCACTACAGTTCCAAGTCCACCACCAGATGGTTGCATGAATAGCTCAGGAAAAAATACTTAAGTCTCACTTGCATGAATTTGTGAAATAGATAGACCTAAAGCTCTCCTCCAGTTGTATGATTTATTGGCTTATTTTTCACCTGTATATATTTTGCCATGGCAGTAAAAACTATTCTATATTTTGTTCTTTAATAGAATGTATTTTCTCAATGTACTCATTCTTTTCTTTATCCTTCTCAAATATTGTTTTTGTTTGTTTCCTGTTTAATATATTTATACACACATATATTTATATATATATATACATACACACATGTAATCTGTTATGCCTCTGACTATACAGGTCTGAGTGAAGGAAAATAAAATAATTCAAATAATTCAGATATTGTACTTGAGACAAATAAAAATGATAAATAAGTAGATTCAAATATTAAAGTCCCCAGGCAGAGAGATAGCTAGAAGTATAAAAAATCCTGAGAACCAAGAGACAGACCTCTCGAAAACATCATCTAGACCAGAATTTGTGTTTGAAAATCAAGGAAAACCTTCAAGGTTCAATTTCTGTCAAATTGACTTTCTTGTTGGTTTCCATGAAAGTTTTAAAGGATTTTCCAGTATATCTTATATGTCCTTGTGACAGGAAAAATAAAAAATTGTAAACATGTATGGTGATAAATGTTAACTAGATTTATTGTGGTGATCATTTCCCGATATATGCAAATATTGAATCGTTATTTGGTATACCTGAAACTAATATGTTATAAGTCAGGAAAAAGTAGGGCTTAAATGTTATACTCAGAATGACTGGCAATACAAAAAGAAAAAAAGGCAAAGTAAACTATGCGATTGATTGAAAACTGGAAAAGTATACTCCAAAATGTTAGTTGTGGTCTTCTTTTTTGGGTAGTGGAACTGTTGATTGCTTTTAGTTCTGTCTTCCTTCAAATTTCCCAAAATATGTTCAATAAACTTACATAACATTTAAAAAAAATCAAATAGAAGAAGATCCACCCACCAGGAGCCAAAAAGGAACATAGAAATAAATGTGCCTAGGTCAGAAATTACTCTGTGGGCCAGACTAAGTAACCACCAGTGTTAACACTTTACACAGAAATGCTTCAAATTCAAACCAAACTGCCCTAGGTGGCTGTCTTGAATACTACTATTTGGACTTATACATCAATTATATACAAGGACTTCTTTGGCATCATATTTCTTTTGTTATTTGCCATTCCAATGAAAAAGTATAACAGTTTTTAATTTAAATTGTTGAAAAAATATGGGATGATAAAGCTCTAATTAATAAATTAATATTTATTTTAATAGATAGATACATGTCCCTGTGACTTTTAATAATTTGAGAGATGAATCCTGTTTAAATATGATCATGGTTGCTGAATTACATAATGTATATATGCATTTCGAAAATGTTTCACCAGTGTTTGTTGATTTTGGAACAGACAGTTGAAGGCTATAAAGTTCCAAAAAGGATATAAGTTCTGTTGAGCTGGTTTCTAATGTGAAAATAGGAATAAGCATGTCAGATTTTCACAGCTTTTAGTACTGATATTAAATAACAGGTGTAGTTTCTAAGTAATATATTCAGATGATGCTTATGAGCTCAAATTTATTTGAAGCATCATACTTCTCACAGCAAAAAACAGTCCTGTCTAGTTGCACAGTACACACTCAAAAATGATCCAGGTTGAAATACCTTCTGTTAAATGTATCTGTAGGTGTTGAACCTTTTTACTTCCTTGCAGTGTTACGTTCTCAGCTGTCAGCTGATGTCATTTTTGTGGGATTGAATTTTTTTTAATCATATGTCATTTTAACTGACAGTTATTAAAAATCTTTTAAAAACCTCATTTGATTCATTTCCAATTCATAAAGATTTATCTTCAGTGTTCATCTTCAGGTCTAACATCTGCAAATAATACTAACATAATGGCCTCAGGATGGTCCCTTTCTGTTTGCAAATTAGATCACCACTGTAAATATGTAGGGATTATTCTGCATAAGATTTACTGTGGTTATTGTTTCATCAAAACATAAAAATTTTTTAAATGAATAATGAATGTAAGAACTGTATTAGTTAATTGTAAAAAATTGCAAACATTCTCCAATTAAAATGACTGCCCTAAGTATAAGTATTAGATTGCTTATGTTCAATTTTTTTCAATTTTTTTTCTCCAGAATCTAAACTTGCTCAGTACCTTCCCCGTAGCTAAATTCTAACTAAAGACTACTCTTCAAAAAGTATAGAATAATCTTTGAAATTATGAAAGCTAATAGTTTCAAATGGTGAATATAGTTATCTTTTTCCATTCCTGTAAAAGATCCCTATATCCTTCTCAACTGCAATGTCAACTGCAGTGTTTCTCTGCCTCAGTGGGTAGAATTATGCATCTCTGCTCCATTATTAGCAGTTGTTTTTTGTTGCCATATTTTTATTCATCCTTATCTATTTTTATGAAGTTCTCAAACTGAATCTACCATATTTTAATTAAAGTTTTACTTCAGACATAACTATTATTCACCAACATAACTGGATTTTCTCATTATTTGGAAATATGAATTCTTATACTCCTTTGTGCTTTTGAAGATAAGTATGACCAAGTAACTTCCTTTAATTTAAACATAATTTTCAGAAATATATATTTAAGAAGAAGCATTCAGTTCCTCACACTCCTTTTCCTCAAAGGGGGTATTATCATAATAGTTGTTGATTTTGAGGTTGTACAAAAATAAAACTAAATCCTTAGGACAGCTACATTGGAGAGACACCTGAACCTGGAATGGGTTTTATGTGAGTGAGAAATAAGTTTTGTTTTGAAAAGCCACTGAGCAACACCCATTCATGACAGAAACTCTTAGTAAATTAGGAACAGAGGGGGCACTTCCTCAACTTGAAAAAGAATATCTACACAAAACCTACAGCTAATATCATACTGAATGGTGAGAAACTTGAAGCTTCCCATTAAGATCAGGCAGAGGCAAGAATATCCCTTCCCGGGGCTTCCCTGGTGGCGCAGTGGTTGAGAGTCCGCCTGCCGATGCAGGGGACACGGGTTCGTGCCCCGGTCCGGGAAGATCCCACATGCCGCGGAGCAGCTGGGCCCATGAGCCATGGCCGCTGAGCCTGCGCGTCCGGAGCCTGTGCTCCGCAACGGGAGAGGCCACAGCAGTGAGAGGCCCGTGCACCCAAAAAAAAAAAAAAAAAAAAAAAAAAAATCTCAAAAGTTATTTTATGGATATTGACCAACTGCTTCTAAAGTTTATGCGGAGAGGCAAAAGATACACAATAGTCAAAAACAATACTGAAGGAAAAGAACAAAGTTGGAAAAGTGACACTACCCAAATTCTAGACTTATTATAAAGCTGCAGTAATCGAGAGAATGTGGTATTGGCGAAATAATAGACAAATAGATCAATGAAATGGAATAGAGAGCCCAGAAATGGGCCTACATACATATAGTCAACTGACATTTGTTTGGCAAACAGCAAAGGCAATACAATGGTGCAAATATAGTCTTTTTAACAAATAGTGCTGGAAAAATTGGATATTCACAGGAAATAAAATGAATCTAGACACAGACCTTACACCCTTTGCAAAAATTGACTCAAAATGGATCACAGTCCTAAATGTAAAACATAAAACTAAAACTACTAGAAGATAACATAGGAAAAAACCTATATGACCTTGCATATGGCAATGGCTTTTTTACCTACAAGAACAAAGGCACAATTCATGAAAGAAATAACTGATGAACTGGATTCCATTAAAATTTTGAACTTCTGATCTGTGAAAGACAATGTCATGAGAATAAGAAGACAAGCCACAAGAGAAAATATTTGCAAAGACACCTGATAGAGAACTTTTATCCAAAATATACAAAGAACTCTGAAAACTCAATGATAAGAAAATAAGCAATCCTATTAAAAACTGGGCCAAAGACCTTAAACAGACACCCCTCGAAAGAAGATATACACAGAGTTAATAAGCATATAAAAAGATGCTCTACATCATATATTATCAGGGAAATGCAAATTAAGAAAAAATGAGATACCACCAAAATGGTTAAATTTCAGAACACTGACAACACCAAACACTGATGAGGATGTAGAGCAAAGGAGTTCTCGATCATTGCTGGTAGAAATGCAGAATGGTACAGCATTTTGGAAAACAGTTCGGCAGTTTCTTATAAAACTAAACACACCTTACCATGTGATCCATCGATCACAATCAATCACACTCTTCTGGTATTTACCCAAAGGATTGAAAATATGCCCCCACAAAAATGTGTGCACGGATCTTCACAAGCAACTTTACTCATAATTGCCAAAACTTAGAAATAATAAAGATGTTCTTCAGTAGGTGAATGGATAAACAACCTGTGGTACATGCAGACAATGGAATGTTATTCAGCACTAAAAAAATTTTAAAAATTAAAACTAAAAATAACCTATCAAGCCATAAAAAGACATGGAGGAAACTTAAATGCATATTACTAAATGAAAGAAGCCAATTTTAAAAGGCTACATAGTAAATTATTCCACCAATATCACATTATGCAAAAGGCAAAAATATGAAGGCAATATAAAGATCACGGGTTGCCAGGGGTTTGGAAGAAATGGGAAGGGATGAATAAGCAGAGTACAGAGAATTTCAGAGCTTGAAAAATATCTGTTACCATAATGATGAATATATGTGATTATTCATGTGTCCAAACATATATAACGCCAAGAGTGAACCATAATGTAATCTATGAACTTTGGGTGATTATGACATGTCGATGTAGGCTCATAACACCTACGTATAACACCAAGAGTGAACCATAATGTAACCTATGACCTTTGGGTGATTATGACGTGTCAGTGTAGGTTCATAACACCTACGTATAACACCAAGAGTGAACCATAATGTAACCTATGACCTTTGGGTGATTATGATGTGTCACTGTAGGTTCGTGAATTGTAACAAATGTAACACTCTGGTGGGGGATAATGGAGGAGGCTATGCATGTGTGGCAGTAGGGGATAGATGGGAAATCTCTGCATCTTTTCCTCAATTTTGCTGTGAACATAAAAGTGCTGTAAAAAAAGAAAAAAAGTCTTAGAAAACAAGAATGAACAAACAAAGAAAGCCACTGAGCCAATTGTGATTCTAAGTGATACATTCTCATAACAAGAACCTCTTCTGTACTCAGGCCATTCTGTTCCATGCCTTCAGTATATATCTGCGGTATTTATTGCTAAATGTTCTTTTAAGTTAAACCAATCCATTTATTTCCAGTTCTGTCATCCTTTCCTTTGCAAAGATTTTCCCAGTTATGCCAGAATTTCTCTCTCCTTTCTATATGCCCCTATTTTATCTGTAATGTATGTCATTGGTTTCCAAAATGGTGACTAAAAATCGGTTGCAAAAGTAACTTACTAGATACAGAAAAGAACTATCAGAGGTTTAACTTACATGTATGTTTCTTATTAAAGGTAAAAGAAATAAAATTCTACATTTGCTTATACATACAAGGATTCCACATGTCAGATGCTCAGTTGCTGTGCATCACATGTGGTACATGGAAAATCGCAAGAAAGGAATGGGAGCGCCACCGTATGGAGGGGTTGAATGCAGGTTCCGCCAACTCTTATTTTCTTTCAGTGCTTTGAAACCTATTACAGTTAATATGTAGTGTAAGTACATAATGTTGAAGATCACACCAATAAGAAATACAAAAACAGCCACTAGAACATGTACTTTAATCATATTTAAAGATTAAAAAATGAGATCTGATAAGAAGACTGACAGAAAATTATCAAGCCTACTTGAAATATGGCCTCCAAATTCAAAATAATCAGAAGGATTATATGCAATTAAGATCTACTTCATAAAGTACATTAACAACCTAAATATACATTTTTTACCATTAATTTATTGTATTTTTATATCTTTTCAATTTCTATGTATTTTATGAAACCCATGTGTTAATACAATTGTACACATATAGACCTTATAAATATATATATACATATGTATGCTAAATAGTTTTATAAGGATACACAAAAAATTGGAAATAGTAAGTGATAAAACTGTACTTTTAAAATACATTTCTCCATTATTTTAACATCTATTGGTATAATACGAAAATTATTTTTCTTATTTTTCTTCTGTATACCCTACCAAATCTAGGATTCTGTTCTGCATAGAGTAGATGGTCAAAATATATTATATATGATTATGGTCATTAGAAGGCAAAATGTGAATGTGCTTCGGTGATAACTGACATTTAACGGTTTGCATTTCTGATAACAGCACTGTCATAATTTATCAACAATCAACTTTTGCATTACCTTAACCAGGCTGAACAAATAAAGAAAAAAATATATTTATGCACAATGAGGGTCACATATTTATTAAGAAAAACAAATAATCCACTCCTTTCATGATGCTGACTCATAATAGAATTCCTGATCTATACCCTTTGGAAAGGATTTACGTTTTCTAAGAAGAAAATCAACCTATCTCTAAGATTTTCTTCCATTATGAACTTATTTTATATTTCTTTCTTTCCTTTATGAAAATTTTATTTATTTATTTATTTTTGGCTGCATTGGGTCTTCGCTACTGTGCATGGGCTTTCTCTAGTTGTGGCGAGCAGGGGCTACTCTTCCTTGTGGTGCACAGGCTTCTCATTGCGGTGGCTTCTCTTGTTGCAGTGCATGGGGTCTAGGCACGCGGGCTTCAGTAGTTGTGGCACGTGGGCTCAGTAGTTGTGGCTCGCAGGCTCTAGAGCATAGGCTCAATAGTTGTGGAGCACGGACTTAATTTGCTCCACGGCCTGTGGAATCTCCCTGGACCAGGGCTCGAACCCGTGTCCTCTGCATTGGCAGGCGGATTCTTAACCATTGTGCCACCAGGGAAGTCTCCATTATGAATTTAAAAACCCCAATAATCTAAAACTTTAAAATGCCTGTTTTACTGAGAATTTATTTCCTCTCTATTTCTAAAAATAAAGTTAGAACATACAGTATTGCAACAACTGTAGCTCCAGGAAAATATTGGATTTTATTGGCTGAGGGTGGAGGGGCTTTTTCTTTTGTCTGTTCCCTTAGAAATTTCCAGTTAGTTGGCTTCTTCACCACCAAGTGTGCAATACATGAATCAATAAGAAAACCAGGTAATTCACCACCAACTAGTTCCTTGGGTCTACATCCGAGGGTCCTTAACCAGCCTTCTCTCCAGCTTTCACAGTGTTCTTATGTTTATTTTATATATAATTTAAAGGGTTTTTAGTTATACTTACTGGGAGGAATGGGAATAGTATATCTATTCTGTCTTCTGAGAGTAGAAGCAGGGTAAATATATTTCTTATTACTAAAGATGCATTTTAAACAAAGGATCCAGAAAAGTTAAAACAAATGTTGAGTGAAAGTATAATATAGATTGCAAAATAAATAACAGATAACAGAGCATCTATACTCATGAAATAAAATCCTCAGAAAAGGCGAGAGATTAGAAATACACGGTAGGGGATTTAGTCCATGACAGATAGGTGAATGAAAAAGATGACTTAAGAAACCTAAATAAGGTAATTAATAAGGAAACTATTATATATATAATATATATACACAGAGACATATGTTGCTTTATTGTGCTTTGCAAATACTGCATTTTTTTTTACAAATTGAAGATCTGCGGCAACCCTGAGTCAAGAAAGTCTACTGGCACCATTTTTCCAACAGTATTTGCTAATTTTGGTTTTTGTGCCACATTTTGGTAATGCTCACAATATTTCAATTTTTTTCATTATTATTATATTTGTTATGGTAATCTGTGACCAGTGATCTTTGGTGTTACTATTTAATTGCTTTTTGTTTTGTATTTTTTAAGTAAGGTATGTACATTGTCTTATTAGACATAATGTTATCGCACACTTAACAGACTACATTATAATGTAAACACAACTTTTATATGCACTGGGAATCAACAAATTCATGTGACTTGCTTTTTGAGGTATTTGCTTTACTGCAGTGATGTGGAAGTGAATCTCCAGGTAGGCATGTATATATTTATATTTATATATCTGTATCTATGTATGTATCTATATAGAGAGAGGGAGAGGGAAAGAATTCAGAGAATACACTTATTTCCTGGCACCCTTAAGATATTTTCCAAGATATTAGCATATGCAGAAAAACTCAATAAAATATCAAAGTTAACTGAAGGAAAACTATAAATAAAATGGAAGGGGGAACAGGTGAAGGGGAAAAGGTCATTAATGAACTAAATTACTATGTTTATTCATGGATTTCCTAGAAAATGCTTTCATATGATAAATTAAGCAATAGATATATAAACAGCGCTGGTACTCGGGAGACAAATATATTGGCATAACTTCAGGACTAGCGAGCATTCACTCAGATGAGGATGTGCTTTTGCCGTGCTGGTTGTTGAGAATATTGAATATTACCCCTGAGTATAAGTGCATTTTTTAGAGTTATAAAAAACAGAATAGAATAGCTAAATAGAAACAAGGCCCGAAGTGGTTATCTCTAAGGAATATTATTTATAATTTTGCATACTTTACAGTTGGTACTTTTCCATAGTGCTTCAATTTTTATAACCTTGAGACTAGATTGCTATAATAACTTTTAATAAAAGCATTGCTCCCACAACCAAACTTGAGCAGTTCCTTCCCCTCTATACTCACCACACAGACTTCTTTAAACTTTTCCTTTAACATGTTTACTTTTCTGAGAATTATTTAAATATCAATTCTCTTAAATTATATTCTTCTCTTCAAAATTTACTATTAACTATTTATATTTAATACAATTTTACAATTGTCTTCCTTATTAAAACACTAGGTTCCATAATTCTGTTTTTACATAAACTCTAGGGATTTTGAAAAACAATTTACTTTTTTTGTAAATATTTCAAAATGCTAATAAATAAAATTATTGTACTTTATATTCAAAATTGAGCTGAAAGAAGCACTAAAGTGCTCAGATAGAATAAGACCTGGATTTGGCCCTGGATCTTTCACATTAAGTCACCTTATTATCATTTCAACTCTGTATCCCTGCTTCTTCTGGGGAATAATAATAATAATAATAATGGCTATTGCATGGTGTTATTATAAATATTAAATATTTGTATCCTTTGAAATCACTTGTAAAACATAGAGTGTTGGGTGTCTTCTTCTGACAAGATGCATATTACTTGCTAGGGACACACAGGTTAACAGGCAGCACATCCTTGCAGCCATGTATTCATATACAAAACCAGACACTTTAGAAAGCCCGCCTATGCTCTCCATGTATGTTTCTTTAACTTTGCCAGTTTTGTCGGTAGCCAGTATATTGAATTTCAGCTAGCTGTGCTACCGACAGCAGTCACATCACATTACAGTCTTGCAGACTTTGTTGGTACCTTCATCTTACTTTCTAGTAAAAAATATGCCTGTGTCCTTCATCATGCAATCCATAATTATCTGAAAATCAGCAGCCTGCTGTTGATGTTAGCAAAGGAAATGAGGAAAGAATAATATTCTTTTCTTCTCAAATGCCTGGAAGACTCTTAAGAGACATCTGATGTGATTGCCAGTAACAATCTTACACTGATGCTCCTTTACACATCTACGGTTTAAGCCTTAATATCTTTTTATCCTCCCTGCAAGAATGAGCTTATTGATGCATCTATTAAAACTGCATGGTCCTTTATTCTGCTCAAGAGAGATGATGTAAATCATTGCACAATTTTTAGACCAACTGTTTTATGTGGGGTAAGATAATAGTGCTCTTTAATTAAGAGCGCTTATATATGTGGCATCAATATCAAGGTGGATTTCTAGTCACTGGGACTTACAAAATCATCACCTAGGAAATCATGGCTGGGAAACTGGTCTCAGTAACATAAGACTTACTTGAATTATACCAAAGTTACCAAGTTGGGGAAAAACAACAGGTCGTTTTTCTGAATCATGAATCATAAAAAAGAATCAGATAACAAGTGTTTGCTATTGAAAACTACTACATCGTCCTTCTGTATTTATAATATGCAGGTTTAAGTGGACCCTCATATTTCTCTCACATAGCCAGATGATCATCCGTACTTTTGACTTCTTTTAGTAGATTCTAAAATGGTCTACACCTTTCATTTAACTAATCCTTCATGTCAGCCTTACAACTTTAACACCTTATTTCACATTAATATATTTAAATATTGGACTTCTGATTTATCGATTTTATGTAAATATTGTCAGATGTACACTTTCACAACCTCCTTAGATGTGATCTTGTTTCTTGTGTTTTTATCAACCCATCATATATCTTTTATTTTTCATCTTCTGTACTGTTTTGAGCTTTATAAAAAAGGGTAAACAATTAATTAGCTATTAAAATATGCACTACTGTATTTTCTCTAGCATTTATGAAAATTTTAAATTTATACATGAAAGGTCCTGGAAGGACAAACTATCGAATGTTTAAACATTATGCAAGATTTAAAAATTGGTCCTTTTAATAGTTCTGAAGTATTGTTACTCAAACAAACTGATTTATTTGAGATACATACCCTCAGGACATGAGAAAAGATGTTTATATTACAGGCATACCTATAATAATAAGCCTCATGTATATACTGCATCAGCAGATAATGAGTCTCTACCGATATGACTTCTGTGTTCTCTGACCAAAGTCCTAAATCAAGAACATTGTACCAAGAGGCATTTCATAGAGCCAACAAGGTTGTTTTTCTTTTTGTTCCCCCAAATGATTTTTCTTTTGGAACCACTGTTCTCTTGCAAACTGACTAATATAATAAATTACATGAAAGTAGATCATCAATTTATAGTCTTTGAATTCTTAAAAGAAATGATATTTTTAAACTCTGAATTACTTTTGTAACTGCTGTAAAGTTATTTCCTTTTAATCCTATAGCCTGAGGCTAAAAGTTTCACATCGTTCTCAAATAGCAAAAGATGACATTCTTTCTCTGATCCCTAAGTAACTGATGCGTATGTCACGTTAATGCCATGTGGATGATCATGTGAATAAATCATAAAAAATACTGTGCTCAGAGGAAAATCTCATCAGCCAACTTCATCATTTATAATTTCTTCTCATTTCCAGATATTTTAATGTATTCTTCTTATTCTGTTTCTTGTGACGTTTCACTAGTTTCATTTATTTAATAACTCCAAATTTGGATGTAATGTTTTTCAGTGTTTAATTTTTCTTTATATTTAAAAATAAGACATGTTTGAAAGTAAGATGGGTTTGGCTATGCATTTTGGAACTGGGCTTAAAATGTACATCAATATGATGGGTTTTTAAAAATCCTTAGAGGATTTTTATTAATTCCACAATGTGCTAGACATATTAACATGACCACATAATAACTGCTTTCTCTTATTCACCCGGGATTATCTTAATTATATAGAGACATGAGAATCAGGATTTTGTATACAAAAATGTGCTATAACTACTGATTAAATTATTTTCAGTCAGATCAAATTTGTTCATATTCATAGAGCCAGAGCTTTGAGGCTATATCTATTTGTGATCTATTTCACACGAAAGTCCATGTGAGTGCAATAATGAGGGAACACTTCATATGCCTTTCAACCTTTGAAAAGATTTGTGTGAAGAGACACAAAGGAAATCTCTTATACAAGGAAGTAAAGAATGATCTAATTCAAACTTCTTTTATGTGCACTAATGCTTTGAATGTTTGAAAACTATTATTCCATATGATTGTTAAAATAAAATAGCTATCTCATTAGTAAACATTAAAAAAACATGTGATATTTCCATTCTACTGCAATCTTAAATAAACATGACTGTTACAGTCCCTATAGAGACTCGTTTCATTGTTTAAAAAAAAAGTAAAACTCCCTAAATCACCAAGTCTCCCAGCAACACACATAAAAAAAATATTTGTGCTGCAATTTAAATGGACTAGTAAAAAGAACATTCAACCATTTGGAACTGAAATATTCATGAGCTACTCAGAGAACAATGAAACTAAATATCTTCAGATGTCCTAGAGGAACAAGAGTCAAGGAAATATAAGAATAACGAGAGACTATTCTATTTTAAACTTTCTTCTTTTTTTCCTTTTTTTCCCCATTAGATGATTTTATACAATTTAATCTTGCTACATTATGAATAGGATGTGACAAGCTCACCATTCTATGCTAAAAATTCTCTTAAAGCTTTTGACATTGTTTAATTCCACACTTCTAGGGATATTGGAACTTGAATTTGCTCAAAGTGTTTAAGCGGGTAATTAGAATTATGGACAAAATTTTCCTTCTCTAGGTAAACACTAAAGCGTATCTTATGGCGAACCTTTGATTAAAAAAAAAAAATCAACATCTACCTTAATTTTTCCTTTTTTTTTTTTTTTTTTTTTTTTGCAGTACGCGGGCCACTGTTGTGGCCTCTCCCGTTGTGGGGCACAGGCTCCGGACGCGCAGGCTCAGCAGCCATGGCTCACGGGCCCAGCCGCTCCGCGGCATGTGGGATCTTCCCAGACCGGGGCACGAACCCGTGTCCCCTGCATCGGCAGGCGGACTCTCAACCACCTCGCCACCAGGGAAGCTCTAAAATTTTAAATCATCTACATAGTTTTAAAGATTATCTATTAAAAGTAAACACATAAAAAGGAAACTTTGAAAAGAGAATTGATTATTTGGGAGCTTTAATCAGATTGTAATTCTTAGTCAAACAGGATGATTTTTAAGTGAAAAATTGGTCTATTTGGAAACAAGATGACTGTGTGTTTTTTCATATGCTCAGTGACATTTAGAGAAAGCATATGCATGTAAAACTTTTTGATTATTTTATTATTAAAGCTGAATCCATGAGTCAATTCCCCCTACGCACCCTGTTTCACATACACCTTTGTTCCTGTAATGCCTTTGCTAGTCAATTTTACTACCGGTGGTCTTATTAATGCTAAGTCTTCACCGCTACTTACCTTGATAAACCACCATCAGCTTCCAGGCTACATGCAACAGTCACAATCATTATTTGCATGGGGTTCAACAGCCTCCAAACTGATCTCTTCATCACCACTTTAATCCCCAAGAAGCTAATCCTTTCACACAGGACGCAAAGTGTTCACTTCAAAAAATAGATGTATGATGTCTCAAAACTCACCTAATTAAAAGAGTTCACAATGTGATAAGAGACTGTTCTCCATGATGTGTCTGCAGGTCTTCTACTATCTTTTGTTCCTGATTATCTTTTCAAGGATGTGTGCAGAGCAAACAGCCTGGGAAGACAGCGATAGGGTCTTCCTCTAAAGGACAGGGGAGATTTATTTTCTCCACAGAATGGAAAAGATAATGTCTGCTACAAAGGTGAGTTAGGCTTGTTAGCAGCAAAGGTGGGGTTTCCTAAACTTGGGGATCCTTAGCTGTGACACAAACCCACTGTGTGGGCAGCATCCACCTGGGCCTGCTTTCTCATGGACCCATGGGACTTGGGAGGCACGAAAATATGAAGCAAACGCTGGCTGCTGTGCTAGAAGTCAGTTTTCTGTCTCAGATCCAGGAGCTTCAGATGTTCTACCAGCTTCCACACAACTGCCGCGGGCTCACATGTTAGCTCAAGAGAAGGAGGTGATCTCAGCCCCTTCACAATTCTTGACCATTGCACTTAGAGTAAAATTCCAGTTCTTGAATTTGATCCTTAGACTGTGTATTCTCAAAACTTCATTCGTTTCTTCCTCTGACTCACCACCAGCCCCATCAACCTTATTTTAGCTTCTTGAACTTACCAAATGTTTTTTAATATCAGTGAAGTTCATCACCGTGTGCCTTCTGTCTCACAATCTCTTCATCCTAAACTTCACCTGACTATTCTTGTTTTATTCACCTACCATTTCTTGGCTCTCCAATATACATGATTAATCTGCCATATTATCTTTCCAAGTATTTTGTTCTTTTCCTTTATAGTGCCTTTTCCTTTTTTTTTTTAAAAAAACTATGTATTTAATATAGCAGGGTTCTGCTAATCAGAAAATCCCCTACAGGTTCATGCTTGGAACATTTCTGTCGGAGGATATTATTGTCCAGCAACTTCACATACAGTTTTTAAGTTGCTACCCTCTGTTCATAGAGATTTACACATCTCCATGTAGGTTGTTCACAGGTGATAGGTTACATCATTGAGGAGGAGGTCGGGGGAGAACTGGAAACGCACTGGAGGCCAGTTTGTCTTACTGGTCTCCTTCACCACACCTCTTATTTCTCTGTGGGAGATGTTTTTACCTTTAGCATCTACCTGCTCTCCCTTTTACTTTTGGGATTTTTTGGTTTTTTGCATCTCTTCTTCCTTCTCATCCTCTAGGCCTTGACTTATCTAGTCTTTCCAACCAAAAACAAAAGCCAGTTTCCTGGTCTGAAACTTTGCAGTTAGTTCTGACCTTGTTTTCCACCCTGCAGTGTAGATGCATGGAAGGAAAACATCATTGTATTACAAGTGTGAGAGGTAAGGGAACATCAGGGATATTAGTTGGTTACTACTTAGTAATATAACCCAGGCATATATATTTCTGTTTCCATTTTTGCTTAAAGTTGGTTGCTCTGACTTAGCTTCCGAGGGAATATACTATAACTGCTTTCAACTCGATGCCAGTGCTAAGCACAGTACCAAATACAAAGAAGGCACATAAAATGTATATGCTGAATGAATTACTGCCGAGTCCCCTACATGGTTTCTCTGCCCTCAGGCTCGTCCCTCTTTGATCCACTGTGAACACTTCATACACAATGATTTTTCGGAATGAAAATATATTCTTAGGCAACTGTTTAAAACATTTAAAAGATTTCACACTGTTATGAGAAGTTCCAGCTTTTTTTCCATAATTTAAGAACTTATGCCTCAACTTCTCTCTCCATATTCATTGGAAACCATCTTCCTCCAATGCTAGGTGCCCTGCATGGCACCCTGAATGTATCCTATCTTTGTACTTACTGAACTGATTATATTTGCTTTTTCAGTTTTGCGTTTTCTCTATAAGGACACATGTTTATATATCACTGTATCCCCAGCACCTACCTCAGTCTGAGCCCAAAGAAGACACAAATACATATTTTTTTAATGAATTAATAGAGCAATCCAGTAGCTCTAATGCACTGCCTTTCATAAAGCAGATGATTAATAAAATCAATTCAGCCCCTCATTTATTTATCTGTGTGTAATGATATATAACATAAATTTTAATTTTCCAAAGTAAGACTGTGCCAGTGATAGTTGTCACTTACTGCTTTCATCTAAACTTTCTTCCCTTATACACGAACAGCAGCTTCTACTAATTTGAGTGGCCACTACACAATTTAAGATACCTTCATCCATATTGCAATAACAAAATAAACACAATATTAATACTGTAATATATGCACAAAATAAATATATAAATAGATATTTTACACCCCCAGAGGCTTAAGGATATCAATGTTGTTTTAATACACTATGAAAATGTGAGTTATTATAATTAAATGACCAACTATACCATTAAAGCAATGCTGTATATAAGTTCCAGGATTTCTTTCAAGTCTCCTGAATCAATAAATAACACAATAAAAGGCTCGATCTTTTAAAATACGCTATGAAAAATGCCAAAAATGTCTTCCAATAATTGCACATTATTTAAAAGAATTCTATCTTGCATATTGTTTAACACAACTCTACATTGTTCACATAATACAAATCAACAATTACATGCTTCTTTTTCTGCCTAATGGGAATTTGTGAGAAGACACCACATGCACATACAATGTGGGGCGATGCTATGATAATCAGGTTGTACAGTGAGGATAAATCATTCAGAATCCACTTATGATATCATAGGCGGCCACAACAACGTATTTGATTTTATTGCCTAAGTATTCAGAAGAGTAAAGAATCAACAGTGTCTGCTATTGTAACTTAGGCTACAATAAATATTGTATATGTTCAGTTATGCTGTTCTCCCTGTTAAGTTGGATACTTACAGAATGCCATTGGCTTCTCTGGAAATATAATCAGGAAAAAATTCAATTGAAATTGAATTGTCTCAATGGAAAACTCCTGGAACTGCTTTCATGCTGAAATTGAACAAACTATTTTTGTGTTTCTAACAAAAAAAAAGAAAAAAAAAAAAAAAACCAACTCTCTATTACAGACACAATTCTTTACCCACCTAGGAGAATATCTATGGCACACAGACTGATGTCTGAGGAAATGACCTCCTAAGAAACATCACATTAAAAGATACAAATATTTTGCTTACTAATTAAAAGTTATTTAATTTTTAAAATAACCCCATTTTGGTCAATCTTCCAATTAGTTTATTTTTATCACTGCATTTAGGATATGAAGAAAATGAAATAATCTGGGCCTTTTTAAAAAAATATTAGGTCTTTATCTTAGAATTAACAAATCTAGGGACTTCCTTGGTGGTCCAGTGGTTAATACTCCGCACTCCCAATGCAGGGGGCCCGGGTTTGATCCCTGGTCAGGGAACTAGAACCCACATGCTGCATCTAAGACCCAGTGCAACCAAATAAATAAATATTTTTAAAAGTTAGAATGCACAAATCTAGTGATATTTACCTTCTTTCAATTATGATGAACTGGACAAAACATAACCCAACAACCTGGCAAAAATAGTAGCTAGAGATAAACTACTGCAAGGGACCACATCTTCTTTCCAGTAGGGTCTAAATTAAGGTCAGGACTAACTCTGAGACTGAGAATAGCGGACATCTCCCTTCGCTTCTCACTATCAGTGGATGAGCAGTTACTGAGGAGAGTTCTGCATGTATGTGGAGGACTCAGGTTGTGAATAGGTAACAGATTTTTCTCACCTGCTTGTTTGCTTTAGGGTTTACTTCCAACAGGTAATTGTGTCAGAGCAGATGAGGCAATGGGCACACACACACTTGTTTATGCCTATACCACAACTAAAGTCCATGGCTCCATGATAGGTCTGCAGAACCCACAAAACTCCAGAGCATCCTAGTTCAATGCATTTCCATTTTATTTACTGTGGAGACTAGACGATTTATTTTTCTTCTTTCTTTAACTCATTTATTCAAATCCCAACATTTTCCTCTGATTTAATCTTTTATTCCGTTACACAAACACCTCCAAATGCCTCCCCAGTTCTTCTTCCTTAAGTGGAATTAAATCATCTATTTTTTGACCCCTGATTGTTTCTTACTCACTGTTATGTGACTATTTTAACCATAATTTTATTGACGTGAAGAGTGTGTCTCATTTCCACGGCAACCAGGAGAAGGGTCTGGCCAGTGTAATCTCATTTCTATTATGTAATCCATTTAGTCACACTTAAACTCTAAAACTGTGTTCATGGCTCATCTCACTCTTGTAATTACAACAGTGCAAACTCTCCGCACTTGTGCAATGTTCTTCTTGTACTGATTTTACCTGCTGACGGCTAGAATTGAAACAGGGATTAGAAACATCTCCTCCTCTTTTCATATATATATATATATACATATATATATATATATATATATCAGAAAATGTTTATAGTTCACATTTCTCTATCTTTATCTTGCCTTGTGTTTTTAGCGCATCCAGTATAATGATAATATGTTAATATTAGGAATAGTGAGTGTCCTTGTTTTATTCCTGAGAGTAATAGGAAAGACCTTAGTATTTCCATCAGGATAATCCTGGTTTGGGGGTTGAAACTGATACATTTTTAATGTTAAATAACTATGCATCTAATCTTGATAAATTAGGTGTTTTAAGCAAGATTGATTATTTAATTTGGCCAAATCCCATTTCAGCATCCATGGAGATGACCATGCTGTCGTGTTACAATGGAGGGACTGTGGAGCCAGTCATTTGGGATTCAAAATCCAACTTCACCATCTACTGGCTACACAATCTTTGTAAAGCTACTTACCCTTGCTTTACTTTAGTTTCTTTCAGTTTTCTTTTATAAAATAAGACTTATATGGACCTACCTTATAGGCTTGTTACGATGATTAACTGGAAAATGCTCAAATAGAGCCAAGTACGTGGTAAGTACTGTGTACATGTTTCTGTTTGTTATTATATGTTTTTCTTACAAATACGAAAATAATGACTATATAAATATATTTTAATAGTTAACCATCCTTGCACTTATGTAACAAATACTACTTGGCTATTATGAATTACCTTTTTAATCAAGTAATGAATTCTGCTGTTAATATTTTACTTAGAATATTTGCATCAATATCTATATTAGTTACTTAAAGCTGTTATAACAAATTCTTAAAAACAGGGTGGCTTTAAATAACAAATGTATTCTTTCACAGTTCTGGAGGCCAGAATTCTGAAATCAAGCTGTTGGCCTGGCCACACACCTTCCAGAGACTCCAGGGGACACGCCATTCCTTGCCTGTTCCAGCTTCAGGTAGCTCCAGCTGTTCCTGGGCTTGTGGCAGCATAACTTTAATCTCTGCCCTTGTCTTCACATGATCTTCACCTCTGTGTCTCAAAAATCCCTGTTGCTTTGCCTTATAAGGATTTAGGGGTCACTCAGATAATCAAAAGTGATATCATATCTAGATCCTTAACTGAATTACATTTGTAAAGGTCCTTTTTTAAAAACATAAGGTCACATTCACAGTTTCTGGGTAGAAACAGCTTTTTAAAAGTCACTACAATATTCATAATCAAGACTGTAACTGTATGTATTTGGGTAATATTTGTCAGGTTTTGGTTTCAAAAATATACTTGCATTTAGAAAATTCAAGTATATTTTTTCTTTCACTGCTTTGAACAGTTAAAGTAGCATTTAAATGAGCTTTCCTTAAGGAGATGTATTCTATGAAATCATTTATGCTTTATGCATTTTATTATTTTTTTTAAGGCATCTCTTACACAATGTTTTCTGTTACTTTTTTTGTAATAAATCTTAGGCCATTTCTTCAATGGTCTGTTTTGTTAAATAATTCTTTCCCAGAAAATTTTCCAATTTTCCCAAGGTTTTCAAATTTATTTACATTGATTGAGCAAAATGATATATTTAATATTTTAATGTTTAAATAAACTTCTCTATTTCCCTCTTATCTTTTCACCTTTTATCTCAATATATTTCTTTTTTAAATAGACTGGATAAACTATTCTATGGGTTTTTTTTTCCTCCGCAAAGATTCACCCACACTACCCTTCACAGCATGAAGACCGGTGTAGGTAGATCCTGATGCAAGTTAGTATTCCGATAAAAGTCAAAATCTGAGGTGGAGGCACTAAAGTGTCTTCAAGCATACATTTGCTCATCCTAGTCTTTTTGTTTCAAAACCCAGTGGTAATGGGGGCCCAAATAATTAGTGTCACTTCAGAGACAGTAATCAGTAATTCCTGAAAACTCTGTGTATTTTCCTTCCCATAGCATTTATTCATTATGGATATGAACTGGACATCCCTTTTGGAAAGGAAATATATACCTATGGTACATATTTCTTAGCTATGGTTTATAGTTCAAGGGGCTCTGAGTCTGGTTGTTATCTTAGGTCTGGGAAATCAGAGAAGCAGTATCATTTCATTGTGGGGAAAGATGAAATGTTCACCAGATGTAGAGTATTTTGTTCACTTCTATTCTGTTTGTTCTTTTTAAATTATAAAAATCTATTAAGACCTTAGTAAGCTGTCAGTGTATTTCAATACTTGGTCCTCATGAAGATCTTGACCAGTTGAGCCATTCTCATTTTCATTTAGGCTCTGTAGACCTTTTGAGTACCATGTTCACCTGGCTCAGGTTTTAAGAACAGGCATTTGACTACTGCTACTCTGGATCTCCTCATCATCATGAAATTAGGGAGATTCTTTTTTTTTTTTTAATATTTTTGAGTATTTTCTTTTTTTTAAGTTATTTTATTTAATTAATTAATTAATTTATTTATTTGGCTGCTTTGGGTCTTCACTGCTGTGTGCGGGCTTTCTCTAGTTGTGGCGAGCGGGGCTACTCTTCAGCTGCAGTGCGTGGGCTCCTCATTGCCATGGCTTGTTTTTTTTGCTGAGCACGGGCTCCAGGTGCGTGGGCTTCAGTAGTTGTGGTGCATGGGCTTAGTTGCTCTGTGGCATGTAGGATCTTCCTGGGCCAGGGATCGAACCCATGTCCCCTGCACTGGCAGCAGATTCTTAACCACTGCGCCACCAGGGAAGTCCAGGAGATTCATTTTATGGTGACATCTTCCAGGCTGTAGAAGACATTTACTATACAGTGCTCTAAGAATGCTGGCATCCATCTTATCAATGGATTTTTCCACTCCTTGATGGTGGTGGTTCACCTCACCACTTCCTGGGGACAAGGATTCATAATAAGGAGGAGGGCTTCCCTGGTGGTGCAGTGGTTGAGAGTCCGCCTGCCGATGCAGGGGACACGGGTTCATGCCCCGGTCTGGGAAGATCCCACACGCCACAGAGTGGCTGGGCCCGTGAGCCATGGCCACTGAGCCTGCACGTCCGGAGCCTGTGCTCCGCAACAGGAGAGGCCACAACAGTGAGAAGCCCGTGTACCGCAAAAAACAAAAACAAAAACAAAAACATCATAAGGAGGAGAGTGAAAAAATCAGAGAAGAAAACTTTATTCCAAAATTTTTATCTTCCTAACCTTTTAGATTTCTGTTTCTATATTATACCAAGACAGTTCTGGCATTCAGACTTTATTTAATTTGGGCTACTATTGAGTCATAAATCAGCCAACCAGCTAGGAAAACTCTTAGAGACAATATCAGATTTGTAAGTTAAAACATAAACTTACCATCTTTGGTAAGTACACTCACGTTGATACATTCAGCTTGACATTCCTCCCTATAGGGTCTTAGAAGCCATCTCCATTCATTTCCCCAGGTTTCTATGTGTATCAACTATTTCCTTCCTATTCAGATGTTGTACTCATTATCCTGAAATATGACAGGATCTACTCTAGTTTTAGGTCTGGACTCATAAACGGTAGTGTGGTTAGACTTGATTAGAATCAACTTCCAAATAAAGGTCAGTGTATGAATTAAGATCATTAGAGGATCTTTACCCCAAGGGATTCTAGCTTCCTCAGACAGTGATGCTTATTTATGCTGAGAAGATACATTTCACAGAATTTGGAATTTTTAGGAACTTGATTTTAACTGAATCCCTGAAAATTACCCCTTTTCAATTTTCCAGGTGCCATTCTTTCTCTACCAATACAATAATATCTAAATAAGAGACTCGGTGAGCCTATAAACCCAACTTAAGTTGTAATTTGACAGTCTGAAAGATCAAATGTGTCTTAGTAGGGTAGATCAGTCCCTAGGTTAAAAACGATAAAAATATTATTTTTAAGGCAAACCTAAAATCTTTGTCTTTTCTGGACATGCTTTGAGCTCTGTATATAAAGCCCAAACATGCTATATTCGATGTAAGCCTTCTTACAGTACAAAAAAGAGAGTCCTCCTCTTAATCCTAAGAATCATAATATCTCATGTAATACTCCATTTCAGCAGCCATTTGATCACTCATACACTTGCTTTAAATAAACATCCCATTCTAGAACTCACTGTTGGTGGAAATGTAAATTGGTGCAGCCACTATGGAAAACAACATAGAAGTTCCTCAAAAAATTAAAAATAGAGCTGCCATATGATCCAGCAATCCCACTCCTGGGTATTTATCCAGACAAAACTATAATTCAAAAAGATACATGCACCCCTACGTTCATAGAGGCAGTATTCACAATAGCCAAGACATGGAAGCAACCTTAATGTCCATTGACAGATGAATGGATAAAGAAGATGTGATAAACATATATAATGGAATACTACTCAGCCATAAAAAAGAATGAAATAAATGCCATTTGCAGCAACATGGAAGGACCTAGAGATTATCATACTAAGTGAAGTAAGCCAGACAGAGAAAGACAAATACCATATGATGTCACTTATATGTGGAATCTAAAATATGGCACAAATGAACTTGTCTACGAAAGAGACTCACAGACACAGAGAACAGACTTGTGGTTGCCAAGGCGGGGGGTGGGATGGGGCAGGGAAGGAGTGGCAGTCTGGGAATAACAGATGCAAACTATTACATATAGAATGGATAAACAACAAGGTCCTACTGCATAGCACAGGGAACTATATTCAATATCCTGTGATAAACCATAATGGAAAAGAATATGAAAAAGAATGTGTATACATGTATAAGTGAATCACTTTGCTGTACAGCATAAATTAACACATTGTAAATCAACTATACTTGAATAAAATAAATTAAAATAAGTAAATAAATAACCCAGTCTAGGGAAATACACATTATAATTCACATGTCTGGTTTTTACTGAATTATAGGAACTAATAATCAGTTTTACTCTGGTGATATGCTCATCACTGTCTTCAAAATTAACCAAGACAATAACACATACCAGATTTCTATTTTTGCAGATATGGTTCCTAGAACCACTTCTATCATAACTTTATCAGAATTATATCTAGTAATCAGAAACAAGTCCAATATTTCAATCTGAAAAATATTAAATACAGGGAATTATGTGCTTACAAAACAGTTGAAATGTCAAAAGAGAGAAGGTCAAGAATCTTGAACCTCGTTTTTACTAGTTCCAAATTTCAGGGAACTTTTGGCCAATGGTCACAGCTGCCTTTAGCAATGAGGTAGGAAATTCCTCAGGGAGTTCTCAGAAGCCATTGCAAAGCCACAAAATGTACTGAAGTTTGCACACAGATTTGCTTTTCTCAGTCTACCGAACAATTCGGCTCTGTCTTCCATATCGTACGTGTATGCCTCTCATTGGAGGAGTTTACACTGAAACAGAGAATTCTCACCAGTAAAGTTCACAGGCGCCTGACCCTTGGGATAGGAGAGCACATAAGAGTTTTCAAACATGGTGTTGCATGTCAACTGGGAAATGAACACACATTTATTTTGGTGTCTTGAGATAACACCTATCTTCCAGCCTCACTAACAACTGATGTCGTAGGATAGAAGTTTTTGTGCATTTCTTTAACATCATTTTTATGATTTTCTAGAGGAAATCATAATTTATTTAGCTCTGTTCATATTGGAACAATTAATATCTTAATATAAAATACTGCATTTCTTAAAATAATTTCTTCTAAATATATCTAATTTGTAAGGATGTACCTAAATAACTCTTTTTAAACAATGTGAACCATTGATTTTAAAATTAAGTCAGGGGCTTCGCTGGTGGCGCAGTGGTTAAGAATCCACCTTCCAATGCAGGGGACACGGGTTCAAGCCCTGGTCCGAGAAGATCCCACATGCTGCGGAGCAGCTAAGTCCATGCACCACAATTACTGAGCCCGCACTCTAGAGCCCGCGAGCCACAACTACTGAATCCCACACACCTAGAGCCCATGCTCCGCAACAAGAGAAGCCACTGCAAGGAGAAGCCTGCACACCGCAACGAAGAGTAGCTCCCGCTTGCCACAACTAGAGAAAGCCCGCGCACAGCAATGAAGACCCAATGCAGCCAAAAATAAATAAAAATAAATATATGTATTAAAAAGTAAATTAAAAATATAAAATTAAGGCAAATGCTTCATAGTCCTTACACTGGATATCAAAGTTCAATACAATGAAGACATAATGTAAAGTTATATATCCAACTTGCTTATTGCAACCACTTAGTGGATAAAGCAAATGGATTGTGTTTAAAACGAATTATTTACTAATGACCACAGAATATCAGTTATTTGGCCACAAAAAACAAGTCAATGTTTCCTTACAAAACATATGTCATCAACAAACTAAATCTTAGATATCACTGGTTCAAATAATTTATGTAAAGCTTAATATTGTGGTTCATTTAGACAACTAATCAGAAATACAGACTGAACATTTTAAATACTATCACTGATATTAATGAATATTTCTACTGAATATGCCTTGAAATTTTATGTGTTATATAGCAACTAGAATTCAGATAGCCGCTAAGCCTTCAATGATGGCACTTATTGGAGGAGAAAACTGGCCATAATGATTTTTTTAAGACTGAATGTTAGAGCCCAAGAGCCTGAGTTCAAATCTGAACACTGTCACTTACTGTGTACCTCTTGGCAAACTGCTTACAGATCAGGCACCTCACTTTTCTTCATATGTAAAATAGGTAGGAAAATGTTATCTACTTCATATTGCTTATGTGAGAACTAAATAAATTAATACATAGAAAGTGGTTACAGCATTGCTTATTAGGTAGTGATAAGCTCTCAAAACATGTTAATTATTTTATTATAAGGTGGCAGTAACAATAATAATAGCAGTAAGTTGTGCCTATTGCTTTCATAACTTAACATTTCACTATACAGAAACATCTATATTACTTGCACTGAGAAAAATCCCACTAAAAAATAGATGCCTGAAGGTGAGTTTAGGCTAAACAGGTAGGCTAGTTCTGAGAATCTGAGGAAACTTCTGAATCATTTCTTCTAAATTTGAAATGTAATAGACCTGTCAAGCTGGGCTGAAGAAGTTTACATTTCCTTTTCAAAATCTCAACTTTTTTCCAAGCAATAAACTCAATGGAAACAAACAAATTCTTCACAAACCTATTCACACTAAAAAGTGTGTTTGAGTATATAAGGGAAAGAGAAAGAGCCAGCGATAAAGATAGAGTATGACAGTGACACGACAGTAAAACAATAAAACCAGCAAAGAAAAAGAGAGAGAGAATAGATTACATTTCCAAGATTAACTTCTTTGAAAGATTTTAGCATGACATTTATAATGTGCATGTTTATCTATTTTAGGTTACAATTTCTTCTTTCTTCTTCACTGTATTTATGTGATAGAAGAGATTTTATATTTTCATAAAGCATGTCTTATAATTTCACTATTCAAACATATGCTCCAAATATCACTCATTCTTAGAAATTTTCATGTAATAATAAGGATGACATTCAAACTAATTCATAGCAAATATTAATAGAGATTAATGTGAGTCAAATAGTCCAGATATAAGGGGAACATTGTGATCAAATTTCATCAACCAGCCAGACACACTGCAGTTCAGGGATCGTTTGTTTGATCCACTTCATCATCGTCTTTAAATATTATTAAAATTCAAGCATATACGATTTACTTCCTGGGTCATTCACTAGGAAAACCCAAAGACACAAAATTCACTGTTTCTCTCCAAAAGTAATATAAATCACAAATAAAAATACCAAAAGACACTTGCACAAGCAAAAATGTGAAGTGTCATTATGTTTGCTTTCTAACTTACTTTTCACATTTCCACGGCTCTCTAATCCCACTGAAATTCCCTTAGGTCAAAAACTATTCATTCCCCCCTAAATTACTCTAAGAGCAGCCAGACTCATCTCCTCCCAGTTATGATTGTCAGAAAACTAGTTTTTCTTTGAATTCCTCCTGATCACCCACCTTCCGAACATTGTCATAAGTCTCAGAGGAGCAAGGAAAATATTTGGATAAGTAATAAGAAAACTCTCACCAAATTAGATAAAATTTGATCTACCAAATAAGATAAAAAGAGCCATAGAACATGAAATAGATTAACAGTAGAGAAAATCAGTGAAATCTAAACTTAGTTCTTGAAAAAGATCTAAAATTGCTAAACATGGGGAGATTAATGAAGATAAAAGAGAGACAACGGAAGTTACCAAAATTAGAAATGCAAGAGAAATATAACTGCTGATTCCACATATGTTAAAAAGCTAATATGGGAATATACAGACAATGCTGTGCTAATAAATACTGCAAACTTGATGAAATATAAATTGCTTAGTAGATGCAAATATAAAAATTAACCAAAAAACTAGATATCTTAATTACATTAATTATTATAGGAATGATACTTATAATTAAAAAATCTTCCCACAAAGAAAATTCCGGCCCACATGTGTTCACTGGTTAGCTTCATCAAACATTTAAAGAAGAAAATTGCATCAATCCTATACAAACTCTCAGAATTTAGAATGAAAACAAATACTTATTCTTCACTTATTCTGTGAAGCCAGTATAACCTTGATTCTAAAACCAGACAAGGACATTGCAAGCAAAAAAAAAAAAAAAAAAATTACAGACCAATATTCCTCTAGAACACAGACACAAATAGATAATATAAATTTAACTTATATTTAGCTATCTATCTCCCCCATTCCCTTGGAATGAAACTTTGCTTTTCTACCAAATACCTTTAATGAGTTTCAATTTTTTTGTTTTTTAACTTTTTTACCTTTTGACCCCCTTCATGCATTTCTCTCACGCCCCCACCTGATACTTCCGGTAAGCATAAATGTGTTCTCTGTATCTATGAGCTTTTTGTTTTGTTTTGTTTTTTAAGATTCCACATGTAAGAGAGGTCATACAGTATTTGTCTTTCTCTGTCTGATTTATTTCACTTAACATACTGCCCTCAAGGTCCATCGATGTTGTTGCCTATGGTGAGATTTAATTCTTTTTTATGGCTGAATAATATGCTATTATGTGTGTGTGTGTATATATATATCTCACAATTTCTTTATCCATTCATCCATCCATGGACCCTTAGGTTGTTTCTATATCTTGGCTATTGTAACTAGTGCTGCAATGAACATGTGGGTGCACACGTCTTTTCAAGTTAGTGTTTTAATTTTTGTTGGAAACTTATGGAGTTTTATATGTATATTCCTTTTATTAGAAATTATATTTGATAGGTTAATTTTGCCTCACAATTATTTTATTCAGAAACCAGCTCTCAATTGTATTAACTTTATTTATCATGAACTGAACCACATCTTTTACGTTATCAACTTTATATCACCTAATACAGTCTCTCCCTTGTAAACATACTGAATAAATGAGTAATTGCTGATTTTCAGTCACAGGCTGCTCTTTGAGCTTCAATGCTACCAGACTGAGTGGTGGTATCAAATTACTTTCTAAGAAAAGAATCCACTATATTATTTTGGAAATCATATAAAACTATTTCAATATTTAAATGAAAAATGAATAATAAAACATTTAAAAACAGTTTGTGAATGAAAACATTCACTTGATAATCATAAAAATATCAAGGTATCTAATGACAAATACTGAATAGAGAGCAGTTTTCTTCAGAAGGAAAACCCATTACAGATAACATGCATTTGATATATAATTGTCCCCTCTGAGAACTAGGGAAAAATCCCAATCAAATAATTGTTTGTCATATCTATGCTCTGACAAATAATACATAAGGAAGACGCTTCAGTGACAAAATATCCATGCTGTTCTCACTTTCCAAAACTTTGAATGTTTGGACTGCCCTAAAAAGGACTAAGTTTCTCTTCAGTAATAAATATGTGCGTAATGAGCAAAACTTTCTACCTTGAACAAGTCTTAACAACACCTTGGCAACACTGTAAACTTCCAGCATATGGTTCATTTACATGAAGAGCATCTTGGCAGAACATTTTTAAATATCTAAGCCTCAAAGATGATGAGAAGACAAACAACCTGGCCCACGGGGTGATTAATACCATTGTAGACAACCATGATTGATTGCCCAGAACATGTTCTTCTGTCAAATTTCTCCAGGTAAAACTCAGTGCAAATGTAACTTTTTTTTTCGTCATTTTGAATATTTTAACAGCTTCATTTCCTTGGGTAAAATGACTAGTGCATTATAATTAGCATATATCCTTGGGTTGATTATCATGAAAATAAAGTTAGTGCACACTTTCAGAATGTAAAATACTATAATTTAATCCTATTTTTGTTTCTTTTGTGTGGCACTTTACAGAGATGTATTCTTTTGTTGCAACGTGGAGGGCAATGTAAAAGCTAGCAAATACCCAGATTCACCTATAAAAATCTTGACAAATGTATTGATACATATTCTAATGAAGAAATGTATCTGAATAATGGTTAGAAATTACTAATTGTGATTGATAAATAAATCCTTGATTTCTATATGATATAGCAGTTTAATTTTCACTATACTATAAGCTTCTGAACAAGGTCAATTGTATATTGACCCATGTTGTTGAATAAATCAGATCCCTCGGTTACATCTGTAATGCTGTATTTCTTTCAATTTTACAGAAAAAAATAGTTTACAGAAATAAATATTTTGTATTATTGCTGCTAATAATATTTTCTGCTTTCCTTCTTTTTCAAAAATAATTCAACCAGCTTGAAAGTATCTACCTTGTCCTAAATATCAAATCTATCTATCCATCTATTAACAATATCTAAAGACTAATATCTAAGCAGGTAAGAATAGAATGATCAAATCTCTCCAAAATAATATGAATATATTGTTCTGCCAAAGTAAATCCCCCCATAATATAACTTCTTTATGTAAGATGTTATGTAGAAGATGAAAAGAGAATGAATATTAAATGAGTTTTATGCCCTTGACCCTCTAATATACTGGTAACAGAGACAGGCATGTGAACAGATAAAATAATATAGCAAGACCTGCATGACTTTGGGCAAAAGTTAATCTCCTTTAACAGAGACCCTCAAATGTACAAGTTCTACCAGGTATGCCTATTTCCCTCTCTTGTAACATTCCAGAGGTAAGCAATCTATAAAGATAGAGAATTCATATTTTCCTCATATGTAGCTTTCATCTCTGATTTGCCCAGATGGCTGTTCCATTTATCATTATTTCCAATTTCAGAGGGTCTAGAGAATAACAAATAAGCATAACTAGAAATAATAAGTAAATACCTAGTTGTGACTTAAGTTCAGAAAAAAATTATATGATTCACCAATTTTATTAGTATACAAAAAAGGTAAAATATATGAACTAAGTTTTAAAATCAAGAACATAAAAAAGAACTAAGCCTGATAAATCAAAAGAAATAAACTATAAATAAACCAAAATTTGTGAATTTCAGAAGATTTCTTCTTTTAATGATTATGGAAATAAAAGTATTTGATAATCATTTGAGAGAAAGCACCATAGACAGGGCTTAAGGGGCCATGATATATAAGAGAAGGGACATATAACAATGTGAAACTAGCATTCACCCTGGTCTTTTCTCTGAGTGCATTTTCCAGTTCACTTCAGAACAGAATAGAGTTAAAGCACTAAGTGAGAACCTCATTAGTTGCTAGAAATAGAGGTTGGTGTTTGTGGTGTGTGCCAAAACACTTGGGACTTGACAGGCAAAATCTTGAAAAGGAGGGAACCATGGAGAACTGAGCCCAAAATCCATCTCAAATTTATTTTTGAAATTTATGTCAAATACACAGCTGTTCCTATAAGGTGCAACTTCAAGAAACTCAGCAAACAGCAGATGCTGGTAGGCTAAAGACCTGAGCAGATATTTTTGCTGCTATACAATACAGGTGAGGCAGTGGATTGAGGTCTAGGCCTCCCAAAGAAGAAAGGCTCCTATGAACAACCCAGGATTTTCTTTGAAACCCCAGAAGCTCCACATTGGGTGTGGAAATACTACACTATTAAAGATAAAAAAGATGTATATCAGCCCTAAGCAGGTTTAAATTAAATTTAGACAATTTAGACAATGTCACACTGATCCACTTATAATCTCTCTGCCTGCCAGAAAAAATAAACAAAAAAAACGTATTTAATTGTCTGTGGAGAATGATAACATTACCCAGAATCAACACAAATTTTCATATTTCATTGAAATATGAAATCATATTTCAATATTCAATTAAAACTTCTGAGGCATGTTTAAATGCATGATTAAATAATCAAAAACAAAGTTTAAACAGAAACACAACTAAAGTTGACTCACATATCAGTGTAATCAGACATATAACTTAAAATAACCATAAGTATATGATCAAAAAAGGGAGAAAATGAAGAAATTTATCAGAGATTGGAAGTCAATAAAAATAGGGAGTCAAATAAAAATTTGGAATAAATATATATAACATATAACTTATATATGTGTGTGTATATATATGCACATACACACACATAAAAGAATTATAAACACTTTATTAATAGAGAGTACAAACAGCAGATTAAACATTAGACACAGTAGGAAAGGTGATTAGTAAACTGAAGGATAGAGAAAAGGAAATACCCAGACTAAAATATAAAGATAATAAGTGGAAAATTATAAAACAATGTAAGAGACATTTGGGACACAGTGAAACATTTAAAAAAAATGTATAATTGGAGTCAAAAGAAAAAGAGAAAGACCATGAAACAGAAGCAATTTGAAGAAACAGTACCTGAGAATATTAAAAAACTGACAAAAGATATCAAATCACTCATTCAAGAAGCTGCATGAATCTCCTCAAGCTAGAAAACCTGCCCCCCTCTCACACAACCATAAGCATTCACAGTCAAATGCTTGTAAATAAAGACAAATATTGTGTTAGAAACATTTTTTACATGATTTTGTCATAACATATTTGGTTAATACTCTTTAATGGATATAAACAGTTTCCAAAATTGCTATTATGAAGAAAAAATTTTGATATGAATATACTTGTAGCTACCTCTTTTTATTCATTTCCATTTATCATAATAGAATATGTATATATTGTTAAAATGCCAAAAAGAAGCTGTGTTAATTTGAATAAACTAAATAACATATAAATGTATTTATAAGTATAAAATACAGTAATGGTTTTCATCAGTATATTCTTTGACAATCTAAAAGTCTAAAAATTACATCTCTGAATTAATATTTGCATGTCTTTATTTTCACGTCAGTTTGATTAGCCCATGTAGGTTTGTTATATCATTTTAGCCTTTTATGATTTTACAAGACTTTCTTCTTCTAATTTATTGATGTGAAGAAATATTTTCATTAGGAACATTAAACTTTCTTCTTTAAATGGATATGTTATGATTGATTTTGCTGTATAGGATATATTGACCTAAATATGTCTTTGTGTCCTATGGTTTCTGGATTTGGTGTTACATTATTTCTGGATTGTGTGTTTTGCTCAGAAAGATTTCTAAATCATTAAAATAATACTTGGTATTTAAACTTAAAGTTTCAAGTTATGTGCTTATATTTTGTTCCATCTAGATATATTGTCAAAATAGGAATGAGCTAGGGACATACATTTGAAATATTTTGTTTCTCTTGTGAATTGGACATTTTTTTTCTTGTTATTTGTTTTACTCATTTTTCCCTAGAATGTTATAACTGTGCATTTACTTTTAAAGATATTTGTTGAATTTAGAATTTATGCATGCCAATATTTCAGCACTTTAACAGTTTCATTCCATCGTTGTTTAGCTCTATGGACAAGTAGGCTGTTAGTATTTTTTATTTCTCGTTTGAAGCTTAGGGCTCTGTTTTTTCATCTCTTTTTAAGATTTTTATCTGTAACTCTTTTCTCAGTTTTTAAAAAACTATATGTGCCTAGCTAAGTGTTTGTGTTTGTGTGTGTTACTGTGTGTATGTGTTTTGTATATATACTGCTAATGGTGCGTATTCCTAAATATACACCTGTTCCTGCACATATTCCTGAACATGTGGCTTACTTTATTTCATCAGTCTTAAACATATTAGTGCTATGACATATCTGTCCAAATATTGCTTTTGCAGTATTTAAACTGTTCTGTCATTTCATCCAACCTAAGATTCCAAGTTAATGTATGTTAGAACCTTCAGACAGATGCCAAATGCCCCTTATTTCCTGTTTAATATTCATAATCCATTTTTCTCTTTATGATTTAGCTGGGATACTATCAGTTGATCTAGCTCAATTTACTAGTCCTCTCTTCTGCTGTATCCAATCTACTCTTAATGCTCAGTTATTATATCATTAAGTTCTAAGATTTCTATTTGGATCTTTTTTTTTTGCACTCATTGGTGAAATTTTCCATCTTGCTGTGTATTGCCTTGAATATATTTAATTATAGTTATTTTGAAGTCCTTATCTGTTAACGCCAATAACTGTGTATTCTGCAAGTCTTTTTCTATTGACTACCTTTCTCAGAGTGCTGTTTTTAATGTCTAGTCACTTTTTATGAAATACCGGTAATTCATATGAAAATTTTTGAAATGTTCTTTTTTCCAATTATCTTTTGGTAGGAAACAAACCAACACAAAACTTAGTGGCTTAAAAGAACAACTTATTATTACCTTTCAAGATGCTGTGGTCTGACTGAGGCAGTTCTGCCTTGGGGTGGAATCAAAAGGCAACTGAACCTGCTGTCCTGTTAGAGCTAGACCAAGCTAGTCGTCCAGGATGATCCCCAAACATACACATGGCTGGTGGTTGATGCTGATAATTTTGGTCAAGAATTCATTTATTAAATGCAAACAAATTCAATGTATGATTTACCATAATTAATTGAACAATTCCAACTTATAAATATTTAGGCCATTTCCAGTTCTTCACGATTGCATTATATTATTATATTTAATATTTAATTCCAAATTGAGACTTCTTTTATTTCCATAGATCAATTACCACATTTATACTTACATCAGACCTATTTAGTACTAATTGTGTGATTTTGTTTATTCAATTTAATAATATCAAATATACAAATTTGATATTTAATAACCATATTATTTCCATATTACTTCTTTTACAATCATCTCTATGAGTGCTTTCATATTTTAATATTGATCATTTTGTCCCTTTTGATGCTTAGGTATTCTGATACTTTTCTTTGTAAATGTATACATTCACCTTAAATATCTATTTCTTTTTTTTTTTTTCAACTTTAGACAGGATTTATGTATAGCTCTTTGCTGGAAAATTTTAGAGATGTTAAGTGCTGACAACTCCATTCATCTTCTCACTAAGCTCTCAATTTGTTTTAATATGATTATAACTTTAATTTCTTAATATTTAATATATTTATTCTGCTTAGTTTTATACAGAAATGGATTCACTACCCATCAGAAAAGAGTTTTTGATTCTCAGTTACTCAGCTCCTGACTTATTTATTTTTATTCATCACTTATACAAAAGTCAAGTATTTATTTCAAGAAAGTATCATGTATGCCAAATCCCCTGAATCATCTTCAGATTGAGACAGTCTTTATATTTCCTTTACATGAGAGGTGAAATTTCATCCAAGTCAATGCACAGCAAGAGCAAATCCTGGGTATGAGGAAGTCGTCAGAATGCAGTATAAAGAATGGCTTGGGACAAGTGTGTCTGAACAGAAGTTGTGAAAATTTAGTTTATGCTATGCATCTATTTCATATACTGCAATCCAGTGGCCAGGGAGATGGATTAAAAGAGTTGTGCATAACTAGGCATGCAGTACCCTTATTCTTCCCGTTGACTTTGAATTAAATAGAAGAGCAAAATCATTAATGTCATAAAAGATATTAACCTTTAAGTCGGTTGTTAGATAAATAGAAAAGTCAACATTTCCTATTTGTCTTTATCAATCATTATGTTTGCTTTAAAATATGATAGGGAAAAAAGAAATGATCTATAAAAATGATAGAGAATGTAGGCTTAACTTGTAGTACATACATAAGATCCTGTAAAATAATATGCATTTAAAAAAAATATTTGGACAATAACACTTTCATGGGACTTGTGCCTACTGTTTCATCAGACTCCAGGATAGTTATAACCCAAAAATGTTTAAAAATCTCTCTCTAGAATTCCATTTATGTAATATGAATATGTATTAATTTGCACTGCTTTTGAAACACAGGTAGTGCAATCCATTTTTATTTGAAATACAATTGGAGCAGAGGTGGAATAGATAAAAGTGATTTTGAAGTGTTGTGCTAAACTTTCTAGAAACTCAGACATGTAATTATGAAGAGATAAAGCCTCTGGCAAGAAGGCAGGCATAACTATGTTGTGCTTTTCTAGTTCTCACCTAATGGATCGCTGAAGGTGATAACAGGGTGCCCAGCGCAGTGCTAATTGGATGTGATGTTCTCAGTGGTGCACTGGCATTTCTTGCAGGGAAAGGTGTGTAGTAAACATATCTGCCTTCGAATTGAGGCTTCTGGTTCAGAAAGACACATGATTTCTGAGTCTTTTCTTTTCTAATATAAATGTTTGATTTTCATTTTTTGTGTGTGTATGTTTGGTACCTGAGATTATTTGATAACCTTTTTTCTTCTGCTTTCTTATTTTTTTCCTTAATTTATTTAATGCTTTTTATTAAAACCCAAATAGAAATCAGGACAAGGACATCTCCTCTGTCAATTCCTCCTGGAAAAAAAATTATTATCCTTTAAATTGCTTCTAGAAGGCCTGACTGAACAGCGAGGTAAGTTCTTGAATGACTGATTAATGTGGAAGCCAGTACTCTGGAGAACATACTGTAATACCAAGCAGGTCAGAAAATGTGTGCTGAATTATTGTTATGGTAATTATCCTCCACTGAATTTATCTTGGTGTTAAAAAGTAACAATAAAAATCTTGAATAGGTAGAATAATTACACTTAACTGCTGTAATTAATAAATTAAATTTAGAAAATGATTCATATCAGGAATGAGTTATAATGACTGAAATTTAAAACCTCTGTGCTCTTTCTACAACTTTGTAACAAATTATGTTTAAATCATTATTAAGAAGAATATTTTTCTGGCTTGACTTTTTTGTATCTTAGCTTTTATTCTGATAACTACCCATTGCTATGTAATCAATGTCATCATATTATAAGTAATGAACAAAGCAAGTACACTTTGAGCAACAGTTACACTCATTCACAGGGACAACTGTGATTTACTATATGTCCCCAGACGCATATACATAGGTCAGTGCAAGCACACACAAAGGCTGTACTACACACAGCACATGAACACCACTTCCATAGACGGATTCTATTCCTTATCACTAAAGCTTATAGAAACTTCATGAAGACTGGGGTAACCATAATCTATGGTAATCTGTATACTTATTATCCAAAATTCCACAATAATTTTGGACAGAACTCATATAACTAGGGAAGAAGGCATTATAGTCAATTGCTTTTGACTCAAAATTTTATTTAAAAATATTTTTATAGGGCTTTCCTGGTGGCGCAGTGGTTGAGAATCTGCCTGCTAATGCAGGGGACACGGGTTTGAGCCCTGGTCTGGGAAGATCCCACATGCTGCAGAGCAACTAGGCCCGTGAGCCACAACTGCTGAGCCTGCGCATCTGGAGCCTGTGCTCCACAACAACAGAGGCTGCGATAGTGAGAGGCCCACGCACCGCGATGAGGAGTGGCCCCGGCTTGCCACACTAGAGAAAGCCGTTGCACAGAAACGAAGACCCCACACAGCCATAAATAAATAAATTTAAAAAAATTTTTTTATAGCTTTTAAGTAACTTGCTTTAACCATTCATTGGTCCATATTTCTTAAAATTTCATCACGTTCTGTGAGAATTTTAGCTGGACAACTGCTAAGAAGGTGATGAGATATAACGTGAATAAGAAGGTGCTTGTTCTTCCTCTGTCATTAAGATTCCTTGGACTCATCACTGGGTTTCTGTAAAATCTACCAAAAATGACTACTAATTAATGTTTCATCATGTTATAATAAAACAAATATAATAATCTCAGAAAATATATTTTGGAAATGTTAAAATATATTAATTTATGCAACATTATGTTCTTCTTATAATTAAACATTTCCAAATTTAGCATGCCATAAAACAGTTACCATCTCACAGACATTGGAAAAGAGCACATATTGCTTCAGAATAATTTTAATTCAGCAAATAATGATCCCTTTATTAATTTCCATGGCTAAGGAGAGTGCCTGGATTATCAACACAACTTCTCTTCTCTCCTCCCTTCCTCCTTCCATCTATATTATTTTTGTTGTTGTTGAATTTGTTCTTTCATTCATTTTTTTCCTGCCAATTACAATTCCAACACTACAGCATGCCCTGCTGTTCAGACCCAACAACCTTATGTATCAGAGAATAATCAATGCTGAAATGAAAATGGAAATACGTTCAATACCACTTGAATTTCCATTTCAAATAATGCTCCCGGGCTTCCCTGGTGGCGCAGTGGTTGAGAATCTGCCTGCCAATGCAGGGGACATGGGTTCAAGCCCTGGTCTGGGAAGATCCCATATGCCGCGGAGCAACTAGCCCTGTGAGCCACAATTACTGAGCCTGTGCGTCTGGAGCCTGTGCTCTGCAGCAAGAGAGGCCGCGATAGTGAGAGGCCCGCGCACCGCGATGAGGAGTGGCCCCCACTTGCCGCAACTAGAGAAAGCCCTCGCACAGAAACAAAGACCCAACACAGCTATAAATAAATAAATAAATAAAATTAAAATAAATAAATAAAATAAAATAATGCCCCCTTCCTTGCCTTTTAAGGCATGTTTCTTTCTCTTCTTAATGATAATTTTCTAAGTAGATGTGAAAATGAAAGTAAAAATTGGAACAAAGCTTACAATGAGGAGTATCAAATGAAAAACTGTGTATTTAGTGGATCTTCATTTAACCCGATTTCACATATTTTATTCACTTACACTCACTCCTAAAAGTGGATGGCCACTAAATATCGAAGGTGTTAAAGGGAGGCAAGGAAATGAAATTAACCCCTCTTTGAGATTATTTCAAATTAGTGTTACTTTGAGTTTACTTCACAACAGTCATGAATTAATTCAACTCTATGCTTCATTTCCAATTTCTTGTGTACATGACAGGTAGTGGCAATAAAAGCTAACTAAAGACAGATTCAGACACCGCTTTCTGCAATACCAGCTTAGAGACCAACCAACCTCATCACGAGTTCTTTAAAAAATACATTCAGCATGGCTGAATTCAAAAGTAGGAGGTATTTTGCTTTTTGTTTTATTGAAATATATCTCGACAAGTAGCCGAACTTTCTAGCATTTGTTTTTATTAGGTGAATTACTAGGATTCCAGACTCACATTAAAGCAAGTCCTCCCAGTGTCAGTCAACTTCATATCCTGTTTCTCCACAGCTAATTTTTACTAGCTGTGCGTTTCCTTTCTGATCACTGAAGGTTTATTGTAATCAAAACACATTTTCTAAATAGCACCATTCATGCTAAACTCAACTGTCACATTCTTGAGTTTATAATAGCTAGTATAACCAAAGACATTTGGAAAATTAACATTTCCTGTGTTTCATATTTCTTGACTACTATTAACTTATCTTTTTGCCCCAAATTTTACATAAGGCACAGTATATGCTCTTTGGGAGCACATAAAAGTTGAGCATCAGAGCTTTAAAGATACTTTACACAGGCAAGTGTAGTCAAATAACAGTAAAATAAAAAGGGTCATTTATAGTGAGACTACGTTTTGACAACTGACGAGGTTGCCTGATTCTTCTAGCAGCTCTAAATGTAAGACACTATCTCTCTGAACTCATACACACCCAAACAAAGACAAATGGGAAAACAGAATAGTAAAGTTAGAATTTTAAGCAATCTAGAAAATTATCAGTCTGACATTCCATTCTAGAATGTGCTGTAATTGACAATAGAATCCCAAGATATACTTTGCCAGTGAAAGATTTATGAAATTTGATCATTTCAACCTTAGCACCTATTAATAGGGGTGGGAGTTTGGGTGGACAGGGTAGGTAATATTTTCAGTCTTTGTTTAATTTTGTCATAACAGAACTTCTTCTTATATCCCTACTTATGCTCTCAGTTCCTGCCGCAAAGGAAAGTGAGATTTACAATATGGTACTTTAAATTCAAAGAAATGGCTTCAGACATGTTTGCTTGGTAACGAGGCACTGTGTATTAAAAGACACATGTGTATGCTCTTTTTTCTTTCTTTCACTTTCTGCTACTTGCTACGGAGGGACTGGCTGACCCAGTACCTCTCTGGCAATCTCTTAAATTCCTTCTCCCATGTGACTAGTTAGATGGTGATAAAATCCTGTATTACTCAGACTTTTTTTGTTGCAATGGAAACCCAAATAATTCTTGCTTCAGTTAAAATTAAAAAATATATATATATATTGGCTTTATATATCTAATAAAAAAGTAGTGGTTTCAGATACAGCACATCCAAAGTCCCAATGATGTTCTGAAAGCTGTCCTGGATACACTCTCTGTCTCTTAGATTGCCGCTATCAATTTGGTTTATCAGCCCATCAAAAAGAGAAAGACTTTTCTAAAAACTGTGATGAGAAGTTTCTGGTAAAATTCTGGCCCAGCTTTGGTCCATTCCCAAAGCAAACACTTAAACTGGGGCTTGGACTACTCTGGTTGACCATGCCTAGATTTTATGATCTGAGTAGAGGTCATTCAGAGAAGCCTCAAGCATATCATCTGGGATAGGTAGTACAAAGGAACGAGGAGTTAAGCACACAGTTATGTCATTTAGTTATTTCTGTGTAATGAAACTCTTAAAAAATTAGTGGCTTAAAACAACAAACATTTATTATTTCTTAGAATTCTATGGACATCTGGGAGATTCTACTTATCTCAACTGTATTCCGCTGGTCTAAACTGTGCCTCTTATGTCTGCAGTTATCTGTTGGTCAAGTGGAGCTGGGCCATAAAAGATGGTCTTGGGTGTTACGACTTGGCTCTGCTCCCATGTTTTATCTCATTCTCCAACAGAAGAGTCTGTACTTCTTCTCATGGCAGAGGCAGGGGGTTAAAGGGGAACATGCAAAGTGTAAAAGCCTCTTGAGATCGATGGTCAAATTGGCTTGTTGGATCTACTGCATTCTATTCTCCAGGGCAGCCCAGATTCAGCGGTGGAGAAATAGACTTTGCTTATTTGATGGAAGGAGCTGAAAAGTCACCATGCAAATGGCGTGGATAGAGGCATTACTGGAAAACTGGGAACATTACAAACTGATGTACAATTGATCTTAAACATCAGTAAAGGAAGAAAGTAATGCTGCACAATAAAACAAAAGCTGAAAAGGTATCTTTATCATTGACTTTAAATTTGGATTACTACCCATCATATACCTGATAAGGGATTAATATCCAAAGTAGAAAGAACTCATACAACTCAAGAGCACAAAACCAAATAATCCAATTAAAAAACAGACAAAGGATCTGGACAGACATTTTTCCAAAGAACATATTCAAATCGCCAACAGGTCCAGGAAAATGTGCTCAGCATCACTAACCCTCAGGGAAATGCACATCAAAACCACAATGAGATATCATGTCGCACATGTTAGAATGACTCTCACAAAAAAAGACAAGGCATAACAAATGTCTGCAAGGATGTGGAGAAAAGGGAACCCTTGTGCACTCTTGGTGGGAATGTAAATTGATAGAGCCGCTATGGAAAACAGTATGGAGGTTCCTCAAAAAATTAAAAATAGCACTACCATATGATCCAGCAATTCCACTTCTGGATATATATATGAAGGTAATGAAATCAATGTGTCAGAGAGATATCTGTACTTCCATATCCACTGCAGTATTATTTACGCTAGGTAAGGGATGGAAACAACCTAAGTATCCATCAGCAGATGACTGGAAAAAGAAGATGTGGTATATATATACAATGAATACTACTCAGGCGTAAGAAGGAAGGAAATCCTGCCATTGTGACAACACAAATGAACCTTCAGGCATTATGCTAAGTGAAATACGTCAGAAAAAGGAAAACAAATACTGCATAATCTTACTTATATGTGGAATCTCAGAATTTCTCAGAATCTCAGAGAAAACTCAGAATAAGACATCAGATTTTTGATTGCCAGAGGCAAGGGTTAAGGAGTGGGGGAATTGGATGAAGGTGGTCAAAAGACACAGACTTCCAGTTACAAGGTGAATCAGCACTGGGAAGGTAACGTACAACAAGATGACTATAGTTAACAATGCTGTATGCTATATTTGAAAGTTGCTAAGAGATCTAAAAGTTCTCATCCTAAAGAAAAAAACTTGTAACAATATGAGGTGTTGGATGTTAACTAAACTTATTATAATTGTTTTGTAATATATACTGATGTTAATCCATTATGCTTTATACTTTAAATTTACATAGTGTTGTATGTCAATTACATCTCAATAGAACTGGAAGAAAAACGTTTGGATTGTGGCTTTTGTGGTTGAAGGCCATGTTTGAGCCTTTGGCCTAAGACTCGTACCCAACTCACTTTAAAAAAGCCCTACATAGAATTCTTCCCACAAAAATGTTTATACCTCAAAGATAATAAAACAGTATCGTTTCCCATTTGTATTCTCTTTCATGCCTATATCCCCCTCAAGAGTCCTTACAAGCAGCGTGTATTTGTCAGGGAAGATGTGGGCATTCTTGTGTCACAGGACGTTAAAAATCAAAACCCACCTCTGATTTCTAACATTGCCTGAGATATTGATCTCAGACACTGTCTTAATTCTGAAACCGAGCAGGACCCTGTGGGGCACCTGGGCACGGAAGCCTTTCAAACTGTTGCTAATCAGGGAAGGGTGGGGATGCAGAGACAAGGGACAAAGTAGCCAAGAAACAATAGTGCAGCCTGGGGGCAGGGTTCTGGCTGTGCCTCAAGGGATACACATAACAATGTCTTTGAGCTCTTTATAGAACTAAACCCCCAACAAATTGAAGATGTTACATTCTTCATTCCAGAGAAGATCACAGTTTGATAACCTCAAGCAGCTCGTCAGGAGACCACCTGAGACCAGATTAAAGGAGCGCAGGCCCCGCACTCACCCCGATCCTTATCAGCAACCCCACACTTTTTTTTTTTTTGCGGTACGCGGGCCTCTCACTGTTGTGGCCTCTCCCTCCGCGGAGCACAGGCTCCGGACGCGCAGGCCCAGCGGCCATGGCTCACGGGCCCAGCCGCTCCGCGGCACGTGGGATCCTCCCGGACGGGGGCACGAACCCGTGTCCCCTGTATCGGCAGGCGGACTCTCAACCACTGTGCCTCCAGGGAAGCCCAGCAACCCCACTCTTGAACCACTGCTATAAAACTCACCAAATCCCCCCGGGGTTGGGACACACAACTTTTCAGGGCATGAGCCTGTTGTATCCCCCTCTGCCTGGCAAAGCAATAAAGCTATTCTGTTCTACTTCACCCAAAACTCTGTCTCCGAGATTCAATTCAGCACCAGAGCACAGAGGCTGAGTTTTTGGCATCAGTTCTGTAACTTATCCGGGGCTTTTTACAAAAAGTGACATTTTAAATCCTCAACTCAGTAAATTACGCACTTATTTTTGACCATCCTTTTTTCAGGCAAGCAAATGAACCTTCTCAATTAGCAATCTAAGCAAACCATGGGACACTTTGGGGAGGACTGGCTTACCAACACTTTTCAATTAAACATAGAGTTTATGTAGAAGAATAAGAACAATAGCACCGGAGCTAAGAAATCTAAAGAAATCATTCTCATCATGACTTAAAATATTAGTGCTTGTGGAGTAGGACACCCTGGGAAAGGTGAGATCCAAAGGACATGTATTCTAAGTTAATGAAACTTTCTTCCTTTACATTACTGCTAACAGGGTTACAATTAAGGCATTAATACCAACAGGTCTGTTAATTTGTTCTTATTTTCTCATGATCACATGGTCAGATATTTTCAGTGGTCTCCTGGAAGTCTGATGCAATTCAGATTTATATAAATAAATAAGTACACACACATATGTGTTTCTGTGTGTGTGTGTATATATATGTATATGTATACATATATATGGTCCCTTATATCATACAATAGTAATTTCTAAGAAAAGGGAGGTCAGGGAGCAGAGAAATACATGCATTCTTTGCAGCTACTAAGTTAATACTCCATATACGTGATAAGCAATGCCTTATATTGAGCTCCCTGAGCTTTCTGTCCTCTTGTTCTCCTAGTTGATTCACAAATTGGCATCAGCTCAAACTCTTGCCAGACTCATTGTGATACGGCACCCAATACAGTATTTAGGAATACATTGAGTTTTATGTTTTTACTGTTGATTAAAATTTGAAAATGTATGCATATTGCTACTTTATGATAGAAAAAAGTTTGAGTTATTACTGGTCAGGCTTTATTTTAGGTTGAATTAAAGTTAATTATTTAAAAACTATTTTAATGCTCCTAAATCTTGATATTTGCAATGCTGAAGTAATTAAAGTGAAATAAGTTCATCATTTCTCAGGCCAATTTAAGGAAAATTGAACATTTCAATTGTGTTTGATTTCACCACTGCTGTGGTGACCAGGTTTCCTCATCAATGTGTATACCTAATGTCATGTTCACTTTTTGAATGAGAAGAGGAAAAAGGACATGGGACAAGGAAGAAGAAAGCGAAGAAAAGGAGATGAAGGAAGGTAGTGGGGGGCAGGCGGAGGGGAAAGGACAGAGACAAGGATACCAGATGACTTAAAAGACATCGCTTAGCTATCGCTTCATTTAAAACTAAATCTACACAAAACGGCGTTAATATTGAGAATTAGACAGCTAATTATTTTAGTATAGAGGGTTTTTCTGGATTCAAGTCTCAATGAGCTAGTTTGATATCTAAGATTTTCTAGTTTGTGTTTTGCTTTTAATCCAGTGAATATTTACTCTACCTAGTGTACCTAGATTCTAGTTTATGCATGCAGTGGAAGTGGAAAACTAGTCAATTATTAAGCTAACTTATCTCCGATACTACTTTCCAAAGCTCAGTTTGGCTATATTATTTTTAAATGAGTTTCATAATCTCCCCCCACTTCACTTGTCACAAATAATTATAAAATTATACTGTATGGAACTAGAGAGATAACATGGTATCAATTTTTGTAGGAAGTAATAAATAAATAGTAATAAGTAATAAATAAATAATAAATAAATAAATAACCAAGTAATAAATAACATATTCATAACATATTCATAAAGATTGTGCATACACGTACATGTATAATTATATTGATATCTGGATATTTTTGTTATTACTTACTTGGAAATCAGATCATTCTGACATTTGTGATAATGCTCAAATAACTGAAATGCCAATTCACTAAGATTATTTCACATATATAGACATAGTGTGAGTGCCATGCAGCTTTTCATTCTACAGAATGATAAAGACAGCCTACATGATGTGCAGACTTAATCTGGAATTAAAACTGATCACTTTGCAAAATAACTAGAAAGATAATGTGTATCCCTGATAAATTACCAAGATTTATTTTCTCCCCCATGGTGACAATTTCATGGCATCTCACATGCTTGATATTTGTCTGGAGAAAGCTTCTACTCAAGTATATTTTAATCAGATGTAAAGTTCTTATTTTTTCTTATTTTGAGCTTTTAAAGTACTACATCTGAACTCTGTTCTTGCCAACAGTAGCAAAAAATGCAGCTCATTAGGTTATCCAGACCAAAGGAAAACTGAAAATGCAACAGATTGAACAACAAAAAGGATATTAATTATCTACAAAATTTTTAAGCTTCTATTAGTAGTTCTTTCTATCATAACTTCTGGTTTGACCATTGCCAAATCACTGACTTTCATCAGAAGCAATTACAAGCATCCTTTGCACCATGACACCACAGAACCTAGGGAATATGATCAAGTTTTCAGCTCATTCATGCTGTGCAATAATTCACTCTTTACATTATAAGTGCATAGGAGATTGGAAAATTTGTGGCTAAATCTAACCTGACCCAAAACCTGACCATAAATCTAATTCTAAATAGCATAAATTTCAACTCATATAAATATATATATATATATATATATATATATATATATATATTCTTAAGGTTGGTTTCCCTGACATTTCTGAAAATCTAACACTGTCATTTTTTAAAATTTAGAACATTTTACAAATATGTGAAAAGTTTTATCAAAATATATAAAATCTGAATTGTTATAATTGTGGGGTGGATACCATATGTTACTTTCTCATATGTCTTCTAAAAAAGTAAGATTTGTTAGGATCCAAGAGCTGGATTCTTCTATGGTATAATGCATAATATATAAAACCTGCACAACTGAAAAAGAATTAATACATGTTACTTTAGTATTACATAGGTTTCTAGCAGACATCTCTGTTATGCCATGGATTATACATATCTCAAAGAAACTTGAGATTTTTGCCTACTGGCTACTGCTCATATGTGTTTACCACCTAGTTTTCTGCTTTCCCCAAAGCAGTTATCAATGCATGCTTATGTCTGAATACTTAAATTCACATTATTTTTGCAAATCAAATAATTAAGCTCACCTCCTTGCTGACCAAGAAGGCAATTAAAGATGCCCTCAGTTTGACTAAACTTTAGACAGGCTTCTGACTATAGGTCCCTGACCTCCCTTCTTTCTTAGAGTGTTTACTTTAGAAAACTGCCAATTAGAAATTCTTTCTCTGCCTCCTTGAGAAGCAAATCATCAATAATTTAAAAATGTCTTCGTCAAAGACCTGGGAGCTATCCCTTTGAAATGCAATTATTGAAGGAGATATTACCCCTATCTCTGATTCTTTGTGGGAGCGTAGGAGCCTAACCAGCAAATTACAGTCAGCAAACAGATAGTCTAATCACACTGACCAACCTTTCTCCAATGCTCTCTCATATTTTTCCATTGGCTCAGCCCAGCATTTAAAAATTCTCCTGCCTTTTGTTTCAGTGGAGTTGAGTTTAATCTCTCTCCCCTATTGCAATAATCTTAATTCCTGTTGCACTCCTTGCAGGAAGTCTTTCTTGCCACTTTTAACAAGTATTGAGTGCAATTTTTCTTTATAGTTCCCTGGTTGAATTCTTAACCTTCAGAGTTCATGTACATTATAAAAGAGTTATTTTATGTCACTAAGTTGTTGGGATATTTTATTACACAGCAATAGTAGCTAAAAAACTATTCTGCAAAAATTACCAATTTAAAAAATTACCAGTTTAAATAAAATATAAATTTAAAATATGGGAAACAATACTATTTTGAGGCAAATAATTAGAAGAGGAAAAGGTAAGATTCAAAATTTTAAACTGGCTTTCATTTAATTATGCCCAAATTTTCTTTTCCCAAATTAACCTTAATCACATAAACCTAGCGCCATTCATCCCTAAATGAAGGAAACTCTCCACCTTTTCTTGGTCAGCGACTGGACAGAAGATTACTGCTAGAAAATATTCATGTGCAAAAAGATGAGAACCATCAATGATCCTTTATCACAACTATTAATCTGGAATGATCTTTAGTCAGTCCTATTAGTTCCCTTGTTACTGTAATCATTATCTCACTTTCTCAATCAGAATATCAAACCCTCCCCTCTTCAACTGCTCCCTTTTCAACTCTCTTCTACTTCTCAGAGTAGATAGAAGTCATGAAACCACAATAATGTATGTTCAACTAATACTCCATTTCTCTAGTTGAAGTGAAAGAGATGTCTTTCCTCCTGTTTTAGGCCAGTTGTATAAGTTTTTGAGACAAAGAGTTATATAACAAAGTAACATATTGCTAGTTTACATAGTCCAACAAAACAAGTAGTGGGTCATCGTGACCCCTTACAGGATTGAGAAAGGACTGTTATCTCCTAAAGAGTTACCTTGCTGGCTCGAGAAGGAAATTTTTTGGTGGTGGTGGTGAGTGGGCATTCCTGTTTTTTCTAAGGAGGTCTAGTTAATGTGTAATGCAGGTGCACAAATGCACACTACAGAGGAGGGAGTAGTGGCTCAAACAGCAGAGAAAATTTTATGTTAATTTTTTTTCTTGTCCTGCCTTAAAAATTGTTTTGTTTTATCAAGGTGTTATACTTTGACCAAGTTCATGAAGGTAATAAGTATTAAGGCTGGAATTTAGACACAGGCATTCTGACTCCAGATTCCATGCTTTATTGTACATTTCTCAGTTTTAAAATTTTGGGCATAGTCTAGGTGCACATCACTTCTCCACTTCAGCGTAAAGAAATGAGGTAGTTTGACTGAAATCAAATAAAAACTACGAGCAAAGAAAAAAGACAGAGGGTAGAGAGAATGGGAAGGAAAAAGGAGGAAAGAAAGACAAGAAATCAATCCAACTCTTTGCTTGGGAGGCTACAAAAAAATGTAACTCCGTATTAGTTTTCCCTGAGACGATTTCTTACCTCTCCAGAAACAACATGCTGTTGTATCAGAAAAAGCTTAAGCAAGCTTAGGCTTCAGGCTACCTTGTGTTAGAATACTGCCTTTGAAGAAGACAAGTGGGACCAACTAAGTCATGCTCCTTAGACCCCATGATATTCAGGATGAATGAGAAACTTTATAGAAGTCACCCAGCATATGGTCTAGCAATAGGAATTTAGTAAGAGGTATGTTTTTTTTCTCTATCATGCAAACTATTCTCCAACCAACTCGGTTTATTTCTGAAACTTCCTTCAATATTTCCCAATGACTCAAGCTGCACCACAGAAAACATCCTCACGCCTTTGCTTCAGTTCTCCCTACGCTAGAATGCAGCATCTAATAAGCAACAAAGAAGTCTCAGAGAACAGTTTGGCTCATTTCAAATACTCATGCAGCCTAAAAAATATAAATGCATTGACTATGAAGTACTTCTAAGAGAAACACTGAATAAATGTTTTGTGGTGCCTCAGTTTCTTTCACATGATGACAAAAAGAAAGTTTATTAACTCACTAAGGCCAGCATTGTACTATTCAGTAAATCATTCCATAATTGTGTTAAGTTGTATCCAAGTCTGCTACCCTTCAAAGGAAAGGAAATTTTCCTCTTTTTCAATCTGGAATGTTTAGCTAACTTCAGAGCCTGATTTATTTAAATCCGATTGGGTGGAAGGCTAAGGTTTCTTGCTAGAGTATTCTGTATCCAAAGTTGTTTTCTTTTTAAAAAATTTAAACACAAAAAACTCTGAAGCTAAACAGATAGGAAAGCAGAGAAAAGCACAGTTCTAGGATAAATGAAGTAGGCTATTACTAATATGATAAAAGTTAAGAAATCGTAAAGATTTCTCTACAGGTGCTAATTTTACTACTTGAATGAAATTAATAAGACTCTATAAAACAGCAGGTGATCCTTAGATTACATGAGTAATCAGCAAGAAAATTTATTGTGGTTTCCTGAAGCATAAAATGTTTGTGTAATATATGCAAAAGTGGTGCTTTATTCTCTGCAGTGAAAAATTCTCAGTCCTTATAGTAGAAAAATATTTAATAGCTTGACACCTCTTGAGGAATAGTTTTTAAAAGTTGTTCATGTGTGATTAATTTGACTCAATACAAAATATCAATGCAGGAATGCTGAGTCATGTAAAACTACTGGAGGATCATACACATTAATGTAATGAGAGATATAAGGAGACAAATGTAAAAGAACATCTGGATTTTCTCTTTGAGATCTAGGCCAAAGTCTAGAACAATCCAGAACACACAGTTATGTCTCCGAGAACATGCATTTAGTAAATAATGAGAAAAAAATGAATAATCGAAAACTAACTAGAAAGAGTTGATCTGAAACCTGGGAAGGAACTATTAATGAAGCGACTGGTACCTAAAATGTAATATTTTCAAAGAGGATTAAAGTAGGTAATAACTTGATTTAGAGTACATATTTTACACTTAACTGAATTTAATCCAGTTCTAGGTTATACTTTGCTTCATATTGCTGGAAGAAATAAGTTTTTGAATTAGGGTCTTTTTTTCCTATATTTTCCTTGATCCAATGCATTTGGTCTACATGAAGATCCTTGGATTTCATATGCTTAGGCTTGGGCATGGGTAATGTTGGAGAGGGCTATATGTAAGTGTTGACACTGTCACATGGTCATTCAATGTTTAGTAAATACTGTGTCCTATTCCTTATGAAAGCAACCAAGATCCTTCAAAAAAGGAGATTTCAGTGAAAACAGTATACAAGTGGGTACTAGCCTTGGGAATCCAATCTGGGACTCCTTATGCAACTATAGTTTCAGGATAATTCTTAGGAATATAAAAAACAGAAAATATAGGTGGCCAAGAAAAAGCATGGTCATGGCAAACTTTAAAAACATTTTTTAAATGAAAATATTTAAATGTATGCCAGAAACAATATGTACTGTTTATAGATAATTATTAGGAACATACTACATACCAGGCACTTTTCTTAGATATTTTCATACTAACTTATATAATTAAATAATAATAACTTTGTGAGGTAGGTACAGTCATTAACCCTATTTTATATATGAGGAAACTGAAGCACAGGAGATCAATCAGCCCAAGATATTATTTGGTAGAGTCACGATTTAAACCTTTGGTGTACTAGCTTTATACTTTGGTCTCTTAAACAATATAATATACAATAGGCCCTCCTTTCTACATATGCAGAGCCTGCAGATCCAGCCAACCAGAAATCAAAAATGTTCAGAAAAACATTTCAGAAAGTTTCAAAGAGAAAAGCTTGAATTTGGCATGCTGGCAACTATTTCCACAGCATTTATATTGTGTTTGGTGTTATAAGTAATCTAGAAATGATTTAAAGAATACCGGAGGATGTACGTTCATTATACGTGAATACTATGCCATTTCCTATAAGGGACTCGAGCATTCTTGGAATTTGGTATACGAAGTGGGGTGAGGTCCTGGAATCAAACCCTGGCAGATATCAAGGGAGGACTGTACTGCCTTTCACACAGTGCAGCAAGAGACACAGATGCTGGTTTTATTTGAAAGAATGTCTTGTTAACCAATTATGTCCTACATCCATTTGACTTATTTTGGAAATTCTCAGATTCCTTTCTCCATCCTTACTGCAGATAATTTTGTTTTGTCTCTTCATATTTCTCCAAGTGCCCCACTCTGATGCTCAGTAAATTCACCTTGCTACACAAAAGTTTTGCTTATCTAAGTTTATAAATGACTCTAAAACTAGATATTTTCAAGTAAGCCAGGAAGAGAATGTACCTGAATGAGGGAACATAAGTATGAGTTGTATGAGAACAAGTCATGACAATCAAATGAATATCTATTCTGGACTGAACTTAAGAATGCTTCTAATGAAAAAGGATAAAATAAAATGGAAAGTTGCCCTAACAGCCTATCAATCATTTATGTTAAAACATTCTTGTCCGAATTAACCTTAGAGCATTCTAATAAGCATAGTAAGGCAGCTAAATAATTAATAATAGTTCACTATTACATATTCACACAAAGTATGCCAATGATCATGAAAATTTTAATGTCCAACTTCTTTGTATAAAGTTGATTTTTTATTATTCATAAATATAGGCTTTAAACATGAATATTTGTAGTTTGGGAGAATTTAACATTCACTGATTTGAGACTAAATGCAATTTTCTGCACTTGTTATTTTAATTAAATGACTGAAAGTATCAATATAAAATAGCTAAGAATCTGAAGTTGGATTGAATTAGAGCTGTTGAAAAATTATTTAAAAATACAAGTTCTAATACAATCCTCTAATTTGACTGTTTTCTCTAAAGTAATTTTTTTCATATTAGAGACATAGCTGCCAAATATTTTTTACATTGATGAATAAAAGTGAATACTTTTCTGTGATCGCACTTTTATCTTGTGACTTAAATTTCATCAAAGACAGTCAAGCTTATAACTATACATATGAATATTGAAATATATTACATTTGTTATTTGTGCAACTACACTGTAAGAACTATCTTCACTTAATTTCTATTTTTAAATTCAAGCCCCTAGTGTTTGGAAGATAATTGGTTACTCAGGCTTGACCCGACCCTTAGTAGTGAATTAGGTCTGCTCATCAACTTTGCAATTCCAGACCCACAGTTTCAACAGTTCAGCTATGAATAAATACACTCTCACATCATTCTTAAAACATGCATTTATTCAAAATGGGATATATTTCCAGTATGGTAAATGAGTATTTTTGCTCATAGTACTCCCTTCTGCTGTAAAATTCTACTCAAGAGACATACTTGCGAGTCAGAAAGAAACTCAGAATAAAATTAAACTAGATTTACATATTTAGGAATATTACACAAATTTATAACCTAATTACTCAGTTACTTAAATTAAATATACATTTTTCTTATCTTTTACCAAATAATTACTGTGTGTCTTCCAGGTTCTAGGCATTGTCCCTGGTGCTGAAATGAGGAAGTAAAACTGTAATATCCCTGCCCTTACAGTGTTTACATTCTTACAGGAAAGCCAGATTATATATACATTCACTGCAAGTTAAGTAAAAGTAGAGTAGATATTTTAGATTGAGTAGTGAGGGAAGGTTTCTCTGAGGAGAAGTCCATTAATCAAGAGACGAAACTGGGGAGTGAGAAACGTCATGTAAATACTATTAGGAAGAGGGTTGCTAGTAGAAGAATCAGTCATGACAAATGCTTAGAAGAGGAAATGAGGAATAGGGGGAAGATGAGCAGAGCTAAAAGAAAGAGAGTGAGGCGGGAAATGCTGGAGAAGTACAGGGGAGCCAGATGCTATAGGCCCAATGGGCTATGCTAGACACTTGCCTTTGATTTTGAGGGATCAGAATTCATTTCAGAGTTGCAAACAAAGGTGTGATATGCCATGATTTAAATTTGTAAAATATCATATGCTCTGCTGTGTTGAAAAATCATTGGATGGGAGTAGTGTGGAAGATGGGGTCCCAGAGGGGAGGTTATTATTATAGTCTAGGTCAGAGACTGTAGTGGCATGAACTAGGGGGACAGTGGAGAGGTGACGACAAGTAACTAGGTTATTAGGTTAACCCAAGAGGACCTGCTGATATGTAGGATGTAGCCTGTGATGAAGAGGATGAATCAATAATAAATCTTTGTACTGAGGAATCAGGGAATAGTGATGACATTTACCAAAATGGTGAAGAGTGAGAGAGAAGCAGGTCTGAGAGGAAAATCGAATGTTCTGCATTATCTTATTAATTGATATATTTAGTAAAAATCTAAATGAGAAGTAGGTAGTTGGATGCATGCGTTCATCAGAACACTAGGGTCTTGATATAAAATATGGGTGCCATCTGCATACAGAATTTATGTAAAGACACAGGACTTTATAAAATTATCTAGGGCACAGATCAAGCAAGAGAGAAGATATTAAAAGTATGTTGCTAAAGGCAAAAGAATAATGTATGTTGCACATGTAGAGACTGGATAGGTTTGAGTGGACAGTAAAGATAAATATGAAAATATAAGATACCATAAAGAAAAATTGAAAGTTAAAATTAAAATAGCAATGGAGTGTTTGGGAGTTTGAATACACCACCAGAGGTGACAAGCAGATTTGTCTTTTTACTTATATGTTTTAGATTTTGGTTGCTTCTGTGGTTATGGGGGTTGAGGGGCATTCTTACAGAGACAGCAGGGCCCTAAGGGTGAATTGTTAAAATAACTGAGGCTAACATAGAAAAGAAACTTATAGTTACCAAAGGGGAAAGGGGGTGGGAGAGGAATAAATTAGGAGTTTGGGATTAGCAGACACAAACTAGTATACATAAAATAAACAACAAGGTCCTACTGTATAGCACAGAGAACTATGTTCAATATCTTGCAATAAACCATAATGGAAAAGAAAAAATAAAATAACAGAAGGTATACTTCCCATAATATTGTTTAGCATTTATAACTATGAAAGTTCTGACTAGCAATAGTCAGAAAAACAAGAAGTGATATCCAAACTGGTTTAATCTTACATTGTGATATTCCTAACGTCATTTTATATGTCTGTATTAGAAATAGTAAAAGGTTAGGAAAATGAAACAAAAATCAAAACAAAAACAAAACACATCCATATTGTCACAAATGGCAATATTTCATTCTTATTTATAGCTAATATTCCATTGTATATATGTATATATACCACAGCTTCTTTATCCATTCACCTATTGATGGGCACTGAGGGTGCTTCTATATCTTGGCTATTGGAAAAAAAAAATGCTACAATGACCACTGGACTGAATATATCTTTTCAAATTAGTGTTTTCATTTTCTTTGAATGAACACCAGAATTGGAATTGCTGGATTGTATGATATTTCTATTTTGAATTTTTTGAGGAATCTCCCTATTCCTAGTGGCTGCACCACTTTACATTTCCACCAACATTGCATGAGAATTCCCTTTTCTCCACATCTTTGCCAACACTTGTTGTTTGTGTTCTTTTTGATGATACTCATTCTTTTTTTTTAAATTAATTTTTATTGAAGTATAGTTGATTTACAATGTTGTGTTAGTTTCTGCTGTACAGCGAAGTGAATCAGTTATACATATACATATATCCACTCTTTTTTAGATTCTTTTCTGATATAGGCCATTACAGAGTACTGAGTAAAGTTCCCTGTGCTATACAGTAGGTCCTAATCAGTTATCTATTTTACATATAGTAGTGTGTACATGTCAGTCCCAAATTCCTAATTTATCCCTCCCCCACCTTGTCCCCATCGGTAACCATAAGTTTCTTTGCTACATCTGTGACTCTGTTTCTGTTTTGTAAATAACTTCATTTGTACCACTTTTTTAGATTCCACATATAAGCAATATCATATGATACTTGTCTTTCTCTGTCTGACTTACTTCACACAGTATGACAATCTCTAGATCCATCCGTGTTGCTGTAAATGGCATTATTTCATTCTCTTTTAGGCTAATATTCCATTGTATATATGTACCACATCTTCGTTATCCATTCATCTGTCGATGGGCATTTAGGTTTCTTCCATGTCCTGGCTATTGAAAATAGTGCTGCAATGAACATTGGGGTGCACGTATCTTTTCGAATCATGGTTTTCTCCGGATATATACCCAGGAGTGGAATTGCTGGATCATATGGTAGCTCTATTTTTAGTTTCTTAAGGAACCTCCATACTGTTCTCCATAGTGGCTGTACCAATTCACATTCCCACCAACAGTGCAAGAGGGTTCCCTTTTCTCCACACCCTCTCCAGCATTTATTGTTTGTAGATTTTTGATGATGGCCGTTCTGACCAGTGTGAGGTGATACCTCATTGTAGTTTTGATTTGCATTTCTCTAATGATTAGTGATGTTGAGCATCCTTTCGTGTGTTTGTTGGCAATCTGTATATCTTCTTTGGAGAAATGTCTATTTAGGTCTTCTGTCCGTTTTTGGATTGGGTTGTTAGTTTTTTTGATATTGAGCTGCATGAACTGTTTGTATATTTTGGAGATTAATCCTTTGTAAATTGCTTCACCTGCAAATATTTAATCCCATTCTGAGGCTTGTCTTTTCATCTTGTTTATGGTTTCCTTTGCTTTGCAAAAGATTTTAAGTTTAATTAGGTCCCATTTGTTTATTTTTATTTTCATTACTCTAGGAGATGGGCCATAAAAAGATCTTGCTGTGATTTATGTCAAAGAGTTTTATAGTGTCTGACCTTACGTTTAGGTCTTTAATCCAATTTGAGTTTATTTTTGTGTATGATGTTAGGGAGTGTTCTAATTTCATTCTTTTACATGTAGCTGTCCAGTTTTCCCAGCACCACTTATTAAAGAGGCTGTCTTTTCTCCATTGCATATTCTTGCCTCCTTTGTCATAGATTAATTGACCATAAGGTTTATTTCTATTCTGTTCTACTCATCTATGTGACTGGTTTTGTGCCAGTACCATACTATTTTGATGACTGTAGCTTTGTAGTATAGTCAGAAGTCAGGAAGCATGATCCCTCCTGTTTTGTTCTTCTTTCTTAAGATTGTTTTGGCTATCCAGGGTCTTTTGTGTTTCTCTACAAATTTTAGAATTATTTGTTCCAGTTTTGTAAAAAATTCCCCTGGTATTTTGATAGGGATTGCACTGAATCTGTAAATTGCCTTGGGTAGTATGGTCATTTTAACAATATTAATTCTTCCAATGCATGAGCATGTTATATCTTTCCATCTGTTTGTGTTATCTTCAATTTCTGTCATCAATGTGTTATAGTTTTGTGAGTACAGGTCTTTTACCTCCTTAGTTAGATTTATTCCCAGGTATTTTATTTGTTTTGACACAATTGTGAATGGAATTGTTTTTTAATTTCTCTTTTTGATAGTTTGTTAGTATACCGAAACCCAAGAGATTTCCATATAAAAATTTGGATGCTGCAACTTTACCAAATTCATTTGAGTTCTAGCAATTTTTTCATGGCGTCTTTAGGATTTTCTACATATAGTGTCGTGTCATTTGCAAATAATGACAGTTTTACATCTTGCTTTCCTATTTGGATTCCTTTAATTTCTTTTTCTTGTCTGATTGCTGTGACTAGGACTTCCAATACTATGTCGAACATAAGTGGTGAGAGTGGGCATCCTTGTCTTGGTCCTGACTTAGAGGAAATGCTTTCAGCTTTTCACCTTTGAGTATGATGTTACCTGCGGCCTTGCCATATATGTCCTTTTTCACCTTGAGGTATGGTGCTTCTACATCCACTTTGTTGAGAGTTTTTATCATAAATGAATGTTGAATTGCGTCAAAAGCATTTTTCGCCTCTACTGAGATCATCATTTGATTTTTATTCTTCAATGCATTAATGTGGTTTATCACCTTGATTGATTCACGGATAATAAACCATCCTTGCATCCCTGGCATAAATCCTACTCGATCATGGTGTATGGTCTTTTTAATGTATTGTTGAACTCAGTTTGCTAATATTTTGTTAAGGATACTTGCATCCATGTTCGTCAGTGATACTGGCTTGTAATTTTCTTTTCCTGTGATATTTATGTCTGGTTTTGGTACCAGGATGATACTGGGTTCATAGAATGAGTTCAGAAGCATTCCTTCCTCTGCATTTTTTTGTAATAGTTTGAGAAGGATAGGTGTTAGCCCTTTTCTAAATGCTTGGTAGAATTCACCTGTGAAAATGTCTGGTGCTGGACTTTTGTTTGTTGGGAGTTTCTTTGTTTTTTTTGTTTTTTAAATTACTGATTCAACTTCATTACTGGTAACTGGTCTGTTCATGTTATCTGTTTCTTCTGATTCATTCTTGGTAGATTATACACTTCTAGGAATTTAAATAAGAAGCTTATTTTGTACTAATAAGAGAGACCTTACTAATGTTGAAATTGAAGAATCATAATTCACATATACGCTTCTCCCAATAAATTTTTCTGTTGTTCTTCTTGTTCCTGTCCTCTCATGTCAGTAGACCTAAGACCAGTGCACAATTACTCATTGTTTGTTCTCTCTGTTGATTACCTCAGAAACATTACTCTTAGAGGGCATGGACTATGTGTTACCTTTGACCACATCCATAAAAATGGCCTATTAATAAAACTACCATGAGAAAAAAAGTTAAACAAAGCTAAATGAAAACAGTATTCCTCCACAAAACACAAAATACAAAATGGAAAAATAATTTCTTCTGTTATACAAAGATATGTAAAATTTGACCAGTATGAACATTTCACAAGTCCAGTTTTATGCTCTATGCAGTTTACATTGTTAAACATGTTCATGACTTATATTAAGAACAAGTGAAAATATTCTATGACTGCAAATTTCAACAAACATAACTATGAGTATGAATAAATTATTGTTTTTAAATGAAATATATATTCTTAACACCAATAAAATTATACAATTATAAAATGTATATCATTGAGACCAGAATGGCTAGAGCCATCTTAAAAGAAAATTGCTTTTACAGTTTTAAAAGTAAATGTGCCTACCGGTTGAAGAGTGATCAGTTTTTCAAATGTTTATACACGATAAATAAATACATTAAAAAGATGACTTAACTAAATGTTAAAAACTGCAATCCATCTTCCTGTCTATGTGCTCATATATGTTTTGAACAAAGCATTTTAATAAATGACATGATATTATTCCATTATAGTCTTACTTTTTCCTGATTGTTTTCTATTAATATACAATGTTGAGTCCTAGAAAAAGGTGTGAATCATTTTTCTTTCTGATGTATGTTACAACCAGATACATCCAATTCCTTACCTTATAGGGCACCAAATTTGAATTCTTCGTTTCTACTGTGTAGATTTATTTTTCTTACTCAGTTATACTTTAATGTTTGCCAAAGGTTTTTACTTCATAATAAATGTCTAAGGATGTAGATTTTGTTTTCATTAAAGCTGTGCATTAAATAATTACCTAAGAAATTTGAACAGTATTTTGACATATCTAAAATAATAAAGCACACTATTATCCCATAGACAATTTCTTTTCTATAGATAGAAATAGTGTTCAACATTTGGAAATGCCAAACATCATAAAAAAGACTGGAATTTTAGATAAAGGTACTTAAGATGAATATAAGACGCACAGAATTTCCCAATTAAAACTTTCATATTAGCATTGCATTGTAAGCAGTTAATCTCCTAATGAGACATACCCAACAATGAGAAGTAAGTTGCAGGACTGAATGTGGCCCTGAGGCTTGCATCTGGAAAGGGCTACATTTTGGTATTTTTAAAGCTAGTTCATTTCATTTAGGAAAGAAAGTGCTACACTGCCACCTTCTGACAGTGACTTTCTCCCTGATCAGAAAAATTTCTGGTCTAAATTGGCTATACATTGCTTACAGGCTTTTGGTATAATTAATGCTTTCAAGGCAGAAAAGATTATGATACTTTATATTTTTCTTAAAAAAATATTTGTACTGTTACACACATACAAAATAATTTAAGCTGCATTTACGTAAATTATACAAAATAACAGCAAATTAAACAACCATAAACCCACTGCCCAAATTAAGAATTAAACATTATCAACAACGTTGAAACTGCCTGTGTGTACCTGCCCAATCCTATCTAAGTCTAAAATTTAACTCTGAAAATGTATCTTTTTCCCTACAGATTTGTTACCTGTTTACTTAGCATTTCTGTGGGTCTCTGTTGCTCCTGATGTGCCCCATGCATGTGGCTGAAAACTCCTGTGTGTTTTCACAAATAGATTACCTTTCTCCTTTATCTTTTATTATGTTGGGGAAAAACACTTCCATTTATTTAACAGATTTATTGGACACCTATTATGTGTCAGTTTCAACAGCAAGTAGAACAGGTTTAATGGAGAACAAGATGAAATCATTCTTGCCCAATGAATAAGTTTTATAAGGAACTCAGAAAAACAACTAAACAATTAAAATCCAGTCAGATAAGTGCCATAGTTAAACTAATACAAAGTTCTTGTTCTCAACCTGGCTGATTTTCAAGAACCCGAGGGTACTGCAGACACTGATAGAGGATCTGGCCAGCATGGACTGTTAATTAAATAATGGGATTGGCTCAGAACACTGTCATCAGGTCAGTAATATGATTGGATGCAGGATTTTCATTCAAATGTCCTGTGAGGAATTCATTTTTATCACATTTCACTTAAGTAAAGTAATAGATGCCCTGTAATACGTAATACTGTTCTTCTAGTAAATTTGTCAGATGTTATTACTGGCTATAAGAAATACCTAGAAGGGATATATAAATGAAAGTGGTATTAGCTTGCTTTCCTAAGAAAAGTATTCTAAAGGTTGAAAGGATAAAGTTTGTTTATAAATGCCCAGGACAAAAATTGTGGCTACTTGTTTTTCATTGTCATTTTCCTTAGAATTTTAAAATAATAAAAATCAAACTATAAACTCATTTACATAATCAAAAATATTTTCAAAAGTAAAAAGCGGTTTATATATGAACATTAATTGAAATAACTTATTTTCACTGTTTGCAATTGCTTAGAAATACTGAACTTTATTTATTTATTTATTTATTTATTGCGGTATGCGGGCCTCTCACTGTTGTGGCCTCTCCCGTTGCGGAGCACAGGCTCCGGACGCGCAGGCTCAGCGGCCATGGCTCACGGGCCCAGCCGCTCCGCGGCATGTGGGATCTTCCCGGAGCAGGGCACGAACTTGTGTCCCCTGCATCGGCAGGGGGACTCTCAACCACTGCGCCACCAGGGAAGCCCTACTGAACTATATTTAAAACATCTTACTTAACTGGTGACCACAAATCATACCATTTGGCAAGAAAAATAAGTTTCTCCAATTTTAGTAGCCATACATGTAAAATGGGTTAAGTTTGGAAAACAACCAGAAATCTCTTTCAGTTTTACAAACTTAGCTGTACATCAGAGCCAAAAATTATATAGATATTTTCTGATGTCTCATCATTTTAGGTAGAAAATGAAAAGTCACTCCAAAATTATTTTTATAGTTTTCCATGAAAAAACTCTCATCCTAGTTCATTGGAAGGGAACTGAAAGTATCTCATAGTTACCTGAAGCCATCTCATACCTTGTACTTGAATAAGGCCAATCCTAGCATAACTGCTCTACCACGGTTTCCTGGTGGGACCTGGTTAGTTACTAATGAAGACTTCACCTTTCTTTACATCCAGATGATTCTTTTATTTAAATATCTCTAAACAACATCACCCTTAACTGTTCTTAATCTTCAGCAACCCTGAATTTAGAGCATATAAATATCAAGTGGTTTTTCTAACAGCATTGCTATCAGATCTGGATATTGTATAAAATTATCTTCATGAGATCCATCGTCTAAACAACAATTAGATCAACCTCATTAGAGCACATCAAGTATCATTTTTCATTGTTTAAGCAATGAAATATTAATAAAATTGTATCTTACATAAATAGAAGTGCTTTATTCTATGCCTCAATATTTTTCTCTTTAGTTTATATGTAATCTTTATAAAACATTATATAGTTTGTCTTTCCTACTTATATAACCATTTTTATTATTGATATTCTTCTTCATTCTTTTTAAAAGTACAACTCTCTTTAATTTACAATACTCACTTGGAATTCACTTTCTCCTTCTACGGTGTTTTTAGTTTCTCCTCATTACTTGTCATCTGTTTCATCCCCCCAAACCTCAATGGAACTTATAAGAGCATGTCATTTTTTAAAGACTAGATCAAGCATAAGCAAGGCATTTATATTTGAATTATTTAGCGCTTGAAATCTTTTTCAAGGAAGATAATAGCAGGTATTGCTCCTTCCAGACAATTAGTAATCTGTATTTCAAAGACAAGTCTGCACCAAGGTGCGTATTGCCGGTTTACTTATTGTGGTGTTTGGACAGATTACTGACAGGGCACCAAACAGTCTACGCTCTCAGACATAGAAGAGAAAATGAGAGCGTGCTATACTCTGTGTGGATACATGATTGTTAGTCCCTGTGTTTACAAATGTATAATTTAGTACAGAAAACTTAGCTGGAGTAAAATTTCAATAAAATGGTTTGGGAAAGAACATTTGTTTTTCCTGATACATGATGTAGGCCATTTACAGAGACTGAAATAAAAGCAACCTTGAAGTATTATCAAGTCCCTCATTTTCCTTTTTGCTCAAATGGGATTGGCATTGCACAAGGTTAAATTATGCACCTAACCACATCGTGAATTTTGTTTTACTGTGAATTAAATTGCAAGTGCCTCACCTTGCAATATTAGAATTGTTTTAAGTCCTAAAGGTTTTTCAGTCTTCAGTAGCTCCTTATTAAAATGCAAATACTCTAGGATTGGAAAGCCCTTTACTTAACACTTTAGGAAGTAGAAGGGCATGATGACCCCTAACTGGGAGTAAGTAGTCACTGATGTCAGGGCCGGAGAAGGCGGGGAGTGTGCTGGGGAAGCCGGGGCAGCTGCCCGGAATTGTCAATACTGCTTCTCTACAGCCTAAATATGCTATATTCTTGATGTATTTAATCAGTTCTACTTAACCTATCTTTTCTTTAATATATGAGGGTGGAGTTTTTCCCCTCAGGTTTTGGAGGGAGCAAAATGAAACCTGTAAGATTGAACCCCCTTCCTGTCTGAGCTACAGGTGACTTGCCTGCTCCCCAAACAGGCTACAGATCAATTGTTCTAGTCAGAAAATTATGAAAATTGGGAAATTTTGAATAAAAAGTTATGTTTAGATAGGAACATGCACATAAAAGCAAAATAATCTAAGGAAGCAAACTGAATAGTACCAGTGGAAACATCCAGTCTAGTTATTAAATGTAGAAACACTCTGGAAAAAGAAATGTAGAAAAATCTAGAATTACAGGTCTTTTATTATTATTGTTTTTTAAAAAAATTTAATTAATTAATTTGTTTTTGGCTGCGTTGGGTCTTCGTTGCTGCGCGCTGGGGCTACTCTTCTTTGCGGTGTGTGGGCTTCTCATTGCGGCAGCTTCTCTTGTTGCAGAGTACAGGCTCTAGGTGTGCGGGTTTCAGTAGTTGTGGCATGTGGGCTCAGTAGTTGTGGCGCACAGGCTTAGTTGCTACATGGCATGTGGGATCTTCCCAGACCAGGGCTCGAACCCGTGTCCCCTGCATTGCAGGTGGATTCTTAACCACTGTGCCCCCAGGGAAGCCCTGATTATTGTTTTATCAGCAATAATTAGCTGGTGGTATATACTATTCATTAAAATAAATCTTTGTTAATCAAGAAAATAAAAGTTTAACAAAAATTAACACAATTAGACAATTAGAAAATTAGACAATTATTTTGGCTAAATTATACTAAGCAGATCCTTTGACTTATAATATGCCAGGAAAAGTACTACATATATTAACACACAATCTTTTAACAATCCTACAAGGTAAATATTATCACCACCCTCATTTTACAGGTTAGGAAACTGAGGAACAAACAGCTTCAAGAAAACATTCAGAATCTAAAAAGGCAAACAAACAACAAAACAAAGAAATTCACAGATAGAACAAACTAGTGGTTACCAGAGGGAAGAAGGGTGAGGGGAGGGGCAAAAGAGGTGAAGGGGACTGAGAGGTACAAACTACTAGGTATAAAATAAATGTTACAAGGGTGTTATATACAGCACAGGGAATATCATAAACCTCTTATAATAACTTTATATGGAGTATAACCTACAAAAATAGTGAATTACTATGTTGTGCACCTGAAACTAACATAGTACTGTAAGGCAACTATAATTAAAAAAAGAAAAGAAAAAAAGTCATTCAGGGATATATGGTCACCAAGTACCAGCACCAAGATGGAAATCTCAGGCAGTCTGAAAGTCTGAAATCAGGCTTTGGAATCTATTTGTGCTTGTTCCTATGTTTGCTTTGAATTTGTGCTTGTTCTTATATTTGTTTTGAATTACTATCTTATACTACCTTGTACAGATCATAGATATTTTTTAATAATATGAATGAATCATTGAGCAGATAACTCAAAGGTAGGTTGAAGAAGTTATTTCTTGAGTATCTGAGATGAGAGAAGTACTGGTTTTAAACATTTTCCTCAAAGTTTGTGAAAAACTTCTAGATTTATTTTCATTCTACTTTCATTTTATTTTTATCAAGAACTACACAATATACTGCATAACTTTCTAGTAGAATAGATGAGCATAATTGAATTTTTTTTCATCAATCAGGAAAATGCTTCCTTCATCAACTAATTTTCTCCAAACCCTTTGATACATACTAATAATTAACTCCAGAGATCTACCTGTGTCTCTCCATAGAACTCCACTGATATGAATAATGTGGGATCCTTTTTTCATTGTCCCCAGTGAACCTGTGTATGTGCCAAGTAGCCACTCTAGGAATGAGCAAACATATGACCATGGTAGCAATTCCAGGGAAAATATCCAACCATGTGTAGTAAGGTTACCTAGCCAGATTTTTTTTTTTAATCACCAAGAATTTAGGAGCATTATTCATCAGAGTTTGAATAATACCATCTTAAAGTCAAAGGGACATAGTTGATATTGATTAGATCAAAATTGCAATAGATAAGGGAAAGTATAATATGGGAATAGATGACTCAGATAGGAATTTAGGCATTACATTATGTGAGTTCATTAAACTGAAGAACTCTTACAAAAACTATTTCAGGAAAATTATATTCTGGAAATGAATTTTTCCCCAACTATCTGTGGACCTTCATTCTTGCAATTATAGTCTTGTTTAGAATTGAAAGAAGTTTGGCAAAGAGCATGCTTGAGCTTCTGAACTTTTGCCTTGTTTTAAAAACTCAAAATGGATCTTCTAGATACTAGATTACTATTGCACAATACAGGGCAAAGAAAGATTCAAAACTATGAAATAGAAGTTTCTTTTCCAAAACTAGAAAAGACCACTGAAAAAATGCGTCCATAAAAATATTATAAAGTTAGAAGTCTCCAGAGTCTGAGAAATTTCATTGCTTAAAGGAGAGACTATAGTGTCTGGCACCAGGAATTTCCATAATTTAAGAGCGACCCCAATCCTCAGATTCAAATGGCTCAGTAAACCCAAAGCAATATTTAGAAAGAACGGAAGGGGAAGGAAGAAAGTGAAGAACAGGAGAAAGGCAGGAAGGAGGAAAATAGGTCCCATAGTAAAACCACAGATGGGAGAGAAAAAGACAGTTACATATCCAGAGGAATATCCTGTGTCCTGAAAAAAACAGGACAGGTAGCTCAGTTATAAAAGCCATAGCATAGAAATATTTCTGCTCTTTCTTAATTTATAAAGGCGACTGAGTGATGACACTTAGAGGTCAACGCCATTGAAGGAGAAGTTTGTTATTCACAGCTCCCCTAGAAACAAGAGGCATGACTAGCCATGCAGGGCCATAAGAGGAACACTGGGTTTTGTTCAGGAAGCAGAAGCAGCAGTGGCTTGTCCAGCAACTTTTATTGGGTTTTCCTTGGGAAAGACAAGGCAGGGCAAGGTGAACAGTTTAAGACTGACTAGTTTGAATCATTTCAGGCTTTGGGCTATAGGGATGGTCCCTAGTTGTTTGGTATCTAGCACTGGCATGATTAAGGCAGAGGAATATTGTCTCCTGAGGTATACGGCCAGATGGAGGAGAGAAGCTCTGGACTGGTTAGTTTGCATATCCTGCCTGGGCCCTTTGCCATCTCTTAGAAGCAGTTAGCCCTGGAAAGGGTCGTCTCTCTCCAGCCAGAGAGAGTTAAAAAAACTTTCCTAAAGTACATTATGATGCCCAAACATCATAACATGTTTTTATGAAAATAAAAACATGAGGGATACAATTTTTTGCTGAATGAATGAATAAATTACCAAAGGAAGCACCATGTCTACCCAGTCCACACCTGTGTTTGAGGGAATGCTTTAGCAAGTTGCAAACCCTGGAGCTTTCTACGGATAACCAAAATACATCCAGACTGAGGAAGGAGAGGGTGCAAATGTGGGGTTGCCCCTTGCCCTCCATTTATAAGTAGCTGGTGTCAATGATTCCTTCCCACTTGCTTGCCTGGTCACTCCTGTGAAATGTGTGTGAGGGAGGGAAAACAGGAGGGTGGGAGGATGCATTAGCAGGAAGCCTGAGGGTCAGGCTTCCTCTACCCAACTATCCATCAGCCGAATTACATCGTGGAGATATCTATTAAAATGCCCTAAAGATTTTTTGCATGTGTATGTCACAGACAGCTATACTGTCAGTGCTAATGCAGTAGCTGCTAAGTTTTTAATATTTATAATTATTCGCATTATCCTTAAAGCATACCTGAGATTTCTGGGACAGGGAAAGATTAATAATTACTTAGAGCTAAAACTACATCATTCCCTTTGCCCTAAATTTCCTAGGTCTGGGGTGATGTAATGAGAGCCAGATGGACAACCTTACACATATGTGGGTCATACCACAGGAGCGGAACCCTGAAGATCATATAAAGATCTAGCTTCCAACTCCACCTCCACTCCTGAGAGAGGGACAGAAGCCTTTGCCTCCTAATACAAACAAACTCTCCTCTGCAAGAGAAGGGAACAGAACCCTGGTATATTACCATTTGGAATGTAAATAAGTATCTTCAGACAGAAGATAAGAGGAGCTGCTCAGGGTTTACAATCCCTAGAACAACATGTCTATGGATCTGAGTCTCATTCCTGATTGAAATACCAAGCAATACCTCTAGATAAATATGTTGCTCAGGTAGTTTCTCATTATTCAGTAATGTCCATGGCTTGGGCTTTGACCCAGGTCCCAGTAAAATGTGTAGAATGCCCTAACTATGCAAAAACATAAAAGATTCACTTCCTGACCATAGTGTCCCTGTGGGAAGTATCCTGAATTTTTTCAAATATCATTTGACCAAGAAAGAGGCAGTCAACAATGTTCTCATGATCATTTTGCCAGGAAATCCTCACATGTTCACAGAAGAAACGGTCATAACCTAGTTCCTGACTTAGTTTGGAGCCATGGTCCTCAGAGTTGTTGCAATGCCGTGCTCTACAGCATTCTGTCAGCTGATGCTTAGGGAGCATCACTCAGTGTTAGGTTCTGTTCTAGGTGCTGGAGAGGCAGCGATCAACAAAATATACATACCCGTCCCCCCCCAAAAAAATCCTGCCTTCATGGAGTTTGCAGTATGACATGTAACATATACCAGTAATTTATTTCTAATAAGAAAGCATAAGTTTCCTAAAAGATATAATGCTTTTTGTGTGTTTACTTTTTTGATATGGACTTTTGGTGATCCTTAAGAGGGTACTACTCTCACTTTATATTCTAACATGATTTTGGAACGGTAGATAAAGGTGGCATTAAGCCTAGTTTGCCAGAAAATATGTATAATCTGATTTATGTGTAGGTTAGAAATGTTTTGAGGGCTGCCGGTTTCACAAGCTCAAACCTGGGATCTGGGTACTTCTTTGCTCTTTTTCACTTACTACGCTTTTTTAAGCAACATGGACTAGATGATTTAATAATTTTTGTCTAACGGTAACATTTTAATTTATCAAATATCTTAAAATTTTTTCTTTTATAATGTGTCTTTTTGAGTCCTACATTTCTGTTTAAGTTTTACTATTTATGATGTAAAATTTATGTTTAGGGATTATTTTTCTGTTCATTTATTCTCTAGTTAGAGAAATAGGAAAAGTATAGGTTTAGAAGATTATTTCAGTAACTCTGATGTGAATATGTTTTTATATACTAGAAGAATGGTTATTAAAATTATATATCTATGTTATGTTCAAAATTGTTTGAATGTATTGACATTTTTAAATAAGCAAAACCTCTTTGTTCCATTAAGTGAGAACCTAAGACAAGTTAAATGTCATACATTTTAAATCGGTCTCAATGGATGTTATTAACAAAATTTCTCCAAAGCTCTTGGATACAAAACATGATTTTCTTAAACAAGTCAATAAAAAATTTACCTTTTATCATATCTAAAAGCAGGTTTTATGGAAACAATAGAATATTTTCAAATAAATCCAGATAGCCCAAATCATTCTAGAAAAAAATACAATGGTTTCTCAACAAGAGTTACCCATTTTAAGCCACCTAAAAATAGGCAGATAAATGTTAAGGCTCTACAGAAATAAAGAACAGTTTCCTAGTTCTCTCACTGTCAAAAATATGTAACATTCAAAGTATAAAAAGTGCAGGAGGTAAGATATTGTTATGTAAACTTCAATTCAGGGATGCCCATTGCTATTTTTAAATTATTTGAAATCATATTACTATTTTGAATGATATATTTTTATTGTTTACAGATTTTAATAGTAAGAAGAAAAGTCATAATCTAAAAAAGAAATAACCTATCAACAACAGTCTATGCGTAAACAGCCACTTCTAGTGGAGCCAAAGGAACCTGCTGTACAGTTAAGGTCTCTAACAGTAACTGGTGGCCTGGAGGTAACAGCTGGGAAGTTTTCCTGTCAGGTTTATTTTCTGCGATCAAATTCATTTAAAAGAGCACATTGTATGCAGAATTCTGGTCTGATCATCTTCCAATGAATAAGATGAGTCACAACGTGTACCTGAAATCCTCTACTCCCAAATGTAACCAAGATAATGGCTAACATTCCCATATGCCTGCCATCTGTTTGAACCTGCTTCTAAAAATAATTTGAATCCAATAGATTAATAATTCTAGAAATTTAAAATACATTCTAATTATAGGACAGACATTCTTTCTATTGCATTCCCAGGTACTGTAAACTACAACAGAAAAAGCAATCAAGAAAACAGGCATCCAGATATTTGCTGTCACTCACATAACACACAACAGCCAAGTGTATGTTCCTGCCATTTGTTGCTTGACAGAAGGATTCTCAGAACTCAAAGAGGGGTGAAAGGGCACCTACTGAGGAAATATCATCATTGCTGTCGGTCGGGGAGGTTTCAGTCATTTTACTGAGTTAAACACCACTGGGGAATCTCTTGCATTATGACAGGAGTTCATCAACGTTTTTGAAAAAACATATTGTATCAGCATTTTTAATATAACCTCATTTGGAGGGTGGCGGAAGACAGTGTTGTAAAGCTTTTCACCATGAAGCACTATATCAAAAGGTAATTGATATTTAAATTCTCATTCATCTGTATTACCCCTAGGTGTACTTTTTCTAGAAGAAAAAAAAAACTATTATTTTTTAATTCAAAATTTATGTTAAAGTTTGATTGTTCATCTAATAAAATACATGAAAATAACTGATTTTTATACATTATTGGCTTTTGTATGATTATTATAAACTGCAACTTTCATACAGTGATAAGGCATCACTATTTAAATATATACATTCTAACCATGCTGTGGACTATTTCTGGGGGATGATATATGTTTAAATGTATCATTAATAATCAAGCTTTATATAAAATTATAAAATAAAAAATTTACTAAATCTTTGGCAAGATGACTACTTCTAACAGTTAATAATATTAAGGGAGTAAAAGACTGTGATAAATGGGGAGATTATATTTGAATTATTAAAAGTAGCAGTGCTGGGCTTCCCTGGTAGCGCAGTGGTTGAGAGTCCGCCTGCCGATGCAGGGTACACGGGCTCGGGCCCAGGTCCGGGAAGATCCCACATGCCGTGGAGCGGCTGGGCCCGTGAGCCATGGCCACTGAGCCTGCGCGTCCGGAGCCTGTGCTCCGCAACGGGAGAGGCCACAATAGTGAGAGGCCCGCGTACCGCAAAAAAAAAAAAATTAGCAGAGCAAAGAGAAAGGAAGGCTACAAGTATACATTAAATAGAGCATTAATTTAAGCACTATCAACCCTGTTGTGGAACAAGTATACATAGAATATTAAGTAAAAGTGGCGTATGTGCTAATAAAATGGATCTGTCTTGTATTTCAAATATGCAAATCATATGAAATAATTGATGCTAGAAAAATATTGTGTCATCTCTGATAGGAGGTTTTCATGTTCAAACCTTTTGAGTGACTCTAAAAAGTCTGACCTTTCCATCTTTATATTATTTCTTAATGAAAGAAAAATCATGTTTAAAAAAGTATAAAGTTTTGACCAAATAAATAGTATAGTTATTGGAAATATAATTTATGTTTCTCTGGCTACCCTGATTGATACAGGTAGGTTGAAGTTCTTACTTTCTTTTAAATTTGAGAGTTCTGGGAATGGGAGGGAGATATTTTTCAGGGACAAAAAAACTATTGTCTCAGAAATTACGGAGATAATTCTACTTGTCATTAACCCAGTTTAGTCTTAGCCCTATAGAGTCAGATAGTGACAATAAAACAGTTATGCACCACCTGGGAGATTTCTCGAATCACCTCCTAGACTTTCTGACCAGTCAGAGGACCCATAATCATCCATGCCAATATTTAACTTGGAGTAGATTCCATTTCCAGAAAGGACCAAAGTGTAGGTGGACCTAAGGTGGTTTTGAAAAATGCAAGCGGGCCCTCAGAACTCCCAGCAACTGAGGTTTGAAATCTTTTCCTAAACCCAACAGTAATGCAAAGCCATATTTCATGTGATTAATTTTTGTATATAAGTTATCACATTAGAGTGGGGTTGTAGTGTATAAAATTAGTATGCTAAAAATCTAGAGCAAATATTAAACTTAAACATAGAGATCTGGAAGAATATTTGAACTAGAAAAACAATTTGGAGACATGTAAAATAGATAAGGTGATCTGATTAGTTTTGCAAGCAATAATTGGGAATGTTTATTAATTTTCAGGATGACTGTGTGTTGAAAGAGAATTTTTCTATGAATATTTCATGATTTGCATGGTCCAAGACTTCTAATCAAGGGAAATGTTTGAATAGCAAAGGTCTGGGAAGACAGAGGTTTAAAGATGTCTACCCAGAGACATTTGCTTCCATAAATAAAGATAAAAACTTTCCCCTCCATCCTTGGAGAGTCTGTTTACATTAAAGAGGAATTAAGTCCTTCTCTGGAGAGGTGGGGGAGGGAAGGGGCAGGTGTGCCAGCATCACCTATATAAGCTCATAGTCTCATAGTTTGGGGGCTGCTCTCCTGTAATGTAAACCAACTACATATGCAGATGAAATATGATCCTAAGTCAGTCACCTTGTGGGGATTCGGAATATGGGGACCTGACACAAAATGCTACTGTATGAGTAATGAACTGTTTTCTCTGATCCAGAAGCTTCACACTTATGCCCATGTGAGTGTGCTCGCTCTCTCTCTCTCTCTATAATATATATATATACACACATATATAACTGATAGTGATATTTTAAAATAAGGTATTGCAAAATATGGTTAGGATGTTCAAATGGACATTTGTTTTGCAGACTCTTTGCAAAAGTGCGTGTAGAACATTTTTTAAACAAATATTTGCATGTATTGAATCTGAAAATTTAGCTAATGCTATAGATCATGAAGTTTTGAATAAGGTGTTCCCTTTTCCATGAAATCATTTTCAACATAAAGATAAAATTATGGAAACTAATAATTTCAGTAAAGAATACACTAAATGCCATTAATAAGGGCTAGAATGAGGGCCATGACAGAGTGATACATTCTTCAAACCTGACTTCTCTTTCTGTTTCATCTCTCCTGCCTTCAGCTAAAGAACTTTTTTTTTGCTTTTAAGGATTCATATGATTAGATTGTGCCCACCGGGATAATTCAGGATAATCTCCATATTTTAAGGTCTGTGACCTTAATTACGTCTGCAAAGTCCCTTTTACCATGTAATATAACATATTCAGGTTCCGAGGATGAGGGCATGGACCTCTTTGGGGCCATTCTGCCCATGAGAGCCCATATACTGTGTGTAAGTTTTTTTAGTATCTCATTTATAAAATGGGCATACCAACACCTAACTCAAAGGAACATTTTGGAAGTCCATTAGACAATTGCAGAGCGCAGATTACCTCTCTTTCCTACTTTCTTCTTCTCAGGAGTGACTTAGGTGTTAATCTGACTTGCATATGTATTACAGAGTAGTGATGAAGAAAGCACTTCTCATAGAACTGAAATAAAATGGTTCCTTCACATTACTCACTGTTTGCAGTCAACAGAAAGCCTAAATAAATGTGTAGTTAACATGTGTGGTGGAGCAAAATATCAGGTGACCCTGTTAAGCCCTTGGCAAGTGATGATTCAAAGTCAATCCAACACTGAATCCTATGACGGATGACGAAACTATTGATATTTTGTTTTGCTGATTAAAGAGGGATTCAAATGTTTTAGAGACAAACCTGTAGGACAGTTTTGTTAATAAAGCCATTGATAAAAGGACATTTGTTTATCTCTTGCAGCACGGCCTTAAATCTAGATTGATCCTCAGAGCACACTTGGTAAAATCAAAAACCAGACTTTCTTTGCACTCTCAGGAAACAAGCTTTAGTAACATGGCATTGCAAAAATCTTACATGTGAGAAATAAATATATAGATGGAAAATGTTCCTAATAGAACAAGAAATGACATCAACTCTACTGAAAAGATAAAACTACAACCAAAAAATTTACCTTGAATATGTGTATACCTTTAGATTTCACAAATTATTCCAACAATTATCTATGAATGTGAGTGTAAATTATTATTCCAAATTTATACATTCTCAAGAAGGTTACATGATTTTACTGTATTTAAACAGCTAGAAAGTCCCAGAAACAGCATCTACATCCATGTCTTTTTCTTTGAAAAAAAAATCTATTTTACTTACTTAACCAGTATGAAATATAGATGGAGAAACATAGTTTTATTATGTAACAGTTGAAAATTTTTTGAGATTTTCACATTATTTTATGATATTTAAAAGAAAGCAAAAAAATCACACAAAAGTAGAAGTGTTAGTAAATTTGCAATATATATCAAACCTTCTTACTAAGTATATACAGCCTATCCTTCTTAAAGACAGAAAAAAGCATAGAGAGTAGATAACATAATTTGGAATGGGAAGACTAAAAGCTCCCTGACTGGATAAATAACAGATCAGTGTACTCGTGTTCCTTAACATTGAAAGAGCAAGATTTTTTGTTGCTGTTTTTGTTTTGTTTTTTTTATAATTTCGAAAATCTACTAAAAAAACTGACTGACTCTAGAAATTCCTTTTCTTCCACAAAAGCGTGAATGCCGAAAGTGCAAGGAAGTGGAAAAGTAAATAAATTATCTAATGGCAAATGACAGTTGTCAAGAGGAACATACAGAATGGTAGAGTCAAACTCTCTGCAATTAATCCAGTTCTTTAATTTTATTGAAAACTAGTATATTATTTTCTGACATTATTATATAAAGCATTAAAATTAATGTTTTTAATGTTATTTAACATAGTTTTTTACAATATAATTCAAAGTGGAGTATTTTTTTCTTATGTTTGGCAATCAGAGCCGGATGGTCATTTCCTTAGGCTTTATATAACAGTATTGTTATTGGAGAGATAGTATTTAAATTGAAATAAATTAATTCTAAACTCAGTGCTCTCTTTGACCCAGAATGTAGTAGTTGTAAGTAAAAAATCTCTATTGAATTTTAAGGAAATATTTTTTTAAAATACTTATTAAGGTAAATACGGTAAACTAGATTCTGATGTAAAGTAATACCCTTCTCTTGTTAAGTGAAGGGAGACTTACAGAATCTTAACAACATACTGGCTAAATGTGAAGGACTGCTGTGCAAATCCAAAAATGCATACTGTCAATATGAAACCTCTTTCATGATATGGAGAATATAAAATGTTTTATTCCAAAATTATGAAACTTCAGTATAGCAGAAGGACTACAGGAAACAATGGATAATAATAATTTATCATTTAAAACTATGTACACTTATATTTGTGGCCATTACCAGCTAATGTTAGGTAAAAAAATGGGGCTCAACAATCACATGCCCCAAAAAGCTTAAAGAAAATACTATTTTCTTATGTGAGTTAAACCATGGGACACCTGCAGCTTCTGTTATTAAAAAAAAAAAAAAAAGTATTATTACCAGAGCAACAAGAATTTAGAGAAACCTGATTAATGATCAATGTTTGCCTTAGACTGAAACAGAACATTTTTCTCCAATGTTTTAATTTTATTACAATCTAGATGTGTTTTTAAATTAGAACATATATTTCATGTCTCTCTTCCTTTTCCTTTTCTTCTTTATTTATTTTCCCCATGAAGATACTACTAAAGCTTTGGTGCCTCTTATAATCCTAGTAGCTTAGAACTAAGGAAATAAAATATTGGCTTAGCCAAAGACAGACAGTGTCAGTAATACGGAAGCTCATTCAGCAACTGAAGCACATAAAAAGGACACTATGGCATTGTGCACTGAACACTCTCTAGAGGAGAAGACACCACAAGAAATAGAGTCAGATGTCTGATCCATCTAACACATTTATTTCTCAGTACAAATTGTAATTTGAATTCTAGTTCATATATCCCTGCCTCTTCTCAGTTTAGTCAAAGTGAATCAACTGGATTCTAGTTAAATCTCAGACCTAGACAAGATTGAGTTTCTACCCAGGCAAGCTGAAGTCTTGAGCCTGGACTGTGGTAAATTCCCCAATCAACCAACCTTTTTTACACATTCTGAACTTGATGAATTTCTTATATTCAAATCCCTATTTTTTTTAATCAAAAAAAGTGACGAAAATCAATTAATCAACAAATATTTACTGAGGGTTCGCATGCACAAGCCAGATATCGTTATGGGAGAATAAACTGAAATAAAAGTTACAGGAGCTAGCAAACAAACAGACTTGAAATTAAGTAGAAATATCAATATAAATATAAGGAGAACACTAAATCCTGGAGTTAACTTAGAAGCATAAGAAATGCCATTAAACAGGCAAAAAAGATATTAAATCATATGATTTTTAAGCCATGGACATGGCTTACAAAGGCTTCAAGGAGTAAAAAAAAAAAAAAAAGGGAGGGATGGGGGAAACAGGCATTCTGGGTGAGATAACCAGTATGCACAAAGGGATAGAAATTTCAGTTTCAGAGTTACATTGGTACATACTAGAGAACAAAACAGAATTTCAAATATTCATATTTTTAAGCCCTTAATTGAATATAATAGGAATAGTGGACACAGTCAAATTAAGTTTCCAAAGGTGTTTTGTACTGAGGTGAGGACTAATTGAAGCCATGTGCATGGAATCTACAGTGGAATAATCCTGTATTCTTGGTAAATGTGTTTCATCTACTGTATTTAATTCTACTAAGTAAAATGTCCATGAAAAATGAACCACCATTTCACGCAGCTAGCCTGAAAATAAGAGGCAACATTTATCCCAGAATTGAAAATCAGAGTAAATGAACTCTAATCCATGTGTCCCCTGAGAAAAATACACTGTATAATTTTTAACATTATAGAGCTCCAATTTCTTGTAAACAAGAGAAGATATAAAAGAACTTTACAGAATCAGGTCTTGTACTGTCACCTATCTTTGTCTGCCTCTTAAGCAATGTTTATTCATAAACCATTTCCTGAGAATGAATATAACTGGGAGTATGAGTCTCACTTTGAAATGCACATAGCAAATGAGAACAACTTCCTGAACGGAATCATCCTCCTCCAGATTATAGACATGTAAATGCTTAATACATACCCAAAAAGTTTGTGTTAAAATTCTCAAAGGAAATAAACATTAGAAGTTATTGAAAATATGACTTGAGTTCATCATATGACAGGATCACAATAGGAGAAATTTTGCTATAAATGGCTATTAAGAGATTATTTCTAACCTAACAACATTTCAATAATATTTGTTCATCTTTATTAAGCTATAATTGACAAATAAAATTATGTTTAATGTGTACAAAGTGATGATTTGATATAAGTATAAATTGTAAAAGGATTTCCACCATTGAGTTAATTAATTAACACATTCATCACCTTATGTATTTAACTCTTTTTTTTTTTTTTTGGTAAGAACACTTAAATTTTCATCTCTTAGCAAATTCAAATTGTGCAATACAGTAATATCAGCTACAGTCAACACATTATATACTAAATCTTGAGACTTTATTAATTTTAGAGCTAAAAGTTAGTAACGTTTTTTTAAACTCTCCCTATTTCCCATACCCCTCAACCCCTGGTAACCACCATTCTATTTGATGTTTATTTTCAGATTCCACATGTAACTGATACCATGCAGTGTTTGTTATTCTCTGTCTGGCTTATTTCACTTAGCATAATGCCCTCCAGCTTCATCCATGGTTTTGCAAATTGTAGGGTTTCCTTCTTTTTCAAGGCTGAATAGCATTTCATTATATATGTCTGTGTGTACATATATACTTATATACATATATATAGTATCAGTGTACAGATCTTATACTTCCTTGGTAAAATTTATTCCTAAGCATTTTAGTCTTTTTGATGATATTTCAAATGGGACACTTTTCTTAATTTCTTTTTCCAAAAGTTCATTGGTAGTGTATAGAAATGCAACTGATTTTTGTATAGTAATAAAGGAGGGCAAAGGTAGAAGGCAAGAGGGAAGGTCGAGGTCCTCTATCATGTCTGTGTTACTATTTTTATGAAAAAATGTCCCAGCTATGATTTGATGAGCAAACAATAGTGTGGGTGCCACCTGCCTTTATCTTAAGTCTATTATTAATGTCAAGATTGTATTTTTCTCACATTACTTAAAATGTTGCTTATGTGACATTTGTGATGATCAGATACGCTCAATTGCTTTGATGTTTGTGATGGTCAGAATATGCTCAACTGTCATCCATATATGTCTTCCGCTTTTGGAAATATACAACGTTTGCCAGACCTGTTTATTGCTATACTTATAGTCCAAGTTTTATGTTTCATTAAGTTAAGGGAAACAGCACTGCCCGGTAAAGACTGTCACTCAACCCCAGTTTCTTGCTTGAACTACCACTAACAACATGTTACTCTAGCCTTCAATAATGTTTTGACTGCAAGGTGAGCCTTTGCCATCATACCCGCATATTCATTTGTCTTTATGCCACTTATCCTATGTTAGCAAGCAATCTATTTTAATGTAAATTAGTGGCATTGCATTTTCAGTTGTTAAAATCAACCTTGGAGTTTCTGCCTATTAAAGTAATCAAAAGAGAGTTCTGATCATGATTCTTAAATGGATGTATAAGCAGTCAGGTGCCCATACATTGTGGTGTGCCTGGTATCATCCTGATTTATGGCTCAGCCTAATTATAATGAATACCTCTTTTTATTCTCAAAAAAATTCCCAGTTTGAATGATAAGTTCTATGTTTATACATACATAACTTGCAATAGGCAATGGAATTATCAAGTCATATGCAGTAGGACAGAGTCGAGAGGTAGAGGACACAATAAGGAAATTATGATGATAAATGGCAGATCTGTATCTGGCCACTAAATCAGAAGAGACTATTACACACCATCTCAATTTGGTCCATGGATTCTCAATATTAATTGTCATAATTAATTCAATTATGCAACAAGCATCCCACATCATTAAAATTGTTCTGATGGCTGTGCTGAAATGTTATATAGATCTGACCTAAGCTATATTCAAAGTCAATTTGTTAAGTAGAGAGCTTGTTATTTCCCATAGGTTTCTTATAAGAAGTTAAAAAAATTCAGAATTATACACGAAATGGCCAGATAAAGAAAGTAGTTACAGCATAGAAATCCTGCTCTCTGGAACATACACAGAGACCAAACTTCACTAAGATATTACCCTCAGTATGAACCTGTGGCCAACATAGAAACAGCATGTCCACTTCCCTTGGCCTCCCTGTCTTCAAGGTCCATGGCCACATTCTATATCCACCACCACAGGCAGTGCAATCTGTATGGGTCCTGAAGAACTTCACACAGACACTACCACACAGTGCCTTGCCTCATGCCTGTTCCTTAAACATTTCACTTCCAGTCCACAACTTACCTAAGGCATTAAGTCATGCGAGGTCTGTGGGACCTGCTATGTAGTACCCACGTATGAAGAACAAGTACACCGAGGAAACGAACGTCAGCCATGGTAACTCTCCAAACGAGTACGTCTAACTTGGGGAAGGAGGACAGAATGGTTTACAGGGTTTTACCAGCAGAGGGTGAAGCAAGATTTGGGAGTAAAGGAAATGTGCTTGTGAATTAACAGCCAACTGGGGGACAATCTCAGTTTTATCAAGGTGGAGAGGAATAGTTAGGTGTTAAAGTCATGTTTAAGAGAGGGTGGGGAAAACGAGCTGTGGAGGCAAGGACATACGAGGGCCACAGAAGAAAATTCTCAGTTCCTCAGGGTCTAGTCCTTCGGTATCCCTCACAATATGCTATTCTAAAAATAAACAGTGAAACAGATGAATAGATCTAAGTTAGAAAGAAGAAGAGGTGGAGAGATGTGTGCAAAGGTATAGGAGCAGGAAGTTCTGGAAGCAGAGAGGATGAGTGATGTATGCTGAAGCTCAAAGAAGGAGAGTAGGGGTTGGCAGTATGGCTGGAGACAAGCAGCACGTGCAGAGAGAAACTGATTACTCAGATGCGCGTAGTAGTGCGTTCCCCCTGCAAAATGCTAGGAAAACTCTACTTGCTCACTAATGGTTATGAAGAAGGTTGTTTTTGGACAAGAGGTGAAATTGAAGAATTGAATCCTTCAAGTTGGTAAGAATATAAAGTGGTTATAGAAGATGAAGGAATTACAAATAAGAAGGTGAACAACTAAAAACAGGAGGATTCCACACTCTTCTTCCTCCTTCTTCCTTAATGCACTGAGAATGTTGCCACGCTTGAAGGGACTCATAAGATACAACATTGGTGGACTCCATGCTCTCATATATAAATCTGTACTAATTTTTTTTTTGTTGCCATAAGAAGTTAAATTTGTCAGCTTAAACAATATGCACTTATTACCTCACAGTTCTGTAGGCTGGAAGTCCAGCAGGCATCTCTAGGTATAACGCGTATGGTCCCATGGACCTAAAATCAAGATACTGACGAGCTTGGGCTCTTATCTGGAGGCTCTCTAGGAGAATCCATTTCCAAGCCTATTTAAGTTGTTGACAGAGTTCAATTCCATATGCGTGTAGGACCCAAGTGTCTCTTTCCTTGCTGCATGTTGGCCAGGAGTTGTCCTCAGCTTCTAGACGCCACCCTCAATTCTTGGCTCATGGCTCCCTTTCTCCATGTTCAAAGCTAACGTGGGTTCAAGTCCTTCTCATACTTCTAATCTCTCTGATCTCACCCCTGTCTCTTCTCTCCTGCTTAAGTTTTCTCTTGTATCTCTTCTGACTCCAACCGTAGATTTTTATCTGCTTTTATGGGCTTATCTGATTAGAATGAACCCACTCATATAACCAATGATAAATCCTTATTTTTAGGCCTGTAACATTAATTACATATGCAAAGTTCCTTTTGTCATGTATTATAACATATTCACAGGATCCAGGGATTAGAGGGTGAACATTTTTGGAGGGGCTATTATTTTTTCTATTACAGTCTGAATATTTAATGTCCTACAATGCTAAACCTTATTTATAAACGGAATTCATGTTCTTGCAAATGTAAGATTCAGGATAATAAGCAGAATTTGTTTTTGCAAAAACCCTACAGTGGGAAGGCTGATGCCAAAGAAAGTGTAATACTCCTAAAGTATGGCCTTTTATATCAGAAACTGAGCCAACCAGTTTCCTTTCTCCTCCTGCCTATTGGGCCCTGAAATCCTCTGACCTGGAAGGTGTTTCACCCTGCTTACTTTGCAATGACCACCAAACTTCACTGGACTGCCATCAAGAGATTTCAGGAAGCTGTGTCAATCCATGCTTAGCTACATCCTTTACTCTGTTTCCTGGTCTGCCAGTAAACTAACTAGAAAGCCATTATAAGGGAGTTAGAGTCTACAGTCTGTTCAGTTTTAAAACCAAAACTGCCATTTTTGGTTTGACCTACTCTCATAAGCAAACAATTAAAATACGGATTCATTTCCATTTGGGCAACTGTGTTTAAATCCAATTTATCTGAATGTATTTAAATTGTTACCATTTCTAAAGTCTCCTAGATACAGATTTTTCTGCTGAGTTTATTGGTTAGAGCTGACTTATAAGTTCCAGAAAAACAAAGCTGCTAATGGAAACGTCAGCCAAGTTTTAACTCTAGACACCAAGCTATAAAGATTGGTCTGCACGACATTACACTCCTCTTCAAAAGGTTCTTTATTCTGGAGCAATTCTACCTCTCTAATAGATGTATGCATGATACATCTCAGTGCAGTACCTACTTCTACGAATGAATCATAGTAATGTTACCCTTCACTTCTCCCCAGCACTGAGATACTACTTTGGGTTATGATGACATTCTATGTGGGATTTGACAAACTGCAAATAATTTAATGAGGCAATAATCCCACTCTGGGAGAGTAGGACTCATGAGGAAAAAGAAATCTGTCTTGAAGTAATGTTATATACAATGTATAATATATTGCAAGCATTTCTAATATGTCATCTTAAATATGTATGACTTTATTTTGGTACTGTTATTCATATTCCAAAACTTATTCTCCAGTCTGCATTTCTCTTCTCCTTTGACAAAATTAAAATAACTGATCTGCCCTCTGAGAAAACAAGAAGATGTGCAACAAATGTAGACAACTCTGCCTTGGTGTATGGCTTTAAATTTCCTGAGGGTACTATTTCTTTCTGATATGAGGAAATGAAACTTTTGTACTTCATCCAATCTTCTGTTAACTTTCTGATTTTTCTCTCTCAATTGTTCTACACCTAGTGTGTTAATGGTTGTGATGGGCATTATGGAACATCATCCTTGAGAATTTATGGTAAAAATATAAACCATACAGGGTGCACAGCTACTTTAGCAGGAGCATAAAAAGTTTTTCACCTAACCTGTCTAGTGTAAAGTCATCCTACTGAATTGCCTCTAATATAATTGGTATAAAGAAAGAAAAGGCAAAAGGAGTGCAGGAAGAGGTATTGTTAAAGAAGAGCAATAAAGGGAAATACATGACAATAGAAATATTCCTTTCATAATCTTTCCTTTCACAATTTCTTTGTTGCTCTATAGTTAAAAAAAAAAAAAAGGAAAAAGAAAATGTCCATAGAAATCCAAATGAAAGTCATACATTTCTAGTTGCGAGATTATGGAACAAAATGTTTAGCTTTTTGAACTTTATATCAAGAGAATTTCTGAAATTAAGGGCCTGGTAACATTATTTGAAATCAAAAAAAAAAAAAAGTAGCCTAAATTGAAAGATTGAAAACAGAATAAAATTACCAAAGGAATTTTCATTTCATCAAAGAAGTTATCAAACTCTTTTAGCCATGAGTCTGAAACACCTTAGCAATTGCACTGCAAATAGCACTCTACAGATTTAAGTTCTCCATTCACTCACAAGAGAGGTTAACTAGAAGCAGTCAAATTTTCTTTCCCTGAATCTTTATACTTTTGTATTGGCTTCAGCTGAACTTATAACAGCCTTAGAGAACATCAGATATTACACTCTTCTACTACCCATTCTGAGTTTCAGTAACACAGAATAAAAATACATAAATTTATTTTAAAAGATTAATTTAAATCAAGAAAATAGGATTGCAAACCTGATTTTGCTGCTAAGTAACAGTCCACATTGAAATATTGTTTCTTGATTCTGTGTCTCAAATTAACTCTCTTAAATGTCATCTCCTCAAAAGAAGTGCTTTGTTCACACCCTAGCTAAGGTAACAACTATTGTTTTCTATCTCAATTCCTTCTTTGTTTTCTTTATAACTCTCACTATATACTCATAATTTTTTTATTAATTGTCTATTTGATGGTTTCTATTGGTCTCCTCCTCTGTACTTCAGTTCAAGGAATGTAAGAACCTGTCCTGTTAACCTTTGAATCTTTAGTTCTTAGACAATCCCTGACACAGAATAGGTACTGGATAATGATGTATGGAAGGAATTATTATATACATATAAATTATTATTAATAATTAATCACTGCATATAAATAATTTATTGTAGGTATATTAAAAGGCTGTTCGACATTATGTCTAAGTTCCCTTTCAGTTAAAAATTATATGCTTATATAACAGTAACTAAAAACTCTTAGGTATTAATCTAAATAGTAACTAATAAGTCAATTTTTATGTATTTTTTCTTAAAATCATCATGTATGTATGTATATATACATACATTATATATATATGTTTTATATATAAAATACTGACTCTCTTTGGTATGAAAGATGAATAAAATGAAATTTAATTAAATCTGTCTCACTATTGTCTTCAAGAAACTCATGAAGTTATAAAACAAAAAAAAATCTTTTGTCTACTGATTATTTATTTTAATTATTTGGAAAGTATTTTAGAGGAAATAAGCTACTTGCTAAAAGCCAACCTCGCTTATTAAGTATAGCTAAATATGACAATCATACCTTTTTAAAAAAATTTTTTAATATAATATTTGGCTTGAAATAGTAATAGTATACTCATTTCATAAACCTAAAACTACCGAAAATACAATGAATAAATGAAAATACTCTGATTCTACCTATGGAGATAACCACTAATAGCATTTTGGGTATATTTCCTTGCAATCTTTTCTTATCTATAAAGTGAACTATATAAAGTTGCCAATATAAAATGATTTTCAACATATAAAAATGGTAGTTTTATGTTTCAACCAAATATTTTAAAATTATTTCTCTATATGAAGTTCTATAGCTTGCATTTTTTAATTAGTATAAAATGTCAATGTTATTAAAATTATTTGTAATCATTTTAAACATGGCTTATGATTGATCACATGATTACACTATGGCACATTTAACACGCCCTTTATCTTATGCATTTTTTTTGTTATATATAATATTGAAGAATCTTTCTTTGTATATGTCTTCACCTGAGTTGTTGATGCCTATTTTAGTTCATTTTGGAAGTGTGTTACTGCTTCAAATAAAAATGGATGAACATTTTTAAGGCTTTTGATATATATATACATTCCCAAAACGTTTTCCAAAAATACAACACTCTTCACGTCTTCAGTACAAATTTGAGCTTGCCTACTGCCTATATTTAAAATAATCTATATTAATTTGATATATTAATAGTAAAATATAGTATCTTATTTTAGTTTATTAGTGCAATTACATATTTTATACATTTACTAGCCATTCCTCTTAATGTCTACTTTTAACCATGCCCCGTGTAGCACCCCTCCTCCCAGAGCTCCAGATAATTGAACACAGCATTTCTAAAGTAAAAAGCATGATTACTCACACAGTATTCTCTTATCTGTACATGTCAGGTCCTCCAAATGAGTTTTGGTGTCACCTAAACAAATAAACAAGCAAAAACAATAAACTCTAGATGTACATACCTTTTTGAATTTTGCAGTTGAGGATAAGCAATTATGGACCTATGTCACCTCATGAATTTTCAAATCATACTTTGCATAAGATAGCTCCATGTTACTGATAAGCCTAAAAATGTTTAATACGGCTATATGTATTTCATTAAAGTGTTGTGATAATCTTCTCTTGAGAGAATTCATATAGGAATAGGTAATACTTATTAAAATTATTATATATATTATTAAATTATATATTTAAATTATATTATTAAAATTTTTAATTCAAATACTATCATGGAAAGACATACTCTTTTCTCGTCCCTGACTTTAATTTACATACATTTCTAGGACTGATAAAATAGAAATATTTAGTTAAGATCAATTTTTTGAGCAAAAGCTAAGAAATAGTTTTGCTGCCTCTACTCTTTACACCTTCTCTTTGTCGTTTGCCTTATCATTGGGCTAACTCCTTATTTTCCTTACCTTAGCATGAGTGTGAGGTGTTGCCTGACCCACTGACTAGGATAGGAAACCCCCTTCTTTCTTTCATTCATTCCACAATGATTTATCAAATGTTTTTGTTTTCTATGCCAGTCATTATTCAAGTTTTTGATTATACAGAAATAAACACAACAGGGAAATTTTCTCTTTTGTGAAACTTACATTTTAGCAAAAATGGAGAAATAAATACATAAATGTATAATCAAGTCAGTGATACATACTCTGAAGAAAAGGATAAGGAAATAGAGAAGGATGGAGGTGAATGCTGTTCTAAAGTCCTCATAGGAGGCCTCTCTGAGCAGATGAATTTGATGCTTGGAGAAATCAAGAAACAAGGTCAGTGTGTCTCATATAAGCAAAAAAGAGTGGTAGAAAATGATTCTTGAGAACCAACCTAAGGCCAGATCACATTAGGTATTATAACATATATCTGTATTCCTTTATTTCATTCTTCCACATTCATTCTTTCATGTGGAAGAATGAAATTAATTCTTTTAATTTAATTAAGAATGAATTAATTCTTTTTAATCTCAACCCAAATAAATAAATAGGCAACCGTATGAATTAATATATAGTTCATATATACACCTATGGCAAGACATTGATTGCCCGGTAAACACTTGCTAAAAAATGAATATATTTCAGATAACAGCAAGAGACAGAAATGAAAAATATATTTTCTCTGCTATTAAAAAAATAAAAATAAGAGATGGCTTCAAAGGGAAAATACAAGCAGCATGCCTGAAAGGTAAGACACACACATTTGGATGGGGATCTTTGAGAGAGACAATGTTTACGGATTACTTCTAAATGCCAGATTGAACAATTCCTATAGATTCTCAAAATAGACAATAAAAAGAAGGACATACCAAACTGATAAAATAAAAGGTAGAAGAAAACAAAATAGGCTCTAATAAGGAATGAGGTTATTTATTCAAATCAAGTCAAGATTCGCCATTTAAACAAAACATCACAAATTGAGTGAGCTTTGAGTTTAACGTAATCAAGCGTTGAAAAATCTACACTAAGTTTTAATTTTCAGCATATCTATAAAAAAATCAGAACTTAGGTTAAATGAACATAAATTAGGGATAATGAAGCTCTTTAATTTCAAGAGTAATTAATTAACAGGTTCTTAATGATTTTTATTTTAGAATTATCTTGGGAATGAGTGTTATCTGCTAAAAGAATAACATAATATCAAGGTACATAAGTCAGTAAATCAAATTTCCCTCATGAATGGAATATGCATCAATGTACTGTTGAGAATTGCAGGCAAGAGTGAATTTCTCTTCTAGGTCCTATTCTCCTGAGCAAATTATTCATATTTAGATTGTTCTTTGAACGGGATGTGTTACTTATTTTGAATTCAGCATCTGCTCCCAGCAGAATTTCCTTAACAAATATCACAGCTGTTAGGAAATCTGTCACATGGAAGCTTGATCTATGTGTTGTTTTATGAACTTCTAGTACATTGCTTCTTCTGCCTCCAGCTATTCCTGAAAATGAAACTACATATTTGGTGGACACTAAAGAAACGCTTTGTGATCTAGCTAGGATAGGTGACATAATCTCTTCAACTGGTCCTCAGATTCTACACTTAAAATATAAGAATTTGAGGACATGATTTAAACTACATTCCCAAACCTAAGATTCTATTGTTTCCTCAAATTCGAATGAGTTGACTCCATTAACAGTTATTTCAACTATTTTGGAAGTGTATTAAAGTAAATATGTTTCCATTTTTAATGTATCGATGCTGTCAATATTTTATTACATCTAAACGCAGAAAGCAAATAAAGAAAATTATTTGTCCAAGTCATTTGCATGACATTTTAATATATGTAGTTGCACACACTTTCCAATTCACTTTACCATGTGTCCATACTTTGAAACCAAGAACTTCATCTTTACTTTCTCCATAACAAAAAAATTCTGATTAGTAGTCAAAGTTAAAATTCTTTTATTTTCAATAAATAAACTAAAGTCAGAGTTCTTCGATATTGTTTCTTTAATCATCAAATTCAAATATTCTTCTGTAATTACTTTTTTAAAAAAAAATCACACAAAACTTACCAAATTCAGAGCTCTAAAGACTTATTACCTCTCAAAGGTTGTCAGAAACAAAGACTAAAACCAATGGGGGAAAAAATATTCTATCACCAAGATAGAATATTCTATCACCAAGAAGGTGCCAGTAGAGAAAAGCTAACTACACATAATATTGTCACATTTCCAACCCCTCCCTTAAACAAGATGAGATAATATTTTAGGCAACACAATGTAAATGGGAAGTAGGACGAGTGGTGATCAACTTTAAAGTTTCTTTTGTTGTTGTTATTTTCTACTTTCTTCATAGTCAATAATCAGTTTAAATGAAGTTGTCTTTTTTGTTTTTTTCTACAAAAATGTCTAAGAAAGTATCTTTAAACTTCTCTGTTTTATCTCATCATCCATTAGCACTTAGGTATGGCATATAATTTGAAATTCCAACTCATATCTTCCTTATATTTCCTGAGATTTCAAGTTTTATCATCTCATTTTTATGATCTTTTATTAGTTACAACTTATACAAAATAGATGTTGTCAAAAAACAGTAAGGTCCATAGGTTACTCATCACAAAAAATTTGTCCCCTGAAAAATTAAGGCTAGTGGGTAATCGTGTAAACTCCATCATTTCCCAAGTGTTCTGATAGTGACTTATTCTGGAATTTGGAAATAATCCACACAGTAGTAAATTAAACATTTTATATTAAGGATACATCACTTCTTTAGTGGTTACCTAGACAGTACAATACTAAATCTCAATTTATCAGGTTTGAATATATTCTAGTTATCTATCACTGCATAAAAAACGGTCTCAAACTTAGTGGTTTAACACAGCAGTGATATTTCCCAAATTCTGTGGATTTACTGGTTGGTTCTGCTTGTCACACTGGGGCTAATGAATGCAGCTTCCCTCACCTGGTACATGGGCAATGGCAGAAGTTTCACAAGGTTCCCACTTACATGTCTGAAGACTTTGTGCTTGCTCTCTGCCAGGGTGCCTCAGTTTCCCTCAGTGCAGCCTCTCATTTCCCAGTAGGCTTGAGAGGGTTTCTTCACAGCAGGGTGATCTCAGAATCCCAGGAGGGTGAGAAAGGAAACTCAGGGCCTCATAAAGGCTGGATTTGCACTCACACAAGGTTATTTCCACAACATTCTGTTGGTCAAAGCAAGACCTACTGCCAAGTAGATTACTGTTACAGCATCTAGCCAACCCTGACCAGTATAGATATTTTGGCTTATAGTCCAGTACTACCACACAAAAACATATGCTGACAGAAATGACAGGTTAAAAGAAACTGATGCATTGGAGAGACTTGTTAGCCAAATATTTGAAAAAAACTATAGCCGATGATAATTTGAAAGGCAGAGCACATGTCTACCAGGTCAAGGGGGAATGTTTGGAAAGAATCAAAATAATTATAGTGTGTGTTGGTTATGACTAGCTGACTTTAGCGATGTATCATCAGAAAGAAACCCAGGAAGAGAACTGGCTGGTTTGAAAACAAAAATGAAATAAAATAGAATTGAGAAAGTTGGAGCCCTGAAGGTTTTGAAAAGCTGACAGTTTCTATACCCAAAAGGCATGAAATAAGAGTTTAAAAAAGCCTTTGAGCAACAGGGTTTATTAAAACTAAGTGTTGCAGCAAAGATCAGATGGAGAGTGGCCTCTCCACCTAAGCTGGAAGATATCACAGTAGGCTTCATTAAGTTAAAAGAGATTTCTAGAGGTGAAAAAGCAAAGACATAAATCAGCCTTGAGAATTATGCGTAGAAGACACTTTGGGTATGGTTACTGGCACACAGAGCTAACTGGAAGTTAAAAAAGATTAGAACTGTACTACTTTTCAAAGAAATTTATTTCTAAAGATACTATATGCTTAAAACAAAGTTTTTGTCTATTGTCTATTCATGCCTATTAAGGGTTGACTTGTGTCCTCCCAACATTCATATGTCCTAATCCCTAGTACCTCAAAACGTGGCCTTATTTAGAAATCAGGTCATTTAAGGTCATTGCAGAGGTAAGGAGTTAAGATGAGGTCATACTGGGTGCCTATTCCAATAACACTGGTGTCCTAGGGAAAATGTGGACACAGAGACACACATAACAGGGAGAAAGCCACGTTAAGATGAAGGTAGGTATCTACAGCCAACGAACACCAAAGACTACCAACAAACCAGAAAAAGCTAGAGAAAAGGCATGGAACAGATTCTCCCTTACCACTCTCAGAAGGAATCAACTCTGCCAACACCTTTATCTCATACCTCTGGCCTCCAGAACTATGAGACAATAAATTTCTGTTGTTTAAACCAGCCGGTTTGTGTGGCATTTTATTACGGCAGCCCTAGCAAACTAATATGATGCCTTAAACATACATACACACACACAAAACAAAGCAAGCAAAAATCAACAACCTCTCAGTTCACCATAAATCCAAATATCATCAAGAATCTCCACTTAGTTCCATGTGTGGGGAACATACATGATTCCGACCCAAAGAAATGACCAAATTGTTACGGACAAATAATTGTTATATGCCCCATCCTTACTTTTATGAAAAGCAAATTTCTATTACTGTTATCCTATCACTGCTTGATTTTATTTTATTTTTTTTCCAATAGTGAAGCAGATAACTTGTCTTTTTAGTTCACAGGCTGCCAAGGGACCATATTGGGACCTGATGCCCATCGTCCAGAAATCTTGGATTTTTTTGGCTGGATACACTATTAGTTGGGCCTTTGGATCTCTCTCGTGAGGAGGTGTTTTATGCGTGGAAATATGTGAAATCCATTTTGGTGAACAGAAGAGTGGATTTTTCAGACACTGCTTCTGTTCTCCAATATTCTTATTTCCTTATTCTTACGTGGCACTGATAGATTATAGTTTTCAGCTTTACTTACAAAAAGGTGCATAATAAAATGTTAACAGAAGTGATATGTGCCACTTTCAGATTGGCTTATGAAAACCTCCCTTGCATGGCTCTGCTTGTCTTTCTCCATGTATATATTGAGTGGAGAGGATTCTGAGGGCTAGTGTGAACAATCTCGCTGGTGTGCCTGGGAGTGTTCCAGTATCAGTACTGAAATTTTGTGACCCAGGAACATCCTTCAGTCCTGGGCAAACTGGGACATTCGATCACCCTGCAGAGGATACTGATTAAAGATCTCTCAAAAGCAAAAGAGGAAAGAAAGGCAGCTTTAATCATCTGTCAGGACCAGAGAATATATCAGTAGCTTAGACTGTATGAGTCAAGTAGGAACCGTCACCCTCTTTTGTCGTCTTCTTCCTATTCCCTGCCCCTTTCCAGAAAAGATCAAAAACTTGTTAAACAAGCTTAGGTAGGAAAAGGAAAACCACCAAAATGAAAAGAAAAGGAATCCAAGCAAGCCTTTCCCTCATCAGCAGTTCCAGGCAAAGTCATGCCTTATCTACCACTGAAGAGGAATATTTAGCACTTGAGAATGACGAGGAATTGGCCTAAATTTTCTCTAGAGAAGTACAAGCCCACGAAGCAGGTTTGAAGAGGCCAGGCAAAAACGTTAACTCACTTAATAATAACATTCCACAAGGTTTTCTTCCCCTAAGAAATTGTTTTGAAAAATACATAAATATAATTTTATAGAAACTACAGAGTCCTTGTTCTCTGGCCATATGATCAAATGATCAATTTTTAAATACCTGCTGTGACTCTCTGTAACAAGAAACAAGCAGAAATTAACAAATTTTCCCAGTTTCATCAAAAAAAAAGTCTATGGCAAACTATATGAAGACTCAATATATAAGTGAACAAAGCATTTTCTAAAATATCTCACTATTCCCTTTGGAAAAGATGAAAAAAATGTGAATTAACTGAATTATAATGTGGATATAATTCATAGCCAGTTTTATAACCATGCCTAAAGTGTTGAGCAATAAATACATAGCAACCTGGAGAGAAAACATTAGCAGAATAACATAGAACATTTTTGTGGATGTACTTTTGAATATTTCTGTATGTTACTTAGATGAAGATATACATGGCAGGACCATCAAATAGGGACAATACAGCAATTCTGAATAATATAGCTAGTATGTTAGATCTACATACCCTCCATCAGGCAGGGATAATCTCCAAAAATGTATAATTTATTTGGAAGAAAAGTAAAGTTATACATTTGGGTTTAAACATTTTAGTTCACGAGGACAACAAAATATTTTTAGTGAGCCATAATAAAAATAAAACTTATTTTGTGCTTACTATGTAGAAAGTTCTTGGTTAAACATTTTATATATAGTATCATATTCAGTCCTCACAACAACACTATCCAACAGATATTATGTTTACCTTCTTTTAATGCTAAGAAATTATGGCTTAGATAAGAAAAAAAAAAAAGGACAAGCTCCAGATTACAATATTTGGGAAACAGTATTTTGGAGGTTTAGTGGCCTAGGAGTTCAATTCACCAGCTTCGCCTGTTTCTCCAATATAGCTTTAGGATAAATAGTAAGTTGCACTTTGAAAGAGAAGCACTCAGCTCATACAATTGCAATTGTCCTTCTTCTTGCCAAGCACATTCTCTCTTTGTTGATTACCAAGCCAGAGGAGTAAGCTCTGTTTGCTTCCATAAGTGTATTGAGTCCAACATTAAAAAAAAAACTCTTCTTTTTACTCTTGGCTTCGCTACTCAGAGTGCATCTATACAATTGCACATAGTTTCTATCTAAAAGGATGCTGGTCACATGGTTTTAAGTTGAATATGGAAAGAGAGCATGGAGAAAAAATGAGAAGTGGAAATTGAAGAGTGGCATTTCAGGTTTGTGTGTGTGCGTGTGCGTGCGTGTGTTTGGTTATTCTAATGCCCACCTTTCCTTTCTGAAATTACAAGCTCAAAGGGCATTCCAAGCTCTGTCGCTCTTAACTTGTTCTTTCATTTTACATTGAGCATTACATAGTTTATGATTAGAGACGACAGCGGGATAAACATTTAGCTTGATTCTATTATATCATTTTAAGCCTCAGGAATGTATAATGTAGTTGATTATAAGCAAAGGAATAAGATATAAAAGTAAGCTTTCATCTCCCCTCCATCTTTCATGAAACATATACTGTCACTTTCTCATTTCTTTATCATCCCAAAGCTGCCATTAAAGATAGCATCATAGAAACAGTATCGGGAGAAGTGCTGAAGATTGTGGAATCAACTTTTCTACCTGACATAGTTTTTCAGCTCAGGAAAGCCAGCAAGGATCATGGGTTTGTCACCTGCAAAGTGAACTGAATTTTTTTCTTTGAAAGCTCTACCTGCTGTAAAATACTTTCTCAAACAGGACCAAAATCAGCCATATTCTACATTCATTCTTTCCTTAGCTCTGATCTGTAGCACTACACAGCCTGAGCCTAATCTCTCCTGCACAAGTTCACCCTTCAAGTACTTGACGGCAACTATGCAGCTCAAATTTATCTTTTCCTCAACATAACTGTTCCTCATTTGATGTCATTTCCTCCTTTACACACATTTCCTTTATTGATGTCTTTCATAAAACGGAAATAGAATCTAAAAAAGAATGGATACATGTATATGTATAACTGATTCACTTTGCTGTACACCTGAAACTAACACAACACTGTAAATCAACTATACTCCAATAAAAATGTTTACAAAATGTGAAACACATAGTTCAATCTAATGGTGACCTCCCTATAAAGTCTGCCCAGAGGACATTATAACGTGATTAGTGCATCTTAGATTTTAGCCTTTGAAAATTACAGGATCTTTCTGGGACCCAATACACAGCATCCCTAAAACTTAGCATCCCTGCAACTAACTTTACTTGACATGGAATGCATAACTCTAAATAAATTTTCTTAAAACACATTAATTCAGCTTTATCCTACAATTTAAAATCCTACAGATTTATTAAGAGATTGCTATTGCTATTTCCAGATCTTTGTCATTACTGTTACATCACTTGATGCAAAAACATCGAAAAGAGAAGCTCATCTGACACCAGATGAAAGTCAGAGGTTATATTCTGGTAAAGAATATAATATAAGCAATTTCTGACTGAGAAAATTATATACCATGGAAAAAATGTTAGAAATTTTTAAAAACATCGTATAATCTAATGCAGAGACTGAATCACACTAGTTACATAGTACTCTAGAAATCATTGTTCAAGTACAGTATGCCAATAATCATAAAGCATGAATGCCACAAAAAACCTGAAAAATTATACTATTATAAGACATTATATGTCGTCTTCTTGTTTAAATTTTATTTATTTTTTTTATACAGTAGGTTCTTATTAGCTATCCATTTTATACATATTAGTGTATACATGTCAATCCCAATCTCCCAATTCATCCCACCACCACCACCACCCCCATTTTCTCCCCTTGGTGTCCATACGTTTGTGCTCTACATCTGTGTCTCTGTATCTGCCTTGCAAACCAGTTCATCTGTACCATTTTTCTAGATTCCACACATATGGGTTAATACACGATAATTATTTTTCTCTTTCTGACTTACTTCACTCTGTAGGACAGTCTCTAGGTCCACCCACGTCTCTACAAATGACCCAACTTCATTACTTTTTATGGCTGAGTAATATTCCATTGTATATATGCACCACATCTTCTTTATCCATTCATCTGTTGATGGGCATTTACGCTGCTTCCATGACCTGGCTATTGTAAATAGTGCTGCCCTGAACACTGGGGTACATGTGTCTTTTTGAATTATGTTTTTTTTCTGGGTATATGCCCAGTAGTGGGATTGCTGGATCATATGGTAATTCTATTTTTAGTTTTTTAAGGAACCTCCATACTGTTCTCCATAGTGGCTGTATCAATTTACATTCCCACCAACAGTTCAAGAGGGTTCCCTTCTCTCCATAACCTCTCCAGCATTTGTTGTTTGTGGATCATCTGATGATGTCCATTCTAACTGGTGTGAGGTGAGACCTCATTGTAGTTTTGATTTGCATTTCTCTAATAATTAGTGATGTTGAGCAACTTTTCATGTGTTTGTGGGCCATCTGTATATCTTCTTTGGAGAAATGTCTATTTAGATCTTCGGCCCATTTTTTGCAACCACCGCGCCACCAGGGAAGCCCTGTTTTTGTTTTAATATTGAGCTGCATGAGCTGTTTATATATTTTGGAGATTAATCCTTTGTCCGTTGATTCGTTTGCAAATATTTTCTCCCATTTTGAGGGTTGTCTTTTCATCTTGTTTATAGTTTCCTTTGCTGTGCAAAAGATTTTAAGTTTCATTAGGTCCCATTTGTTAATTTTTGGTTTTATTTCCATTACTCTAGGAGGTGGGTCAAAAAGGATCTTGCTGTGATTTATATCAAAGAGAGTTCTTCTTATGTTTTCTTCTAAGAGTTTTATAGTGTTCGGTCTTATATTTAGGTCTTTAATCCATTTTGAGTTTATTTTTGTGTATGGTGCTAGGGAGTGTTCTAATTTCATTCTTTTACATGTAGCTGTCCAGTTTTCCCAGCACCACTTATTGAAGAGACTGTCTTCTCTCCATTGTGTATCCTTGCCTCCTTTGTCATAGATTAGTTGACCATAAATGGGTGGGTTTATCTTTGGGCTTTCTATCCTGTTCCATTAATCTATACTTCTGTTTTTGTGCCAGTACCACATTGTCTCGATTACTGTACCTTTGTAGTACAGTCTGAAGTCAGGGAGTCTGATTCTTCCAGCTCCATTTTTCTTTCTCAAGATTGCTTTGGCTATTTGGGGTCTTTTGTGTCTCCATACAAATTTTAAGATTTTTTTGTTCTAGTTCTGTAAAAATGCCATTGGTAGTTTGATAAGGATTGCATTGAATCTGTAGATTGCTTTGGGTAGTATAGTCATTTTCACAATATTGATTCTTCCAATCCAAGAACATGGTATATCTCTCCATCTGTTTGTATCACCTTGGATTTCTTTCAACGGTGTTTTATAGTTTTCTGAGTACAGGTCTTTTACCTCGTTAGGTAGGTTTAATTTAGGTATTTTATTGTTTTGGTTGCAGTGGTGAATGGGACTGTTTCCTTAATTTCTCCTTCTGACCTTTCACTGTTAGTGTACAGGAATGCAATAGATTTCTGTGCATTAATTTTATATCCTGCAATTTTACCAAATTCACTAATTAGTTCTAGTAGTTTTCTGGTGGCATCTTTAAGATTCTCTATGTATAGTATCATGTCATCTGCAAACAGTGACAGCTTTACTTCCTCTTTTCCAATTTGTATTCCTTTTATTTGTTTTTATTTGTTTTATTTGTTTTTATTTGTTTTTCTTCTCTGATTGCCATGACTAGGCAATCTAAATCTATGTTGAGTAATAGTGGCAAGAGTGGACATCCTTGTCTTGTTCCTGATATTAGAGGAAATCCTTTTAGTTTTTCACCATTGAGAATGATGTTTGCTGTGGGTTTGTCATATATGGCCTTTATTATGTTGAGGGAGCTTCCCTCTATGCCCACTTTCTGGAGAGTTTTTATCATAAATGGGTGTTGAATTTTGTCAAAAGCTTTTTCTGTATCTATTGAGATGATCATATGGTTTTTATTCTTCAATTTGTTAATATGGTGTATCACATTGATTAATACACCATATTAATATGGTGTATCACATTGATTGATTTGCATATATTGAAGAATCCTTGCATCCCCGGAATAAATCCCACTTGATCATGGTGTATGATCCATTCACTGTATTGTTGGATTCTGTTTGCTAGTATTTTGTTGAAGATTTTTGCATCTAGATTCATCAGTGATATTGGTCTGTAATTTTCCGTTTTTGTAGTATCTCTGTCTGGTTTTGGTATCAGGGTGATGGTGGCCTCATAGAATGAGTTTGGGAGTGTTCCTTCCTCTGCAATTTTTTTGGAAGAGATTGAGAAGGATGGGTGTTAGCTCTCCTCTAAATGTTTGATAGAATTTACCTGTGAAGCCATCTGGTCCTGGACTTTTGTTTGTTGGAAGATTTTTAATCACAGTTTCAATTTCATTACTTGTGATAGGTCAGTTCATATTTTCTATTTCTTCCTGGTTCAGTCTTGGAAGGTTATATCTTTCTAAGAATTTGTCCATTTCTTCCAGGTTGTCCATTTTATTGGCATAGAGTTGCTTGTAGTAGTCTCTTAGGATGCTTTGTATTTCTGCGGTGTCTATTGTAACTTCTCCTTTTTCATTTCTAATTTTATTGATTGGAGTCCTCTTCCTCTTTTTCTTGATGAGTCTGGCTAAAGGTTTATCAATTTTGTTTATCTTCTCAAAGAACCAGCTTTTAGTTTTATTATCTTTGCTATTGTTTTTTTGTTCTATTTCATTTATTTCTGCTGTGATCTTTATGATTTCTTTCCTTCTACTAACTTTGGGGTTTGGCTTTCCCCCTTTCTCTAGTTCCTTTAGGTGTAAGGTTAGATTGTTTATTTGAGTATTTTCTTGTTTCTTGTGGTAGGATTGTATTGCTATAAACTTCCCTCTTAGAACTGCTTTTGCTGCATCCCATAGGTTTTAGGTCATAGTGTTTTCATTGTCATTTGTTTCTAGGTATTTTTTGATTTCCTCTTTGATTTCTTCAGTGATCTCGTGGTTATTTAGTAACGTATTGTTTAGCCTCCATGTGTTTGTGTTTTTTACGTTTTTTCCCCTGTAATTCATTTCTAATCTCATAATACTGTGGTTGGAAAAGTTGCTTGATATGATTTCTATTTTCTTAAATTTACCAAGGCTTGATCTGTGACCCAAGAAATGATCTATCCTGGAGAATGTTCGTTGCACACTTGAGAAGAAAGTGTAATCTGCTGTTTTGGGATCGAATGTCCTATGAATAGCAATTAAATCTATCTGGTCTATTTTGTCATTTAAAGCTTGTGTTTCCTTATTAATTTTCTGTCTGGATGATCTGTCCATTGGTGTAAGTGAGATGTTAAAGTCCCCCACTATTATTGTGTTACTGTCGATTTCCTCTTTTATAGCTGTTAGCATTTGTCTTATGTATTGAGGTGCTCCTGTGTTCAGTGCATATGTATTTATAATTGTTATATCTTCTTCTTGGATTTATCCCTTGATCACTATGTAGTGTCCTTCCTTGTCTCTTGTAACATTCTTTATTGTAAAGTCTATTTTATCTGATACGAGTATTGCTACTCCAGCTTTCTTTTGATTTCCTTTTGCATGGAATATATCTTTCCATCCCCTCGCTTTCAATCTCTATGTGTCCCTAGGTCTGAAGTGGGTCTCTTGTAGACAGCATATATATGGGTCTTGTTTTCGTATCCATTCAGTGAGCCTGTGTCTTTTGGTTGGATCATTTAATCCATTTACATTTAAGGTAATTATGAATATGTGTGTTCCCATTTTCTTAATTGTTTTGGGTTTGTTTTTATAGGTCCATTTCTTCTCTTGTGTTTTGCACTTAGAGAAGTTCCTTTAGCATTTGTTGTAGCGCTGGTTTGGTGGTGCTGAATTCTCTTAGCTTCTGCTTGTCTGTAAAGCTTTTAATTTCTCTGTTGAATCTGAATGAGATCCTTGCTGGGTAGAGCAATCTTGGTTGTAGGTTCTTCCCTTTCATCACTTTAAATATATCGTGCCAATCCCTTCTGGCTTGCAGAGTTTCTGCTGAGAAATCAGCAGCTGTTTACCTTATGGGAGTTCCCTTGTATGTTATTTGTCATTTTTCCCTTGTGGCTTTCAATAATTTTTCTTTGTCTTTAATTTTTGTCAATTTGATTACTATGTGCCTAGGTGTGTTTCTCCTTGGGTTTATCCTGCCTGGGACTCTCCGCTGCTCCTGGATTCAAGTGGCTATTTCCTTTCCTCTGTGGAGGGAATTTGTCAACTATAATCTCTTCAAATATTTTCTCGGGTGCTCTCTCTCTCTCTTCTCCTTCTGGAACGTCTATAATGTGATTGTTGGTGCATTTAACATTGTCACAGAGGTCTCTTCAGCTGTCTTCATTTCTTTGCATTCTTTATTCTCTTCTGTGGCAGTGAATGCCACCATTCTGTCTTCCAGGTCACTTATCCATTCTTCTGCTGCAGTTATTCTGCTATTGATTCCTTCTAGTGTATTTTTCATTTCAGTTACTATATGTTCATCTCTGTTTGTCCTTTAATTCTTCTACATCTTTGTTAAATATTTCTTGCAGCTTCTCATCTTTGCCTCCACTCTCTTTCTGAGGTCCTGGATCATCTTCACTATCATTATTCTGAATTCATTTTCTGGAAGGTTGCCTATCTCCACTTCATTTAGTTGTTTTTCTGGGGTTTTATCTTGTTCCTTCATCTGGTACACAGTGCTCCGCCTTTTCGTTTTGTCTATCTTTCTGTGAATGTGGTTTTCGTTCCACAGGCTGCAGAACTGTAGTTCTTCTTGCTTCTTCTGTCTGCCCTTTGGTGGATGAGTCTATCTAAGAGGCTTGTGCAAACTTCCTGATGGGCGAGACTGGTGGCGGGTAGAGCTGGCTGTTGCTCTGGTGGACAGAGTTCAGTAAAACTTTATTCCACTTGTCTGCTGATGGGTGGGGCTGGGTTCCCTCCCTGTTGGTTGTTTGGCCTGAGGCGATCCAGCACTGGAGGCTACCCGGCTCCTTGGTGAGGCCAATGGTGAACTCTGGGAGGGCTCATACCAAGGAGCTCTTCTCAGAACTTCTGCTGCCAGTGTCCTTGTCCCCACGGTGAGCCACAGCCAACCTCCGCCTGTGCAGGAGACCCTCCAACACTACCAGGAAGGTCTGGTTCAGTCTCCTATGGGATCACTGTACCTTCCCCTGGGTCCTGATGTGCACACTACTTTGTGTGTGCCCTCCAAGAGTGGAGTCTCTGCTTCCCCCAGTCCTGTCAAAGTCCTGCGGTCAAATCCAGTTAGCCTTCAAAGTCTGATTCTCTGGGAATTCCTCCTCCCATTGCCAGACCCCCAGGTTGGGAAGCCTGATGTGGGGCTCAGAACCTTCATGCCAGTGGGTGGACTTCTGTGGTATAAGTGTTCTCCAGTTTGTGAGTCACCCACCCAGTGGTTATGGGATTTGATTTTATTGTGATTGTGCCCCTCCTACTGTCTCATTGTGGCTTCTCCTTTGTCTTTGGATGGGGGTATCATTTCTGGTGAATTCCAGTGATGAAGATAACTCTTCAGCAGTCAGTTGTGATTCTGGTACTCTCTCAAGAGGAAGCAAGCACTCGTCCTTCTACTCTGCCATCTTGAACCAATCTCTATATGTCAAGTCTTAACAGAAAAGTGTTTAGTATGATTTCCCTCTTAAAACAGTCATTGTTTCCAACTACAGTATTTTTTCAGAGTGAAAAATTTAATCTAAACAGGAAAACATAGTGGAAAAGGCACCACACCAGAGCAGAGTGTTTGGTTATCATTTGTTCCACTGTCCTGACATTAGGCAAGGCATTTAAACTTCCTAAGAATAAGCGATCCCCTTTTTGTATATGAGGATCAACTGTGCTCATTTCTAATCTCTTCTAGACTCAAGTTTCTATTGATCTATTACACTATTTCCGATTAAGAATGTCTCAAACTCTGTTGGGATTTAAAAGTTGCTAGCTAACATAGTTTAATTTCTAAATTAAAAAATTTATTTTGTCATAAAATTCACATTGAATCATTTTTTTAAAAAACGAAGTACAGTTGATTTACAATATTCTATTAATTTCAGGTGTATAACATAGTGTGATTCAATACATTTATAGCTTATAATTCATTTAATGTTATCATAAACTATTGGCTATATTTCTCATGCTGTATAATATATCCTTGTAGCTTATTTATTTTATACATAGTAGTTTGTACCTCTTAATCCCCTACCCACTTTGCCCCTTTCTTCTTCTGTCTCCCCACTGGTAACCACTGGTTTGTTCTCTATATCTGTGAGCCTGTTTCTGTTTTGTTATATTCATTTGTTTGTTTTATTTTTGAGATTCCACATATAAGTATCATACAGTATTTTTCGTTCTCTGTTTGACTTATTTCACTAAGCATAATACCTTCCAGTTCCATCCATGTTGTTGAAAATGGCAATTTTTTTTTCTTTTTTTATGTCTGAGTAATATTTCATATATATATATATGCCACACATCCTTTATTCATTCATCTATTGATGGACACTTGGGTTGCTTCCATATCTTGGTTACTGTAAATAATGCTTCTATGAACACTGGGATGCACATATCCTTTTGAATTACTGTTTTTGTTTTCTTCAGATATATATCTAGAAGTGGAAATGCTGGATTGTATAGTAGCTTTATTTTTAGTTTTTTGAGGAAACTCCATACCGTTTTCCACAGTGGATGCACCAATTTACATTCCCACCAACAGTGCACAATGGTTCCCTTTTCTCCACATCCTCATCAAAACTTGTTATTCATAGACTTTTGGATGATGGCCATTCTGACAGCCATGTGGTTTTCTCATTGTGGTTTGGATTTGCATTTCTCTGATGACTGGCAATGTTGAGCATCTTTCAAATAAGCAATTGCATCAAAAAGAATAAAATGCCTAAGAATACATTTAATCAAGGAGGCAACAGACCTATACTCTGAAAACTGCAACACTGTTGAAGAAAACTGCAGATGACACAAATAAATGGAAAGATATCCCATGTTCATGGATTGAAGGCATTAATATTGTTACAATGTCCATACTACCCAAAGCAATCTATAGATTTAATGTAATCCCTGTCAAAATACCCATGACATTTTTCACAGAACTAGAACAAATAATCCTAAAATTTGTATGGGACCACAAAATACCCCAAATAGCCAAAGCAAGCTTGAGATAAAAGAACAAAGCTGGAGCTATCATTCTTCCTGACTTCAGACCATACTACAAAGCTACAGTAATCAAAATAGTATGGTACTGATACAAAAACAGACAGACAAATCAATGGAACAGAATAGAGAGCCCAGAAATAAACCCATGCACCTATGCTCAATTAATCTATGACAAGGGAGGCAAGAATATACAATGAAGAAAAGACATTCTCTTCAATAAGTGGGGCTGGGAACTGGACAGCTACATGTAAAAGAATGAGATTAGAACATTTCCTCACACCATATACAAAAAACCTCAAAATGGATTAAAGACCTAAATGTAAGACCTGAAAAAATAAAAATACTAGAAGAGGAGGCAGAACATTCTTTGACATAAATAAGCAGAACATTCTTTAACATAAATAGGTGCAATATTTTTTTGGATCTGTCTCTTAAGGCAAAGGAAACAAAAGTGAAACTAAACAAAAGGGATGTAATTAAACTTGAAAGCTTTCTCACAACAAAGGAAACCACTGACAAAACAAAATCACATTGGATCCTATTGCACGTTTACTTAGGACAATGCTTAAGGTTTTCGAAATAAAATTATGAGGTCAGAAGAGTATCTGTATTTCCCTGCTTCCAAATCACTGTATAGGAAGACATCATATTTCCTTCAAATAAAATTAATACTAGTTTTGCATTTTAAGTGTTTAAATCTATTTCTCATTTCTCTGTACCTTGAACCTACACAATGCTCTTTACTAATGATCTATGCATGTGGAATTGTGTCTCCTCTCCTCATGTTCCTGCCAGAGCAGAAAAGGAAAATCTGCCAAAATTTGGAAACACTGCTTAGGAGAGAGCTCTTCTTCTCTCTTCACAATTCCTACTTCTTCCTCTTGAAATTGGTAGTGATTAAGCTACTAAAATAAAGGAAGAGTTTAAAGATCACCTTTTATGCATGACACAATCTCTTATCTCATCTCCCCTGTTTAAGTCAGGGCCTGGTTTCCTATAGGTCATTCATTTTGGCAATGACTTCTCTTATAATAAGCACGGGGGTGGGGGTGGGGGAGAGGGCTCTCCTTATAAACAGGTCTTCTTTTTCCAGTTTGTTTGGTTGTAAGTCAAGTACATGGTCCCTGCCCGGATCCTTGGCTTTATTCAAATGGAGTGAGCATGTTGTGGTAGTAAAACAAATCATTAGGTGGTATCCACAAATTTGGAGAATTAGTGGACATTTATCTACAGCTATTAATAAAGATTATCCCTTCACCCACTGAAAATCCTCTCTATTCTCCATTGATTAGAACCCATAGGAAGGAAGGAAGATAATTATACTACTATCCCTTACAACTATAATGTTCTGTTTTTAACCCTGGGATATTTTAGGCTTCTGGGGTACTTTTGATACTCTAAAAGAAGTACATTTTCTATAGCATTTTTTATGTTTTGCAATAAACCTCCTGTTTAATGGCTTCATATTGGATACTATTTCTCTGCTCTGAGAAGTATCACTGAAGAGATATGAATTACATTGTTCTGCATTAACAGATATTTTATACATCACCCAACATTTTAGTAACTGGCAAATACAAAATATACTTGCTTAATTTTTTAAGTGAAATGACTTTTAAATATCAGAAGTGGGGCCCTTTAAGAAAAGCATAATAAATTCTCCACTAGTGAAATGTGAAGTCTACCATTCAGTATTAAGAACCACTACCATGAAGGGACTGAATTATGCAGCTGAACAAGGCCCAGAAAGTGAATCAGGCTATCGGAGTGACCTTATTCCAAAAATTCATTTCTAAAAAAACAAGCATTATCTTTCCAAAGCCTAATTGTATTAATAAAAGAGCATTGAAAGCGTTTAAAAATATTTCCCAGAAAAGAGATTAAAGTTCATTAAAATGGGAAGAAATTGTTCAACGGTCATTTTTAAAATGACAAATAGCTTTCTTTTTTATATGTAAAACTTTTAAAGTTATTTCTGTCCTTCAATCACATTCTATCTTTTCAAAATATTTGGTGATAAATCTGGATGATATTAACCTCACAATATCAACTAAACAGGGGGAATAAGAACATTATTTCAAAATCTGAAAATATTTATGTCAGTGATTTATAACGTACAAATAATGATTCCTAAGCCCTTTACATAATTTGGTTAGTAAGAAAGGTTTGCAAGATTCTTAGTTTGGCAGAAACTTTGACTGCCTATTTATGAGAGCCCTCAACCTTTCCATCTTGTTAAAAGAAACATTTTTTTTTCCAAGAACTTATTTATTTGACACATGACTTAGGGGTGGTGACTTCAAATTCCAACTCTAAGGAGACCCTGATGAGCTTAGGTCAGTCACAATGATTGCATTCCTCTTTGCCAATGATTGGCTTAGGGATGGACATGTGCACCTAGTTCTGGCCAATACTCAAAGGGAAATTGTTTTCAGGCTTGGAGACTTTCTTGCGAAGACTGCTGTGCACTGGTGTTGGGAAGTGCTATAGCCATTTTGTAACCCTGCAGAGAGCCAGCCTAGGGGCAAAGCCAAAAAGATGCCTGATCCCAGAAATGAAAAGAACCTGGACACTATATACAATATCAACAATCTTGCTACCTCCCATACCTCAAGACTTCCACTTACTTGAAAAATATGTATTAAATATCCGGTGTCTTTGACTTCTGGTTGAAGACATAATACCTGATAAGCTGAGAATATAGCTGGTTGTTATTCAACAAGTGTTATCGAACACCAAGTCCATATGCCCAACACAGTGAGTCCAAATACCACCAAACCGTTGGAGTTTGGAGCAGAGAAAGGTTTATTGCAGGGCCGTGCAAGGAGACAGGTGGCTTATGCCTTAAAAACCCTCAACTCCCCAAAAACTTTCAGCAAAGCTCTTTTATAGGAAAGGTGAGGGAGGGGCTTGATTAGCTGCTGCAGACTTCTTGGCGTCAGATCCTTTACACCTGAGGTCAGGTCACAGTCAGGTCACGACGTTCCCGTAAACCTCCACCAAAACAAATGCTATTCTTTGTTCTGACAAGAAAGGGCAAGGTCCCAAGGCTCAACTTTTGCTCCCCAAGGTCCAAGCCCTGGCTAAGTGGAGGGGGTCCCTACGAGGGCTGGTTATCCTGCCCTGGAGTGTTCTTCCCGCACCCAGTCTGGGTCTTCCTGCCAGAGTCCAGGCCCAGCTGAAGAGGCAGATCTCAGCTGGTGGCGCCCTCAATGCCAGGTCCCCAGACTGTCATCACTGAGGGAGCCAGGCACCCAGGGCCCAGCAGCCTCCCAAGCTTTTCATTTAAACTGGAGAGAATCATCTGTATAGAATCAACAGGAATACTTGTTGTAGCAAATACCAACCAGGTGAATTCCCAGCTCACAACAACTGCCCTTCTTTGAGAATAGTCCCAACCACAGAGGTGGACCTGAAATAATGATGTGCAGTGTCCTTGCAACTTAACCCTGACCTCTAACCACCTCCTAGGGGTAGACAACTGATCTAAGCTGCATCAAGTTTTGAAATGTGAACCGAGAGACTGAAGCTGGTTGAAGCTCTTACCTTAATGGCAGTGTCCATAGACTCCAGTTGCTGAGGCCTCCATGGACTGAGAGCCACAGAGACTGGCGCCACCATTAGGTGGCAGAGGTAAGGATGGGGGAGAGGTTCACTGCTGCTTCAAGGCCTGGGCCCAGCCACTGGGAGGCCATGGCAAGAGCTCTGGAGCTCTGCAGGACACAGACCTCAGCCTGTCCCGGGGCCCCCCAGCTCACCAGCCAGCCCCGAGGCTGGAGGGTCTGGAGGGCCCAGGGGACAAGGCTGCGATCCGCCTCTCCCTGCACTCTCTGCCATAGAGACCACTGCCAGGTTGACTGTTGGAACTGGACCTCTAACCGCGTGCTAAGGGTCTCACACTAAGGGCTGCACGTGGGCTCCGCCCTTATTACACAGGAAGGGTTGCAGATGCAACAGCACTGTGTAAGTAATGAATCATTTAAAAGTTAATAAAATAAGAAATAAGGAAAAGAAGTTCTTAAAAATATACAATGTGTTTATCAAGTAATATTAATAAAGTAATTTCACCTTGACATCTTCATTAGAAGAATTTTTTTAAAAAAGACAGTGGTCAGATTATCTCACCTTCAGTTTCTCAAAAATGTTAAAGATTTTAACATTGCTTAGTGTAGGTGAGTAAAATTTGCCCCTCCAAAATGTGTCTCTTTGGCATGAGGATTAACTTAGGCTGATTATTTTTTAAAAAAAGGAAGACTCAGGAAGTCTTTCTTTTTACCTCCACCTTAGCTGCCTAATTTAGATAGAGGGCCTGTTCCTGGAATAGCGCTATCACCAGAAATATCTGCAAAGAATACAAGCTGGGTGTGGTATGGGAAACTGGGCAGGGCCTATAGATCAGAGTCCACTCTGTATCTCATCCTCTCTGTAAGGCCCAGTAAACATTTATTTACCAAACCTTTGCTTTTCCATCTCCCTGTGAATTGCCTTCTTCCTTTCTGAAGTCCCAAACCACTACCCACAACAACCTCCTTTGTCTTTTGCTAAAGATGTTATTTAAGGTGAGGTGTTCGGCCATTTTGGTGAGTTACTCAGTTCTCCTGGGTCTCTCCCACCTATACATGTCATTAAACTTTTGTTAGATTTTCTCCTGTTAATCTGTCCCATGTCAATTTAATTCTTAGACCAGCCAGAAGACTGATAAGGGTAGAGGAAAACTTCTTCCTCCCTGACATTAGTCAAGTTCATTTGACAGTGTCTCAGCTAAATAAAGATTTAGTTGAGAATGAATTATCTAATCCATTAGAGATGCCTAGATAAATGATAGTTATGATTCAGAGTTTTAAAATCTAGACACAATTCTTGAAAATGTTCAGGAATGTTTAATGAATGTTTTATTCATTCATTCATTTATTCATTCTTCACCAATTTATCATTCATGCAGTCATTTCTTAAGTATTCACTGAGGATACTACATATGTAAGACTCAGGATATGAAGTACATTGGCTACACTGGAAAACCTGAAAAGGCTTTGCTTTCTTAAAGCTCATAATGTAGAGGGTGAAAGGTGTCACACGATTAATCAAATACGTAATTAATTATTTTAATTGTGGGAAGCACTGAGATAAAGCTTAGGGTTGTAAGGAAATGCATGATTAGAGTATCTCATCTAATCTGGGTGACGGAAGAAGTTGTCCATGAGCAATGGCTCACCAAGAGGGATGGCTAACTGTGGGAACAGCCTGTCCACAGGGGAGAAATATTTATGAAGACATTATGCAGAACTGTCAGTGCATGGTGATAATAAAAAGTAGACCACACTTCTGGTTGGCTTTCTTACTGTTTTAAAACGTCCACATTTTCCACAAATAATAGGTACCATTTACTGCCTGCAGCATAGGTAGGCCACTATCACTGTCTTGCCCTTGATAAAAACTGTCCCTGAGGTAGTGACTTATATATAAAACGACATTTTTACAGAACTCTTAACCATGTGAAGTTAGTGAAAAGCCAGAATCCGTGTCACTCGTCTATTCACACCAAAGGGATTCAGTTGAAGAGCTACAAATTTTAAATGTGGATTTTGAGACTATTTCATTTCTCATACTCTACTTTTCCCTAATAGTCCCTTCTCTGCTTCTCCATCTCACCCTTTTTCAGGTTGACATAGGTTCAGTACAATATGACCATGATGGACATTAAGAGGACACTTGCATACACATACACACACATACACATGCCTGTTGTAATTTGAGGGCAAAATACACACACACACACACACACATACACACACACACACAGTCTTGTGAAGAACTGTTCTGAGATATTAGAGAGATTTCAATTCATTCTGGTCTAGAAGCTTCTTATATAAATGTTTGTTTGTGGGACTGGTCCAGTTAGTGAAAAACATTAAAACTATAGAGATGAACGGATGACTGACAATTTCATTTTTATTAAAATCTAGAACAAGGATTATATTCTGCAGAAGAGTTCTTATTTTTCAGACATCTTGCCTTGTCATTTTTGACTTTGACTGACAAAATTTTCTGTATAATACATATTGTTCTTAAGCTAGTGCTAATTTTCTCAAATTTGAATATAAAATTTTAGTTCAAAATATCATTTCCCGGGCTTCCCTCATGGCGCAGTGGTTGAGAGTCCGCCTGCCGATGCGGGGGACATGGGTTCGTGCCCCGGTCCGGGGCGGCTGGGCCCGTGAGCCATGGCCACTGAACCTGCGCATCTGGAGCCTATGCTCCGCGATGGGAGAGGCCACAACAGTGAGAGGCCCGCGTATCGCAAAAACAAAACAAAACAAACAAACAAAAAATATATATATCATTTCCCTTTTGTTAATACAACTTTTAGATCTGCATCACTTCTACATTTTTAAACTGTGCCTAATTATAGTTTTTAAACATTCCCAAGTTGACAATTAAAAAATATGTAATGGTCAACTATGTTTTCAGTCAGCAACATGAATATTGATGCCAAAAATAGGACTAATATTTTAAATACGTGAAATGAAAGACTGTTTTCGTAAGGGTCTAATGCTAAGACATATTAATACAAACAATTTTAAAAGTTTAAATGTACATGTGGAATCAGAGGAAAATGCAACCATTTTTATATTGAACAAGAAAATCAGTTTTGTTAGTTAGAAAATCTTTATGTAAAATGAATTTTTAGTACTATTTTTAGCCTTTTTATAATTAGGAGACAATTTAATCAGCACAAGTAAGTCAAACTATTAGTGTCAATCTCATTATATATTTGCAAAAAAATGGAGCTAATTATGGAAAGGTGCTAAGTGGAATAGAAATATGGAAAAGTTTTGAGGGTGTTAACATTTCTTTAAGTGCTAGAAACCTATCTTAAAATCTATGTTTTTAAAGATCAACTATGTTTGATAGATCAAATACTGTGTATAAAATAAGCTGCAAGGATATCTTGTACAACTCAGGGGATATAGACATATTTTATGAAAACTATAAATGGAGTATAACCTTTAAAAATTGTGAATCACTATATCGTACACCTGTAACATATAATATTGTACATCAACCATACCTCAATTAAAAAAAAGAAGGTAGTTGGGCTTCCCTGGTGGCGCAGTGGTTGAGAGTCCACCTGCTGATGCAGGGGACACGGGTTCGTGCCCCGGTCCGGGAGGATCCCACATGCCGCGGAGTGGCTAGGCCCGTGAGCCATGACCGCTGTGCGTCCGGAGCCTGTGCTCCACAACGGGAGAGGCCACAACAGTGAGAGGCCCGCGTACCACGCAAAAAAAGAAGGTAGTCGACAAATACCAACAAATCACAAACTAGTTAAGCATGAAGAGACATGTATAAAACATTCAAATGATATAATCTCTCATTTTGCATGAAATGACCATCGTTTCATATATGTATCTTTTGTCTTCACCCTTGGAGACTCTTAGACATTCGTTTCCTCCTTGCAGTTGACTATATCATACGCATTTTAGTCAGTGAAGAACTAAAATAAATCACACCCCGGAAAGTACAGAGTATGATAGGAGCTAGAATTGACCGACTGCAAATGTTCTTCCATTGGACCATGGCTGTCCCTACAGATTTATCTGTTTCTATCAGTTCATCAGGTAATTGCACATAAGTCGTGACCAAGAGTAAAAGTGTGGAGATACAGGTATAAAGTGACGTTTTTGGACAATGAGTCCTTTGCAGTGAAGCCCTAGGAGCAGAAGAGGCTCCTCCAGCCAGCTGCCAGGGACAAAGGACAGCTGATGGAGCAGATAAAACGCTGAAAATGCCACGTCGCTCCTGTCAAAGCTGTTTTGTGAAGGCAGAGGCTTCACTGCTTTTTTTTTTTTTTTTTTTTTTGAGGTACGCAGGCCTCTCACTGTTGTGTCTTCTCCCGTTGCGGAGCACAGGCTCCGGACGCGCAGGCTCAGCGGCCATGGCTCACGGGCCCAGCCGCTCCGCGGCATGTGGGATCCTCCCGGACCGGGGCACGAACCCGTGTCCCCTGCATCGGCAGGTGGACTCCCAACCACTGTGCCACCAGGGAAGCCCTGGCTTCACTGCTTTGATGCAGAAAGCCTTTCAAAGGGATGCTCTACCCCAGATTCTCTCAAGCTGAGCGTTCATTTTTCACCGGAGTTGTCTGTGAGTTCTGGGCTTGGCAGTCCTCGGAGACTGGGTTCTGTGGGTTTGGGTGGTTCAGTGTGAACTCTGTTCCCCTCTCACCTGGGACAGAGAGGCCTGCACACACGCTATGTGTACATTGAGACTTGCTGAGCCGAGTCTTTCCCAGCCAAGCCCTCCCTAGCTCCCTGTGAAATTTCCTTCAAACATGTTGGGAACTCGCTAAACAGCTCACCGGGGATGGCTTTTGAAGTCAGTCCTAAGGATAGGTGAGCCTCTTTTCTAGCAGACTTCTAGCACTGTCCTCCTGGGACATCAGCTCCTACGGACCGTCCAGTGTCAGGATCAGCAACTCCTGTCTTCTGTGATTAACAATGTTGGCTTCAAGGTTGTGAATCTCCTCACTTCTACCATGCTCTGGCTGGGAAGCCTTGGCATCTCTCTCTACTGCTGAGAGCTGGAACCAGATGTCTCTCCCTGCATCTCAGTGACACGGTCGTTAACGTCTGGAACTCTTCAGTGGCACCCGTCCCACCACATAGTGCCGCGATGAACTCCTCCAAGGCCACGTGATCCCAGAATTGAAAAGGTAGGAAAATGCTTGGTTCAAGTGGCTCATGCCCATGTAACCCCAAAACATTGAAAACCTTGGAATTTTGTAAATTAAAATCACTAATGAAAAAAATTCACTGCATTGTCATTCCCAGTGATTCATACTAAAGATTCTGTTCCTAACACAGGTGAAAATAAATAAAGATCAACTATGTTTTACTATGGCGGGGGGAAAGGAAGTTTGAACATCCAACCACCTTTACACAAATGTTATACCTAAAATAGAATTTTTAAATCTTTTCATTTTAAGTATTTGCTAATAATTGTATTTCTTATATAGTAACTGAACTTGCCATAACAAGAGACTGACTCTATGTCTTATCTATAAATAATAGTCGGCAATGAATATTTTAGATTTTTCTTTTTGTCTTTCAGGCAATGTACAGTCTCCATAATGAGTACAACAGAAGGAAACCAAGTAGAGCATTTAAAAATGTTGGGATAAGAAGACTCTGAAGGAAGGTTCTAACTTCTGACCTAAAGGCAGAATACTGAATAGGGCTTTAGAAGGAGGTTTAAAGTTCAGTCAAAATTCAGCTGGTTTGGAGAATAGAGGTATTATCTTGCAAGTGGCATTTACTGTTTGGACAATCTGGGTTTTAACCAGAGGAATGGCAAGTGATAGTTAGGGACCAAGTGTCAAGAGCAAATGTGGGTAGAAAAGAACAGCTGCAGAGGATAAAGACATCAGAGGGCCACAGTGAAAAGTACTCAAGCCTTCAATCCACTGTCCTTCAGCATCTCAAGTTAAAACTGTGCAGTAATGCAGTCTCCAGAGGCTGCAGTGAATTTTACTGGTAGTAAGTTACAGCTTTGGGGACTCTGAACTTTCAGTAATATTGATAGCTTCTGTTTGAGCCCTACAATCTCTGCATATTTGGTCCCCTTGCTTGCAATTAATAGATCTGCTAAATACAGAGTAGGCATTTGTTTTGAAGGAATTCTTTTTTCAATCCATCTGAAAATGGTAATGTGTTAGTAAGATCTACTGGACACCCAGGTGTAATTAATTTTTATTAAATCAAAATTCTATACTATCCATGACAAGAGGAACCATGTTTTTATGGTTCACAATTTTTTATATCATTAGCCTGTTTCATAAATAAATGAGTGAATGAATGGAAATATCAGAGGAGAGGCCTATTTGTCAGGTCTTCCCACTCTGGGCCACAGAATTTTGGTTCAGGTAGAGTAAAGCTCGCCAAGTTGTAGGTATTAACAGATATACAGATATAAAACAACATCTGAGAGTTTTGTTTTGTTTTTGTTTTTTTTTTTTGCGGTACGCGGGCCTCTCACTGTTGTGGCCTCTCCTATTGCGGAGCACAGGCTCCGGATGCGCAGGCTCAGCAGCCATGGCTCACGGGCCCAGCCGCTCCGCGGCATGTGGGATCTTCCCGGACCGGGGCACGAACCCGTGTCTCCTGCATCAGCAGACGGCCTCTCAACCACTGCGCCACCAGGGAAGCCCCATCTGAGAGTTTTTTTAACTTAGAATTTTATCATCATGACAAAAAAATTTCTTAAGAACAATTGTTAAGGAACAACTGTATCCTTACTCTCCAGTCAGGACCATACATTATTTGCTACTCAAGTCACATACAGTAAGTTGAGAGGGATTTGATTTGCTTCTCCTATACTTTTAGGCAATACGATCTTCTGACTTTGAGAACAGGCTCATAACTCAGCCACTTGTTTTTTGTTTGTTTGTTTCTTTGAGTATGTTTCCCTTTTTCTTTTTACTAGAGATTCTGTATTCTATCATAGGATTGTTTTGAGAATCAAATAACATAATGTGATATAATGCAAGTAAAATACTTAGTTCACTGCTTACCATACTGCCAATAGTCATTCAGACATGAACAAATGTTTAGTAACGGTTGAATCTGTTAATACTTTACTATCCATCTGGAAGAATGAAAACAACTGATAATCAGTGCTGCCACACCTGATCATAATCAAAATTGCAGTTTTCTTGCTTGAAATTCTGTAATGCCTCTTCTGCAAGCCCACAGTGTTCTCCTTCCTTAGTGTCTGGGCTGTTTGGTTTCTATTGTCCTCATAGTGAGGTTCTTATAATGTTCTTAGTCTTTAGAGCCATAAATGCTAGGTAAATGGTCACTTTATCAACTAAAACTTCATTTTGATTTTCAAGGAAAGCTTTGCATTCTCCAGCTTGTGTTATAAAAACCCTCTTGCCTTCCTGGGCTTTGACTATCTATGAAACGCTTGCACAGTGCTGCACTTCTCACTCTCTCTGCTCTTGTCTGCACCTGCTCTCACACCCAGATGGGCCCCTCCTGTACAAGAGCAATCCCTACTCTGGCGTCACAAGAGGCTGATGCTCAGGTATTTCACTGTCTCTCCACATAGCTGCACTGGAATCCCCAAGGCCTTTAATGTCAGCCTAACTATGATGAAGAAAACTCCTCTTCTCTGCATTATAATTTTACCCATGTCTATATAAGTAAAGGCAAGAAGAATGAAAAGCAGCCATAACTCAGAACAGGTCACTACAGTTCCTTGTACACAGATTCATTTATAAGCGTAGTAGGACTCCTGTCATCATGAAGCACAGTACTGACTGGGTCCATGAGAATGGAAATCAGTTTTGGGGGGACTATAGAGCTCAGTATAATATGTTTTCTAGGGAGGGAAAAGGAACTATACTGTCATAGATTTAATTGAAAAGTAGTAGAATGGCAGAAATTGTAACATAAACACCATACAAACGTCAAAATGATTTTAAAATGCCTCTTTGTATGTTCTATTGATTTTTCATTATTATGACCTTATTCTTAAACCTACTTGGCTGTGATCCTAATTTTCTACTCAATCTTTGTTTAGATCCCACTAGGATAGTGATATAGTGTGATTATTCAGAGAGGCAAAGGAAAGAGATTAAGACTCCCTGCTAATGAGAACAAGGGAAGGGAAAAGAAATGTGCCAATCTAAGTGTTCTACCTGTAAATTGAGCTGCTAGACAAGAGGAAATAAATAATGCTTCATCACAAATCTCTTTCTGATGAAAAAAAAGGGCTAAAAATAAATATAAAGCAAAACAAACGGAGCAGATCTACTGCAGGGAAGCAGTATAAATTTAAAATACTGTATCTTTAACAATAATATTATAAATGTTAAAATATCTTCAGATGATTACTTTATACAGCTACAAACAGTATCATTTTCTGAAAAATGTAATTACATTTGTAAGAATCTAAATATAACATACTTCAGAAATATATGTATTAGTTTCATTTTAATTATGGTATTTAATTTATTATATTGTGTATAACTATGAATGGAAAGTTAATTGTAAAACAGTATTATTTATACTTATATGAGAAACAGTAAAATAAATTATTACAAATAGGAACTTATAGTATGAGTCTTTTCAATAGGTAATGAAAATAAACAATGACATTAGAATTTTATGGCTTCTGAGGGGACCATCAAGATGGCAGAGGAGTAAGACGCTGAGTTCACCTTCCTGCCCACAGATACACCAGAAATACATCCACACATGGAACAACTCCTACAGAACACGTACTGAACACTGGCAGAAGACCTCTGACCTCCCAAAAGGCAAGAAACTCCCCACGTACCTGGGTAGGGCAAAAGAAAAAAATAATAAACAGAGACAAAAGGATAGGGACAGGACCTGCACCAGTGGGAGGGAGCTGTGAAGGAGGAAAGGTTTCCACACACTAGAAGCCCATTCGCGGGCGGAGACTGCAGGTGGCGGAGGGGGAAGCTTCGGAGCCGCGGAAGAGAGCACAGCCACAGGGGTGTGGAGGGCAAAGCGGGGAGATTCCTGCACAGAGGATCGGTGCCGACCAGCACTCACCAGGCCGAGAGGCTTGTCTGCTCACCTGCCGGGGCGGGCGGGGCTGGGAGCTGAGGCTCAGGCTTCGGTCGCAACGCCGGGAGAGGACTGGGGTTGGCGGCGTGAACACAGCCTGCAGGGGTTAGTGCACCACGGCTAGTCGGGAGGGAGTCTGGGGAAAAGTCTGGAACTGCCAACAAGGCAAGACACTTTTTCTCCCCTCTTTGTTTCCTGGTACGCGAGGAGAGGGGATTAAGAGCGCTGCTTAAAGGAGCTCCAGAGACGGGCGCGAGCCGCGGCTATCAGCGCCGACCCCAGAGACAGACATGAGATGCTAACGCTGTTGCTGCCGCCACCAAGAAGCCTGTGTGCGAGCACAGGTCATTCTCCACACCCCCCTTCCGGGAGCCTGTGCAGCCCGCCACTGCCTGGGTCCCGGCATACAGGGACAACTTCCCCGAGAGAACGCACGGCACGCCTCAGGCTGGTGCAACGACACACCGTCCTCTGACGCTGCAGGCTCACCCCGCCCTCCGTACCCCTCCCTCCCCCCCGGCCTGAGTGAGCCGGAGCCCCCGAATCAGCGGCTCCTTTAACCCCGTCCTGTCTGAGCGAAGAACAGACACCCTCCGGCGACCTACATGCAGAGGCGGAGCCAAATCCAAAGCTGAGCCCCTGGGAGCTGTGAGAACAAAGAAGAGAAAGGGAAATCCCTCCCAGCAGCCTCAGAAGCAGCGGATTAAAGCTCCACAATCAACTTGATGTACCCTGCATCTGTGGAATACCTGAATAGACAACGAATCATCCCAAATTGAGGAGGCGGACTTTCAGAGCAAGATTTATTATTTTTTCCCCTTTCCCTCTTTTTCTGAGTGTGTATGTCTATACTTCTGTGTGAGATTTTGTCAGTATAGCTTTGGTTTCACCATTTGTCCTAGGGTTCTATCCGTCCGGTTTTTTTTTTAAACTTAAAAAAAAATTTTTTTTCCCTTAAAATTATTTTTTTAATTTAATAACTTTATTTTATTTTACCTTACTTTATTTTCTTTAATCCTCTTTCTTTCTTTCTTTCTTTTGTTCTTTCTTTCTTTCTTTGTACTTTTTCTCCCTTTTATTCTGAGCCATGTGGATGAAAGGCTCTTGGTGCAGCAGCCAGGAGTCAGTGCTGTGCCTCTGAGGTGGGAGAGCCAACTTCAGGACACTGGTCCACAAGAGACCTCCCAGCTCCACGTAATATCAAACGGTGAAAATCTCCCAGAGATCTCCATTTCAACACCAACACCCAGCTTCACTCAACGACCAGCAAGCTACAGTGCTAGACACCCTATGCCAAACAACTAGCAAGACAGGAACGCAACCCCACCCATTAGCAGAGAGGCTGCCTAAAATCATAATGAGTCCACAGACACCCCAAAACACACCACCAGACGTGGACCTTCCCATCAGAAAGACAAGATCCAGCCTCATCCACCAGAACACAGGCACTAGTCCCCTCCACCAGGAAGCCTACACAACCCACTGAACCAACTTTAGCCACGGGGACAGACACCAAAAACAACGGGAACTACGAACCTGCAGCCTGCAAAAAGGAGACCCCAAACACAGTAAGATAAGCAAAATGAGAAGACAGAAAAACACACAGCAGATGAAGGAGCACGATAAAAACACACAAGACCTAACAAATGAAGAGGAAATAGGCAGTCTACCTGAAAAAGAATTCAGAATAATGATAGTAAAGATGATCCAAAATCTTGGAAATAGAATAGAGAAAATGCAAGAAACATTTAAAAAGGAGCTAGAAGAACTAGAGAGGAAACAAGCAATGATGAACAACACAATAAATGAAATTAAAAATACTCTAGATGGGATCAATAGCAGAATAACTGAGGCAGAAGAACGGATAAGTGACCTGGAAGATAAAATAGTGGAAATAACTACTGCAGAGCAAAATAAAGAAAAAAGAATGAAAAGAATTGAGGACAGTCTCAGAGACCTCTGGGACAACATTAAACGCACCAATATTCGAATTATAGGGGTTCCAGAAGAAGAAGAGAAAAAGAAAGGGACTGAGAAAATATTTGAAGAGATTAAAGTGGAAAACTTCCCTAATATGGGAAAGGAAATAGTTAAAGACACATATTAATCAAACTGTCAAAAATTAAATACAAAGAAAAGCTATTAAAAGCAGCAAGGGAAAAACAACAAATAACACACAAGGGAATCCCTATAAGGTTAACAGCTGATCTTTCAGCAGAAACTCTGCAGCCAGAAGGGGACTGGCAGGACATATTTAACGTGATGAAGGAGAAAAACCTACAACCAAGATTACTGTACCCAGCAAGGATCTCATTCACATTTGATGGAGAAATTAAAACGTTTACAGACAAGCAAAAGCTGAGAGAGTTCAGCACCACCAAACCAGCTTTACAACAAATGCTAAAGGAACTTCTCTAGGCAAGAAACACAAGAGAAGGAAAAGACCTACAATAACAAACCCAAAACAATTAAGCAAATGGGAATAGGAACATACATATCGATAATTACCTTAAATGTAAATGGATTAAATGCCCCCACAAAAAGACACAGACTGGCTGAATGGATACAAAAACAAGACCCATATATATGCTGTCTACAAGAGACCCACTTCAGACCTAGCAACACATACAGACTGAAAGTAATGGGATGGAAAAACATAGTCCATGCAATGGAAACCAAAAGAAAGCTGGAGTAGTAATTCTAATATCAGACAAAATAGACTTTAAAAAAAAGACTATTACAAGAGACAAAGAAGGACACTACATAATGATCAAGGGATCGATCCAAGAAGAAGATATAACAATTGTAAATATTTATGCACCGAACATAGAAGCACCTCAATACATAAGGCAAATGCTAACAGCCATAAAAGGGGAAATCGACAGTAACACATTCATAGTATGGGACTTTAACACCCCACTTTCACCAATGGACAGATCATCCAAAATGAAAATAAATAAGAAAACACAAGCTTTAAATGATACATTAAACAAGATGGACTTAATTGATATTTATAGGGCATTCCATCCAAAAACAACAGAATACACATTTTTCTCAAGTGCTCATGGAACATTCTCCAGGATAGATCATTTCTTGGGTCACAAATCAAGCCTTGGTAAATTTAAGAAAATTGAAATTGTATCAAGTATCTTTTCCGACCACAGCGCTATGAGACTAGATATCAATTACAGGAAAAGATCTGTAAAAAATACAAACACATGGAGGCTAAACAATACACTACTTAAGGACGAAGTGATCACTGAGGAAATCAAAGAGGAAATCAAAAAATACCTAGAAACAAATGACAATGGAGACACGATGACCCAAAACCTATAGGACGCAGCAAAAGTTGTTCTAAGAGGGAAGTGTATAGCAAAACAATCCTACTTTAAGAAACAGGAAACATCTCGAATAAACAACCTAACCTTGCACCTAAAGCAATTAGAGAAAGAAGAACAAAAAAACCCCAAAGTTAGCAGAAGGAAAGAAATCATAAAAATCAGATCAGAAATAAATGAAAAAGAAATGAAGGAAACAATAGCAAAGATCAATAAAACTAAAAGCTGGTTCTTTGAGAAGATAAATAAAATTGATAAACCATTAGCCAGACTCATCAAGAAAAAAAGGGAGAAGACTCAAATCAACTGAATTAGAAATGAAAAAGGAGAAGTAAAAACTGACAGTGCAGAAATACAAAGGATCATGAGAGATTACTACAAGCAACTCTATGCCAATAAAATGGACAACCTGGAAGAAATTCTTAGAAATGCACAACCTGCCAAGACTGAATCAGGAAGACATAGAAAATATGAACAGACCAATCACAAGCACTGAAATTGAAACTGTGATTAAAAATCTTCCAACAAACAAAAGCCCAGGACCAGATGGCTTCACTGGCAAATTCTATCAAAAATTTGGAGAAGAGCTAACACCCATCATTCTCAAACTCTTCCAAAAAATTGCAGAGTGAGGAATACTCCCAAACTCATTCTACAAGGCCACCATCACCCTGATACCAAAAGCAGACAAAAATATCACAAAAAAAGAAAACTATAGGCCAAGATCACTGACAAAATTAGATGGAGAAATCTTCAACAAAATACTAGCAAACAGAATCCAACAGCACATTTAAAGGATCATACACCATGATCAAGTGGGGTTTATCCCAGGAATGCAAAGATTCCTCAATATATGCAAATTAATCAGTGTGGTACAGCATATCAACAAATTGAAGGAGAATAACCATAGGATCATCTCAATAGATAGAGAAAAAGCTTTCAACAAAATTCAACACCCATTTATGATAAAAACTCTCCAGAAAATAGGCATAGAGGGAACTTACCTCAACATAATAAAGCCCATATATGACAAACCCACAGCCAACATTGTTCTCAATGGTGAAAAACTGAAACCATGTCCACTAAGATCAGGAACAAGACAAGGTTGCCCACTCTCACCACTGTTATTCAGTATAGTTTTGGAAGTTTTAGCCACAGCAATCAGAGACAAAAAGAAATTAAAGCAATCCAAATCTGAAAAGAAGAAGTAAAACTGTCACTGTGTGCAGATGACATGATACTACACATAGAGAACCCTAAGGATGCTACCAGAAAACTACTAGAGCTAATCAATGAATTTGGTAAAGTAGCAGGATACAAAATTAATGCACAGAAACCTCTTGCATTTCTATACACTAATGATGAAAAATCTGAAAGAGTAATTGAGGACAACACACTCCCATTAACCATTGCAACAAAAAGAATAAAATACCTAGGAATAAACCTACCTACGGAGACAAAAGACCTGTATGCAAAAAACTATAAAACACTGATGAAAGAAATTAAATATGATACAAACAGATGGAGAGATATACCATGTTCTTGGTTTGGAAGAATCAACATTGTGAAAATGACTATACTACCCAAAGCAAACTACAGATTCAATGCAATCCCTGTCAAACTACCAATGGCATTTTTCAGAGAACTAGAACAAAAAATTTCACAATTTGCATGGAAACACAAAAGATCCCGAATAGCCAAAGCAATCTTGAGAAAGAAAAATGGAGCTGGAGGAATCAGGCTCCCTGACTTCAGACTATACCACAAAGTTACAGTAATCAAGACAGTATGGTACTGGCACAAAAACAGAAGTATAGATCAATGGAATAAGATAGAAAGCCCAGAGATAAATGTACGCACATATGGTCACCTTATCTTTGATAAAGGAGGCAAGAATATACAATGGAGAAAAACAGCCTCTTCCATAAGTCATGCTGGGAAAACTGGACAGCTACATGTAATACAGTGAAATTAGAACACTCCCTAACACCATACAAAAAAATAAACTCAAAATGGATTAAGGACCTAAATGTAAGGCCAGATACTATAAAACTCTTAGAGGAAAACACAGGCAGAACACTCTATGACATAAATCACAGCCAGATCCTTTTTGACCCACCTCCTAGAGAAATGGAAATAAAAACAAAAATAAACAAATGGGACCTAATGAAACTTAAAATCTTTTGTACAGCAAAGGAAACCATAAACAAGATGAAAAGACAACCCTCAGAATGGGAGAAAATATTTGCAAACGAAGCAACTGACAAAGGATTAATCTCCAAAATATACAAGCAGCTCATGCAGCTCAATATCCAAAAAAAAAAACAACCCAATCTAAAAATGGGCAGAGGACCTAAATAGACATTTTTCCAAAGAAGATATACAGATTGCCAACAAACACATGAAAGGATACTCAACATCACTAATCATTAGAGAAATGCAAATCAAAACTACAATGAGGGCTTCCCTGGTGGCGCAGTGGTTGAGAGTCTGCCTGCCGATGCAGGGGACTCGAGTTCGTGCCCTGGTCCGGGAAGATCCCACGTGCCGAGAGGCGGCTGGGCCCGTGAGCCATGGCCGCTGAGCCTGCATGTCTGAAGCCTGTGCTCCGCAACGGGAGAGGCCACAACCGCGAGAGGCCCACGTACCGCAACAACAACAAAAAACTACAATGAGGTATCACCTCACACCGGTCAGAATGGCCACCATGAATAAATCTGTAAACATAAATGCTGGAGAGGGTGTGGAGAAAAGGGAACACTCTTGCACTGTTGGTGGGAATGTAAATTGATACAGCCACTATGGAGAACAGTATGGAGGTACCTTAAAAAACTGAAAATATAACTACATTACTACCCAGAAATCCCACTACTGGGCATATACTCTGAGAAAACCATAATTCAAAAAGAGTCATGTACCACAATTTTCACTGCAGCTCTATATACAATAGCCAGGACATGGAAGCAACCTAAGTGTCCATCAACAGATGAATGGATAAAGAAGATGTGGCACATATATACAATGGAATGTTACTCAGCCATAAAAAGAAATGATATTGAGTTATTTGTAGTGACCTAGATGGATCTAGAGACTGTCATACAGGGTGAAGTAAGTCAGAAAGAGAAAAACAAATATCGTATGCTAACACATATATAAGGAATCAAAAAAAAAAAAGTGTTTCTGAAGAACGTAGGGGCAGGACAGGAATAAAGACGCAGACGTAGAAAATGGACTTGAGGATACGGGAGGGGCAAGGGTAAGCTGGGACAAAGTGAAAGTGTGTCAAGGACATATAAACACTACCAAATGTAAAATAGATAGCTAGTGGGAAGCAGCCGCATAGCACAGGGAGATCAGCTTGGTACTTTTTGTCAACCTAGAGGGGTGGGATAGGGAGGGGGGGAGGGAGACGCAAGAGGGAGGAGATATGGAGATATATGTATTTGTATAGCTGATTCACTTTGTTATACAGCAGAAACTCACACACCATTGTAAAGCAATTATAGTCCAATAAAGATGTTAAAAAAATTTTTTATGGCTTCTGAAATACATATATGCACATATATTTCTAAATCATCTAGCTGATCATTTTTATATTTATTTTGTTTAACCTTTAATCTTTATTTATTTTCTTTGATCCTCCCTAAAATATCACTTATCTAAGAATGTAAATAGCTGCATTTACAAAACAGATTTTACTATAAGCAATACATTTTAAAATCTTGCAATTATTCATATATAAATAAAAAACGTTTTAAAATGTTAATTATATTGAGAAATTATATTCCATTTGGTCCCTCAGTTTTAAATAAACATTATGTGAATATTAATTAAATCCAACTGTTCAGCTGTATTACTCAGTTTTCATTTCCTCTCAAAATTAAGTCTTCATTGGCATTTATCTGACATTTAAGAAAAAGTTAAATTGCTTTAGCCACTTTCTTTGAATGGTTTACAGAATTAATAGCTATAACAGGATGTGAGTTGGACTGGACACAAAGGTCCAAGAAATATATTTTCGTGATATATTAACTTCATATATGTCAGTGGTCCAAACAATTTCAGGAGGCTTCTGCTTTTGTAGCAGTATGGTATGGTTGCTAAGAGTGATGACTCTGCAATGGGATGGATTTATGTTTAAAACCACTCTGATGTTTCCGAGATATGTGAACTTGTCAAGTTACTTAATCTTTCTAAGCCTTGGATTTCTTAATCTGTATTGCTAAAAATAGTATCTACTTCGTATGGAAGTTATTAAGCTGGCAGGAGAAAATACACTTCACTTAATTGCTTATTATGATGATATTATAGTATTATTGTGAGGCAAGGGATGGTGGGAATTCTTTCACAATATGACATAAGTGAAATCATCTCACTGTACATTTTAAATATCTTATAATTTTTCTTTGTCAGTTATACTTGGAGAAGGAGAAGGAGAGAAAGAAAGAAAGAAAGAGAGGGAGAGGGAGGGAGGGAGGGAGGAAGAAGAAGAAAAAGAGGGATTCTATTTTCAGTAAGATTTTGACACCATTCTGGAGTGCTTGAATGTGAGGGTAATTACAGATTGTGGACTTTTTAGACTGGGTAAATACTTTGGGCATAACTGCTAAATCATGGGATATGTATCTATATATAGATTTATAGCTCTACTAAACAATGAGTTGTAGTGAGGTTACCGAAGGCGAGAGAGCTTTTAAACTCTGAAATGGTTAGAGTGATATCCTAAGATAGTTAATATTTTACTAAAAAATTCTGTAATGACAGCAAACATTTTATAGCACTTACTAGTGTGAGATGCCATTGTCAATACTTTCAATATAGTAAATCATTCAGTTTTTACAATAGTTATATGAAGTATCACAATTTTACAGACGAAGAAATTAAGGCTCAGAGAGGTTAAGGAACTTGCCCAAGGTTACACAGGTAGGATGTGGTGGAATTAGGAACTGAACCTATAAGACTTAATTTCAGATATAATTGTATCATATGATTTTTTAAAATTTGTTTTTATTTAACATTCTCATTTAATATTAAGGGGAAAGCAATTTAAAAACTAACATCAAAATTGTATTTTGAATTATCTCAATCTCTATCTATGTATCTATCAGACACTTGTAACATATACTGGCTTACTGCATATTTAACCAGTCAACATTTATTAAGCTCTTAATTTTGGTTCCCAAATTTCAGTGATGTATATGGGAAAAGAAAAGTCTGTTGTCCTTATTCTTCGTGAGGCGTAGCTAGTCTAGGATCTTAAATAGTGAACTGTAAAGTAAGCAGCTGTGTATGGAAGAAATGGAAAGCCAGTCTTTGCTCTCTAATAATTTTAGAACCTAACATACTTAGGATAAAAACAAATTCTAAAAAATCACGTGATACAATTAAATCTTAAATTAAATCTTATGGGCTCAATTCCTAATTCCACCACATCCTACCTGTGTAACCTTGGGCAAGTTCCTTAACCTCTCTGTGCCTTAGTTTCTTTGTCTGTAAAATTGCGATACTTCATAAAACTATTGTAGAAACAGAATGAGTTACTATATTGAAAGTATTGACAAGAGCATCTCACACTAATAAGTGCTATAAAATGTTTGCTGTTACACAGAATTTTTTAGTAAAATATTAACTATCTTAGGATATCACTCTAACCATTTCAGAGTTTAAAAACTCTCTCGTCTTCTATAACCTCACTACAACTCACTGTTTAGCAGGGCTTTTGAAAGTATAATGTCAATAACTGCTGACCACTACCTGCACCCTGCCCACCCATAGCAGAACTGGTTAAAACTTATTTCTTCCCATACACTTTGAATGAAAATTCAAACTCCTAACTGTGACGTACAGAGAACCCTGTGTGATCAGAGCTCTGACTACCTTCCCAAACTCATCTCTTCCTAGTCTTTAGCTCACAGTTTCCAGTAGGTCTCCTGTGTTCCCTAACTGCTTGAAGGCCTTTCAAGCTTCTGAGCCCATGCACTGGCTAGTCCCTGTGCTTTTCCCTGGATTTATACTTGGTTTGAACTCTCACAGTCTTAAGGACTCAGATCAAATGCTGCATCTTCAGAAAGCCTTCCACTGCTCAGCATATTTAAAGTTTCCCCCGCTTCTCAACTCCTGCCTTGACAAATACCCTCAATGTATAGTTTGTTAATATGAGTATGCTTTAGTAAACACTGTATTTGCCAATTCTATAGGTATATTTATATATTTACTTATAGATAAATATTTAGGCCCAGAAGACATTAGCTGAAAACTGCACTCAACATTTTGGTAACCAAGTTGAAAAGATCAGTTAAAATGCCTGAATGCTATACTTCAGCCGGCGCAGCAGTGAATGAAGGCCGCATAAATTTTATAAAAAAAGAAAGAAGTAGTACCTGAAGCTTATTATCTCATTCACTGCATAACTACTTCAGCAAAATTTAATATTCCCTTCAGCACACTTATAGAGAGTTGACTAATGAAAAAGAAGAAACATAATGAAACAAAGCATTTCCCTTTTAACAAATTCCTTAGATGCTTTATAAAATAATCATGAAGATATTGCCCATACGTTATTTAATACTTTTTATTTAAGGACTTATCAGATTTATTCTTGATTTAATTATAAGAAAAAAACTATCTTTTCTTGCAGATGAATGTAAATGATTATTCCTACTTACAAAGATAAAGAAGGGAGGTTATTTTCTCAACATCCCATTCTTAGAAAAACATAATCATATTAAGTCTGGGGGACCTGGTATAGTTATCATCCCATACAAGAACCAATACTTCCTCCATTTACTTTAAATAGACTGCATTTGTTTAAACATTATATTTTGTAAATTAGGTTGTAAATGATGAAGAAAATGAAGCTCACTGACTATAACTTTTAGGAGAAAAAAATATAAGTTTTAGAAGAAGAAGCTAACATGCACTGCTGTCGTCATGGAGAACTTTTTCTGAGGAGATACTCGAAATGTTTTCAAAGTTTTTTTTTATAAGAAATGTTTATTAACAAGCTATGCTTTTTAAAAATTTTTATTTATTTATTTATGGCTGTGTTGGGTCTTTGTTGCTGTGCGTGGGCTTTCTCTAGCTGCGGCGAGCGGGGGCTACTCTTCGATGCGGTTCACAGGGTGCGCAGGCTTCTCACTGCGGTGGCTTCTCTTGTTGTGGAGCACGGGCTAGATCTAGGAGCGTGGGCTTCAGTAGTTGTAGCTCGCGGGCTTCAGTAGTTGTGGCTCGTGGGCTCTAGAACACAGGCTCAGTAGTTGTGGCACATGGGCTTAGTTGCTCCGTGGCATGTGGGATCTTCCCAGACCAGGGCTGGAACCTGTGTCCCCTGCATTGGCAGGCGGATTCTTAACCACTGAGCCACCAGGAACTTTTTCTGAGAAGGAGATACTCAAGGAAAGAATGTGTAGGATGATGGGTGATGGGAAGTAAGAAATTCACTTCCAGGGATTGCTTGAAGTAGAAATAATCAAGACATGTTTGTGGGATGGCAAAGAGAACTATATTTACTACAGAAAATATTCAGTTAAAGTTGCTAGGAAGTGCGGTTCTATTTCTTACTATGTCTGCAGCTATCATACTCTACAGTCAAGCTGACATTCACAGTGATGACTCGGGCATTGTGAAATTTTCAGCCATCAAAGAAAGACTGAATTATATTTAGTGAATTACACTTACAAAATATACCATTATATTTCAAATAGGTTTTCCATTATAAAGGTTAAGGTCTTTTACTAAATTTTTAAATTAAAAAAATTTTTATTTTTTAATAAAATATATTTTTTAATTTATCTGAGGAGAATATTCAACTAATTCAATTTTGGGTTGACCAACAATTTTCGTTTAACAGCAATTTTACTCGACTGTGACATCAACAGTAAAGGAACTCAAAACCTAAAATTTTTAAATGCATATGTCTCAGGGTCCATTCAAGTTACCAAAAACTTGCACCTGTATTTTATAAATGAAAATAAATTTTCACCTTCATGATTTTTTTTGGATCCTGAGTAAAGGCATTTCCTTGGAGTGTATAATATCTCCTTAACAGAGATTAAAGAACAAATGCAACAGATCTAACAGTCACTGTTATTCAAATATTAATTTTTTAAATGTGATCATGTTAAAGACAACCCAGAATTTTAAAAATAAATTTATTTTTGCCATCAATATGCTCAATAAAGAAAGGTTGGAAAATTCAAAAAAGTCGAAGGAAGGACATAACCTAAAAGCCCAATGCTCAGAAATAGCCACTTTTAGTTTTATAGTATATTTCCGTCTCAACTTTTGACTCTGTATTTTCTGTAATAATTAAGAGCATGCTGTACACACATAAATGTATAAACAGATATTTTCAAAATAACTTCCAGTTTTTGTTTTTACTAAAGTAACACATAGCGTTGGAAAATATTAAAAATAAAAAAGTGAAAACCATCATGAACATGTTCACTTAAAATTTAGCACTATTATTACACTGGTGTATATTATTGATATTTTTATATCCTTATGTTTTTTATAATTTAAAATACACAGTTTATATTGATTTTTAGCATTATCATTACAGGAAAATAAAAAAGTCTTAGAAGATTCTAAAATATTGTTGCCACAAGTTATTCATTAAACATTTCTAATTTTAAAATTGGTGAATGATCAAAACACGTTTGGATGCAGAAACATCTTCTTAATCTCAAAGGCAATGATTTTAGCTTATGTTCTTTATCATTATTCTGAGTTTGTTGAGAATTTTATTAGTAAATCATTACACATATTCTTGGAGGTAATTAATTTTTAAGTATATTTACCTACACAAGTGGTTGAGATACAAAAATAAGTGAAAAAGATGCATGATCACTCTATTTGCTCCTGGCATAGGAAGAGTCATAACACAATTTCAGCAAGATTTAAGTTCTGCAAAATGTAGATAACTGTGCCTCTTCAGCACTGGGAGTATCTTTGTGTCTCTATACATTCACGCGCCTTGAAATCTAGAGTAGGCACAGTTGGGAAATTCATCTAAAGACTTGGTGAACCTCCACGTGAACCTTTACTACAGAAAGACAAGCTGCTTGTGAAATTGTTGTTGCCAAGCATTAGGTCAAATTTGCAAAATTTGCCTGCATTTTTATTCTACATTTCACAGATTCTGATAGCACAATAAATCAATAACAGTCATAGCACATTTTTCAGTTTGATTCGGAGCATCTGATTCTTCTATAATTATTTTTAAAATTTCAGATAAATTATATTTATTTTCCTCAAAAATCAGTTTTCATTCCCATATACATAAAAAGTGTAGCATAGTTATATAAAATTATGACATGGTGTGATAAGTCATGTTTCCTTTAAAATATATAAACTAAATGTAGATTTTAACACTAAGCTTTATATTTTGATTAGAATGAAGTTTTTATAATAAGCAACTAAATAAATCATACACCTTTTTACAAAGAAATAAGGCCCAGATTATATATTGTATGTATCCTGATGAATTTACATTGTTCTAAGGGTCCATCATTTTACTCATAGTTGATTATGGAATATGATATGTAATTACCCTAGAATTTCAAATGGGATGATTGGGAAATTTGCAACCACTTAGCTCACATTCCATAGTTTGTGAGCTATATTTTAAAGGCTATTAATACCCCAGTTACTTAGGTTTATGGTATATTAAGTTTTAACTTACTTAAAAGTAGAACAAGAAGAAAGAGAAACATTTATTTTAATTACAAAAGAGCTAAATTGTATTTGTATTCATTTTCTATCATTTTAAGGCCAAAAGAACATTTCATGAGGAAAATATTCAAATTACCATAAGCTTACATATTTTGTTTATAGCTATAAATTAAACATCAACTACAAGCAAACTGCATTTTAAACATTAATTAAAAACTGCAGACTTACAGTGGATGGCAGAAAGGGCTTCAAGTTAATTTAGCTGTTTAATTCAATCTCACTGACTTAATTATACTGCCATACTTGGTTGAAACAGAAATACTCTTTCTTTCTTTTGATGAATTTAAAATATATGAAACTTCACTATTCTTTCCTGAAATAATGGCGCTATTCACAGATTTTAAACATTATTGACATTGTATGTAAAGATGCAGAATGATCTAATTTATTTGCTAAATTCCACCATGGATTCATTTCACTTACATTTATAAGCAATTTTCTGCAGGCTATGAATTAAGGGCTATTTGTAGCCCAGAGAAGGTCTGTGCTGTGGCATAATGAATATAAAAATTAGCGATGTTTGTATCCATATATATTTTTTCAACTTTGTTCATGTTCATTTCTGTTCCATTTATTGGCCAGGCTGAGAGGCTCTATGCAAAAACATATTGTATCCTAGGCTGGACCCTCTCCATAGTATGGTCAAGCATTTTAGGTTGCTTACCCCCATCTTTTCTTACCTTTCCATAAACCAAGTTTCATTACCTTACCCACCAATGATACTTTTTAATAACTTATCTCAGAGACAAAGTATCCAAGGTATCCTAGGCTGGCCATGCTTGTATGCCAATTATGTTTCAGGAAGGAATTAATGCATTACATTCATTATTATTGATAGCTTTTCTGGTTCAAAGCAGAGGTCAATGGGAAAATACCTGAAATTTGGAACTGTTAAGCTTCACTCCAAGCTCCATCAGAGACAGCTGTTTAAGCTTTCCAGTTCAGAGAGTCACATTGGAATCAGATCAATGCTACCTTTTAATGAGCATCACATCTTCATGACACTAGACAGGGAAGTCAACACTTATAATCAGGACTTGCATGTAGAGAACTCTGTTCACCTAGATCACCCTCTATTAGCATGACTAGAATCACAGAGTCTTAAAGATAGAAGAACATTTAAAGATTTCTTCTCACAGGGGAAAACAGGAAAACTCAAAAATTTCACCATAGTGAATGTCCCTAAGTCATGTAGCTTGTTAGTGGCAGATGACAGGAATAAAAACTTTGCTTAGTTGACCCTGAGGCCAAGGAACTAAGGACAATGTCAGCAATTTAAAAAATGATAATTCGTATGCAAGGATTTAGAAGAGTTAATCACAGAGCTTGATTCCATCGTTCTTACGTGAGTGTCTCTAATCAGATGACTTGAACCACGTTCTCCTTCCCGTTCTGAACGATCCATAAGTTATTTACTCATCAGATAAGCTCTGCCATGAATCCAATGAGAAGTGCCATAAAAGCACCACGAATTCATACTATACATCCCTCTCTCTTTCATACCCATTGTCGTTATCCTCCTACAACATTCGGACTACTTCTAATTGACGGATTCCATCGCCAAATTAAAAAACAGTACTCTCTAGACTTCAGTGATGAAAAACATACAGAGTAAAACAATATGTTCTTTGGAAATGCAGCACTTTGTTATCTTTATGGTGCACAGTGAAAGATAAATTAAGAGAAGAATGCTGTGCAAGCCTTTTTTATTGCTTCTGTGATAATAGGTAGATAGCCTTTATTTGTTTTGACTGGGTGGTGCAAATACATTGTCCTGCTACAATTTATTGATTTGGTTAAAAATCAGTGGATAACTGACTGAAAACTTAGAGGTGTTTCCTTCTGATAGTTTACCTTCGCAATTTAAATTGCATTTATAGGCTTAAATGGCTCATGAACAACTACTTGGTTCACTTCTGTAAAGAATAACCTACATTTCATAAAGTAATTTTTTATTAGCATTCAGTTGTAATTCATACAATAATCTTTTTTTTTTTTTTTTTTTTTGCGGTACGCGGGCCTCTCACTGCTGTGGCCTCTCCCGTTGCGGAGCACAGGCTCCAGACGCGCAGGCTCAGCGGCCACGGCTCACGGGCCCAGCCGCTCCGCGGCATGTGGGATCCTCCCGGACCGGGGCACAAACCCGTGTCCCCTGCATCGGCAGGCGGACTCTCAACCACTGTGCCACCAGGGAAGCCCCAATAACCTTTTTTGATAAGAGATAGGTGACATTTATTGTGAAGGAAGTTAGAATGAGAAACTGATCACAAAGTAATATTTATTGAAGGCAAGGAAGAAATTACAACAATATTTTCACATGTTCTTAAAGTTTGAAATTAAAATCAAACCTTTCCATTGTGACATACAGGGTGTAACTAAAAGCCTTCTCCATTTTTATGTTTCCCTCTGTGGTGCCTCTTTGTCCAAAATTCAGATTTGAGGTGTAAATTTAGCAGAACTACTCAAGAAAGCCATTAATAAAAATGATTCATTGCAAATGCGAAAAATATCCAAGTGTTTCCAAATACTCAGTGTCACAAGCCTGAGATAATATTGGATCGCAAACAACTTCCACTCTTCCTAAGCCAAGCTGCCACAGTGATTTTTAAAGAAACCAGTCTTAATTTGTCTCTAAAATCCTTCACTAACAATGGAAATAATCCTACTGAATGCTGAAAAGTGCTTCTCATGCTTGTTTCAAGTTCTGGCATTGGCTGGAAAGCACCACTGTAAGACTAAAAGATGTATTTTAAAACTTTACGTTGTTACTCTGAGTTTAGGTGTACCTGAGTTATCACTAATAATCTCATTAACTGTGGGGAAGAATGATGCATAAACAACGTTGGAAAAATAACCTCATTTCAAAACCCTCTTTCTTTTGAGGTGCTTTAACCAAGAGTAGCAGAAATTTTCTTCTCAACACTATTTAAAATAGTTTTCATCCCTTTGCTCCCTATTTTTCTGACTGTATAGTTGCCTCATTTGAATTGAGTTTGTTTCTCAATTGAATCCTGCATCCCCTTTCCAAAGCCACTGATTTTTCTGCTTCAGAAAAGAAGTTGAGGGAGGCAAAGAGCAATCCTCAAATTTTCCTCCATTGTGTGCCATACACACATGTACATTTTAACTTGAACGGCAGGATTCTGCAGCTATTGATAAAATCCGTAACAATAAACTGGGGCGGGCAAGGAGTGGAAAAACTATTTTCTAAGTTGCTGCCTATACATAGAGAAGTTTGAACGACTACTATAGGTGGGATTATAATTTATTCATGGTTGGAAAATGGTAATATTTCTTCGTCTTGGTCCTTCATGTCAAACTTCTCCATTTTCATCTGCCATATTCATTATGAGGCTTTGAGAACGGAAGCATTCCTCTCTTTCTTAAGATGTCACCACCAAATCTCACTTCATGATGTCTGTTTCTGGGAAACATTTGGTAGTAAAAATCAACCTGAACACTGCATTCCCCTGGCATCTTTAAAGATCCAGATTCACAGAGTTTAAAGGGGAGTTTTCAGACACATTTCTAATTCACATTCAAAGAAATGGCATAATAGGATAATGATATTTTTCTGGATTCTAGATCATCTGAAAACATTCAGAGACACTATCTTTCTGGAGCATCTTTGTTTAGATCACTTCCATCTAAAGTGAAATCTTGTTTCTCTTATCCTTCTTGAGAGCCTGGTATATTTAAAAACCATTGATTCACTGGCAGTACTTTCATATAAGAAAAAGGATAGCCTGAGGGGATGAAAATTCCTGGCAACAAAAATATGAAATTCTGTAGTTTTAATTTCTATGCCTACAACTAATTATTTATAAACTACACTCAAAGTGTACAGATCCAGTGTGTATTTCTTTAAATAAGTTCTCATAAAGTGTCATGTCATAGCAGAATAGAGTGACATGAAACTTCAAATTGTTTTGAGTAAAATTAAAACACAGATGCAAACAAGACAAAACACAGAGCACATGTTTTCATTCCTGATTTAGCCTAGCATTGTGAATAGTAGAGCAGTTCTTGTCTTTTTATTTCTAAATGGATTTTTAAGTAGTCACAAATAGCCTAGAAGAAGAAGTTAGGTGAGTGACAGGCTAAGTCCAAGAAAGTGGGAAACTGAACTGTCACAGCTTTAACTATCAACTTCCATAAATCAGTGACTTGAACCTACTCATAAGGAATTAGAATTCTTACAGTTTCAACAGTATTATGCGACTGGGACCTTCGAGCTTTATGCAGTATGTATTAAACTTCTTACCATTAGGTAGTCTTTGTTCCAACTTGGTTGTTATATAGGAAAGTAAACTGTTAAAAAAAAAATCAAAGGGAATTAAGAAATAGTCAAAGGATAGCTATTAACAACCTAAGTCTACACCAAACAGTTTACAATTGTGAGAATTACCAGGAGCCATTCAAGAGATTTGAGAGAATGTCAGTGGGTTGCTAACTCAGAGGCACAAGAGTCATTTTTTGATTAAAAAAAAAGCTCACAAAATTGTAGGGGGTTTTAAAGCTTCCAAGTCACCCTGCTAGGAGCCACAGGCAATGAAACTGCTAGAGTCTATCAAAGGGTGAAACAGCAGAGCTGGAAGCCTGGCAGGGAGAAAAGCTGGTAGTTTCAGGTTACACGTGAGATTAAGAACCACAAATGTTCAACTTAATTTTAGTAGCATATTAATATTTCATGAGGGCTCTCTAGCACTCTTGTTTTTAAAAGAAGGATTCCAACAACTATTGGCCTTTCCCCACCTCCTTCATCATGGAATTCCAAAATCATTCGTGACCACTGTGACACCAAACATCTTTTTTTTTCTTGGAATCATGCAACAGGTCAGACAAATTTACAGGCAGAAATCTGTGTCTCCTCAGCCCCCTTTCTGAAGTGAGCGACAGCAGAGCCCAAAGAAAGATGTGGAGGTAGCCCTACACCCCATCTCCATGAGTCAAGCTACGGGAAGGGTCACTAACAGACATGACAAAGGCCCCGGCCCCAGGCTTTGTCAAGCCCCAGGCTTCCACTGGGGCCATTCCCAACAGAGACTCAGGGCATCACTTACATTTCTACAAAAACATAAGAAATAAGAAAAGAAGGATTCCAATGAATACATTATTCCTTTCAATACAAGTCATTAATATAATTGAAGGACTTTAAACATGGTTAAAAAGCAAACATGGGACCCTAATCAAACTTACACGCTTTTGCACAGAAAAAGGAAACCAGAAACAAAACAAAAAGAACCTATGGATTTGGAGAAAAAAAAACTGGAAACGATACAACTGACAAGGGCTTCATTTCCAAAATATACAAATAGCAAGTACCCCTCAATATCAAAAAAACAAACAATGCAATCAAAAAATGGGCACAAAATCTAAATACACATTTCTTCAATGAAGACATACAGATGGCCAACAGGCACATGAAAAGATGCTCAACATCGCTAATTATTAGAGAAATGCACATCAAAACTTCAAGGAGGTATCACCTCACACTGGTCAGAATGGCCATCACCAAAAAGTCTGCAAATAATAAACGCTAGAGAGGGTGTGGAGAAAAGGGAACCCTCCTACACTCTTGGCGGGACATAAATTGGTGCAGCCACTATGGAAAATGGTATGGAGGTTCTTTAGAAAACTAAAAATAGAGTTACCATATGACCCAACAATCCCACTCCCGGGCATATATTGAGAAAAGATGAAAACTCTAAGTCGAAAAGATACATGCACCCCAATGTTCATAGGATTACTATTTACAATAGCCAAGACATGGACGCAACCTAAGTGTCCATCTACAGGTAAATGAATAAAGAAGATGTGGTATATATGTGTGTGTATATATATATAAAATGAAAAGAATGAAATAATGCCTTTTTTAGCAACATGAGTGGACCTAGAGAATATCATACAAAGTGAAGTAAGTCAGACAAAGACAAATATCATATGATATCACTTATATGTGGAATCTAAAAAAAATGATACAAATCAACTTATACACAAAACAGAAACAGACTCACAGACATAGAAAACAAACTTATGGTTACCAAAGGGGAGGGGGAGGGGCGGGGGAGGGATCAATTAGGAGCTTGGGACTAACAGATACACACTACCATATAAAATAGATAAACAACAAGGTCCTACTGTATAACACAGGGAACTACATTCAATATCTTGTAATAATCTATAAGATAAAAGAATCTGAAAAAGAATATATGCAGATTTATTGAGAAGTTATTGTGTGCTCAATGCATTTTCTGCAAATATGGAAACACCATGAAGCTCATTCCTTGGCCCTTCTCTTTCTACAATCTCTTCCTCTCTGTCCTTATAATACATATTGGCTCCTGCTTACTGTGCTCTCTTTTATGCCCTTGACATGTGTGCAGTTGGAACATTCTGCCACCAGATATTAGCTGACTCGTTCTTGCCATTCAGTTCTTGACTCAACCATCATCTAATGAGCCTGAGTCACAGTGACTGGAACTGGTGATAAAACAGTGGATGAAAGATAACCCCTGTCCTTGAGGCGAGTATAATCTATATGGTTCACTTTTGAATTAGAGAAGTGTTCAGACTATAAAATGTATTTCAAAATTTGAACAGAAGACTACTTACACAATTAAACAAATATTATACCCTACTAAGGAAAAATTATTTTTAACATGTTTTATTTTACAGCTCCACATCACTAGTGAATATGAGAGAAAGAGAGAGGGAATGGTTTGGTGTTTTTATTTCCACTAGAAATGACATGCATCCTCAAGTTGCGTTTCTTTTTTTTTTTTTTTAATTTATTTATTTTTGGCTGCATTGCGTCTTCGTTGCTGTGCATGGGCTTTCTCTAGTTGCGGCAAGCGAGGTCTACTCTTCGTTGCGGTGCGCGGGCTTCTCACTGTGGTGGCTTCTCTTGTTGCAGAGCACAGGCTCTAAGCACACGGGCTCAGTAGTTGTGGCTCGCAGACTCTAGAGCACAGGCTCAGTAGTTGTGGCGCATGGGCTTAATTGCTCCGCGGCATGTGGGATCTTCCTGGACCAGGGCTCGAACGCATGTGCCCTGCATTGGCAGGCGGATTCTTAACCACTGCGCCACCAGGGAAGTCCTCAACTTACATTTCTATTATCTCTCTAAAACTCTGATGCTTAGGAACGTGCTCTGCTCCTGAAAACAGATGAAGGTAAGCAGAAGATTTCCAGAATCAGAAAAAAAAAAATCCATGAAGGATGAAGTTGACAGTTAATTAGCTCTTTAGTCACAAGTGAAAATTGTGATTTTAACTTAATCACTTTCCAGCCTTGGCAAATAACAGAATCTACTACTAGAACATTCATTTCTACCTGAATTGTGTTACTATGTGTGTATTTGTATGTGTGTGTATGTGTGTGTACATATGGAAGAAAGTATTCGTGGATAGGTGGGTAGGGTAAAGGATATGAAATATATTGATACATAGAATAATATGATATCTCATGGCAACAAGACCACATGTGTCTTATATACTACTGATACCCAATTAATAAAGTTTCTTGCCCAAATGGATGTCAATGAATAGTTGTCAAATATGTAAATATGTGGGCTTCCCTGGTGGCGCAGTGGTTGAGAGTCCGCCTGCCGATGCAGGGGATGCGGGTTCGTGCCCCGGTCCGGGAAGATCCCACATGCCGTGGAGCGGCTGGGCCCGTGAGCCATGGCCGCTGAGCCTGCGCATCCGGAGCCTGTGCTCCGCAACGGAGAGGCCACAACAGTGAGAGGCCTGCGTACCCCAAAAAAAAAAAAAAAAAAAAAAAAAAGGAAATATGTAATAACTGAGAGATTCAAATTTGTATATAACGTTTGGTTTATCTCATATTCCAAAATGAACTAGTTTTACACTGGTTTCATATACAAAGCAAAGACATATTAAGGAAGCCACATCTAAAATAAATTAGAGTTAGAAGCCTCATCTGTCCTATACAGGGCAGGAGGAAGATTCAGTATAAATACTGATGATAAGCTATTGGTATGAGTTTAATAAGGATGTGGGTGTGAATATGAGTACGGCAGTTTGTGAATAAAAACAGATATGGATAAATAATGGCAAGTAATATGTCAATAGCTATAGATGGCACAGCCATAGATATGGAGAGAAAAAGAGGAGAGACAGAGAGAGGAGAGACAGAGCTTTATCAGAGCTACTATTGATTTTAATATCTCATTCTTATGTTCATCAATGTCTTATTTCATAATTTGACCTTTGATCTCAGTTTTTTTTTTTAAATAAAAATGTTAGGGAAGACTTCTGCTTCTAGAAAGGTGGAATAGGTATACTTTTCCATATTTCTCCTGCTAAGAACAACCAAAACACATGGACGTTATATCTAAAGAAAAATTTTTTAATTAAAAAAAAACTCTAATTAAACTTAAAAAAAACTTTAATTAAAAAAAAAAGTATAAAGGAGGTAGACCTACTAGGGACCTCATGATTCATGAAACAAGGTTTTCTTCACAAGAAGGCAGAAACCCAGAAACAACAACCAGTGCAGATAAAAAAAAAAAAAAAAAAAGACCCAAGAAAAGCTTGCTGTCTCTAGCCAAATGACCAGAAAGAAAACAGAAAACTTTTTGACAATAACTGCTCCTCTTCAGCCCAACACCACAGAAAAAAATGGTGGCCCCATGACCATATATTGCATCAAAGAAAGAATGGATAATCTACATTTTCATTCTCAGGGAGACAAAATGAGGTGCCTCCTCACCTCACTGGTACGGAATTAGAGAACACCAGGTGGGAAGGTGAGAGTTGCACCACTGCCCAGTGGTAATGAGGCCACCACCACCATGTTGTCACCGGGGATCTCATGGGGAGTTAGAACTACGAACCCTGCCCAGCTGAAACGAGACGCTCGTACACCCAGGTGTCATATGGCTGCATGGGGAGGTGGAACGTGTACCTCCGCCTGACTGTATGAAGTAGCACACACTTCCCTTGCCTGAGCAGCACCAAAGAAAGTCTTGTAAAGTAAGTTCTAAATCAGAATCTAAGTCTCATCGAATAATTTTTTTTAATGTCCAGGTTTCAACTGCAAAATATTCATTATACTAGGAACCAGTTAGATCTAGTTGAATGAATTTGAACAAAAAAAGGACAGTCAATAGATGACAGCACCAAGATAACAGAGATACTACAATTATTTGACAAAGATTTTAAAGCAGTCGTCATAAATTGCTTCAAGAAGAAATTATAAACATACTTGAAACAAGTGAAAAAATAGAAAGCCTTAGCAGAGAGATACAAAGTCTCAGACAAGAAATAGAAGACATAAAAGTAATCAAATAAAAACTTCAGTTTTTAAAAATATAATAATCAAAATAAAAAGCTCATTGTACGGGCTTTACAGTAGAAAGGAGGGGACAGGGAAGAATGAGTTAACTCTAAGACATAACAAGAGAAATTACTCTGAATAACCGAGAGAAAATAGACTGTTTTAAAAAATGAACAGAGCCTTAGGGACCTATGAGACTATAACAAAATATGTGACATTCATGTCACTGGATTTCATGAGTGAGAAGAGAAGGGGGGCAGGGCTGAAAAAAAGTACTCAAAGTAGTTATTACTGAAAACTTAGTTTGGCAAGACACATAACTCTACAGATTCCAGAACAAAACCCAAATAGGGTAAACCCAAACAAAAAAAATCCATAGCAATGCACATCATAATTAAACTGCTGAAATTAAAAAACAAAATTTTTTTAAACAGCAAGAGGAAATGGTTATATTACCTATATGGGAAAAAATCAATTACAATGACGCAGTGCATTCCTGATCAGAAACCATGGAGGCCAGAAAGAAATGGCACAGTACTTTTCAGATGTTAAAAGGAAAGAACTGTCAAAACAACGCTATTTCTAGTAAAAACATCCTGGTAAAATAATGACATCAGTAGACTGTTACGCATATATATTGTTAAGACCTAAAGCAACCACACAAACAATATAAGAAGAGATATACTCAAAACACTATAAATAAATCAAGATGAAATCCTAAAGTAATGTTCAAGTAACCCAGAGGAAGGCAATAAAAGGAGATGAACAAGAACCAGAGACAGCAAACCTAAAACAAATAATAAAATGGCAAACTTAGTGCTAACATATTGATAGTTACCTTACATACAAATGGTCTTAATTAACACCAATTAAAAGACAGAGCTTGGCAAACTGGATTAATAAACATGATCTAACTATATGATGTTTAAAAAAGACCTCACTTCAGATATAACAATATAGGCAGTTTGAAAGTAGAAGAATAGAGAAATACACATGTATCATGCAAACCTTAGTCAAAATAAATCGGGAGTGGCTATATATATATATATATATATATACACATATTTTTTTTTTTTTTTGCGGTACATGGGCCTCTCACTGATGTGACCTCTCCCGTTGCGGAGCACAGGCTCAGCGGCCATGGCTCATGGGCCTAGCAGCTCCACGGCATGTGGGATCTCCCCGGACCGGGGCACGAACCCGTGTCCCCTGCATCGGCAGGCGGACTCTCAACCACTGCGCCACCAGGGACGCCCAGGAGTGGCTATATTAATATCAGATAAAACAGACATCCAAACAAAGAAAACTAGGAGAAACAGAGAAGGACACTATATAATGATAAAAGTATTAATTTACTAAGAAGACAAAACAGTCCTATGTGTGCATTCACCAAACAACAAAACTGCAAATATGTAAAGCCAAAAGTAATAAACTGAAGGCGGAATAGACAAATCCCCAATTGCAGTTGTAGACCTGTGTGGCAACCTCTCTCCACACTGAAAGGACAACTAGACAGAAAATCAACAAGAATAAAGAAGAACTAAAAAATGCCATTAAGCAATAGGATATAATCAACAATTATAGACTATCCCACCTAACATCAGATTCCAGTCTTTTCAAGGACTCACATATAATACACCAATCTAAATGATATCCTGGGTTATAAAATAAACCTCAAAAAATACAACAGACTTGGAATTATACAGAGAATGTGTTTTCTGACCACAATAGAATCAAATTAAAAATCAATAACAAAAAGATAAGAGAAAAATTACCAAATACTTGGAAGTTAAACAACATACTACTAAAAAACCCATGAGTTAAAGTGGAAATATCAAGGAGAATCCAAAACTATATTCAACTGAATGAAAATGAAAATACAACATATTAAAATTTAG